>NC_136265.1:122622064-123339450 GCF_964187855.1 Myxine glutinosa
TATGTATGTATGTATGTATGTATGTATGTATGTATGTATGTATATATATATATATATATATATATATTGTTGCGAATATGGAATTTGGCCTCCATATCCGCTTGTAAATATTCCCCTATTTTCTCCGATACTCCCCAACTCTCCCTTACCCCATTCCCTAGTCCCATTGTCTGTAAACAACACCCATTAGAGCCGATCTTCCCCTTCATCCCCCCATTAAATGTCGTGCCCAGGTCCCCCGCACCACACGTAGACAATTATAGGACATCTTGCTAGTTATTCTTAATCTATGTCAGTTAAGGACTTGTTTCCATTAATTATGACTCTTCGTTGCACCAGAATGTGATGATATGGCACCAGTAGGAGTTTAGGACCTTCCCATACCTCCCCGCATCTCTTCCCATCATCTCAAGCTCCAACAACAACCACAACAACAGCGGCTTTGCGTCCTCACTCCGGCTCGGTTGGCCGCCATTGAACATGTGCTCGACGGGGTTACCCAGAAGGGGGCTCCCTGTCGGCCCCTCGTCAAGGGCGGAGCCGGTAACCCCCGCACCCAATGAGAAGCCATGGGCCGATGCCATATGGGGCGGAGCTAACGAGCGAGGGCGTGACTCCCCGCCGGATATACGCGGCCCCGCGCCGGACGTGACGTCAGATGCGCCCCGAGCTTGGAAGGACAAGACGCCACCCTCCCGAGCGCTGAGCGACCTCCCCGGCATCTCCACCAAAGTCGCGACCCACAAGCGCTGTGATACCTTCACGCATCTCTGGACACCACCGTACGTGATCCTGCCCTGAGCACAGGTGCACCTGGAGCGATCGCTACCCGCTTTCCTGGCCATCAAATCCCGTGTGAGTCAGCGTTGTCCCGTTTATCTGTGGTCTGTCTAGGGTTAATATAAGGTTGTGTCTAAGTGCCCACCTTCCTATGTTTCCCTCTTGTCCCTGTAATCTAACCTTTTTCCGTACGAATATACTTGAGAACTGAACCCCTGGTGTCGTATTGTGTCATTATAACCCAGCCGGGTGTCTTCTCTTTCCAATTGAGCCAGCATAGCGCGGCTTCGTCGACGTTCGAGTACAATCGGGTAACTTGTACGGATACGGCGGCCATCCCGCTCGGCCCACCATACCATCAAAGTCGTATCTGTAACAATTGGTGTCGGGAGTGAGATTCGAGGCCCGACCAAATTTTGAAGAAAAAAAAAAACGAATAGAGGAAAAAAAAAAAATTTGGTCAAAATTTGGAGCGGCCGAAATTTGTTTTGTTTTACGAAACTCGAATTTTGCAAGTCGCGCTATGGCGGATCAAGACGGCTGGGGTCCGGTAGGGGAGAGTGAGGTAGGGTCGATCCAGGACCAAAATGAGGGACAGGAGGAGAGCGAAGCAGTGAGGGCGGCAGGTTCGCAAAATAGCGCCGTCACGCACGAAGAAGCGGGCGCGCAAAATGGCGCCTCGCTGATCACCGCGCCAGCGACCGTGGCAGCGCCCCCGATGGATTGGGGCCTTTTTTTCATACAAATGAAGGCCCTTATGGCCCAGAATAGCGAGAAAATGAGGGAGGAAACGAGGGCTGATAATGAGCGGTTGGGAAACCGGATGGATGCTCAGGGTGAGCGATTGGAAAACCAAATGGGGGTAATGAGGGACGAAGCGAGGGCTCGGAGTGAGCAATTGGGGGTAATGAGGGACGAAGCGAGGGGTACCGGTGAGAAGTTAGACAATAATTTTGAGGAGTTAGACAAGAAAATTGGGAAGTTAGACAATAATTTTGAGGGGTTAGACAACGGGATAAAAGAGGTGAAACATGGGTTAACGGGGGTAGAAAACAGAATGGCCGCTCAAGAGAATCAAATGGAAGGGATGCAAAAAGGGTTAGAGGGGTTAGAAAACAGTATGGAAGGCAAATTGAGGGACATGAGGGACCAAGCGGAAAGGGAAGTTAAACAAATGGAGCAGCAGATAGAGGGGGTCAGAATGGGGGTAGAAACCAAACTGGATGCTCACAGGGAGGAAATGGAGCAGATGAGGGTGGCATCTGGGCAGGAGATGCAAGTGATGGGGGAGGAGATCAGAAGAGGAGTGAGTGAGGAGGTCGGAGGAGTGCGCGAGGAGGTGAGGCACTGTAAGGAGCGCATGGAGAAAGAGGTGAGAAAGGGGACTGTAAAATTGCAAGGTGGTATAGAGGAGTTGACGCTGGGAGTAGAACAACTGACAGTGGGACAAAAGGAGCTGGGGGACCAGGTAAAGAAGAACACAGCGGTAATAGAGGGTTTAAAATCGACACAGAAGGAGATGAAAAAGGACGTAGGGGTAATTAAAAAAGAGTGCCAGACGGTACATGAGGACCTGACGAGGAAAATGGACAAGGTGGTAGAGGTAATGGAGGTTAAAGAGCGGGAGGTGCGGGAGCACATAGAAAAAAATAAAGTGGAGTTAGAGGAAGAACTTAAAGGGGCGCACGAAGAGATGAAGGAGATGAAGCAAAAATTAGAGGAAGTGGAAGAAGGGGTGAGCGAAATTAAGAAGCGACGGAGAGGGGATAACAAAGAGATAAAAGAGGAGATAAAAGAATTGGTCCAAAGTCTGTGTTTGGATCGTGATGTGCTCATTAACCGGATGAGGGATTCGCAGGTGATGGAGGAGAAGCGAAGAGGAAGAGGACCCGGTGTAAGTGGTGACCAATATGGTCGTGCGTATGATGCGCCGGGGGATTTAAGAAGCTTGGGGGTCGAGATGGACCCGGGTGTTCGTGAGAGGCCGTTGGTGAAGTGTGCGACAGGTCTGGTGTGCGAAAGAGGAGGTGTGCGAGAAAGTCCGACTCTGGGGTGTGTGAGGAAAAAGTGCGTGCCAAGGAGTAGTGAGGGTGCTGGCGAGAGTGAGTCGGTCGTAGCGCGTGTGCGAGGGAGCACATGGGAGCGCGGTGTGGTGAGTGTTACAGAGGGTGTGACGGGAGAGTGTGCGCAGGAGGGTGCGCGAGAAAGGTGTGTGACGGACAGGTGCATGAGGAAAGAGTGCGCTGTCAGAAGTAAGGAAGAGTGTCCACCTGTGGTGAGTGTTACAGAGAGTGACA
The DNA here is from genome assembly GCF_964187855.1 of Myxine glutinosa. Taxonomy (NCBI): domain Eukaryota; kingdom Metazoa; phylum Chordata; class Myxini; order Myxiniformes; family Myxinidae; genus Myxine; species Myxine glutinosa. Next base: position 122,625,142 of record NC_136265.1, read on the forward strand.
AGGAGAGTGAGCTGGTTGTGACAGGTGAGCGAGGATGTACACCTGGGATGGAAGGATGCACACCTGGAATGGTAGAGCGTGAGTGGGAATGCACGCTGGAGTTGGTGGTGAGGCACGTGATTGGGTGTGCGAATGAGGGCACACCTGTGATTGTCACAGAGGAGGTGACCGAGGAGGGGGCGCGAAGAGGTGTTTTGGTGAGGTGTGCGAGCAACGAATGTGTGCCAAAGTGTTCGGTGGTCAGGTGTGTGACCAAGGCTGTGTGTGGAATGGGTGTACCTGGGTGTGTAAGGAAGGGTACGAGGAGCATGGGCACAGCTGGATGTGTGAGCAAGGAACGGGCTGCGGGATGTAAGCATGCAGGTGAAGCATCGACGTTAGACGGGGTAGAGTTTAGAACGACTTATAGCCGAATCGGGCCCTCGGTGCGTGCTGGGCCTCGCTTTGAACGGCCGCGTCCGTGCTCCACTAGGCGGAGCTGGCAGCCCGATAGAAAGGGTCGTCATGGCGACCACGTTTTGTTGAGACGTGCCGGCAGGTCGAGATCGGGGCATTGGATGGCTCCACGCCGAGGTGATGCATGGGATCTCGGCCCGGGTAAGCCCCCGTCCCTGCACCGAGTGCCGGACGCATCCAGCCGCAGGCACAAAACAACCAGCATCCATTGCTTGGCTTTACGAAGCCGGGCTTTGGACAGGGATTGGCGCACCGAGAGGTATTAGTGAGTAGACTGGGAGATGAGGTTAGTGTTTTGGACCCAAAATTAGAGAAAAACAAAATTTGATGATTGGTAATGGTACAGATGATGGGCAGTGATTGGCAAATTTTTAATTTGTTGAAATTTGACGTGCAAAATTGATAGTGAAAGACCCCCGATGTGGTGGGATGGCAAATCCACCATCCTTCCCATGTGGGGGCAAAGGAGCAATAGCTTATGGGGTGCATGGCAGTGAAAACTAGCCCGGGTGGGTTAGGATATGGTGTGTAGGGATCTAGAGAAGATGACATTAGGTGACGTTAAGTTTAGTTAGTGACTGATACCTGTAGTGGGGACGCAGGTAGATTAGTGTGGATTATAATGACGAGGGAGCGCAATAGTTTAAGGGACGACTGGGAAGCGCAAGTTTCAGAGAGGGGTAGTTAGATGAGATGATGCTGGTTGAGAATTGAACAGGTGTGATTGCACAGGTGTGCAACTGGACAGGTGTGTGGAGCAGTGTATGAGTAGTGAGTGTGTGGATCAGCGCGAATGCGCTTGGGGAGAGAAGGGTGCAGGTGGCACCAGGTGTGAGAGCACAGGTGTGCAAGTACAGGTGTGTGGAGAGAGTTGGAGTAAGTGGTACGGAGTGGTGTGCATGGTGCGAAGGTGTGGATGGGGGAAGAGTGGACCCCTTTCACGAGTACCCGGGGCGGGTAGTGTAAGTGTTAGGTAGAGGGTACAGGTAAATTGTGGTTGGATATTGGCATTTGTGGTGCGGTTGCAGAATGGTATTGTGGATGGGTGCATTAGTGTTGTGGAAATGGCTGGGCGTGTAGCCTGTTAGTGTGTGTAGTTGGTTGGGCACTCCACCACTGTGAGGATGTCGGCCAGGTGAGGCCGCAGGTGGGCTCTGGGAGCCGGTAGTTGTGAGTGGGTGCCTGAGGATCCCGGGTGTGGATCGGGCAGCCCAGTGCCAGAGAGGGCACGGAGTGGGGAGAGAGCCAGAGGGCCTTCCCCTGGTAGTTAGGTTAGGGTAAGGAGCAGGTAAGCTCGGAGGCAACTGCAGTGGTGGAGGTGTGCAGGTGGGTAGACCCACTGGGAGAGGTACACGTCGCAGCCCAGAAATTGTACGAGGGCACCGGGAGATGAATCGGGGGAGTGAGACCCCAAATTGAAGAGCACCACAGTTTGGCCAATGGGAATTGGTTTTTAGAACCCATAGTGTAAGAGGGCCAATGGTTTGGCCGGAGAGAGACCCCGGGTAGTGTAAAGTTGTTAAAGTCATTTAGGAGATAGTTAGGATTGATGAACCTGTCGCACCATACGCAGCCACTTACCTGTGGTGATGATGATGACTCCACACCTGTGTTTTCTTTGTTTTGTTGCAGGAAATGAGATTGCTGTGTGGATTTGTGAGACGCATCACGACGTGGATGAGACATTGGGGTGATTCCATCTCTCCCTCCCTAGGAGGGACTGATGATGAATTGGTGATGGCAAATTTTGATGTTGAGTTGAAAATGGCAAATTTTGATGGGAGTTGAAAATGGCAAATTTGATTGGTTAGGAGGGAGAGAAGACGAATTTGGTATGTGGGAGGAACGGGGAAGACAGTAGGGATGTTTGTTGATTTGTAAAGTAGATGTTTATGAGTAGTGTTGTGTTGTGTGGATGCAGTAAGGGGTAAGGGAGGGGCCATGTAGGTTACCTGGTGGGGGGGGGCGTACGATAGGAACGTACCTGTCTCACCTGGTTCCCATGTGCCCCCAGTGTGCATCATCTTGTATTGCGTGCACTTTTGCGCCCTTACCACCTTACTCACTTGTTTCTTCTGTTGTCTCCCACCTCCGAGGATCTGGCTTTGGGGTAGAGAGAGAGGAGAGAGAGGTGCTGGCGACGCAGTTGTGGGCCTGCACTTTCGCTGTTCGCTGCCTGGATCGGTACACCATATGGACCGCAATGTTTGTGGCCACCCACAATGGACCGCAGTTCGTTTGCGGCCAAGCACCACCCGGGGATGGACCTATGGGTCAACGGGGCACCTATGCCATACAGGTGAACCACTAATAATTAACACCAAGTGCACCACAAGAAGAGCAAGAGACACCTGCAGGGTTAGGGGTTGTCGAATTTATTTTTATTCCAATGAACAATGGTGACTGCACCGATTGGTGGTGGGGTGGTGCTTTTGATGCTGGGAAAGGGTGCTCTGCACGTTATTAAAGGCCGTCGGCCACAGAGCACTCGTGGGTTGGTGTATCGATGTTGGCAAGCGCGCTCTCTCTATGCATAACATCTGCATGTGTTCCTCCAAAGACAGGTCCTGGATCGTAGTGTAAATATCAGCGTAGTCTTGTAAATAATGCTCCCTACCGGCTGTATGTTTAGTTTGCGAATTCTTTCCGGATTCGGTTATCCTGTGGGTGTGTTTCTGTGAGGAGAAGGGTGCAACGTCGCAGGGGGACATATTTACTCATTTGTGAATATCTGTAAAACTGTCGCACTCAGGGTAGAGTTAATAGTAGAGGGAACTACATTGCGTGCCACACTAAAGTAGGTAAAAATTTATCGGGTCGGGACGCCCCGAGGGTAGAGAAGGGTGCAATGTTGCGAATATGGAATTTGGCCTCCATATCCGCTTGTAAATATTCCCCTATTTTCTCCGATACTCCCCAACTCTCCCTTACCCCATTCCCTAGTCCCATTGTCTGTAAACAACACCCATTAGAGCCGATCTTCCCCTTCATCCCCCCATTAAATGTCGTGCCCAGGTCCCCCGCACCACACGTAGACAATTATAGGACATCTTGCTAGTTATTCTTAATCTATGTCAGTTAAGGACTTGTTTCCATTAATTATGACTCTTCGTTGCACCAGAATGTGATGATATGGCACCAGTAGGAGTTTAGGACCTTCCCATACCTCCCCGCATCTCTTCCCATCATCTCAAGCTCCAACAACAACCACAACAACAGCGGCTTTGCGTCCTCACTCCGGCTCGGTTGGCCGCCATTGAACATGTGCTCGACGGGGTTACCCAGAAGGGGGCTCCCTGTCGGCCCCTCGTCAAGGGCGGAGCCGGTAACCCCCGCACCCAATGAGAAGCCATGGGCCGATGCCATATGGGGCGGAGCTAACGAGCGAGGGCGTGACTCCCCGCCGGATATACGCGGCCCCGCGCCGGACGTGACGTCAGATGCGCCCCGAGCTTGGAAGGACAAGACGCCACCCTCCCGAGCGCTGAGCGACCTCCCCGGCATCTCCACCAAAGTCGCGACCCACAAGCGCTGTGATACCTTCACGCATCTCTGGACACCACCGTACGTGATCCTGCCCTGAGCACAGGTGCACCTGGAGCGATCGCTACCCGCTTTCCTGGCCATCAAATCCCGTGTGAGTCAGCGTTGTCCCGTTTATCTGTGGTCTGTCTAGGGTTAATATAAGGTTGTGTCTAAGTGCCCACCTTCCTATGTTTCCCTCTTGTCCCTGTAATCTAACCTTTTTCCGTACGAATATACTTGAGAACTGAACCCCTGGTGTCGTATTGTGTCATTATAACCCAGCCGGGTGTCTTCTCTTTCCAATTGAGCCAGCATAGCGCGGCTTCGTCGACGTTCGAGTACAATCGGGTAACTTGTACGGATACGGCGGCCATCCCGCTCGGCCCACCATACCATCAAAGTCGTATCTGTAACAATATATATATATATATATATATATATATATTATACTTACGCTAACATTTGGGGTCTGCCTAGCAGGCACGTATGACATCGGCCATTATAAAAGCTCGCAGTGTTAAGTGTGTAAAATTCTGAGGAGATTATGGCTGGCTCAATAGCGCAGTGGGCTGTTGACGCGTAATCAATGGAGATCCGTGGTTCGAGTCCCGTATTGAGTCCGAATTTTTCAAATTTAGCCCCACGGAGGAATTTGATTCCTGTTTATAAAAAATGAATATATATATATATATATTATGTATATATAGTCATATATATATATATATATATGTATATATAGTCACGTGAAAAAGTAACGACACCCCATGTAAAGTTTTGACCTTTTCAACATATTTCAACATACAGCTATTTGATCTTCATTTCAACAATATTGATAGATAAAGGTGATATAATATAACAAATATCATGAAACATTTACATTTTGTCGTCCATTGTATAATTTAAATAAACATAAATGCAAATTTCGCATGTGGAAAAAGTAAGTACATCCTTGGCTCTAATAGGTGGTATTGCCCCTTTTGGCAGAAACAACCTCAAGTAGGCGTTTCCTATAACTGTCGACCAGTGTCTGACATTGACTGGGAGAAATTTTTGCCCACTCCTCCATGCAGAATTCTTTCAGCTGTGCGATGTTTGAGGGGTTTCTTGCATGCACAGCTCGTTTCAAATTCCCCCACAACATCTCGATGGGATTTAGATCCGGGCTTTGACTTGGCCATTCCAGAACCCTCCATTTCTTTCTTTTCAGGCATTCCTTGGTGGATTTACTGGTATGTTTAGGGTCATTGGCATGTTGCAAGGTCCACCCTCGGTTGAGCTTTAACTTGCCGACAGATGGCCTCACATTGTCCTCAAGCACCCTCTGGTACAATGAAGAATTCATAGTGGATTCTATGATGGTGAGCTGCCCAGGCCCTGATGCAGCAAAGCTGCCCCAAACCATAATATTTCCACCACCGTGCTTTACAGTTGGTATCAGGTTCTTGTGGTCAAATGCTGTCTTTGGTTTACGCCAAACATGTCTTCTGGTACTGTGGCCAAATAGCTCTTGGCTCTACCTTTGACTCATCTGTCCAGAGCACATTGTTCCAGAAGTGCTGGTCTTTGACAAGGTGTTCATTGGCAAACTTTAGTCTTGCCCTGATGTTCTTTCTAGACAGCAAAGGTTTCCTCCTGGCACACCTCCCATGTAGATCAATTTTGTGCAGCCTCTTTCTAATGGTAGACTCGTGCGCTTTGACATCAACAGTGGCAAGAGCTACCTGTAGGTCCCGTGATGATATTCTGGGGTTCTTAGAGACTTCTTTCAGCATCTTGCGGTCTGCTCTCGGGCTGAACTTACTGGGGCGGCCTGGCCTGAACAAGTTGGCAGTTGTTTGGAATCTTCTCCACTTGTAGATGATCTTCCGGACAGTCGAATGATTGATTTCAAATTGTTTGGATATCTTTTTAAATCCCTTCCCAGACTTGTAGGCATCTATAACCTTCTTTCTGAAGGCCTCAGGGAGCTCTTTTGATCTAGGCATGGTGACGCCACACACTTCAACAACAAAGAGCAAACCAAACTAAATGTCTGAGGTTTAAATAAGACAGGTTCCTCCAAGATCTTCTCTAAAGATGTTCTAATCATTTGCACCTGAGCTGGTGCACCTGATTCTAATTTTAGGTATTTGAAGTCGTGATAAATGTAGGGGTGTACTTACTTTTTCCACATGCGAAATTTGCATTTATGTTTATTTAAATTATACTGTTGCGGATATGGGACTTGGCCTCAATATCCGCTTGTAAATACTCCCCTATTTCCCCAATACTCCCCAACTATCCCCAATCCCCCATTCCCTAGTCCCATTGCCTGTAAATAACACTCTGTAGAACCGACCTTCCCCTTTTTCCCCCATTAAATGTCGTGCCCAGGTCCACCGCATCTCACGTAGACAACTTTCGGACATCTTGCTAGTTATTCTTAGTCTATGTCAGTTAAGGACTCGTTTCCATTAATTCTGACTCTTCGTTGCACCAGAATGTGATCGTATGGCACCAGTAGTGAGTTTAGGACCTCCCCTTACCTCCTCCCATCTTCCCCATGAAACAACAACAACTACAACTACAACTACAACTACAGCAACAGAGGAGAATGGGGGCGGCGCGGCGCGGGGGAGTGTGCGTCCTCACACCGGCTCGGTTAGCCGCCATTGACCATGCGCTCCGACGGGGTTACCACGAAGGGGCTCCCTGTCAGCCCCTCGTCAAGGGCGGAGCCGGTAACCCCCCCCCCCCCCCCCCCGCACGCACCCAATGAGAAGCAACGGGCCGATTCCATCTGGGGCGGAGCTAACGAGCCGAGGGCGTGTCACTCCCCGCCGGATATACGCAGCGACTTACCGGACGTGACGTCAGATGCGCCCCCAGCTTGAGAAGACAAGTCACCACCTCCGAGCGCTGAGTGAGACCTCCCGCATCTTTGGACTGGACCGGGTCGATTTTGCCCCTGAGCCAAGGTACACCTTGAGCCATCGAAGACCTGCCCCTCCTTGCCATCAATCCCCGTGTGAGTCAGTTTTGTCCCGTTTATCTGTCGTCTGTCGGGGCTAATATAAGAGTGTGTCTAAGTGCCTGCCTTTCTATGCTGTCCCTCTTGTCGTTGTAATCTGACCTTCCGCCCTAATATAACCTCCTCCGGAGGTCTTGAGAACCGTATCCCTGGTGTCGTGTCATTTTAATCCCAGCCGTTGTGTCCTTTTCCTTCATTGATTTAGCGTAGCGTGACTCGGCAACGTTCGAGTATAATCGGGTAACTTGTGCGGACACGGCGGCCATTCCGCTCGGCCCACCATAACATCAAAGTCGTGTCTGGAACAATTGGTGTCAGGAGTGGGATTCGGACCTGGGACTAAATTCATTTAGCCCAAATTTTGGAACACCAATTGTACCACTAGGGTAACAATTGGTGTTGGGGGAGGTAGAATTCGATCCGGAGCGCGTTTTACGCGCTCGAAATTAAAACAGCGAAATTTGATTTGTTTTACGGAAATAAAAAACCGAATTTTGAAAGTCGCGCTATGGCGGATCAAGACAGCTGGGTTCCGGTAGAGGAGAGTGAGGCAGGGTCGGTCCAGGACCAAATTGAGGGACGCGAGGAGAGCGAAGCAGCGAGGGTAGCAGACGCACAAAATAGCGTCGTTGCGCCCGACATTGCGGGTGCGCAAAATGGCGCCTCGCTGGTCGCGGCGCCCGCGACCGTGGCAGCGCCCCTGGTGGATTCGAACCTTTTCCTCCTGCAAAGGAGGGCCCTTATGGAACAAATGGGTGAGCAATTGGGAGACCAAATTAGAGGTTTGAAAAACCGGATGGATGCTCAGAGTGAGCGATTGGAGGGCCAAATGGGGGTAATGGGAAACCAATTGGGGGTAATGAGGGATGAAGCGAGGGGTACCGGTGAGGGATTAGACAATAATTTTAAGGAATTAGACAATAATTTTAAGGGATTAGACAAGAAATTTGGGAAATTAGACAATAGATTAGGGGAAATACAGGAGGGGTTAACGGGGGTAGAAAATAGAATGGCTGCCCAGGAGAATCAGATAGAGGGAGTGAAAAATGGGTTAGAGGGGTTAGAAAACAGTATGGAAGGCAAATTGAGGGACATGAAGGACCAAGCGGAAAGGGAAGTTAAACAAATGGGGCAGCAGATAGAGGGGGTCAGAATGGGGGTAGAAACCAAACTGGATGCTCACAGGGAGGAAATGGAGCAGATGAGGGTGGCATCTGGGCAGGAGATGCAAGTGATGGGAGAGGGGATCAGAAGAGGGGTGAGTGAGGAGGTCGGAGGAGTGCGCGAGGAGGTGAGGCACTGTAAGGAGCACATGGAGAAGGAGGTGAGAAAGGGGACTGTAAAGTTACAAGGGGGCATAGAGGACCTGACGCAGGAGGTGGAGCAGCTGACGGTGGGACAGACGGAGTTAGTGGAGCAGGTTCAAAGGAACACTGCGGTATTAGGAGGTTTAAAAGCGACACAGAAAGAACTAAAAGATGACTTGGTAGCGACGAAGAGGGAATGTCAGATGGTACGTGAGGGACTGACAACGAGGCTGGACGAGGTGATAGAGGTAATGGAGACGAAGGACCGGCAGGTGAGGACGCACATGGAAACGGTCAAGGTAGCCTTGGAGGACGAGCTTGAGGAGACGTACCGGGGAATAAAAGAGGTGAAGCAGAAATTAGAAGAAGTGGAAGAAGGGGTGAGTGAAATTAAGAAGCGACGGAGAGGGGATAAGAAAGAGATAAAAGAGGAGATAAAAGAATTGGTCCAAAGTCTGTGTTTGGATCGTGATGATGTGCTCATTAACCGGATGAGGGATTCGCAGGTGATGGAGGAGAAGCGAAGAGGAAGAGGACCCGGTGTAAGTGGTGACCAATATGGTCGTGCGTATGATGCGCCAGGTGATTTAAGAAGCTTGGGGGTCGAGATGGACCCGGGTGTTCGTGAGAGGCCGTTGGTGAAGTGTGCGACAGGTCTGGTGTGCGAAAAAGGAGGTGTGCGAGAAAGTCCGACTCTGGGGTGTGTGAGGAAAAAGTGCGTGCCAAGGAGTGAGGATGCTGGCGAGAGTGAGTCGGTCGTAGCGCGTGTGCGAGGGGGCACATGGAAGCGCGGTGTGGTAAGTGTTACAGAGGGTGTGACGGGAGAGTGTGCGCGAGAAAGGTGTGTGACGGACAGGTGCATGGGGAAAGAGTGCGCTGTCAAAGGCAAGGAAGAATGCACACCTGTGGTGAGTGTTACAGAGGGTGTAATGGGAGAGTGTGCGCGAGAAAGGTGTGTGACGGACAGGTGCATGAGGAAAGAGTGCGCTGTCAAGAGTAAGGGTGAGTGCGCTGTCAAGAATGGAGGTGAGAGTAGTGAGAGTGACACGGAGCGTGAGTTGGTGGTGACAGGTGAGAAAGGAAGCACACCTGGAATGGTAGAGCGTGAGTGGGAATGCACGCTGGAGTTGGTGGTGAGGCACGTGGTTGGGTGTGCGAATGAGAGCACACCTGTGATTGTCACAGAGGAGGTGACAGAGGAGGGGGCGCGAAGAGGTGTGTTGGTGAGGTGTGCGACCAACGAATGTGTGCCAAAGTGTTCGGTGGTCAGGTGTGTGACCAAGGCTGTGAGTGGAATGAGGGTACCTGGGTGTGTAAGGAAAGGTACGAGGAGCATGGGAACGGCTGGATGTGTGAGCAAGGAACGGGCTGCGGGGTGTAAGCATGCAGGTGAAGCATCGACGTTAGACGGGGTAGAGTTTAGAACGACTTATAGCCGAATCGGGCCCTCGGTGCGTGCCGGGCCTCGCGTGGAACGGCCGCGTCCAGGCTCCACTAGGTGGAGCGGGCAGCTGGATGGGAAGGGTCGTCATGGCGACCACGTTTTGTTGAGACGTGCCGGCAGGTCGAGATCGGGACATTGGATGGCTCCACGCCGAGGTGGTGCGTGGGATCTCGGCCCGGGTAAGCCCCCGTCCCTGCCCCGAATGCCGGACGCATCCAGCCGCCGGCACAAAACAACCAGCATCCATTGCTTGGCTTTACGAAGCCGGGCTTTGGACAGGAATTGGCGCACCGAGAGGCATTAGTGAGTAGACTGGGTGATGAGGTTAGTGTTTTGGACCCAAAATTAGAGAAAAACAAAATTTGATGATTGGCAAGGGATTGGCAGTAGTGATTGGCAGATGATGGGTAGTGATTGGCAAATTTTTGATTTGTTGAAATTTGATGTGCAAAATTGGTAGTGAGCGATGGGCCCGGTGGGTAAGGGGGGCATCCCTGCCACCCTTCCCATAGTGGGGGCAAAGGAGCAATAGCTTATGGGGTGTATGGCAGTGAAAACTAGCCCGGGTGGGTTAGGTTATATTGTAGGGATCTAGCGAAGATGACATTAGGTAACGTTAAGTTTAGTTAGTGACTGATACCTGTAGTGGGGACGCAGGTAGTTTAGTGTGGATGATAATGACGAGGGAGCGCAATAGTTTAAAGGGACGACTGGGAAGCGCAAGTTTCAGAAGGGAGTAGTTAGCTGAGATGATGCCGTGTGTGTGAGAATTGAACAGGTGTGATTGCACAGGTGTGCAACTGGACAGGTGTGTGGAGCAGTGTGTGAGTAATGAGTGTTGTGGATCAGCGCGAATGCGCTTGGGGAGAGAAGGGTGCAAGTGGCACCAGGTGTGAGAGCACAGGTGTGCAGGTACAGGTGTGTGGAGAGAGTTGGAGTAAGTGGTACGGAGTGGTGTGCATGGTGCGAAGGTGTGAATGGGGGAAGAGTGGACCCCCATCACGGATACCCGGGGCGGGTAGTGTAAGTGTTAGGTAGAGGGTACAGGTAAATTGTGGTTGGATATTGGCATCTGTGATGCGGTTGCAGAATGGTGTTGTGAATGGGTGCATTAGTGTTGTGGAAATGGCTGGGCGTGTAGCCTGTTAGTGTGTGTAGTTGGTTGGGCACTCCACCACTGTGAGGATGTCGGCCAAGTGAGGCCGCAGGTGGGCTCTGGGAGCCGGTAGTTGTGAGTGGGTGCCTGAGGATCCCGGGTGTGGATCGGGTAGCCCAGTGCCAGAGAGGGCACCGAGTGGGGAGAGCGCCAGAGGGCCTTCCCCAGGTAGTTAGGTTAGGGTAAGGAGCAGGTAAGCTCGGAGGCAACTGCAGTGGTGGAGGTGTGCAGGTGGGTAGACCCACTGGGAGAGGTACACGCCACAGCCCAGAAATTGTGCGAGGGCACCGGGAGATGAATCGGGGGAGTGAGACCCCAAATTGAAAAGCACCACAGTTTGGCCAATGGGAATTGGTTTTTAGAACCCATAGTGTAAGAGGGCCAATGGTTTGGCCGGAGAAAGACCCCGGGTAGTGTAAAGTTGTTAAAGTCATTTAGGAAATAGTTAGGATTGATGAACCTGTCGCACCATACGCAGCCACTTACCTGAGGTGATGATGATGACTCCACACCTGTGTTTTCTTTGTTCTGTTGCAGGAAATGAGAATTGCTGTTGGATTTGTGAGACGCATCACGACGTGGATGAGACATTGGGGTGATTCCATCTCTCCCTCCCTAGGAGGGACTGATGATGAATTGGTAATGGCAAATTTTGATGTTCAGTTGGAGATGGCAAATTTTGATGAGAGTTGAAAATGGCAAATTTGATTGGTTAGGAGGGAGAGAAGACGAATTTGGTTTATGGGAGGAACGGGGAAGACAGTAGGGACGTTTGTTGATTGGTAAAGTAGATGTTTATGGGTAGTGTTGTGTTGTGTGGATACAGTAAGGGGTAAGGGAGGGGCCATGTAGGTTACCTGGTGGGGGGGGGGTGGGGGGGGAGCGTACGGTAGGAACGTACCTGTCTCACCTGGTTCCCATGTGCCCCTAGTGTGCATTACCTTGTGTTGCGTGCACTTTTGCGCCCTTACCACCTTACTCACTTGTGTGCTTCTTTTGTCTCCCACCTCCGAGGATCTGGCTTTGGGGCAGAGAGAGAGAGGAGAGAGAGGTGCTGGCTTCGCAGTTGTGGGCCTGCACTTTCGCTGCTTGCTGCCTGGATCGATACACCATATGGACCGCAATGTTTGTGGCCACCCACCATGGACCGCCGTTCTTATGCGGCCAAGCACCACCCGTGGATGGACCTATGGGTCAACGTGGCACCTATGCCAAACAGGTGAACCACTAATAGTTGGCACCCTGACGACCACAATAAGGAAATGGACGCGGTTGGTGCCTTTCTTTATTTTCTAAGGAAGTAAGAAGGCCAAGTGCACCACACGAAGAGCAAGAGACACCTGCAGGGTTAGGGGTTGTTGAATTTATTTTTATTCATTGAACAATGGTGACTGCACCGATTGGTGCTGGGGTGGTGCTTTTGGTGCTTGGATGGGGTGCTCTGCACATTATTAAAGGCCGTAAGGCCACAGAGCACTCGTGGGTTGGTGTATCGATGCTGGCATGCGTGCTCTCTCTCTATGCATAACATCTGCATGTGTCCCTCCAAAAACAGGTCCTGGATCGTAGTGTAAATATCAGCGTAGTCTTGTAAATAATGCTCCCTACCGGCTGTATGTTTAGTTTGCGAATTCTTTCCGGATTCGGTTATCCTGTGGGTGTGTTTCTGTGAGGAGAAGGGTGCAACGTCGCAGGGGGACATATTTACTCATTTGTGAATATCTGTAAAACTGTCGCACTCAGGGTAGAGTTAATAGTAGAGGGAACTACATCTGAGTGCCACACTAAAATAGGTAAAAATTTATCGGGTCGGGACGCCCCGAGGGTAGAGAAGGGTGCAATGTTGCGGATATGGGACTTGGCCTCAATATCCGCTTGTAAATACTCCCCTATTTCCCCAATACTTCCCAACTCTCCCCAATCCCCCATTCCCTAGTCCCATTTTCTGTAAACAACACTCTGTAGACCCGACCTCCCCCTATTTCCCCCATTAAATGTCGTGCCCAGGTCCACCGCATCTCACGTAGACAACTTTCGGACATCTTGCTAGTTATTCTTAGTCTATGTCAGTTAAGGACTCGTTTCCATTAATTCTGACTCTTCGTTGCACCAGAATGTGATCGTATGGCACCAGTAGTGAGTTTAGGAACTCCCCTTACCTCCTCCCATCTTCCCCATGAAACAACAACAACAACTACAACTACAACTACAACAACAGAGGAGAATGGGGGCGGCGCGGCGCGGGGGAGTGTGCGTCCTCACACCGGCTCGGTTAGCCGCCATTGACCATGCGCTCCGACGGGGTTACCACGAAGGGGCTCCCTGTCAGCCCCTCGTCAAGGGCGGAGCCGGTAACCCCCCCCCGCACGCACCCAATGAGAAGCAACGGGCCGATTCCATCTGGGGCGGAGCTAACGAGCCGAGGGCGTGTCACTCCCCGCCGGATATACGCAGCGACTTACCGGACGTGACGTCAGATGCGCCCCCAGCTTGAGAAGACAAGTCACCACCTCCGAGCGCTGAGTGAGACCTCCCGCATCTTTGGACTGGACCGGGTCGATTTTGCCCCTGAGCCAAGGTACACCTTGAGCCATCGAAGACCTGCCCCTCCTTGCCATCAATCCCCGTGTGAGTCAGTTTTGTCCCGTTTATCTGTCGTCTGTCGGGGCTAATATAAGAGTGTGTCTAAGTGCCTGCCTTTCTATGCTGTCCCTCTTGTCGTTGTAATCTGACCTTCCGCCCTAATATAACCTCCTCCGGAGGTCTTGAGAACCGTATCCCTGGTGTCGTGTCATTTTAATCCCAGCCGTTGTGTCCTTTTCCTTCATTGATTTAGCGTAGCGCGACTCGGCAACGTTCGAGTATAATCGGGTAACTTGTGCGGACACGGCGGCCATTCCGCTCGGCCCACCATAACATCAAAGTCGTGTCTGTAACAATACAATGGACTACAAAATGTGAATGTTTCATGATATTTGTTATATTATATCACCTTTATCGATCAATATTGTTGAAATGAATATCAAATAGCTGTATGTTGAAATATGTTGAAAAAGTCAAAACTTTACATGGGGTGTACTTACTTTTTCACGTGACTGTATATATATATATTGTTACGGACCGCGGATAAGATGTTGGTTTGCTGAGCGGATGGCCCCGCGGCCCTAACAGTTACCCCGACTAACCCGATTCCCGAACGTTGGCCGGATCGCGCCACAGGTATTCAATAGGGAAAAGACAAAGGTGACACGGATGTGAAGAAGAAGAAGAAGAAGACAAAAAAGGTCGGAAATACTACTAAATTTATTCCTACTATTTACACGCTCAAAGTAACCAAGGAGAAGGAAGGATAATAAAATAATATACAGAAGAATCAGAGACAGTGCAATTATTAGCTTACCTACAGTCTTAATTAAACCCAGGACAGAACAAACAAAAGACAGACTCACGTGGGGAATGATGATAGGAATGGCAGGAGGTGGATGGCTGGAGGGGGAGGAAGGTTCAGCTGGACCCGCAGCACGGTCGGGTCGGGGATTAGCAGCCGCCGCCCTTTCTCGATCGGTGCGTTTAACAGCCGCCATTCCTCTTCCGATAGGCGCGTTTAGCAGCCGCCGTTCCTTCGCGGCCCTGCTCAAAAACTTCCGTCAAGGCCCCCAAGCTGCTGTGGCTGAAGCTGCTGTGGCTGCTGCTGCTGTGGCTGAAGCTGCTGTGACTGAACTTGCGGTGGCTGGAGCTGCTCTTTTAGGGATCCCTTACTCAACTCTTCTCGGACTCAGTCCAACCACGTCTCTTTTTACGTCTCCCTTTTGGTCCAACCACACACTTCTCTCTTGCTCGCGCGCTTTTTATAGCGCCTCAGGCGATCAAGCCGCCGGCCTTTTGGGCACGCCCCTCGGTGAGCTCGCTTCGGCCCTGATTGGTGGGCACAGGCCCTCTGACTCCACCCTTGATGACGATGGGCGGGCACGCCCTTCTTCCCCGAGCTGAGCACATGCTTAATGGCGGCTATTGTAGTTGGCAATAGAAGTTTTGGGAGTGGGAATGGGGCATGAAAGGGAATCTATCTTATTTCACTTGGTGCAATGGAGTGTCATCTTAATGGAAGACAAGGCCTTACCCTAATACACATAATAAGGAAATAAGCTACTGAACAGGGATATTATGGTGTCCTTCATGTATGCTTTATGGAACTAACTACGGGAATGCCCTTTGACCTTTATACAACACTGGAGTAAGGAGAGCGATATTTTACAACAATTTACACTACAACAACAACAAAAAAAAAACATTCTCATATCCACAACAATATATATATATATATAAGGTTATACAAGGTTGCGGCCTAACTGTCACCTGGCCAGGTGCAACAAGGCAGGTCATCTTCGGGGAATTGTCTGTACCTTGGGAAGAAACATGGAGGAGGTGCATGAGAGGAAGAGAGGAAAGTACAGTGAGCTGGAGGCAGAGTGTCGGGAGGAGGGTTGGCGAGTTTCTTGTCAGCCATTTGAGGTGGGGTGTAGAAGGTATATTGGCAATTCCTTTTCTGCATTTCTTGCTCGGATTGGAGTGTGTGGGACAGAAAGAAGGAGGATGTGTGTCAAAGTTGCCCAGGATGCCTTTAAAGGCTCACTTTGGATATGGAGGAAGTTTATTGAGGCACGTTGAACGGTGTGGGTTGAGGTTGTGGGTGGTGGTTCATTTCAGCCTATAGGGGTAGTGACTGAGCACGGAAGAGAAATGAAGATGTGTGAATGGTGTGTGTGTGTGTGTGTGTGTGTGTGTGTGTGTGTGTGTGTGTGTGTGTGTGTGTGTGTGTGTGTGTGTGTGTGTGTGTATGTTGCAGGAGTGGGTGTGGTTTTGCATGAATGTGTTTTTGTTTGAGTGGTGCATGTTGTAAGGGTGGTGGTCGGTTGGTTGTTATTTTTGGTGTGTGAGTGAGTGGATGAGGGGCTGTGGATTCTAGGAGTGGAGGCGCTTTTGCTGTTGTAGTCTGTGTTCTCACTGGCTGGGGGTGGGGGTATGTATGTATCCAGGTGTAGTTGCTGCATGTGGAGGCATATGTGCCCCTGCTGGCCCACCTTCACTGACCGTATCGAGGTTGAAGGGCCGAAACAGGATGATGCTGAGGACCTCGACTGAGGATCCTATCAGTGAGGCACACTTGTGACCAAGTGTGTTTTGAAATTATCATCACTAGCAACGGTACCCGCCCTATGGGCGGGGCTTCAATTGGGAGGCCCAAATGAAAAGGCAAAATATCAGAAATTGAAGGTCTTTTTTTATTTTAAACGATTCATTTTAACATCGGTTGAATCATATCACACGCAAATCATCAAAATCTAAACAGTATCTTTAGAATTTCAATAAAAGCCACATCACTGTTCATATCGGTAAATATTATTCCATCGTGTTTCAAATCGTGATCGATACACTATGATCGTGATGATGGTGATAGTGAATCGTGATCGATAATAGTGTTCACAATCGCTATGTCGTATGTACTCCCGGTACGCGTACCAAATTCCCGATACGTGTAACTGTACCAAATCAACAGTTAAAAGGATTTTGAGCCGATAGCTTGGAAAGATCGATGGAGACAGCGATCTGTTAGCGATCGATGGAGACATGTTGCTTTCCCGGGTGCCGCACAAACGGCTGCACCGATTGCGCAGCACCCGGGAAAGCAACATCGTCACAATGAGAACAATGAACGTTATGCGAGCGCGAATGTTATGCCGGAGTCCAAACCTGAGAATGCTGGAGACCAAAGCTGAAATTGGGAAATCTAAATCGCCTATTTTACTCCTGTAGTTCCCAGGATTACCCACCCAAAATATCTTTGCGGTTGGTTCAGCAGTTTTTACGGTACCTTCGAACAGACAGACAGACAGACAGACGGACGGGCATTTGGTGAATTATAGCAAGATATATAATTATATATACTGGCAACCGTACCCGCCCTATGGGCGGGGCTTCAATCGGGAGGCCCAAATGAAAAGGTAAAATATCAGAAATTGAAGGCTTTTTTATTTTAAACGAATATAAACATCTGTTAAATCATATCACAGGCAAATCATCAAAATCTAAACAGTATCTCACTATAATTCACCAAATGTCCCACAGTGATCGATACACTATGATCGTGATCGTGATCGTGAATCATGATCGATAATCGTGTTCACAATCGCTATGTCGTATGTACTCCCGATACGTGCTTCCTTCAGTTGAAATGGGTTAGAATTCTCTCAAGCAGGGATTCAACCCGTGTCCTTATAAAAGGTCTTTGTCCGAGGTCACCGAGTTCGATCGGTGCAGCCGTGCAGCGATCGGTGCAGCCGTTGGTGCGGCACCCGGGAACATAACATCGTCACAATGAAAACATCGTCACAATGAACGTTATGCTAACGCGAATGTTATGCGGGAGTCCAAACCTGAGAATGCTGGAGACCAAAGCTGAAATTGGGAAAACTAAATAGCCTATTTTACTCCCATATCCCAGGATTACCCACCCAAAATATTTGCGATCGGTTCAGCAGTTTTTACGGTACCTTCGAACAGACAGACAGACGGATGGACATTTGGTGAATTATTGTAAGATATATAAATATATAAAAAATTTGGACGATTTCTTTATTACATAAGCGAATAATGCAATATTTGTGACCCCTTCTCTACCCCAGCCTCTCCCACCCCCAAACTCTCACGCACAATCTATGTCCGCACTGTCCAAACACTTGGTGCATATGTAATAAATAAATGACCCCTAATGGTCTTGTCCCTGGAATCAACGTGCAGGCTTTAATTCCCGTTTCTTTGTCAGAATGGAACCCTTTAGCAGACAAGGGTCAAACTTTCTTTCATCTTGTATCCCAAGCGAGCTCAGTCCTGTGGTGGACAAAGCAAGGTGGACACACCTGTCTGGGCCTGGCGCTAGCTATTTACAGAAATGCTTTGGGGACCCGAACCGGCAACGATGGCCAAAGCGTTTTCAATGAGGACATTGTTCACAGGCGGCAGTAGAAACAAATATGTGGAAATCCCAGAGTTTTCATTTTGCATTATTGGGAGAACACAATCTCACGCATGGAAACGAAGAAGCCCTCGGTACAGAACGGCACACATGTGACGTCACAAAGGGATGCGCTTGTTAAAGGACATCCATCGCTCGAGGAGCTTGGCGGGAACACTGGGACGATGGAGCTGGTGAGTGTGGTGTTGTGTATGAAGGTACGCTACAGGGGGCGTGGCTAATAGGAGGAGGAGGAGGAGTTTGACTCATTTTGATTTGACTCAATTTGACTATTGAGGCAGAGAATTTCAAGAGACTCAACCTCTCAGCAGCTAACAGTATAAATGTGCAGTTGGGTTGGTTTGGTGATCTTTCTGGAGCACCAGAATGAGACCGTGATATTTGGTGAGATTGAAAGAAACGTTACCTTCGTCACACCAATATGTAATCAATTCCAGATCAATAGGGATTGATGCTGCTGCTGTCTGCCTGTCTGTCTGTCTGTCTGTCTGTCTGTCTGTAGAATGGGGGTTCTGTACCGGTATTACATAATGTGGTCATTGGCTAAAAGATGGAAAAGCAAGAGAGGGGTTTCCATAACATATAGAGGTCATTTATGTAGATGAGGCACAATACTGGGCCCAAGACACTGCCTTGTGGCACTGAAGCCTCCACGGGGAGAGAAGAGAAGAGAGTTCCATTAATAGCATTGCATTGGCTGTATGAGTTGAAGAAGTTAGAAAGCCAGATGTTAAGGTGGCCATGTTACAGGACAAGCTAGGGAAGCAGAGCAGGAAAGCCAGATGTTAAGGTGGCCATGTTACAGGACAAGCTAGGGAAGCAGAGCAGGAAAGCCAGATGTTAAGGTGGCCATGTTACAGGACAAGCTAGGGAAGCAGAGCAGGATGCCAGATGTTAAGGTGGCCATGTTACAGGACAAGCTAGGGAAGCAGAGCAGGATGCCAGATGTTAAGGTGGCCATGTTACAGGACAAGCTAGGGAAGCAGAGCAGGATGCCAGATGTTAAGGTGGCCATGTTACAGGACAAGCTAGGGAAGCAGAGCAGGAAAGCCAGATGTTAAGGTGGCCATGTTACAGGACAAGCTAGGGAAGCAGAGCAGGATGCCAGATGTTAAGGTGGCCATGTTACAGGACAAGCTAGGGAAGCAGAGCAGGATGCCAGATGTTAAGGTGGCCATGTTACAGGACAAGCTTGGGAAGCAGAGCAGGATGCCAGATGTTAAGGTGGCCATGTTACAGGACAAGCTAGGGAAGCAGAGCAGGATGCCAGATGTTAAGGTGGCCATGTCACAGGACAAGCTAGGGAAGCAGAGCAGGATGCCAGATGTTAAGGTGGCCATGTTACAGGACAAGCTAGGGAAGCAGAGCAGGATGCCAGATGTTAAGGTGGCCATGTTACAGGACAAGCTAGGGAAGCAGAGCAGGATGCCAGATGTTAAGGTGGCCATGTTACAGGACAAGCTAGGGAAGCAGAGCAGGATGCCAGATGTTAAGGTGGCCATGTTACAGGACAAGCTAGGGAAGCAGAGCAGGATGCCAGATGTTAAGGTGGCCATGTTACAGGACAAGCTAGGGAAGCAGAGCAGGATGCCAGATGTTAAGGTGGCCATGTTACAGGACAAGCTAGGGAAGCAGAGCAGGATGCCAGATGTTAAGGTGGCCATGTTACAGGACAAGCTAGGGAAGCAGAGCAGGATGCCAGATGTTAAGGTGGCCATGTTACAGGACAAGCTAGGGAAGCAGAGCAGGATGCCAGATGTTAAGGTGGCCATGTTACAGGACAAGCTAGGGAAGCAGAGCAGGATGCCAGATGTTAAGGTGGCCATGTTACAGGACAAGCTAGGGAAGCAGAGCAGGATGCCAGATGTTAAGGTGGCCATGTTACAGGACAAGCTAGGGAAGCAGAGCAGGATGCCAGATGTTAAGGTGGCCATGTTACAGGACAAGCTGGGGAAGCAGAGCAGGAAAGCCAGATGTTAAGGTGGCCATGTTACAGGACAAGCTTGGGAAGCAGAGCAGGATGCCAGATGTTAAGGTGGCCATGTTACAGGACAAGCTAGGGAAGCAGAGCAGGAAAGCCAGATGTTAAGGTGGCCATGTTACAGGACAAGCTAGGGAAGCAGAGCAGGATGCCAGATGTTAAGGTGGCCATGTTACAGGACAAGCTAGGGAAGCAGAGCAGGATGCCAGATGTTAAGGTGGCCATGTTACAGGACAAGCTAGGGAAGCAGAGCAGGATGCCAGATGTTAAGGTGGCCATGTTACAGGACAAGCTAGGGAAGCAGAGCAGGAAAGCCAGATGTTAAGGTGGCCATGTTACAGGACAAGCTAGTGAAGCAGAGCAGGATGCCAGATGTTAAGGTGGCCATGTTACAGGACAAGCTAGGGAAGCAGAGCAGGATGCCAGATGTTAAGGTGGCCATGTTACAGGACAAGCTAGGGAAGCAGAGCAGGATGCCAGATGTTAAGGTGGCCATGTTACAGGACAAGCTAGGGAAGCAGAGCAGGATGCCAGATGTTAAGGTGGCCATGTTACAGGACAAGCTAGGGAAGCAGAGCAGGAAAGCCAGATGTTAAGGTGGCCATGTTACAGGACAAGCTAGGGAAGCAGAGCAGGATGCCAGATGTTAAGGTGGCCATGTTACAGGACAAGCTTGGGAAGCAGAGCAGGATGCCAGATGTTAAGGTGGCCATGTTACAGGACAAGCTAGGGAAGCAGAGCAGGAAAGCCAGATGTTAAGGTGGCCATGTTACAGGACAAGCTAGGGAAGTAGAGCAGGATTCCAGATGTTAAGGTGGCCATGTTACAGGACAAGCTAGGGAAGCAGAGCAGGATGCCAGATGTTAAGGTGGCCATGTTACAGGACAAGCTAGGGAAGCAGAGCAGGATGCCAGATGTTAAGGTGGCCATATTACAGGACAAGCTAGGGAAGCAGAGCAGGAAAGCCAGATGTTAAGGTGGCCATGTTACAGGACAAGCTAGGGAAGCAGAGCAGGAAAGCCAGATGTTAAGGTGGCCATGTTACAGGACA
This sequence comes from Myxine glutinosa, assembly GCF_964187855.1. Classification (NCBI taxonomy): domain Eukaryota; kingdom Metazoa; phylum Chordata; class Myxini; order Myxiniformes; family Myxinidae; genus Myxine; species Myxine glutinosa. The sequence goes on from NC_136265.1 coordinate 122,646,105, forward strand.
AGCTAGGGAAGTAGAGCAGGATGCCAGATGTTAAGGTGGCCATGTTACAGGACAAGCCAGGGAAGTAGAGCAGGATGCCAGATGTTAAGGTGGCCATGTTACAGAACAAGCTGGGGAAGCAGAGCAGGAAAGCCAGATGTTAAGGTGGCCATGTTACAGGACAAGCTAGGGAAGCAGAGCAGGATGCCAGATGTTAAGGTGGCCATGTTACAGGACAAGCTAGGGAAGTAGAGCAGGATGCCAGATGTTAAGGTGGCCATGTTACAGGACAAGCTAGGGAAGCAGAGCAGGATGCCAGATGTTAAGGTGGCCATGTTACAGGACAAGCTGGGGAAGTAGAGCAGGATGCCAGATGTTAAGGTGGCCATGTTACAGGACAAGCTAGGGAAGCAGAGCAGGATGCCAGATGTTAAGGTGGCCATGTTACAGGACAAGCTAGGGAAGCAGAGCAGGATGCCAGATGTTAAGGTGGCCATGTTACAGGACAAGCTAGGGAAGCAGAGCAGGATGCCAGATGTTAAGGTGGCCATGTTACAGGACAAGCTTGGGAAGCAGAGCAGGATGCCAGATGTTAAGGTGGCCATGTTACAGGACAAGCTTGGGAAGCAGAGCAGGATGCCAGATGTTAAGGTGGCCATGTTACAGGACAAGCTTGGGAAGCAGAGCAGGATGCCAGATGTTAAGGTGGCCATGTTACAGGACAAGCTTGGGAAGCAGAGCAGGATGCCAGATGTTAAGGTGGCCATGTTACAAGCTTGGGAAGCAGAGCAGGAAAGGCAGATGTTAAGGTGGCCATGTTACAGGACAAGCTTGGGAAGCAGAGCAGGAAAGGCAGATGTTAAGGTGGCCATGTTACAGGACAAGCCTGGGAAGCAGAGCAGGAAAGGCAGATGTTAATGTGGCCATGTTACAGGACAAGCTTGGGAAGCAGAGCAGGAAAGGCAGATGTTATGGTGGCCATGTTACAGGACAAGCCTGGGAAGCAGAGCAGGTTGCCAGATGTTAAGGTGGCCATGTTACAGGACAAGCCTGGGAAGCAGAGCAGGAAAGGCAGATGTTGAGGTGGCCATGTTATAGGACAAGCCTGGGAAGCAGAGCAGGAAAGCCAGATGTTAAGGTGGCCATGTTACAGGACAAGCCTGGGAAGCAGAGCAGGTTGCCAGATGTAAAGGTGGCCATGTTACAGGACAAGCCTGGGAAGCAGAGCAGGATGCCAGACTGTGTCGAATGTCCAAGACATCTAATGTAGATGGTACTGACCCCTTTTTTGAGGTTTATGGCCTTGGACTATTGCTAAGTGAGAAGCATGTCCAGATTTGAGTGACCAGGACAGGAACCAAACTAATGGTCAGAGATCAGGTTTGAAAAGAGTAAAGACTTGACATGAGCAGCAATGATGGATTCCACCTATTTGTTCGTAATTTGAAGTAATCTTTGTGGTCTGTAGTTCAGAGGATCGTTTGTTTCACCCTTCTTTTCGATGGGAGTGATGTTTTTCGACTTTCAGGTAGATGGGAAGAGGTGAAATGAGGGCAGGTTGGAGAGCACAGACAGAGCAGAAGGGTAAGATTTGAGAACACGAGCACCGATGCCATATGGGCCCGTCGCCGAAGCAGGGTCGAGGCTGCACGGAACTTTCTCTGGCTTCTCGTGGAGAAAGTTCTGTGCAGCCTCGACCCTGCTTGTAAAAGTGCAGTAGACGCTGGGTACGAGGGGGTAGGATGGGCACAGAGAGCGATGCGATTCGGAGCATGACATTTAGAGGCAAACGAGTTGAGACATTCTCTGCCTTTACCCAATTTGTTGCGTGAAACACGAGTTTGTGCCAGATGGCGATGGGACTAAGTTAGCTGTGTAAATAATCCCACATGTCACGTACCACGATGTGGTATCATGGGAAAAATTGACAGGTTCCATTTCACCTTGACAAATCTGTGCTTCTGACCAATGGGAAAAAGTCCGTAAACACCATTCGCTACTATATAAAGGTACGGGAGCGGAGCTCAACTGCATGAGGCTTCAGTGACGGAGAGAAGTCTTTGTGCAAGGTGTACCAATGTGTACATGCTGGGTTTTTTATTTTTATTTTTTTTGTATACACGATCGAGGCTCATGTAAGAGCTAATATTGATTACAAAAAAAAACAAAAAACGGACGCATAAGACGAAATAAAGGGAACGGGAGACAAGATGGGGAGAGACGGGGAAGCACACAAGTACAACATTTGAGAGCAGGGACATCGGGAGATCTGTGGGAGGGAGAGGGCTTGTGGGGAGGAGGCGTGGGAAGGGGGTGGGGGGAGAGAGGTAAAAAAAAAAAAACACATGGACACTGCTAGAACTTCCAGGAAAGAAGTAGGAATTTGAGAAAAGTGGATCTGGGGTGAATTAACGGGGGTAGAAAAGATCAAGGTTTTGGATTTTTTTTTTTTTTTTTTTTTTCTATGCTGAATCGAGGCTCGTGAAAGAGCTGACAACCGCGAGGGAAAGACAAAGACAGTACATGGGGACCGCGAGGGAAAGACAGTACATGGGGACCGCGAGGGAAAGACAAAAACAGCACATGGGGACCGCGAGGGAAAGACAAAAACAGCACATGGGGACCGCGAGGGAAAGACAAAGACAGTACATGGGGACCGCGAGGGAAAGACAAAGACAGTACATGGGGACCGCGAGGGAAAGACAAAAACAGCACATGGGGACCGCGAGGGAAAGACAAAGACAGTACATGGGGACCGCGAGGGAAAGACAAAGACAGTACATGGGGACCGCGAGGGAAAGACAAAGACAGCACATGGGGACCGCGAGGGAAAGACAAAGACAGTACATGGGGACCGCGAGGGAAAGACAAAGACAGTACATGGGGACCGCACATGGGGACCGCGAGGGAAAGACAGCACATGGGGACCGCGAGGGAAGGACAGCACATGGGGACCGCGAGGGAAAGACAGTACATGGGGACCGCGAGGGAAAGACAAAGACAGCACATGGGGACCGCGAGGGAAAGACAGTACATGGGGACCGCGAGGGAAAGACAGTACATGGGGACCGCGAGGGAAAGACAAAGACAGCACATGGGGACCGCGAGGGAAAGACAAAGACGGGGGAAGATAAGAGATGGTGGTGAACAGCTGTTGGTAAGAAACAAAAGTTTCACACAACTCCATGAGGCAAGCCGGATACAGCATGTTGGCTAGTGTATCTCTACCTTTAACTACCTCCATAACTTTTAGCTGATTACCAGGGCAGCAGGTGGAGGTGTGGTCAGGAGGGTTTCGAGGGGGGACAACTGTGGTAAACAAGAACCAAGTATTGAACTTGAGTTTTATTAAACAATTGGTTTTTTGAAGGGTTAAAGGCTGATGCAAACAAACAGTGTATGTACTATTGTGGGGGTAAATTTTGCAATATCCCTTCAATAACCATACACCACTCTATAACATCCAAAAAGGATCCATTCAAATATTACAGAATTCAATTTTTTAAAAATTATTTAACCTCAATCTACTTGAACGAAACCATAACTCAAAGCAGTCATCTTCAGTCAATCTCCGTACACAGTATGGTACAGTACTGCATATTCCATCTAAATTCACTATGTCGTGGTGCAAGTCTCATTCTACCAATTATTATTTTGTTTCTGTGAAGCTTTCCAACATCAAATCTATCCCTCCTAAAATGTAGAATTCAAAACCGACTTCTGAATACATTGCATATCATTCGATGGAAATCTTCTTGTTATCATCGTACTCGTGGGAGCCATCTTGTGTGCAGCTCTCCTTCTCATCTTTGTTGCAGCTCTCCTCGTCATGGTCATTTTGGGTGCCCCTCTCCATACCATTTTCGGTGCCCCTCTCGTTACCATTTTGGGTACCCCTCTCCATACCATTTTCGGTGCCCCTCTCCATACCATTTTCGGTGCTCCTCTCCATACCATTTTGGGTGCCCCTCTCCATACCATTTTCGGTGCTCCTCTCCATACCATTTTCGGTGCCCCTCTCCATACCATTTTGGGTGCCCCTCTCGTTACCATTTTCGCTGCCCCTCCATACCATTTTCGACGCCTTTCTCCATACCATTTTCGGTGCCCCTCTCCATACCATTTTGTGTGCCCCATTCCATACCATTTTGGGTGCCCCTCTCCATACCATTTTGGGTGCCCCTCTCCATACCATTTTCGGTGCCCCTCTCCATACCATTTTGGGTGCCCCTCTCCATACCATTTTGGGTGCCCCTCTCCATACCATTTTGGGTGCCCCTCTCCATACCATTTTGGGTGCCCCTCTCCATACCATTTTGGGTGCCCCTCTCCATACCATTTTGGGTGCCCCTCTCCATACCATTTTGTGTGCGCCTCTCCATACCATTTTGGGTGCCCCTCTCCATACCATTTTCGGTGCCCCTCTCCATACCATTTTCGGTGCCCCTCTCCATACCATTTTCGGTGCCCCTCTCCATACCATTTTGGGTGCCCCTCTCCATACCATTTTGGGTGCCCCTCTCCATACAATTTTGGGTGCCCCTCTCGTTACCATTTTCGGTGCCCCTCCATACCATTTTCAGTGCCCCTCTCCATACCATTTTCGATGCCCTTCTCCATACCATTTTGGGTGCCCCTCTCCATACCATTTTGTGTGCCCCTCTCCATACCATTTTGGGTGCCCCTCTCCATACAATTTTGTGTGCCCCTCTCCATACCATTTTGTGTGCCCCTCTCCATACCATTTTGTGTGCCCCTCTCCATACCATTTTGGGTGCCCCTCTCCATACCATTTTGGGTGCCACTCTCGTTACCATTTTCGGTGCCCCTCCATACCATTTTCGGGGCCCCCCTCCATACCATTTTCGATGCCCTTCTCCATACCATTTTCGGTGCGCCTCTCCATACCATTTTCGATGCTCCTCTCCATACCATTTTGGGTGCCCCTCTCAATACGATTTTGGGTGCCCCTCTCCATACCATTTTGGGTGCCCCTCTCCATACCATTTTGGGTGCCCCTCTCCATACCATTTTGTGTTCCCCTCTCCATATCCTGTTGCATGCCCCTCTCCATATCATTTTGCATGCACCTCTCTATACGCTTCTGCACCACATCCCGTAGGATATCTGAATGAGAGGCAAAGAGATGAGAGAAGGAAAGAGCAGGAGAGAGAAAATAAATAAATAACAATAGAGAGAGTAAATATAGTCAGCTAAAAAAAATAAAAATAATAATAATAGAGGGAGTGACATAGAGCCAGCTAAAAAGCCCCAAAAAATGACAGGTCTTTCCAAAATTCATTTTTAAAATATATTTACAGAAAAAAGAATGAACAAGCGAATGAAAACAACGCACAACAGCAGTGAAAGCAGCATGCGCAAAAAGGCATCTGTGGGGTATAGGGGATAGTTTGGGGGTGGTGAGTGGGGGGGGGGGCGGAAAGGGGGCAGAGGGGCGGTTAAATGAGAGAGTGAGTGCAGAAATGGAAATGAAGTAAAGATGGTCCTTACCATCTAAGATGCAGCTTGATACCACACTGTGGCGTATCTGCTGTTGCATGGCATTCATCACCCAAGGTAGGAAAGTGCTTTCCACATCTGCAAAAATATAAGCAGCTAATATAGTAAGTAGCACTGTAAGTTTTGCACTGAATGTGACTTTGAGAAATAAGGCCCAGAGGGGAATAAGGGCCAGCAGAGAATAGTCGTTCTAATTCACAACTCGGAATATAGATATGACAAGTAGATTGAGGCATTGAACATAATAAGCCAGTCGGTATCTGTATGTAGAATGCCATTTCCTGGTGTGTGGGAAATGGCAGCACAGACCTTTCACCGTCTCAAATGACTTCTGTCGTTTTCCACGTGGAAGTTTCATTCTCACATTCATCGAGAAAAAGGGAACATTCAAGCTTGGAAGTAACTTTTATGAAGTTCTTAATCAATGCAATTCCAATGTGAAATTCATCATTGCTCCATGAGAGACCACCGATCACATGAATAGGTACAGTGTGGGTAATAAGGTCCAATCAACATTCACAACATGTGTGGAGAGAAGATGCACAGATGGACTCGTGCCAAAGTGCCGAAGACCGCGTCAAGTGAGCATCCGATGATGAAGTCCCCTTTGTTTGTCCATAGTGGAGGGATATTGGAAGGTGGGCCTCGTAGTATTCACTGAAGGACTAAGACTCTAACAGTGGGATATGCGTCAATGTATTTTATGTCATGTTTATGTGTTTTCGAATGTACAGGTATTTGATTTCCGGGTGTTCATGTCCACAGTGGCGGATTAACGCATGGGCACACTGGGCACGTGCCCAGGGCCCCCAAATTCCATGAGGTCATGCAACCAATGCAACCCGAGATCACGAGAGATTTGAGATAACGAGAGATCACCGATGGTGGTTTATAATCTTTCGAGATGAGACTGAGTGTCACTTTGCTGACAAAACAATCACCTTGTGAGTGGTGATAAACACAGCGTAAATGGAATGAGTGCTCCATCTCGAGGAAAGAAAGCAGTCACGTGATAAATTGATAAAAAAACGTTTTCCTGATGTTTACCTAGGCAGGACTATTCAAAATTTGTGAAGAATCACTTAAAAAATTAAAAAATTCTCGGACCCGGATTCCGATTCGGATCTTCACCAAAATAGAATAAATTCTTCCTTGTCACACACACACACACACAACTTGTCCACCAAGTTTAGCCCGAATCAATCCACAACTTTTTGAGATATCGTGCTACATTATCGTTTTTTGCCCTGTCTTTCAATGGTGAAAAATCACTTTTTAAAATTTCAGATCCACTGGATCTGGATCTTCACCAAAATCTCATATTTTTGTCCTCGTCACATACCCAACCTCTCCACCAATTTTCATCTGAATTTGTCCACAATTTTTTGAGATATTATGTTCACAAACAAACAGACAAACAGGGATGAAAACATAACCTCAATCCACCTTCGGTTGCGGAGGTAAGAAAAGGCGAAAAGTGTTGAACATCACCCGAAATTAACTTTTTCATTACATAGCGGCAGAATCAGAAAAGGGTCTTCGGTCTGTCTAGCTAGTGTGTTCAGTGCTTGCTTGTGTGCTTAAGCCACTTGGCGAGCACTATGTATACAAAAACAGATAAAAAAAATAAGAAAGACGTCGTGCAGAGCACAATACTTGAAAAATCTTCCCCCAAACCACCTCCCCCATCCCCCCAAATAAATCTGTCACAAACATCCCCACAGACAAACAAGAAATCCATCGTGCATAGAACGAAACTTGCAAAATCCCTAAAAGAAGTTGTTGTCCTTTGGCCGATGTTGACCTTTTAGCCTATGTTGACATCAAACAAAAATCATTGGTGGCTGAATTCAGTGACCTGATATGCAAATCCTTTTTAAATTTCAAGTGAATCGGATGAAAATTGAGAATTTTTAGGAATCTGCCAAAAAATTTGACCTTTGGGCCTATCCTGACCTTTTGACCTGAAAATCAATAGGTATTTTTCCCCTTATGGCCAACTCTTATGATTTGGTGAGGTTTCGTAAAGATCGGTGGTTTGTGCCCTGGGTTTGTGCCACGGGCCCCAAAGAATGTTAATCCGCCTCTGCATGTCCAGTATGTCTGAAAACTGCAAATATTATAGATGTAGGTCATAGTACACAATCAGTAGGTATTAGGGCCCAGAGGGAGAGAGAGAGGGAGAGGGAGAGGGAGAGAGAGAGGGAGAGGGAGAGGGAGAGAGGGAGAGAGAGAGAGAGAGAGAGAGAGAGGGAGAGGGAGAGGGAGAGAGGGAGAGAGAGGGAGAGAGAGAGAGAGAGAGAGGGAGAGAGAGGGAGAGAGAGGGAGAGAGAGGGAGAGAGGGAGCGAGAGGGAGAGAGGGAGCGAGAAATGTAATATCAGTTATGTTTAATCACCAAATATGGATTGGTGGAGGGTCTAATTGCTCGGTATTTGGGGGAAAATGGTAGCTGATACGTCCTCTAATAGTTCACTGTGCATAGTTTCACTTTTGTCAGAGAAATACTTTTCAACTTGGAAAGGATTTTGTCTTAGATGGGCATTACTACCCACAGGGACATTTATTTATTTATTTATCAAGTAACCTAATCGGTGCTGTTAGCTCAAAAGGTAGAGCAGGAACAAATCCATGAATGAGCAAATGAATGAATCAGTTTTTTGGCCCAAACCCTGCAAGCATTTGATCCAGACAACCAACTATAAAAGTCAAATACATACAAGCACATCATTGTTACCCTTGCCAGAGGAGAGGGCATTGCATTCAAGTCTGTTTGTTTGTTTGTGACTTGGCAAATTTTTTTATTTTATTTTGCAAATATGTTGATCACTCTGGTTTGTGTGTTTGTTTGTGTGTGTGTTTGTCTGTCCGCTCACTTATGCTTGCCTACAGGTCACAATTTTAAACAGATCTTCACGAAACTTCACCAAATGGTTGAGTTCGTGGTACGACAAAATCCTATATATTTTTGAGGTCAAAAGGTTTTGCGGCCTTTAGGCCAAAGGCCAACGCGGCAATTAGGCCAAAGGTCACCCACTTTTTTTCAAATTTCCAAAATCCTTAATTTTCATCCGATTGACTTGAAATTTGAAGAGGATTTACACATCAGCGAACTGAATTCAACCACCAAATATTTTGAGATCAGCATAGGCCAAGAGGTCAACATAGGCCAAAGGTCAACAACAATTTCAAATTTCTAAAATCCTCAATTTTCATCTGATTCACTTGAAATTTGAATGGGATTTACCCATCAGCAAACTGAATTCAACCACCAACTATTTTTGAGATCAACATAGGTCATAAGGTCAACATAGGCCAAAGGTCAACATAGGCCAAAGGTCAACCACTTTTTTCAAATTTCTAAAACCCTCAATTTCCATCCGATTGACTTGAAATTTGAAAAGGATTTACATATCGGCTAACTGAATTCAACCGCCAACTATTTTTGAGATCAGCACAGGCCAAAAGGTCAACATAGGCCAAAGGTCAACAACTATTTCAAATTTCTAAAATCCTCAATTTTAATCCGATTGATTTGAAATTTGAATATAATTTTCATTTCAGCAAACTGAATTCAACCACCAACTATTTTTGAGATCAGCATAGGCCAAAAGGTCAACATAGGTTAAAGCTCAACAACAATTTCAAATTTCTAAAATCCTTAATTTTCATCTGATTCACTTGAAATTTGAATGGGATTTACACATCAGCAAACTGAATTCAACCACCAACTATTTTTGAGATCAGCATAGGCCAAAGAGTCAACATAGGCCAAAGGTCAACAACAATTTCAAATTTCGAAAATCCTCAATTTTCATCCGATTCACTTGAAATTTGAATGTGATTTACATATCAGCAAACTGAATTCAACCACCAACTATTTTTGAGATCAACATTGGTCATAAGGTCAACAAAGGCCAAAGGTCAACCACTTTTTCCAACTTCTAAAATCCTCATTTTTTTATCCGATTGACTTGAAATTTGAAAAGGATTTTCATATCAGCTTACTGAAAACAACCACCAACTATTTTTGAGGTCAGCATAGGCCAAAAGGTCAACATAGGCCAGATTTCTAAAATTGTCAATTTTAAACTGATTAACTTAAACTTTGAATACGATTTGCATATCAGGTCACTGAATTCAACCACTAATTATGTTTGAGGTCAAAAGGATGCTCTACTGAGTGCCATTCTACTTTGTTCTGTTTTGCCAAGTGTCGCTCTATGAGTGATTTTTCATCTGTCTGTTTGTTTGTCTGCACAGAATAAATATAATTTTCTCTGCAACCGTTGGTCCTATTGACAGGATATTTTCACCATAGGTGCCACTCTACCTGTATAATTTTTTTCATGATAATTATGACATCATAGGTCACGTAGTTCGGCCGCAATCTTGGAAAAACCCAAAAATTTGCACCTTTATATCTCCGAAAGCGCCGAATAGAATAAATTGAGACATGGCTCATTGTAAAGAACTCTCCATGTGGAATAACATCTGTTAATGATGATGTCATAGGTGCCTCCATTATGACGTCATAATTCAACAAGTACAAAACTTCATCCGATCAAGATGAAATTTCTTGAGCATAATCTAGGGATAAATTGGTGGAGAAAAAAATAATGATGATGTCATCGGTCACGTGGTTCGGCCGCCATATTTGTTTTAACACAAAAGCCTTTAAAACCACTGAAAAAACATCCTGGCGAGGGTCTGCAATCTGATTGCTCTTTCTAGTTTTTGACGTGATAATTGACACAACATTCAAGAAAAATAATTTATGAGGAAAGTAATGTGAGACAAAAACAAGGGAAAGTGATGTAGATCAGAATGAGGACATCAGGTGAAAGGCACATCCCACCCCTTTCAATGGGATCGTAAAAGTATCCCTGTGCGTGTAGCGAGGAAAACACCGCCGGGATGAGGTTTGAAAGGTAGTTCTGAGCAAAGGCGCGTGACGCCATCTTGGAAGCAGTGTCTTTCTCTTGCTCTACCCTCCTCTCCTGCTGCTCCTTGCGCATATCCTGAGATGACAACGGAAGTACATAAAGATTGATTGAGAGAAAATAAGGATGGACTGAAGATAGACTCCTTAAAAGGTAGGGAAGGATAGATGAAAGAAAGGTATGAAACAAATAAATCGAGGTTATTTATTCACCAAAATTCAACAACAACCAATCCGCCATGCCGAATCACATGGCCAAGCCATGCTGCCTTGCGCTCCATCACATTGCTACTGCTGAGACACCATTGGTTGCCGATCATCTCAATTAGACTCTCGTTTGTAACACAGTCGTACCACTTGATGTCAAGGAGGTATTGCCAGATGGTTCGGCCAAAGCCGTCTAACCGCCTGTTGTCGGTTGCCTTTATTAACAAGGTGGTGGCACCGTACAGTACTCTTGACATGATTAGTGCCTGTGCAAGCTGTGCCTTTGTTTCTAAACCGACACAGGTAGAACACAGGTATTTATATTGTCGAAGGAGCGAATTACCTATACCCATCCACACCTCCTTGCTGTAATCTAGAGTGTGGTTGATCAACACGCCCAGGTACTTGAAAGCAAGTCAAAAGTGGTTATACCACAGACAATAACTTCATGTGAAGATTTTATTAAAATGCTCAAGGCAACAAAAAAGAAAGAGCATATTTAGAAAAGCTGAAGCTGGTGTGGGTGCCATTGTTAAATAATGTCAAAATGAAGGGTCAATGAAGGGTCAATATATTCATATTGCAAATACCCTTTACAGTCTGGTCTTCAACCAGACTGTTGATAGGTGGAACATCACGGTACCAATGGTACCTGATAACGATTGAACAGGTATGATTATATATTTTTGTGTTTGTTCTTACAGACAAAGATAGAGCACAGACAAGAACATTCAAGCATGTCCTTTTCCCAACATTGTGTAGAGAGAGTTTGAGGTGCTGGTTGTGGGATCTGGGATATCGAGTACTGACAATGAAAACGAATTAGAGTTGTGAACGGTACAGAACGGGTTTAAGTTAGAAATGGTGTGTGGGACTTGCTTGCTTATAGTGTTCTAATCTGACCCAGTGGCTCATGATGCTCAACTCAGGTCATGTCCGGAATGCTCGATGCATTTGTCAATTGTCTACCATTATCCTTGTAATTCATGTTAATGTCCACTGATGGCTACTAAAGTGTTTGTCCTGCATATTATTTACTTACAAACTTCCACGAAGAGCCTTAGATCACGGTAATAAGAAAAGAAAGGAAGAGCGATTTCAGAAGAAGAATATAAGAAAGAATGTTTGACCACTTGTACCTTTTCCAGCTGCCTGCGCTTTTCCATCTCTTCAAGACGCTTTGTCTCGGCGGTTTCAGCGTTGCGCAGTTCTTGAAAGACCCGCTGCCTGACCCGTAAGGAAGCCAACTCCTCTTCTTCCATGACCTCCAACAGGGACTGCTCAAGAGTCGTCCCAATAAGTATCTCAACTATTGGGCGCACCTCCAGGTCAAAATCAAACAGCTGGGAACAATTACACAACGAGTTTCCTTCAGCATCTTGGCCTACAGAAGAGATATCTAATTGGCTCAGCACGAAATCCCATAGATTCTACCTCCCAAGATATAAACTGCCAGTTGTGGTTTCGGGGCTTAGGCTTCTCTGGTACATATCTCATGTAACAATGATTCCCTAGTACTGGCCTGCACAACGTTAAACAGCATGTACGTGGTGGCTCAAAAATCAATTACATCAGACAACACTGACATTTAACTTGGAAGGCCTTATTCATTTACAGCAAAATTACAGAAAAGAAACCCTCAATAACTGCTTGAATCATACAAAGCAATATTTTGAATCGATATGTTGCAGTTTTTTTCAGTCAACAAACCTTTGCGCCAATCTATCCTTCAACCAGATAATTGGACACATCATTCATCAGCGAAGACCATTATTTATTGGCTCAATTTGTCAGGGTAGGTTCACGCTCACGACCCATGGATGCTGTGCGAATACTTCAAGGAGTTTGTGTCTTACAAAACAACTACAACAAGTACAGATACATTCAAAGTACACCGCCCCAATGCCAAATAAATTAATAACATCATCCAGCACGGCACTGCCGGGGCGTCTCGGGCGCCCGGCGATACCGACGTGCAGCAAATCGAGATGGTATTGGGAGGGAGAGGCGTACAATAATTGATTAATTGCATAATTACAATAAATAAATAAATAATAATCATAAAATAATTTCCTAATCAATTGACTAAAAGCATACCTCAACCACCAGTGTTTCATCCAAAGCTGTAACGTTTTGAAAATTAATTAAGTCAGCAATGGGAAAAATAATTAATTAATTGATTAATCAATAAATAATAAATCGATTAATTGATACATCAATAAATCAAAAATACCCTTTACAGCCAAATCACTTGGTCACTGTCATGTCCAAATATCAGCTTCCTAGCTCAAAAGATGCCTGGGATATTGCCCAGATGAGAAAAAATAAAAATAAACGATTAACAATGAAAGTAAATAAATAATAATGGTAAAATAATTAAATTATTAATCAATTGGCTAATAGAATACCTAAACCACCATCGTTTCATCCGAATCTGTAACTTCATTTATTTTTTAATTAGGCCATTAATCGAATAATTAAATAAATACTCGATTCATGGATTAATCAATAAATCAAAAATACCCTTTACAGAAAAATCACGGTCATTATCATGTCCAAATATCAGTTTCCTAGCTCAAAAGGTGCCAGAGATATTGCCCAGATGAGAAAGGAAATAAATAAGTACTTAATTAATCGATAATAATTCAGTAACTAATCGATGAATTGATTAGTCAAAAAACAAAAAATACCGTTTTGCCAAAGCAAGTGCTCACTATTGTGCCCAAATTTCAGCTTCCGAGCTCAAAGGATGGCTGAGATATCGTCCGGACAAACAAACAAGAAAACAAACAAATGAAAAATCACTCAAAGAGCGACTCTTGGCAAAAGAGAACAAAGTAGAATGGCACTCGGTAGAGCATCCTTTTGACCTCACAAATAATTGGGGGTTGAATTATGTGACCTGATATGCAAATCTTCTTCAAATTAAGTTAATCGGATGAAAATTGTCAATTTTAGAAATTAGGCCTATGTTGACCTCAAAAATAGTTGGTGGTTGGTTTCAGTTATCTGATATGAAAATCCTATTCAAATTTAAAGTCAATCGGCTGAAAATTGAAGATTTTAGAAATTTGAAATGGTTGTTGACCTTTGGCCTATGTTGACCTTTTTGCCTATGCTGATCTCAAAAATAGTTGGTGGTTGAATTCATTTAGCTGATATGAAAATCATATTCAAATTTCAATTCAATCAGATGAAAATTGAGGATATTAGAAATTTGAAAAAAGTGTATGACCTTTGGCCTATGTTGACATTGTGACCTATGTTGATCTCAAAAATAGTTGTAGTCTAGTAGGAAGACTAGGTCCCCCTGCACCCCCCGGAGATATACTTCTAATCAGTGTTTCTAGATTGGACAAAATGTGTAGAAAATGACTAGCTATGGCCCCAAGCTGAAAAAATGTCCCACATACCATTTTTATGCAAATTACTGCTGCCATTATCAAAAAAACGATTTTTGACATATCTCAGCCAATATTGCAGATAATTGAAAAATGAAGGTGTCTAGACCCATGTTTTGAAGGGCATAGATCATGATAGAACTATTCATAACATGATTACATGTGTCTATGGTATACTAGTATGCTAATTAGTGCTTTATTTACAAAATAATCACAGTTTTACGAAATAATAGACTCATATTAAGGTCCGTCTACACAGACGTTAACACAAAGTTTTATTTTTCTAAATATTACAACTGTCAAAATAGTCCTAGCACTCAATGTGACCACTCTTCTCTTGCTTGTTTTAGATAAACATCATTAGCATTAGTGATTCTACACTGAGTCAGTCATCATCATTTTCATCGAAATCGTCAGAGTCAAACTCTTCTTCTCCTTCCTCTTCCTCCTCCTCTTCGTGCTCTCCTGTGTTCAGAAGATCCACCAGTGAGGTTGGTAGGATGGGACCACTGGACCACATTGGTTTCAACAGTCCTTCATCAGTCCTTATCCATCCTTGCTCCTCATAAGGTTTTGGCTTTTCGATGATAGGTTGATCGGCTCTTTTGTACAATGCTACGCGGTGGTTCACACGCTGGATGTGCGGCTTCAGGGCAGACTGGCATGGAGGAAGGCGAGCCAGATCAACCTTGGACTTGGATGTGAGGGTCTTGTCCTCTCCCACCATTTTTCGTAGCAGCTTGGCACGGACAATGTCCACTGATGACTCGCGACTCTGGCCGTACATCACACAGGTGAATTTTTCTAACTGCCTCTCCACCTCAGGGTTGGCATCCCAGTTGTCACCCAGTTCACCGAATGCCCTGTGAAACCTGGGATTCTTCTCCAGCTTTTTCAAGGGCCCGACTTTTCCCTTCCCTTTGAAGGCACTGGTGCAGTCTTCTCCGCTGAACACATAGTACCCCAGGAGAGTGGCACAGTAGTCCTCTCCCAGGGATTCTGCCAGCTCAGAGACGTTGACAAGTTGGCGATGCTTCCCTGACCCTGTATCCAGGTACACCGTCAGCTTGATGTTGTGGGCATGGTGGAGCAGGATCAGGAGGATGTCTGTGTCCGGTGTTCTGACTACAGCGTTCTTGTATCCGATGGTAGCAGCATGATGGAGGTACAGAACCACCCTGGTATCAGTCTCTTCCTGGTTGCTGTAGATCGTGGGGAGTTCACGTACCTCGACCTGAAACACAAAAAGGCACCGCATTTCAATCACCAGTCACTGCCAGTTTCAGATCTAGACAAACATCACAGGTAATCACCTTTTTTTCAGGAAAAATTACAAATTGAATCGCCATTCACGAAGGGCTTTCAATTTTACCTTGCCATTCGTTGAGGCAAGTTGGTGGGCCTTCCCCTCCACGATCAGCACAGCCTCAAAGAGAATCTCTGCATATCCAGAACCACGCATCTTGTGTCCAGTGAGCATCCCGATGTAGTTCATGGATGTGTGGAAGGGTCCAATCGTTACTACATGACTAGCAAATTCATTTGGCCAGCGCCAGATGATGGGAAGGGCTTTCATGCAGACACCCAGATCAAATGTATTCAGGACCCATCTCTGACCCACCTCAGCAGTTGCTGCCTCGGAACGCTTCAGTAGCTCACGAACAACTGCGTTGTCTGTGATCGGTTGGTGGATAGGCGTGCAGTAGTCGACTGTTGATTTGCTGGGTGGGGGAGAACCAGTTGCAGAGGTGAAACCCCCTAGCCCAGGCACAGGCTGCAGGCCACAGCTTCCGATGTATCTGATGAAGAGCCAGATGTAGTACTCTTGCATCGTAATGGCATAGACTGTGTCATTCTCTGCTGGCGGTGTGAATGATGAGCCTTCAGGGAACTTCGGGCCAACGCGAGTAAAGTGCAAGGGTGGGAGAGTTTTTGGTGTGTCGACCTTCAGGCTACGCTGTTGTGACCTATTGATGGTAGGTAGCATTCGGTCCTTGCTGCTCTCGAACCCGGGCTTGACCTCCTGCACCATGATTCCTCCAGCACTGTTTACAATGTTGCTGCCGTGCACACTGGTAGTGGTTTTATTCAAGTTGTCCCACTCACAGTGGAATACAAGGTTGCCCTCTCCTATCACAATTTGTGGTGTACGATAAGTTGAGACTTCATCCAGGACCTTGGCGAGAGCAGTTTCCAACTCCAAGGCGAAATCGTAGCTCTCAGAGTGTCCAAGCCTGTGTAGTATTGTGGTGAGCTGTTTGCTTCGGAACAGGTGCCTTACAGTCACACAGAGGAGAATGTGCTTTGGTAACTTCCATTTTCCATCTGACACTGCACGGCACAGATCTTGTCCAATGGAGAAGACCAGACGCTTCACCTTTTCTGTCTCGATGCCCTCCTTGCCAGTCATTAGCACGCTGAGAAAGCGGACAAGGTCTGGAGGTAGGATGTCTTCAGGATTGAGCTCCATGTCTTCAGCTGTTGGTGGCCATGGTTGGTCTTTACACTCTCTGAAAGCCTGTAGAATACCCTGGCGAAGTTGGAGGGCAACATTTTGGTTCTTGTTTGTGCTTCCGAGTGTGAATGCTCATGCGAGAGCATTGGAAACTGTTATGTTTGAGCTGTGCACAAGCCAGAAAGAAATGACATCACATTTGTCATGATCAACCTTCGTGAAGTGGATATGCTCCTTGATTGGGTCATTCTGTAGGCGTTTCAGTAGTTTCTCTGACCGATAATTTGAGTTCTCATATCCATTCAGTTTCAGTTCCTCGACATAGAGCAAGCGCAAGGAAGAAAGCTGTAGAACTTTATTCTGCTGGATGACCTGGGTTTGAATGTGTTCCAGTACTGAGTTGAATGCCTTTTCATGGGCGGCTGACATGCAAGCCTGCTCCTTTGGTGCTTCGGCTCTGTGAATCGCACGCTCATAGTTGTAGAATGCTGTGCGGAAAGCTTTAAAACATGACGGATGGTGTTTGGCCTCACATGCAAAGAGGTCTTTGTTTTTCACCTTTCGATGGAGTCGATAGAGACCCATTTTCTCAGCCCGTGTTTCGATTTGCTCCCATGCATTTTCTTTGTTTTTAAAGGATGGGAAGGTTGTAGGCCTCTCAGTATTGCGATGAGCATCTTTGGTCTCAACTTTCTCACAAAATATACACTCTGGCGGGAAGATGGGTTCAGCAGAACCTCCTGGTTTACGAGGAGAGTGATGCCATGATGAGGTTGATGGCCCTGGTTCTGTATCATCTCCCAGACGATGAAAGTGGCGGACAAAGTGCTTATAACACTTGCTGTGATATCCTACTCTTTCTAGGTCATCAGGAAGAGTTGCCGGGATCTGATCACATACTGATTGCATACGACATGGGGAGTCATGCGGTTGGTTGAGACGTCTATCCCGGATCTTTTGAAGCAGTTGCAGTTTTTCTGAAGCAGATCCTTTAATTTTACGGAGGGGCGTGAAATCCCCATGATCAGACATGGATGGTACATGAAGGATGCATGTAGGAGGAGAGCTTTGGGCTGCAGGTTCTACACTCCGTTTTCTTTTGGGCATGCTTGCTGTCGATGTCTACCATCACTGTTAAATGACAAATAAGAAATCACGAATGATGTTAAAAGTGCCTGTGAAAGGAGGCTCTGAGTTTTCAGTGAGGTAACAGAGGTTCTGAGTCATGTTCTACACTAGGGTACTTTTTAGCTGACTAAACCATGTTTAGTGGCATCAAAAGTGCTAATAGCTAAAACATCTAAATTCTTCCACACTAACGTTAGCTATCTAGGCCAATGAAACATTGTGCTAAGTTACTGTAGCTAGCTCAGCTGTCGTGCCTCTTTCTGGTTCAATTCATATACAGAAGTCAACAGATATGTCTCATGTTTGGCATTAACAAAAGTTTAAGTTACACCGACATTAGGAACATACTGTACATAGATGAGGCTAGCTTTAACGTTAGCTAACATGGTGCTAGCTGGCTCAGCTGTTATTCTGCCTGTTTATGATTTCATGCAGAAACTGAAGTCAAGAGTGTGAGTAACATTATAGTTAGCATCTTACCTGGCTAGATTGGAGGATGAATACCAAGAACAACACACAGATGGAATGGAAGACTGAACTTTCAACTGAGGTATTCAATAACATCAACGTTACCAATTGATACGAGCGCGCGACATTACCAATTGATACGAGCGCGCGAGCGCGCATGTTACATGGATGGAAATGTAAAATGGCAGCTATAGCAGCACTAATTTGGATCTCTAGTCTGTCATTTCTGCACTGTGATTGGATAACATAAAAAAATATGTTTGGGAGTTAACAGCAGGAGTTGGTAGATTTTACGTGGGCTGGGTGAGAAACCTTTAAATAAGCAAGTGAAAATCTCTCGCAATACAAAGTCAATGGTGGGAAGAAAAGTTGAGTGGTACCAATGTTACTGCCAATGTCCCGCCCCTATGCAAGACTCAGGAGCATCTTGTTGACATTTAACCTTGAAAATACCTGGGTTTAGACCCCTTATGTACCATGTTAAGTTATCTGCAGTATTAACGTATCCTTATCATTTGTAAAACTGATTATTTTGTAATTACAGCATTAATATGCATACTAGTATACCATAGACACATGTAATCATGTTATGAATAGTTCTATCATGATCTATGCCCTTCAAAACATGGGTCTAGACACCTTCATTTTTCAATTATCTGCAATATTGGCTGAGATATGTCAAAAATCGTTTTTTTGATAATGGCAGCAGTAATTTGCATAAAAATGGTATGTGGGACATTTTTTCAGCTTGGGGCCATAGCTAGTCATTTTCTACACATTTTTTCCAATCTAGAAACACTGATTAGAAGTATATCTCCAGGGGGTGCAGGGGGACCTAGTCTTCCTACTAGACTATTGGTGGTTGAATTCAGTTAAGTGATATGCTAATCCTATTCAAATTTCAAGTCAATCGGATGAAAATTGAGGATTTTAGAAAATTAAGAAAAGTGGTTGACCTTTGGCCTGTTTTTTTTATTTTTTATTTTTTTTGTATACTGAATCGAGGCTCGTGAAAGAGCTAACATTTATTTCACAAACAAATCAACCAGACAAACAAAATATATAAAAAGAGGGAGCGGAAGACAAGATGGGGAGAGAAGGGGCAGCACACAAACACAACTTTTGAGAGAAGGGAGATGTGTGGGAGGGAGAGGGCTTGGGGGGAGGAGGCGTGGGAAGAGGGGGGTGGGGTGGGAGAAGTATAAAACACAAGGACACCAAGGACTTCCAGGATAGAAGTTGGTATTTCAAAAAAGTGGATTTGGGGTGAAATTAGCGGGGGTAGAAAAGATCAAGGTTTTGGATGGGGGAAGATAAGAGATGGTGGTGAACAGCTGTTTTAAAGACCTGGAGGGTGGAGTGGGATTGAAGAGAGTGAGGGAGTTTGTTCCAGAGGCGGGAGAAAAGAGGAATGAAGGAGTGAAGGTGAGCAGAGAGTCTTGATTTTGGCAGTTTAACCATAAGACGGTTGCAGGCAGATTTTGTGCGACCTGTAGGAATATTTGGGGGACAGAGCCCAGAGAGAGCTAGGGGGGGGGGGGCAAGGCCATAGAGGAGTCGGTAGAAGACGGAAAGACCACCAACCTGCCTGTGGTGAGTGAGTGAAAGGCCCTTGGAGTTAGCTTCATCAGGGGAGATTCCAATGATTCTGAACGCTTTGGTTTCAACAGCGTGAAGACGAGCTAGGTGTGAGGCAGGAGCACCAGCCCAGAGGGGAGAGCAGTATTCCATTGAGCTGCGGATGAAAGGCTTGTATGTGTTGAGGAGCTCAGGTGTGTCAAGGAAGGACTTCGCACGACGGAGGATGCCCAGTCGGCGACTGGCTTTGGAGGCCAGATTTGAAATGTGGTTTTCCCAGGAAAGATCATGGCAGATAGTGAGACCCAAAAGCTTGAGTGACAGAACTTCTTGGAGAGGATTATTCAGAAAGTGAATGGGAGGGTTGTCCAGACTGTCTTTTCGGAGAGACATCGATAGAGTGTGACATTTGTCAGGATTGAAAGACATGTCCCACTTGTTTGCCCAGTCTGTGATTTTGTCCAGGTCTGCAGAGGGTGAGGAGGCTGCAGACTGCCGATCTGAGGGATGAGGAATGGAGCGACAGAGAGTAGAGTCATCAGCAAAGAGATAGAGAGGATTTTCAAGAGAGTCGGAGAGATCATTGATGAAGACCAGAAAAAGCACAGGGCCCAGAACACTGCCTTGGGGAACTCCAGCCTGAACAGGAAGAGGAGATGAGAGAAACCCATTCAGGCCCACACGTTGACTACGACTAGAGAGGAAGTCCGCCAGCCATGCGTGGAGATTTCCATGGATACCAAAGGAGAGTTTGGTGAGCAGAGCGGGGTACCAGACAGTATCGAAGGCACGTGATATGTCAAGGGAGACAGCTCTAATTTCCTGTTTGGCATTGAGGACCTCCATCCATTGCTGAGA
Source organism: Myxine glutinosa (assembly GCF_964187855.1). Lineage (NCBI taxonomy): Eukaryota > Metazoa > Chordata > Myxini > Myxiniformes > Myxinidae > Myxine > Myxine glutinosa. The sequence continues at coordinate 122,666,639 of NC_136265.1, forward strand.
AAGCAGAAGCAGCATGTCCAGAGTAGAGTGACCAGGTCTGAAACCAAATTGATGATCAGAGATCAAGCCATTGGAGAAGAGGAAAGATTTCATATCTGAAGCAATGATGGAATTCCATGACTTTGCTGATAATTGGGAGAAGGCTGAATGGTCTGTAGTTGCTAGGATCTGTTTTTGCACCTTTTTTGTGCAAAGCGGTGATGTTGGCTGATTTCCAAGCAGATTGCAGATGACCTTGAGCAAAAGAGAGGGTGAAGAGAACAGAGAGAGGGAGTGAAAGAGCGGAAGAACAGGATTTTAGGACCCATGGGCTGATGCCGTCAGGTCCAGTTGCAGAATCAGAGTCGAGGGTTGACAGAAACTTTTCCACCTTGTCAGGAGGAAAGGACACAGAGTCCAGGAGCAGCTGGGTACGACTGGGTACGGTGGGTACAGAGAGGGATGGAGTTGGACACAAGATTTAGAGGCAAACACAGAGTTGAGGCATTCAGCTTTTTCACGTGCGGAGTCAGCCGTGTAGCCGTTTGAGGTGAGGGAGGGGATGGAGGGGGAACAAACACCAGAAACAGATTTGACCAGACGCCACCAGGATTTGTAAGAGGGAGACAGATAAGTGAGTTCGGTCTTGAGAACGGAGAGATATTGGTTCCTGGCTCTCCTGAGTGTGGACACACACTTGTTTCGGGCTTTGTGAAAGGAAATGAGATTTTCTTCCGTTGGATTTGTTTTCCAGGAGACGAAAGCAAGTTGTTTCTGGGCAACAGCCTCACCACAAGATTCCGTGTACCATGGACGGGAGGAAGGGTATGACAACTGAAGACGAGATGGGATAAATCTGTGCATGAGAGAGAGCAATTTACTTTGGAAGAATTCCCAGGATGAGTTGATGTCAGAGGCGGTAGAGATGGGAGACCAGTCCAGATGATTGATGGCTGCTTGAAGACCGTGCCAGTTGGCGTGAGTGAAATGCCAGACTCGTCGACGCTGAGGAGGCTCTCTGAGAATAGCCAGAGAGATGTCCACTTTAACAAGGACATGATCAGAAGAACCGATTGGAGCAGAAGAAGAGCAGCAGACATTTTCAGGGAAGTTAGTCATAACCAAGTCCTTTTTGTTGGCCTTTTGACCTCAAAAATATATAGGATTTTGTCGGACCACGAACTCTACCATTTGGTGAAGTTTCGTGAAGATTGGTTTAAAATTGTGACCTGTAGGCAAGTATAAGTGAGCGGACAGACACAGACACAAACACACAAACCGGAGTGATCAACATACTTGTCAAAAAAAAAATCTTTTTTTGCCAAGAAGAAAACAAGACCAACCAATATACTTGGAAAAATCTTCGATTTTAGCATGTAACAAGAAAACAACCGGAGTGAAAACTGAATATTCCCTTTTGGTGCGCGTCATCGCCGGGCCCCTTCGGTGCCTGGCGATGACGTCATGCATCACCTGGAGATAGAATAGGAAAGGAGCAGTGTACAACAACAATAATAATAGTAACCATAATAAGATGATCATTATAGCGAATAACCAAACACAAAGGGGATTTATTTGCTGAAATGAACACAATACCTCCCCGGGAAGGATCTCTGTGCCGGCATCAATGCCCGACTTGGCCGGAATAAAGAGTGGCGTAGCGGGGCGGTCCAAGAACAGGTCTGTCTGACACTGCACGTCTTTCTCATGAACCACCTCTCCTAAAGCCTCGAGGTACACATCTGCCAATCACAGGTAATCACAAGCAATGGTTATGTTTACCCTCGGGATAGGTTAAGGGCCTTGTTTTGAAAGGAATCTGCACATTGTACATATCATATCAGCATCAATTCCTGTCTTACGAAAATCACAAAAACAGGTGAATCACGTCTCAGGTGCAAGCACTGCATGTCCTTACAGGATATTAAACATACAGAAAATAAATTGCCAAAACACAGTACCATTTGTACCTGCGCAGAAAAAGTACTTAGAAATCATTCAAGAATCTGTGCTTCGCAAACAAAACTACATATGCAGATCGATTAGGAGATCAAAATCAAAGTCTACTTCATATTTATGTCTACATCTGTTTGTTTTGTTATACGAGCTCTATGGTCACAAATAGACAAAGGCTTTCATCTCAGTCTGTAAAGACTTGAGTACCACATGGATGCCTCCTAGTTTGGAGGTGATGTGTTGGTATCATTTATGCACATGACGTCAGCATCATGCCATAAGGTGAGTGTGCTCCTTTGGTTAAATTTAATGTTCCTGACTGCAAACCTCCTAATTGCTGTGAGCAGGGCAGAGACAATGTGTCAGCGTGGCAGGCGACATTTGTTGCTGGCAGGTCGTGCAGTGCATGCAGCATGCAGCAAGCGCTTGATGGGACTCGATCTGTGCCCTGCTGCCTCATCAAGTTATGGGGTTCGATTAATTAACTATTACTCCCGCCAAGGAGTAATGCATTCACTCGTGTCCGTGTGTGTGTGTGTGTGTGTGTGTGTGTGTTTGTGTGTTCGTGTGTTTGTGAACAAGATATCTGGAAAGGTTCTGAACGGATTTGGATGAAAGTTGGTGGGGTGATTGCCCTTGGGATAAGGAAGAATTGATTAGTTTTTGGGGAAGTTCAGGATATTATTCCCGATCCAGGAATTTTTTGAAGGATTTTTTTACCATTGGAAGATAGGGCTCATTTTTAGCCGCGTCGCAGACGCTGCTCATAGAGTGCCCTCTGCTGTTGTTGTTCTTCTTCTTCTTCTTCTTCTTGTTCTTGCAGAGAAGACAAAACCTCAAAGCTCCACCCATTCTGGGAACCATAGCTCCACCCATTCTGGGAGAGCCTTCATATAAACAAATATCCACCATTTTATTAACTCGCATAGCTTTGAGGCCTGTTTTGTAGGCCTGTGGTGTCTTCCTCTCTCACACAGTTTTATTTCAAATCAAATTCGACATATCATTTCATTTTTCACAGTCGCTAACATAGTTTTAGACTCGGTTGAAAAAAAACGGGAAGAAAATCCGATGAAAGTTGCCCTTTATAGAACGAAATGAATTCTCAAAGGCCTGTAACTTCAAGTCCATTGAGATATTATTTTTTTTTAATCGCGGCATGCTCAGTCATACACCGCCCGAAATAAGAGACGGGAAAATGCCGAGATATATATATTTTGTTTAAATCGCGGCATGCTCAGTGATACACCGCCCAAAATAACAGACGGGAAAATGCCGAGATATATTAAAAATTCGTCCATTTGATGACAATCGTCACGATGAAATATTTAATTTATACGTCATCACAATAATGTGGAGAGAGGAGCATAGCTTCGTTCACGTGTCGCCACATACGGGAAATTGCCGAGATATATTTTTTTTTACATCGCAGCATGGTCAGTCATACACCGCCTGAAATAACAGACTGGAAAATGCCAAGATATATTAAAAATTCGTCGCCACACACGGGAAATTGCCGAGATATATTTTCACTTTGCACAAAAATAACATCAAGTAATCGAATCAATAGGAATGTCCTGTGCCTGTAACATCGACGTTATAGGCACAGCTGCATCTAGGCATTGTATAACATCGACGCGGCTTTTGTTTTAATTAAAACTTTTTGTACTTGTTTTTAACATTATCTTCTATATATTCTATATTTAACATTGTGATATGAAAATAGTTTTCATATTTCTTGTAAATGTAGTTTAAACTCGTGGTTATGCGTTAGAGCGGTGTATTTTTTTTAGCAGCGTCGTCTTCAATGTTCATTTTTTTTTCTAATAAAGACAAGTTCTGTCATTTTTAAATCACCAAAGTGTGTATTAGGTTTCCCCGTTTCATAAAATGTATCGTTTGATACGTATAATGCTTTAAAACTGTTTTTTTGTTTTGTTTTGTTTTTACCTCAGAAGAGATATCAACATTTAGCTCAGCGAATGTCATTCGCGGTGTCAGTATTTGATGAACTTATAAAGACTTAGTTCCAGATTTGTCAATGGCTGAGGTATATTAACAAACGAATAAAACAGATTTGGCAAAATTCCAACTTTTTTTAAAAAGATCGCATATTCACCCAGGGTTGTGAGAGGCTGAAGAAGAAGAAACCTCACATGGGCTTCCCATACCAAATAAATAATTCTGGTTCTGGCTCTGCGATTTTCAGGTTTATTACTCCCACCAGGGAGTAACGCATTCGATCGTATCCGTCCATGTGTGTGTGTGTTCGTGTGTGTGTGTGTGTGTGTGTGTGTGTGTGTTCGTATGTTCGACTGTTCGTGAACAAGATATCTGGAAAAGTTCTGAACGGATTTGGATGAAAGTTGGTGGGGTGATTGCCCTTGGGATAAGGAAGAATTGATTCGTTTTGGGTGAAGCTCAGGATATTATTCCTGATAAAAAATAATAATTTAGGAAAAATTTTTGGGAAAGATTTTTTCTGTTTTACTGCATTAAAGCTTTTATTCTTATTCTTAAATGATGTTTTTCTCCTCTAATTCCGAGATATATCAAAATAAATTGTCTGACAGTTAGGGCCTACTTTCTTTTTCATTTCTTGTTTTGGGGAGAGGGGATGTTAAACAAAACGTATTATTCCAATTAAACCCACGGCGGGAGTATGCGCTCTACTGAGTGGCGTCTAGTTATATTTATATACACCAGTATATACATATATCTTTTCATATTTTAATAAAGGGATCTGAGTCTTTCTACATTGTGTGAGCGATGATGAGACACAAGCACTGTTATTAAATAACACCCCTGCTCCACCCCATCCGCCACGAGTTACCTGAGATGCAAACCAAAATGTTTTATTTATGTGCTTTGAAATGCAAATGCAGTGTTATATGAAATAAACAAAGCAGTTATTATATCAGGGAGAGGTTTGAACATTGGCACAACCTGGGCTGTAGAAAGCCATACGTGCAGATTTTATAATTGGCATTATTACTCCATCGTAACTGCATGAAAATAAAGTTTAAAAAGGGGAAAATAAACGAGGGGGACCATAGGAGGAAAGAAAACAGGAACAGATATAGATCCTAGAATAGCACAAGGTTTGTCCATTTGTTGTTTCCATCTTGGTACTTAGCTCACGATGCTGGGGAGCCCAGGTTCAAATCCCATAAACAGATGGTCGCTTCTCCAAGTCTATTAATGTCCTTATACTTTATGTTGAAGGACTTCAAGTGTCTGTATGTTATTCTTTCATGGCTGAACTGTAGCACCTGGAGGCCCCAAATTTTGGGTGGAGGTACTTCAGAATCTGGGCAAGGGTTTAAGCTAGCACACATTGGCCTTGAAATCCGTTTTGAGACCACCAAAGGCCGCCATAAAGTGTATATTGGGATGTGGGGTCAGGCAGTGCTGTCGCCGCCTCACAGGCAAAAGGTAACCACCTTGAGGCCAATAACTCCATGGCTTTTCAACGTCCAACACGTCCCAAAACTACAGCCGGTAAAAGCTCACCCAGCCGGGCAGTGCCGGCTATCCTAGAGTCCCTGCATATAAACAAAGTTACGATATGACCGGAAAATTCTGGTCACGTAGGCCGTGTACGTCATTTTGTTTCCATTCACTGTGAATCAGGCGGTTCCATTCTGTGAGAAAAGAATGAATATGACATGATGATTGCATGGTGTTTTTTTGGCAAAAAGACATTTTCTTGATGGTCAAATAAAATTTTAATGCAGTAGCTCTGTTTCATTGCTATTCTTTTTCTCCTTATAATTATTTATTTAATCTTCACTCGTTCCTCATGTTCACTGTCTATCGTTTTCTACCTTAATTTCCATCTCTTTTGACTTTCATCTCTTCACCTTTTTATCTCCTTGTTGCACTTCTCTGCCCATCTTTATATCCTTTTCTCTCTCTACCTCTAAGTTGACTTTGCGGACATAGATTATGTTGCATTAACAGAATACTGAACTAAACAACAAACTAGAACAGCACTCTTCGGTGTCGCGACGTCGACCAATATGAACTCCGATCCAATTCAAATCACTTCAGCTGTTCTCAAGTTGCATATTTTTCATCATAATGTACAAACTTTGGTCAAAATCCCATCACTGGTTCACAAGTTATTGCGGTAACAGGATTATTTATTTATTTTTAACCAAAAATGACCTCTGACCTTTGACCTCGTGACCCCAACATCTAGGTTCATCTTTACCTGCACCAAGTTTGACTTAGATCCCTTCAGCTGTTCTCAAGTTATCGTGGTAACGAAAATCTATCATGGACGGACGGACAACTTGAAAACCTAATGCCTCCGGCACTTCATTGGCGGAGGCATAATCATCTCATCATGATCTTGGATTCAGGGAAAGTTTGATGATGTGCAAGAGCCACAGTGCTAATCATATGCACACTGAGCCGACGTCTCTGTGCACACGCCGCACCGCACCAGCAAGGGATAGGTAGACATAGATACTGTCATGTCGGTGCTTCATAGGCAGAGTGATTAATCAGTGTGTGTGCCGTCCCTCGGATTTTTTTTTTGTTTTCTATACAAGATCGAGGCTCGTGAAAGAGCTAACATTAATCACACAAAAAGTCAAACCGACACAAACCGACACATAAAACACAAAATAAGGGGAGCGCTTGACAAGATGGGGAGAGAGGGCGAAGGACGCAAACACAACATTTGAGAGCAGGGACATCGAGAGAACTGTAGGAGGGAGAGGGCTTGGGGGGAGGTGGGAGAGGTATAAAACATATGGACACTGCAAGGACTTCCAGGAAAGAAGTTGGAATTTCGAAAAAATGTATCTGGGTTGAATTAGCGGGGGTAGAAAAGATCAAGGTTTTGGATGGGGGAAGATAAGAGATGGTGGTGAACAGCTGTTTTAAAGACCTGGAGGGAGGAGTGGGATTGAAGGGAGTGAGGGAGTTTGTTCCAGAGGCGGGAGAAAAGGGGAATGAAAGAGTGAAGGTGAGCAGAGAGCCGAGATTTTGGCAGTTTCATGCACGTTAAGCACGGAGGCACGTTAACGTCGGATGCACGTTAAGCCGGGTGTCTCGTCTACTATCATTAGTTGGTGGATATTAAAGATCTAGCGGTGTCCTTCGCCAAGAGTAGACGAGTTATCACCGGCATCCTGAACAAATTACAAATTCCTGCCCTGACTAACTGCTGGGAAGGCAATGGCAAACTACTTAGTATCACCTTTTCTGCCAAAGACCTGCCTTCAAGCAAAGACTCGATCAATCAATAAATCTTCTCAATCTCTTTCTATTTTTTCATTCACAATTGTTCGTTTTTCTCATGTTTTCGACTCTCTTGATGTGCACATCTGTGTGGATGGTGCGGTTCTATTTCCGTCTTTCACTTTCCATCTTCCACTTCTTTCAAACTTCTCCATTCTGTCACTACTTATAGGGTCATCCCATTTCAATTTCACACACCCTCCATAAGACAACTGGAAATTTCACACACCATTTTCAAATTTCCCTGGAAAAAATCCAAAAGATCTCTTCATGCTTTGGCATAGGTATCCCAAGTGTCAGCTCAATATCTCCAACCATTTTCAAGTTACAGCCCCTCAAAATATGGTACCACACCCCTTTTTTGCACTCGTGAATTGCGCATTTGTTTTATTAGCGTTTTTGAAGATCGATATCTTTTGTTCTAATAGAAATAGGAGCAATGTCTTCCATAATTCCAGGAAAAAAGCCATTTTAACCCTTTATAAAATATTATAGGTAAGTGTGTGTACATACGTATGTATATATGACGTGGTACAGTAATCATTATTCAAACGAGATGGTATTCATAGAATACTTACCCTGCGCAGTCAACTTGGCGCGAGCCAACTCTTCTGTTTTTGAACGTTTTTTAAATCCAATATGGCTGCCAGACCACGTGAGCGATGGCATCAAATATTTGTATTCTCTCATATAATTGTTGTGTAGATCATGCTCAATAAATTTAAAACTAATCAGACTAGGCATTTCCCCTGTCGAATTATGACGTCATAATTCATTAATACACCAATGACGCCGTTAACAACACTTATTCCCCATGTGGAGCCCTTGACAATGAGCCTTGTTTAAATTTTTTTTCCCATTGAGCAGTTTCGGAGATATAGAGGTGCAAAGTCTTCCGAGATGGCGCCCATTCCACATGACCTATGACGTCTTAATTGTGAATAAAAAAATCCTACAGGCAGAGGCGCTCCTATGGTAAAATGTTCGTGTCAATCGGACCAACGGTTGCCGAGAAAATATTTGTTTTTAAAATGCAGACACGTATGTACGCACCCGAATGTCTAACCCTGCTTTTTGCTTCGCAAGCGCAGGGTAACCTAGACACCTGAACACACACATCGTGAACTCAGGTTGATGTGCACGATGCATTTTATTTGATAAAAGTATGAATGCTATCCACAACTACAGAAAAACAGGCCATTAAACCCTTGTTCTGTTTGTGAACGCTGCAATCAAACTACTAGTACAAATAAAATGGTGGTGGGGAGTCCACATGGAATTTGTGCTCTTTTGGATTATCACACAGCACAATAGATATGAAATTAAGTATTGCACCAAAAAAGAGCTACGTGGAAAATATCAAAATTTGAAGCAATGTTTCAAACATTTATAAAACACATGCACATTTTCCCACTATATCAGAAAAACACAGCTGATACAGAGACCCAATATTGGCTACAGTCCATGTACATGCATCATCCCTGTCAAACAACGCAAGTCTGCTATGCACAGAACATCACAAGTCGCCAGAAATTGTCAAAAATCTGAAACGTCAATATAGAATCCTCAAACTTTGAATACTCATGACTCTTGAACAAAGAAATGTCGGCAGGAGCGCCTTAATTCTGTCCTCATCAGTTCAAGCTAGTCTGTGCTGACGGGCACTACGTCCATTAATCTCTGGGGCACTAATGCAACAAATTATATGTTGAAATGGCACCCAACATGGAATCTGTCGACTTTCTGCAGGTCAGGACAGGGTGGTGTGCACATGTGTGATTAATTTCACAAACACATCCCCATGCTTGTCAGAGCGATAGAGAACGTGTGCGGCACATCATTCATCGTCATAATCACAAGCAATGTACTGGGCCTGCCTGGTAGACACTCGAGTCTAGAGTTAAACCAGGATTGGTCAAATGTCTTGGTTGAATAATGATTACTGTATGACGTCATATATACTTACCTACAATAGCTTACAAATGGTTAAAATGGCTTTTCCCTACAATTATGGAAGATATTGCTCCTTTATCACTTTATTTTCATCATGTGCATCAATCTGAAGCTACGATGAATGGTTTTGTACATCCGAGTTAATCAATAGTCATTTTATCATACTTCACCTAGTTTCTGCACTTTGAAAATTTTGGTGGAATAGGGACAAAAAAAAATACCCTTTTTGGACATTTCAGTTCACACACAAGGAGGTGGATCATCAAAGTTTTAAATTGCTTTAAAAGAATGATTAGATATGATAGTTTAGACTTTAGATGGTTAAACGTTCAGTACCTCAAACATGTGCCCACAGGATCAACCGGTGGCCTGAATATTAATGGATGGGTTCTGAATTGTAAGAGTGGTTTTGTCCCGTCATGATGTTTAGGACCCCACCACTCTTTTGGGGCACAGTCCAGTTCCCAAATATTTAGGAAAAAACATTTGTAATAAAAAAGAAACTTAAAAAAAGGGTCAATATTTTTTTTAAATCTCAAATAAATTTAACACCAAACCAAAAATAAGGATTTTGAGGGTCCACAACCTCCAAAGTAGAAGAGATAAGCAATTTCTGTGTCCCGAATCTGAAAGTCTGAGCCAGAATTAGCTTAGAAACCAATTTTCAGCTTTCTATTTCTATTAGAACAGAAGATATGGGTCTTCAAAAACGGTAATTAAACAAATGTGCAATTCATGAGAGCAAAAAGGGGCATGGCACCATATTCTGAAAGGCTATAACTCAAAAAACATTGGAGATATTGAGCTAAAACTTGGGATTCCTTTGTTTGGCATAAAGAGGTATTCTTAGAACATTTTCCAGGCAAATCTGAGAAGTGTCGTATGGGAGGTACTAGCGAGCTATTGTGTGAATTGACACGGAATGACTATATGTGGTTCTTCTATTCACTCACTCTGTACACCTCTAATCCAGGCACGCATGAGTGTGAACCTTTACTCGCACATTACACCTTCATTTTTCCCACGGTTTCTGTGATGTGTTTTAAGTTTCAATTAATCTTGTTTGATTATATGCTTACTCAGATGCGTTGGCCATTGGAAGAACGAAAATAAATCATTACGTTGAAGCACGCGGTGCTACGCGCGCGACTTGCTACCAAGGAGGAAGCGGACAATGCGGTAAGTTTAATGTTCTTTATTCAAAGAGGTCACTGTAGCACTGGCGCGCTCCGGGCTGCGCGCCCGGTGTATATCCTGAGGCCACGCCTACCCCTCGGGCGTGGCCGCCGCCCACTTGGTGCGCGGAATGATGTCACCAAGCCAGTGGGCTTTCGTGTCCGCCACACGCGCCCCCCCCCCCCCAGAATTCCCACGCACCTGGAGGGCCAGTTTGCGGGGCAAACGGATGACCCGGCCGAAGCGCCCTCTGGCGACCGGCGGCGTCCGGGGTGCAGGGATGCCAGGTGGGATGCCCCAGGCTGTACCTGGGATGGGTGCCGGACCGGGGGGCGGCGTGCCTGCGGTGCTGGGTGGTGCCGGGGGTACGCCTGCAGGGGGGCGGCCCCGACGCGGGGGCCGAGCCACCGGCGGTGGGTGGTCCACGTCGAGGTGGGCGGGCTTGAGGCGGTCTATGAAGACCCGGTCAGGAGTGCCGCCGATGTCCAGGGTGAAATGTTTCACCCCGGTCTCCAGCACGCGGAAAGGCCCGTCGTACGGGGCCGCAGTGGTGTCCGGTGGGCGTCGTGCCGGACGAAGACGTACTCCGCGGTGCGAAGCTCCGGGGCGACGTGTGGAGGAGGGTGCCCGTGGTGCGCCGTCGGCACCGGGGCGAACCTCCGGGCGGTCTCCTGCAGCGCAGAACGCTCCTGCGCCGCGGACCAAGGTGCCGTGGGGTCGGGGAGGAACTCGCCCGGCACCCGCAGCGGTTGTCCAAAGACTAACTCCGCCGCGGATGCGCGCAGGTCCTCCTTGGGCGCCGTCCGGAGGCCCAGCAGGACCCAGGGGAGCCTGTCAACCCAGCCGCCATCGCGGAGGGTGGCCCGGAGCGCGGCCTTCAACGAGTGGTGGAACGGCTCGCACAGGCCGTTGGCCTGGGGGTGGTAGGCTGTGGTTCGGTGCAGCTGGACCCCGAGCCCCCGCGCGACCGCGGCCCAGAGCTCCGAGGTGAACTGGGGGCCACGGTCGGACGAGATTTCCGAGGGGGCGCCGAACCGGGCGACCCAGGTGGCGATGAACGCCTGCGCGACGTCTGCTGCCGTCGTTGCCGCCAAAGGCACGGCCTCCCGCCACCAGGTGGTGCGGTCCACCATGGTAAGGACATGGGTGAAACCCCGCGAGGGGGGCAGAGGTCCCACTAGGTCCACGTGCACATGGTCGAATCTACGTGCCGGCACCGTAAACGGGGCCAATGCGGCCTGGGTATGCCGGTGCACCTTCGCGCGCTGGCACGCGAGGCACATCCTGGTCCAGCCATGGACGGCCTTCCGGAGGCCATGCCAGACAAACTTGTCGGCGACCAACCTCTGAGAGGCCTTCATGCCCGGGTGGGACAGGCCGTGGATGGCGTCAAAAACCTGGCGCTGCCAGCCTGCGGACACGATGGGGCGAGGCCGCCCGAGGGAGACGTCGCAAACGAGGGCCGTGCCCGCGCCATCGAAGGGCACCTCGGTGACGCGGAGGCCCATGACGGCGGTCCGCAAGGCCTGGACCCCGGGGTCGGCGGCCTGGTCCGCCACCATCCGGGCATAGTCGATGCCAAGGTGGACTGCGTGGGCGACGGCCCGGGAAAGGCAGTCGGCCACCGGGTTGTCCTTTCCCGCGACGTGTAGGATGTCCGTCGTGTACTCGGACACGGCCGCGAGGTGACGCTGTTGCCGGGCCGACCACGGCTCGGCGACCTTGCCCATCGCGAAAACCAGTGGCTTGTGGTCGACGAAGGCCGTGAACGCACGGCCCTCGAGCAGATGGCGGAAGTGCCTGACCGCCAGTTGAAGCCCAAGCAACTCGCGGTCGAAGGTACTGTAACGGCGTTCGGGCGGGCGAAGCTGCCGGCTGAAGAACGCCAGCGGTTGCCAAGCACCACGCACCCATTGCTCGTGCACCGCGCCCACCGCGTAGTCCGAGGCATCGGTGGTGAGGGCGATCGGTGAATCGGGCGCCGGGTGCGCGAGCATGGTGGCGTTGGCCAAGGCGAGCTTCGCGCCCGAGAACGCCGCGTCCATCTGCTCGGTCCAGGTAACGTCACCTTTGCCCAGCTTCCCTCGAAGGGCCTCGTGTAAGGGGCGCAGGAGCTGGGCGATGCGGGGCAGGAACCGATGGTAAAAGTTTAACATGCCCAGGAACTCCTGGAGCCCCTTGATCGTGCGGGGCGCGGAAACCCCTTCACCGCCTCCACCTTGGCCAGTAGGGGGACGGCCCCGTGCTTGGTGACGCGGTGCCCCAAAAAGTCGATTTCAGCGACACTGAACCGGCACTTGGCGGGGTTCACAATCAGGCCGTGCTGGCCCAGACGTTCGAAGAGCGTGCGGAGGTGACAAAGGTGCTCTTCCCGGGACGCGCTGGCGATGAGGATGTCGTCCAGGTAGACGTACAAAAAATCCAAGCTGCGTAAGACGCTGTCCATGAGGCGCTGGAACGCCTGAGCCGCATTTTTCAAACCGAAGGGCATCCAAAGAAATTCGAAAAGCCCGAATGGCGTGATGACAGCCGTCTTCGGGATGTCCTCCGGCCTGACAGGGACCTGATGGTAGCCGCGTACAAGGTCCACCTTTGAAAAGAAGGACATCCCTGCCAATCGGGCGGAGAAGTCCTGGATGTGGGGGACAGGGTAGCGGTCAGGGGTGGTGGCGTCGTTGAGGCGCCGGTAGTCCCCGCATGGTCGCCATCCTCCACCAGGCTTGGGCACGATGTGGAGCGGGGACGCCCACACGCTCTCGGAGTGCCGCATGATGCCGAGCCGCTCCAGCATAGCGAACTCCGCTTTAGCTACGGCGAGCTTCGTCGGCTCGAGGCGGCGTGCCCGGGCGTAGACCGGTGGCCCGGCGGTGGGGATGTGATGTTCCACCCCGTGCTTGACGGTCCCCGCCGAGAAGGTGGGCCGCGTGAGGGCCGGGAAACCCGCGAGGAGGCGGGCGAATTCGTCCACTGCCGGAAGCGTACAGATGAACCTGGCCGGAATGGAACCGCTCAGCAAGCCGCTCGGCGAGCCGCTTGGCGAGCCGCTCTGTGAGCTGCTCAACGAGGCGGGCAGCGCGCACGCGAGCGAGCTGAACGTCTCAGCCTGGACAAGCCTTCTGCGCTTTACATCGACCAGTAATCCATTAGCACATAAGAAGTCCGCGCCAAGCAGTGCCATGGGCACGTCGGCCGTAACGAACGACCAACGGAAAACCTGCCCTCCGAACCACAGAGAGAGACAGCGTTTTCCGTACGTGCGTATAGACGTACCATTGGCCGCAAGCAGCGTGGGACCTCAGCCCGCGGTGTGCTTGTCGGACGTACCGGCAGGAATGACACTCACCTGCGCCCCCGTGTCGCATAGGTAACGGCGCCCGGACAAGGTGTCCGTTATGTACAGAAGGCTGTTTGAATTGCCGATGCTCACCGTTGCCACCGAGCGCCGGCTCGCCCGTTTCCCGACCTGCTGAATGAGCACGGCGGGCGACACTGCCGATCCTCGTGGCCGAATTTGGCGTGGAAGAAACACCAGGCGGGCAGCTGCGGCGTCGGAGGCCGCGGTTTTCTTCGCGGCGGCGGCGGTGGTGGTGGGCAGGGCGTGGCGGCGGACACGAGGTGCGGTGCATCGGGGAAAGCCTCGGGAGCCTCGGGAGCGGCAACCGCGCCAAGACTCGCCTGCGTGTCCAAAGCCGCGTAGTATTTGTCGGCCTCGGCAGCGAGCGCACGGGGTTCCGTTAACGCGGAACCAGCCAAAGCGGGGCGGACTCGTGCTGGCAGCTGGCGTCGAAATAACGCCCGGAATACAGCGTTCGGGGTTTCGTCGCCCATGAGCGCCAGCATATGGTCCATACAGACAGACGGCCATGTGTCCCCGATCTCGGGGAAGTCCAAGAGGCGATCGGCCCGTGCGTCCACCGTAAGGCCGAACGTGGCGAGGAGGAGACGCTTGACCGCCTTGTACTTGCCGTCGGCAGGTGGATCCCTTAGGACCGATACGATGTGGGTGGCCGTGCCGGGCCCGAAGGAGGCAACCACGTGGCAGTACATGGTCTCATCCACCGTGATGCCTCGAAGTCGGAACTGGGCTTCTGCCTGCAGGAACCAAACTTCGGCTTGTGACTCCCAGAATTCGGGGAGCTTGATGGAGACCGCGTTGGTAGCCATTGTTGCAGCGGTTTCGGGTGGTCAGCGACGGCTGACTCGAATGTCGGAGGTCACCAATGAAGCACGCGGTGCTACGCGCGCGACTTGCTACCAAGGAGGAAGCGGACAACGCGGTAAGTTTAATGTTCTTTATTCAAAGAGGTCACTGTAGCACTGACGCGCTCCGGGCTGCGTGCCCGGTGTATATCCTGAGGCCACGCCTACCCCTTGGGCGTGGCCGCCGCCCACTTGGTGCGCGGAATGATGTCACCACGCCAGTGGGCTTTCGTGTCCGCCACAACATAATATAACGCCCTTTTGGGTGCAGAGAAAGGTTTGATTTGAAAAATCTTTCTTTTGGGTTCGATTTGAAAACGGACAAATGGAAACGGGTTCGGTGTGCCGTGCTCGATGGAAACAAAATGGCTACTAACAGTAAGCTGCCGCTAATCTGTATATTCAGGAACCCGAGTATAATATTCTCGTGCAGTGTTGGAACCGACTAAACACCAAGCTAAACCGTATCTAATGAAGACAGTCGTAGTAAGTTTCACCATTTACTTTCACTCTTCTCCATCAAGATGTTGTGAAAGTAAATGGTGAAACTTACTACTATACGACTCTGTCTGCATTAGATACGGTTTAGCTTGGTGTTTAGTCGGTTCCAACACTGCACGAGAACATTATAGTAAAAAAGCATTGCTTTACGATGATTGGCAATGGATGCAAATGGATTGCACTGGGAGCATGCAGGACATGTCTATATCTTGTCTATATCTTGTCTTTACATATGACATTTAGAAAGTTAACTAAATGCCTTAAAGGCAACTCACCGAGGGTATTCCCTTACCTCCCCCTCTCCAACCCTGGGCAGCGCCAGGCAGCCCCTGCTAGTGTGATACATGTACAAGATCCTCGACGAGTCTTAGATCATGGTTCAGTAAAAGAAAGAGAAGATTCCAGGTTGGAGAATTTGCTATAATATGGTTTAATACAAAGTGGTTTGATCAATTTGGAAGGATTAAATCTCTTTATAAGTCGTGGAAGATTAGGTCATTCCGAAGGAAAAGATTGCAACAGGATCGAGTTTATATACATATATTAATGGTCCCAAATGATGCCCACCTTCTGGTGGGGTTGGCTGTGAAACGTTTTTGACCCAATCCTTTTCCCAACAGGCTCACCAGGCCTGACATTCAATTTAGATGATTTGGCCAGGAAATTGTAATTGGTTCAGAGTGCTGACGATACCTCGATAACCTGTACCATTGCTGGCAGACTGGCCCTCCAGGTTATGGCCTTTCCTTTGGACGTTGCACACATTGATGCATCACGCTGCATCTGAAACACCAGGGTGACAGTTTGTAACTGGGTCGAGATTGGAACAAAGGCCTGTCACCTCAAAGAGAAGTGCACATACCTGTAAGCTATCCTGCCAGCCCTGAAGCAGGATTTAGTAAGACTAGGGCATGCCCGTACTATATATATGCCCGTACTATATATCTATCTAAAATTATATCCCCCCCCCTCTATTTACATGAAATGGTTTGGTCCATTCGCAACGCCAAAGCGAACGGCGAACGGCTTGCGAGTACAGTGACAATCCCCCCCCTCTATTTACATGAAATGGTTTCGTCCATTCGCAACGACCACAGAACCCCCCCCCCTCTATTTACATGGAATGGTTTGGTCCATTCGCAACGCCGGCACACGCGATCGTTCGCTGCTCTCTGATTGGTTGAATCGTTTTTTGGACATAGCTCGGTAAGTAATTGTCCGATTAATATGAAACCTTGAAAAGGCACATCCTCGGGTCCCCAGCAATATACCTGGCAAGTTAAAAGTATATCGGACCCGTGGTTGTCGAGAAACAGCGGTCACAGACAAACGTACAGACAGAGATTACTGGAATTATAGATAGATGGTGAAACATACTTCAAGGGGCCACTTACTTACTACATAGGTAAATATGGCCAATGTTCGCTCGTCCCCTCCCCAATACCCACAAGCACATGTAATAAATAAATGGCACTGAAGGGGAGTGAAAGAGTGCCAGTTCCATACCTGTCTGAACATCAATGTGCTTTCTTCCTTCTATCGGCAATGGAGTGGATGGGTGGTGCGGCTCCCTGGTGTGGCGGAACGACTCCAAATGGTGACGCTGCCTTTGCCTTTCCGGATGTTTGGACTGCGCGTTCTGGTCCTAGGAAGGGAGCCGGATGTGGAGGATGTTGGGGGGTGTGGGGGGTGAGAGGGCAGAAAGTATGAACACCAAAAGTGGGCTTGTTCAACAATAAAGAAAAGATTTGAAATAGAAGAAGCTGATAAACAGCGGTGTCAGCGGTCAAGGTGGAGGTTTGTTCATACTCCCCACAATGTACTGGTGTGTCCAGCAGTCTGTTAACACTGACCACTGGACGAATGGTACAAAATGGCTGTTAGTCCCTTGGACTGCATCAATTAATGGCAGATTCGCACGTGGAAGTCACAAGAGACACATGAGACCCTTAGCTCTGATTTAACGGGATTTACTCCCCACCACAATAACAGAGGAAGAATGATCACGGTGGCAGGGAACGACAGCGGGTTGGGGGTTGGGTGGGGGAGGAAAACACATAATTCACAATAAATAACTATTTGCAAGAGAAATAAAGAAATCTGGGGCACCACACACACCAGACTCAAGCACAGAGTAGGAGGAAATGAAAAACTGGTGAGGCCTCATCTCCTGTTGAGGTGTCCACACATATGGCGTCGAAGCAGCCACAAATCAAAAGATGAAGCGGGCACATGGGCAGGAGAGACGAAACAGGCGAGCAGACGACAAAACAAGTGAGCAGACGACGAGGCAGAACGACGAGGCAGGACGACGGGGCAGGGGACGAAGCAGGGGACGAAGCAGAAACACGAAGCAGGAACACGAAGCAGGAACACGAATCAGCACGACGGAGCAGCAACATGATGCAGGAACACGAAGCAGGGGATGAAGCAGGGGACGAAGCAGAAACACAAAGGAGGAACACAAAGCAGAAACACAAAGCAGGAACACGAAGCAGAAACATGAAGCAGAAACATGAAGCAGAAACATGAAGCAGAAACATGAAGCAGAAACATGAAGCAGGAACAAGAAGCAGGAACACAAAGCACTTCTCCTCAAGTGGGCAAACTCTCCACTCTAGAGGCCACAGAAAACTGCTCCCCTCGGGAGGAAATCGAAACTCCTCTCCCTCTTTCCTTTTGCGATTCCCCCTTTCAAACTGCTCTCCTCTCTTTCCCATTTGAGGCCTCACATGGTGCTTCACCCGTAGTTCACAGAAGGTTTCACGTAGAATTCCTTCACCTTAAATCCTGGCTATTTATTGAACAACACATCACCCTTCATATGATGCACATTTAAACAGGACAATCCTCAAGCTAACATTTCCCTACTTAATACATCAAATTTGGCTAAACTACCCAAATAACAGTACATAACAGTACAATGGTGCCAAAACAAGTCATGAACCTCACAGATGAGGAACCAACCTTGGACAAGTCAACACTCCATCACAAGGTGCTACAGGTTAGGTAAGAAGTTGCAATTATTTGACCATGGAGCCGGCACCAAGACGTCCACTCTTCACGAAGGACACCGGCAGACGGGACAACCAGTTGATCATCCATTGGAGGGACGGCGCACACATTCATGCCTCAATAATGGCCGAACTCACCTCTTCTATATTTTCAGACTATGGTCTCTGGTCCTATCTCTGTCTGTTCTGTTGAAAAACTCTTCACTTATTTTGTCTATATGCTTCGTTATCCTAAACATCTCAATAAAATCCCCTCATAATCACCTCCTTTCCAATGTATAGTCCTATCTGAAGCCTAAAATCACCAACCTAAAACACTGTAGCTTTATTTGCAGCTACCTGGCATTGTGCAACACTCGGCGAATTGTGGGAGTGAAAGTCTTTGAGTCATATTGATCAGCGAGATGAGAATAGAAGATTATTTTAACAACAAACAACAACAACAACAACAGGCATTTTAAGGCCATTTTCCCTGCTAGAGCGGGGGTTAGCCTTGCGGTCCCCATGACAATCTTCTCCATTTTGCCCTTTTTTCTGCATCTCTCCTTGTTAACCCCCTTGCCCGCATTTCTTCTTCCACCATCTTTAGCCAAGTCTTTCTCGGTCTTCCCCGTCCTCTACTTCCTTCTACTGTGGCAGGCACAAGGGGCAATAATTCCGCGCACCAGTGGGTGGCGCGAGCGTCCAGGCGGGGAACTAAAATGCATGCCCCACCTTTCGACCGATCGGCCACGCCCGGGGGCAAGGCGTGGCCTCGGGACATATATGCGGGCTCTAAGCTCGAGCCCGCCCAGTGCTGAAGTGCGAGCTCTGAATAAAGACTCTTGTTGAATCAACGCGTTGTGGCCTACCTCTCTGGCAATCGAGTCGTGTGTGCAAAGCACCACACTGGTGACCCTGATTGGTTCAGCCGTTGCTGACCCCCGAACGCACCATGGCTACCAACGCCGTCGCAATCAACCTCCCGGAGTTTTGGGAAGCGCAAGCCGACGTTTGGTTTGTGCAGGCCGAAGCTCAATTTCAGCTCCGGGGCATCACAGCGGACGAGACCCGGTACTACCACGTGGTCGCCGCCCT
The DNA here is from genome assembly GCF_964187855.1 of Myxine glutinosa. NCBI lineage: Eukaryota > Metazoa > Chordata > Myxini > Myxiniformes > Myxinidae > Myxine > Myxine glutinosa. Next base: position 122,685,748 of record NC_136265.1, read on the forward strand.
CGGGCCCGGCACTGCCGCCCAAGTCGTGTCAATCCTTCGGCGCCCGCCGGGCGACCACAGGTACGAGGCGCTCAAACGTCTCCTCATCGCCACGTTCGGGCTCACAGAGGTCGAACGTGCCAACCGCCTCCTGGACCTTCCCGCACTCGGCGACACACGACCATCCGTCCGGATGGATTTCATGCTGTCGCTGCTGGGAGACCAGCGCTCGGATTTCTTATTCCGAGCACTCTTCCTACGCCAGCTACCTATACAGGTGCGTCTCGCGCTGGCTGGTTCCAAAATAATGGAACCCCGTGCCCTGGCTGGAGAGGCCGACAAGTATTTTGCGGCCTGCGACACGCGGTCGGTGTACGGTGCTGCCGTAGTGGCTCCCGGTGCGGAGGCTCCAGCGCCCCCTGCTTCCCTCGTGGCCGTTGCTTCGCCCCACCCACTACCGCCGCCGCCACCACCACCGCCGCCGGCACGGCCGCCGTGGGGGCCACCGCCGCAAACCTGGTGCTACTACCATGCCAGATTCGGCCACAAGGCTAAAACGTGCCGCCCGCCGTGTGCTTTTGACGGGTCGGGCCAGCGCTCACTTGCGGCCATGAGCGTAGGCCATTCTGGCAGCCTCCTGTTCATCATGGACATCTTGTCCGGGCGCCGTTTTCTTTGCGACACGGGAGCGCAGGTAAGCGTCCTCCCTGCCTCCACGTCCGACAAGCAAGCCCAGGGCCGGGGCCCCGCTTTGCTTGCCGCCAACGGTACACCCATCCGCACATTCGGGAAGCGTTGCCTCTCACTGCGGTTCGGAGGGGCAGCGCTTTCAATGGTCGTTCGTCACCACCAGCGTGCCAATGGCCCTGCTCGGCGCGGACTTCCTATGTGCGCATGGGCTGTTGGTCGACATTAAGCGCAGACGTCTCGTCCAGGCTGAAACCTTCAGCTCGCTCGCTTGTTCGCTGAGTGGCTCGTTGAGCAGCTCGCTGAGCGGCTCACCGAGCGGCTTGCCAAGCGGCTTGCTGAAAGGTTCCCTCCCGGTGAGGGTAGTCTGCACGCTTCCGGCAGCGGACGAGTTTACCCGCCTCCTCGCCAGTTTCCCGGCCCTCACACGGCCCACCTTCTCAGCGGTGGCCGTCAAACACGGGGTGGAGCACCATATCCCCACGGTCGGGCCGCCGGTCTACGCCCAGGCACGCCGACTCGACCCCACGAAGCTCGCCGTGGCGAAAGCGGAGTTCGCCACGCTGGAACGGCTGGGGATCGTACGGCGCTCCAACAGCGCTTGGGCTTCTCTTCTGCACATTGTGCCGAAGCCCGGCGGAGGATGGCGGCCGTGTGGTGACTACCGCCGGCTCAATGATGCCACCACCCCCGACCGCTACCCGGTCCCGCATATCCAGGACTTTTCCGCCCGGTTGGCGAACATGACCGTGTCCTCCAAGGTGGACTTCATTCGGGGCTACCACCAGGTCCCCGTCCAACCGGACGATGTCCCAAAGACGGCCGTCATCACCCCTTTTGGCCTCTTTGAGTTCCTGCGAATGGCTTTTGGGTTGAAGAATGCGGCCCAGGCGTTCCAACGGCTCATGGACAGCGTCTTGCGCGACTTACCTTTCATCTATGTCTACCTGGACGACATCCTAGTCGCGAGCGCATCCCAGGAGGAGCACCTGCTCCACCTCTGCATGCTTTTCGAACGCCTGGGCCAGCATGGCCTGATCATCAACCCCGCAAAGTGCCATTTCGGCGTCGCCGCCATCGACTTCTTGGGGCACCGCATCACCAGGCACGGGGCCATCCCTTTACCGGCCAAGGTGGAGGCGGTCAGGGATTTCCCACGCCCCCGCACGATCAAGGGGCTCCAGGAGTTCCTGGGCATTGTAAATTTTTACCACCGCTTCGTGCCCCACGTCGCCCAGCTCCTCCGCCCCCTGCACAAGGCCCTCCGGGGCAAGCCGGGCAAAGGTGACATCGCCTGGTCGGAGCCGATGGCCGTGGGGTTTGCGGGCGCCAAGCTGGCCCTGGCCAACGCCACCATGCTGGCGCACCCGGCGCCGGATGCACCGATCGCCCTCACCACCGACGCGTCGGACTACGCGGTGGGCACGGTGCACGAGCAGTGGGTGAGTGGTGCTTGGCAGCCACTGGCATTTTTTAGCCGGCAGCTTCGCCCGCAAGAACGCTGCGATAGCACCTTCGACCGCGAGCTGCTCGGGCTCAACCTGGCGGTCCGACACTTCCGCCATCTGCTCGAGGGCCGCCCGTTCACGGCTTTCGTCGACCACAAGCCCCTTGTGTTAGCGATGGCCAAGGTCGCTGAGCCATGGTCGGCACGGCAGCAGCGTCACCTCTCTGCCGTGTCCGAGTACACGACGGACATCCGTCACATCGCGGGTAAAGACAACCCGGTGGCGGATTGCCTTTCCCGGTCCGTCGCGCACGCGGTCCACCTCGGGATCGACTATGCCCGGATGGCGGAGGACCAGACCGCCGACCCCGGCGTCCAGGCCTTGCGGACCGCCGTCACAGGCCTCCGCGTCACCGAGGTGCCGTTCGACGTCACGGGCGCGGCCCTCCTGTGCGACGTCTCCCTCGGCCGGCCTCGCCCCATCGTGCCCGCTGGCTGGCAGCGCACGGTTTTCAACGCCATCCACAGCCTGTCCCACCCGGGCACGAAGGCCTCCCAGAAGCTCATCGCGGCGAAGTTCGTCTGGCATGGCCTCAGGAAGGACGTCCGCGACTGGGCCAGGACGTGCCTCGCGTGCCAGCGCGCAGAGGTCCACCGCCACACACAGGCCCCGTTGGCCCCGTTTACGATGCCCGAGCGTCGGTTCGACCATGTCCACGTCGACTTGGTGGGACCTCTACCCCCCTCTCGGGGGTTCACCCACCTCCTCACCATGGTGGACCGCACCGCACGGTGGCCGGAGGCCGTGCCATTGGCGGTGACGTCTGCGGCTGATGTGGCGCAAGCCTTCATCGCCACTTGGGTTGCCCGGTTCGGTGCCCCCTCGGACATCTCGTCCGACCGCGGCCCCCAGTTCACCTCGGAGCTCTGGGGCGCGGTGGCACAAGGGCTCGGCGTCCAACTGCACTGCACCATGGCCTACCACCCCCAGGCCAATGGCCTGTGCGAGCGCTTTCATCGCTCGATGAAGGACGCGCTCCGGGCCAGCCTACGCGATGGCAGCTGGGCCGACAGGCCCCAGTGGGTCCTGCTGGGCCTCAGGACGGCGCCCAAGGACGACCTGCACGCGTCCTCAGCAGAGCTGGTCTTCGGGCAACCACTGCGGGTTCCGGGCGAATTTATCCCCGACTCCACGGCTCCTTGGTCCGCGGCGCAACAGCGCTCCACCCTGCAGGAGACCGCCCGGAGGTTCACCCCGGTGCCGACGGCACAGCACAGTTGCCCGTCCTCCCACGTCGCCCTGGAACTTTGCACGGCGGAGTACGTCTTCGTCCGGCACGATGCCCACCGGGCACCGCTACGGCTCCCATACGACGGGCCCTTCCATGTGCTGGAGACCAGGGGAAAATATTTCACCGTCGACATCGGCGGTGCCCCGGATCGTATCTCAGTGGACCGCCTCAAGCCGGCCCACCTCGATCTGGACCACCCCTCGCAAGCAGCTCTGCCTCCACGTCGAGGCCGCCCCCCGGCGGTCAGACCCCCAGCACCCCCCAGCCCCACCATCCCGCTACCCCCCAGCCCTGCACGCATCGCCAGGGGGCGTTTCGGCCGGGTCATCCGGCTTCCGGATGCATCAGCTTCCCCGCAAGCTCACCCTTCAGGTGCGCGGGAATTCTGGGGGGGGGGGGGGGGGGCGCGTGTGGTGGGCACAAGGGGCAATAATTCCGCGCACCAGTGGGTGGCGCGAGCATCCAGACGGGGAACTAAAATGCATGCCCCGCCTTTCGACCGATCGGCCATGCCCGGGGGCAAGGCGTGGCCTCGGGACATATATGCGGGTTCTAAGCTCGAGCCCGCCCAGTGCTGAAGTACGAGCTCTGAATAAAGACTCTTGTTGTATCAACGCGTTGTGGCCTACCTCTCTGGCAATCGAGTCGTGTGTGCACAGCACCACACTACATTCATTTCCATCGCTCTTCTCAACCAGTCACTTTAATCCTTCCTCAACACATGACCAAACCATCTCAAACTGTTCCTCTTCACAGCATCCATCACAGGCTCTATTCCCATCATTTTTCGCAATTCATCATTTGTCTTCCTCTCTCTCAACGATACTCCACACATCCATCGAACCATTCGCATTTCCACCCTTCCAGCCTTCGTTGCTGCTCTACGTTCATTACCCATGTCTCGCTCCCATAAATCATAACACTTCTCACACATGCAGCATACACCTTTCCCTTCAGCTTCAACGACACTCCCCTCCTCATCAGCACGCCACTCAGTTCCCGAAACTTCTTCCATGCACATCTCACTCGAGCAACCGTTGCCGAGTCTGATCCACCTTCTCCATTCAGCATGTCTCCGAGGTAGCAAAATGTTTTCACACCTTCCAGCTTCACGCCGTCTCCAAGATCCAACTCAACATTTCCTCCATCTGCAGCTCCCTCTGTGCACACCTTACATTTGAATGTAGCTGCCACACTGGTTAATGACCCTCTCAGACCACTACATTTTTGATGAACCCACTCAGCGCACATTGTACATTGAATGGAGTTCACCCCGACACCCTTCCTGCACACAGCACATGGCCACTTCCCAGTTCTTTCCACCTCACCACGTGCTTTATTTTCACCAAAAGAAGATTATTTTAACAATGTGTTTAAAGTGTGAAAACACTAAGCAGCATTGATTGCTCGACATGCTTTCGATATTCGGCATCCTGACCAAGATGCCTGAGAAAGTGATGGAAATGTACAAGGCGATCCCTTACTGCGTGGACAGCATTCTGAGCATAGGTGTTTCCACGTATAACACGTCGATCGTACATGATGTTTCCATAGTGAACAGCATGCTTGTCTCTGAAACAAAAATGTGAAAGAAATGAGATTAATTACATCGGATTATCAGAAGCCATAGCCCACCTGCTAAAGTCCGGAATCATTCATTTACACCGCAAATGCCGACTTTGTCGATTGAGCTTACGGAGCGCATCCAATCAAAAAACAGAACCGATGATGCAAGGATACATAGTGACTCCTTATTGGAGGAAAGTGTTCAGCATGTCGAGTCAGCTCAGTCATCCCAGTTTGTCCAAGATGTGGAAATGTGAAGGATTAAATATTTGGTGGTATGAGTATGGGCAGATAGGATTATTCATGCATTTTTGTTTCCTTCATTCATAATCTCAGAAAGCATGTAGACGAGCAAACCCCAGGCATGGTGCTATGACTACCTGTAGTGTATACCTGGGTCCTGTCCTGGATGTTAGTGGAGCTGTGCCCGGTGAGGTACTCACGAGCTAAGCTGTCGGTCACGGCAGTGTGTTCGATTTGGTAAAACCCAGGCATGGTGCTATAACTACCTGTAGTGTATACCTGGGTCCTGTCCTGGATGTTAGTGAAGCTGTGCCCGGTGAGGTACTCACGAGCTAAGCTGTCGGTCATGGCAGTGTGGTCGATTTGGTAAAACCCACGCATGGTGCTATAACTACCTGTAGTGTATACCTGGGTCCTGTCCTGGATGTTAGTGAAGCTGTGCCCGGTGAGGTACTTCCGAGCTAAGCTGTCGGTCATGGCAGTGTGGTCGATTTGGTAAAACCCAGGCATGGTGCTATAACTACCTGTAACCTGTAGTGTATACCTGGGTCCTGTCCTGGGTGTTAGTGGAGCTGTGCCCTGCGAGGTACTCACGAGCTAAGCTGTCGGTCAGGGCAGTGTGGTCGATTTGGTAAAACCCAGGCATGGTGCTATAACTACCTGTAGTGTATACCTGGGTCCTGTCCTGGATGTTAGTGAAGCTGTGCCCGGTGAGGTACTCACAAGCTAAGCTGTCGGTCATGGCAGTGTGGTCGATTTGGTAAAACCCAGGCATGGTGCTATAACTACCTGTCGTGTATACCTGGGTTCTGTCCTGGATGTTAGTGAAGCTGTGCCCGGTGAGGTACTCACGAGCTAAGCTGTCGGTCATGGCAGTGTGGTCGATTTGGTAAAACCCAGGCATGGTGCTATAACTACCTGTAACCTGTAGTGTATACCTGGGTCCTGTCCTGGGTGTTAGTGAAGCTGTGCCCGGCGAGGTACTCACGAGCTAAGCTGTCGGTCACGGCAGTGTGGTCGATTTGGTAAAACCCACGCATGGTGCTATAACTACCTGTAACCTGTAGTGTATACCTGGGTCCTGTCCTGGGTGTTAGTGGAGCTGTGCCCTGCGAGGTACTCACGAGCTAAGCTGTCGGTCATGGCTGTGTGGTCGATTTGGTAAAACCCAGGCATGGTGCTATAACTACCTGTCGTGTATACCTGGGTCCTGTCCTGGGTGTTAGTGAAGCTGTGCCCGGTGAGGTACTCACGAGGTAAGCTGTCGGTCATGGCAGTGTGGTCGATTTGGTAAAACCCAGGCATGGTGCTATAACTACCTGTAACCTGTAGTGTATACCTGGGTCCTGTCCTGGGTGTTAGTGAAGCTGTGCCCGGCGAGGTACTCACGAGCTAAGCTGTCGGTCACGGCAGTGTGGTCGATTTGGTAAAACCCAGGCATGGTGCTATAACTACCTGTAACCTGTAGTGTATACCTGGGTCCTGTCCTGGGTGTTAGTGGAGCTGTGCCCTGTGAGGTACTCACGAGCTAAGCTGTCGGTCACGGCAGTGTGGTCGATTTGGTAAAACCCAGGCATGGTGCTATAACTACCTGTCGTGTATACCTGGGTCCTGTCCTGGGTGTTAGTGAAGCTGTGCCCGGTGAGGTACTCACAAGCTAAGCTGTCGGTCATGGCAGTGTGGTCGATTTGGTAAAACCCAGGCATGGTGCTATAACTACCTGTCGTGTATACCTGGGTCCTGTCCTGGGTGTTAGTGAAGCTGTGCCCGGTGAGGTACTCACGAGGTAAGCTGTCGGTCATGGCAGTGTGGTCGATTTGGTAAAACCCAGGCATGGTGCTATAACTACCTGTAGTGTATACCTGGGTCCTGTCCTGGGTGTTAGTGAAGCTGTGCCCGGCGAGGTACTCACGAGCTAAGCTGTCGGTCACGGCAGTGTGGTCGATTTGGTAAAACCCAGGCATGGTGCTATAACTACCTGTAACCTGTAGTGTATACCTGGGTCCTGTCCTGGGTGTTAGTGAAGCTGTGCCCGGCGAGGTACTCATGAGCTAAGCTGTCGGTCACGGCAGTGTGGTCGATTTGGTAAAACCCAGGCATGGTGCTATAACTACCTGTAACCTGTAGTGTATACCTGGGTCCTGTCCTGGGTGTTAGTGAAGCTGTGCCCGGCGAGGTACTCACGAGCTAAGCTGTCGGTCACGGCAGTGTGGTCGATTTGGTAAAACCCAGGCATGGTGCTATAACTACCTGTAGTGTATACCTGGGTCCTGTCCTGGGTGTTAGTGGAGCTGTGCCCTGTGAGGTACTCACGAGCTAAGCTGTCGGTCACGGCAGTGTGGTCGATTTGGTAAAACCCGGGGTGCACTGGTGAAGCTGTAGGGTTGTGCGGGGTCGACGGATTGAAGAGCTGTTGCCATTGCACCGACTGGAAGCTTGTGCAAAACGTACACGAAGACATGTAATGATGTATTACGCAGAAGTTGAGCATAAAAGTTACAGAAAAGTTCACTCAAACAAACTTCAAAACACCAAAAACATGATTTTTACATCGTGCTCATGATTGCATCACTCGTGGTATTAAAATGATGTCATTGAGGTGCGACGTCATTTGCAAGTCAAAGATGGAATGTAAATAGGTGAATGAGTGGAAAAGTTCATTTTTCCATGAGTGAATGTGTGACAAACTGATTCGTCCACTCATTCACTTATGAGCAAATCGATTTGTTCACTCATTCACAATCCATGACTTTCTAACATTATCACCCCTCGGCTCTCACTGGTATTTTACTAAAGGGTGATGAATGAGTAAAGGGAAATGAATTTTGTACGAAGTGAATGATTCCATGCCGATTTCGTAGCAGGTGAATGAATGAACAAATCCATTTCAAAGTAAGTGAATGAGTGTAAAATAGATTTATGAGAATATATGTAGGTGAATGAGTGGACAATTCCATTGATAAAAGAATGAGTGAACAAATCCATTTCCAAGTAAGTGAATGTCTACACAACTAAATTGATAGGAGAATGAGTAAAAAAAAAAAATCGATTTGCGAGCATATATATTCGTGATAAAAAATCAATTTCAACGAATGACTGCACAAATCCATTAGAGGTGAATGAGTGAACAAATCCATTTCAAAGTGAATGAGGGAGCAAATCCATTTCAAAGTGAGTGAATGAGTGAACAATCCATTTCAAAGTAAGTGAATGAGTGAACAAATCAATTTCAAAGTAAGTGAATGAGTGAACCAGCCATTTCAAAGTAAGTGAATGAGTGAACAAATCCATTTCAAAGTGAATGAATGAACAAATCCATTTCAAAGTGAATGAGTGAACAAATCCATTTCAAAGTAAGTGAATGAGTGAACAAATCCATTTCAAAGTGAGTGAATGAGTGAACAAATCCATTTCAAAGTAAGTGAATGAGTGAACAAATCAATTTCAAAGTGAATGAGTGAACAAATCCATTTCAAAGTGAATGAGTGAACAAATCCATTTCAAAGTGAATGAGTGAACCAGCCATTTCAAAGTAAGTGAATGAGTGAACAAATCTATTTCAAAGTGAATGAATGAGTGAACAAATCCATTTCAAAGTGAATGAGTGAACAAATCCATTTCAAAGTAAGTGAATGAGTGAACAAATCCATTTCAAAGTAAGTGAATGAGTGAACAAATCCATTTCAAAGTGAATGAATGAGTGAACAAATCCATTTCAAAGTGAATGAGTGAACAAATCCATTTCAAAGTAAGTGAATGAGTGAACAAATCCATTTCAAAGTGAATGAGTGAACAAATCCATTTCAAAGTTAATGAATGAGTGAACAAATCCATTTCAAAGTGAATGAATACACAAATCCATTTATCGGTGAATGAGCGAACAAATCGATTTGCGAATAAATGAAATAAAGTATTTACGATATTTTTGTATTTACTATATCTACCTGCCTACGAGGAGGTGAATGTGTGGGTAGGTGTTATTTATTTATTTATTAATCATGCTAATTAAAACCACAGCTAGGATAGATATCCTTAGTGAAGGCCAATTTTCCCGGTTTTCTGACAAAATTCCTGATGGATTGATCAATGGGGTTTCCACAGGATCCCTCCTGATCTATTACCGCCAAAGCTGTCCCATTACGGTCTCCCTTGGTGATCCTCGAACTCGATCTTAGATCAGATACTCACATTATATCAGCCGATGTATCGAGAACCTGTTAAAAGTAAAACAGTTACAGATGGGTAAATGACCATAAAACGCCGATTCTCGGGCCTACATCGGTATACGGCCTGTTATAATTTATACTCCGGAGTAATTGTGCTATAACGGGTATAAAACACAGTCAAATACAATTATATTAGAATTGCGAGATAAAATGATAAAATACTTCAGGATCGCGTCAGAGCCGAAGCACTCACCCGCCCGAAAAGGGCGTCGTCCGCCACGCCAACTAGTTCATTAATGGTGGCCTGGTTTTAAATTTTAACCCTCACACAAACCTTAACCATCCTCACTTTGCCTGTTAAAAACGTCTCGTATAAATAATTCAACCTGAGGACGGCGTTTCCCGAGAGCTCTGCGTCTTTAGGTTTCAGTTTCGAGAGACTCTGCCGTATCAATGCGCGCTCGATCCGCCCGCCGCTCCCTTTTTGTGTATCCGTTGGCATGGAAACAGCAGATCGCACCTCTTTACACCTGCTGCTTTTATATCACGTTCGCACGAAAAACGACGAGGTGTAGAATAGTTAATATTGTTATTCACGTCTATGTGCTTCCATGCGAGTATGTTTTATTATTCGTTCATTCCTTTTTGTATGCACAGAAATCGAGGTTCATGGAGGAGTTAAATGTCAAAGAGCAGCAGGTTCACAAATCCGGGGGAGGAGTTGGGGTTTGGGAGGGAAAGGGGAAGGAATTTGAGGTGAGGAGGAGGGGAAGGAAGCGGAGGACGAGAAGGAAAGTTTAGAGGGGAAAGTTGAGGAGGAGGGGAGAGGGAAGAGGAGGGGAAAGAGAGGGGAGAGGGAGGAGGAGAGGAGAGGGAGAAGGAGATGAGAGGGTGGAGGAGGGGAGAGGGAGGAGGAGGTGAGAGGGAGGAGGAGGAAAAGTTTTGAGGAGAAAGTTGAGAGAGACGGGAGAGGAGAGGGAGGAGGAGGGGAGAGGGAGGAGGGGAGAGGGAGGAGGAGGGGAGAGGGAGGAGGAGGGGAGAGGGAGGAGGAGGGGAGAGGGAGGAGGAGGAAAAGTTTTGAGGAGAAAGTTGAGAGAGGGAGGAGGATGTGAGTGGGTGAGTCGGCAAGAGTAAAAGATCAGGAGTGAGTATGGGGGAAAGCATGAGGTGATGGGCAGACATGGATTGGGCAGGGACACTCTTGGAGGATTGGAGGAAGAGCCGGGAGACAAAAATACAGGAATCCGATTCCGCAGACGAGAGAATTGAGGGATGAAGGAATGGAGGTGAGTCATGAGTGTTCAACTTGTCGAATTGGGGAAGGTAACAGGTGTGGGATTGTGGAAAGTGAGGTCAGAATTGAGATGATAGAAAACTGAGAATCCACTCACCTGTCTACCTGTGGGGGCTTTGATTGGATCGTCTCTCTCGGGAGCAAAGATGAGAAGCAGCTGCACCTGAGTGGGGACCCACACTCCATGACACTTTTTTATTCCTCCAGTGTCTAACTAGAGGGCCTTAAGGCTCGTACAGGTGTTTGTAAACATATCACAGGTAGGACAAGGACACTAGAAGCCATTCGTGTATCCTATAAGAATTACAGTACACTACTATACTGTATAAGGACAATGGATAATTAAATGAGAGGAGCAATAATTGATTGCATTGGATCACTATAAAATGGGCTTCTACTTATTTATTGATCGTCACGTGGTTGACGAGGAGAAAGTCACTTATATATCATTATAAACTAGAACAACACTCGGTTTACATTTTGTATCCCACTGATAGGCCGGATCTGGATTCGGACCAGAACCATCTAATCGGCTTGTTCTCGTCACCAAACCAACTCATTCACCAAGTTTTGTCATAAGTCGTCCATAACGTTTCGAAATATCCTGTTATATATCGTTTTTGGCCCTATAATCACTCAGTGCGTGGTGAAGAATCACTTTAAAAAAAAAAAATTCGTATCTGGATCCTGATTCGGATCTTCACCAAAATATAATCGATTCGTTCTCGTCAAACACAACTTCCTCACAAAATTTCATCTGAATCCGTCCACAACTTTTAGAGATATTCTGTTCACAGAAAAACAAGAAATATGTCATGCATAGCACGATACATGTGAAATCCCTAAAACAAGTTGTCAACTTTTGACCTATGTTGACCTTTTGGCCTGCATTGACCTTTGGGCCTATGTTGACCTCAAAAATACTTGGTGGTTGGATTCAGTCTCCAGATATGGAAATCCTCTTCAAATTTCACGTCAGTCGGATGAAAATTGAGGATTTTAGAAATTCCACCTAAGTTGTTCACCTTTGGCCTATGTTGACCTTTTGGCCTACGTTGATCTCAAAAATAATTGGTGGTTTAATTCAGTGTCCAGATATGCAAATCCTCTTCAAATTTTAAGTCAATGGGATGAAAATTGAGGATTTTAGAAATCCCACCTAAGTTGTTCACCTTTGGCCTATGTTGACCTTTGGGCCTATGTTGACCTCAAAAATACTTGGTGGTTGAATTCAGTGGCCTGATATGCAAATCCTCTTCAAATTTCAAGTTAATTGGGTGAAAATTGAGGATTTTAGAAATTTCACCTAGGTTGTTGACCTTTGGCCTATGTTGACCTTTGGGCCTATGTTGACCTCAAAAATAATTGATGGTTGGATTCAGTCTCCAGATATGTAAATCCTCTTCAAATTTCACGTCAGTCAGATGAAAATTGAGGATTTTAGAAATCCCACCTAAGTTGTTCACCTTTGGCCTATGTTGACCTTTTGGCCTATGTTGACCTCAAAAATAATTGGTGGTTTAATTCAGTGTCCAGATATGCAAATCCTCTTCAAATTTCACGTTAGTCGGATGAAAATTGAGGATTTTAGAAATCCCACCTAAGTTGTTCACCTTTGGCCTATGTTGACCTTTGGGCCTATGTTGACCTCAAAAATACTTGGTGGTTGAATTCAGTGGCCTGATATGCAAATCCTCTTCAAATTTCAAGTTAATCCGGTGAAAATTGAGGATTTTAGAAATTTCACCTAGGTTGTTGACCTTTGGCCAATGTTGACCTTTGGGCCTATGTTGACCTCAAAAATAATTGATGGTTGGATTCAGTCTCCAGATATGTAAATCCTCTTCAAATTTCACGTCAGTCGGATGAAAATTGAGGATTTTAGAAATCCCACCAAAGTTGTTCACCTTTGGCCTATGTTGACCTTTTGGCCGACGTTGATCTCAAAAATAATTGGTGGTTTAATTCAGTGTCCAGATATGCAAATCCTCTTCAAATTTTAAGTCAATGGGATGAAAATTGAGGATTTTAGAAATCCCACCTAAGTTGTTCACCTTTGGCCTATGTTGACCTTTGGGCCTATGTTGACCTCAAAAATAATTGATGGTTGGAGTCAGTCTCCAGATATGTAAATCCTCTTCAAATTTCACGTCAGTCGGATGAAAATTGAGGATTTTAGAAATTTCATAAAGTTGTTGACTTTTGGCCAATGTTTATCTTTTGACCTTTTGACCTCAAAATCAATAGGTTTCTTCCTTGTGGTCAACGCTACCATTTGGTGACGTTTTGTAAAGATCGGTTTAAAATTGTGACTTGTGGGGGATTGACATAGACAGACAGACAGACAGACAGAATAACGCACAAGACCAAACAATATAGTTGACAAATCTTCGATTTTGCAAGTAACAGACAAACAGACAGGGGTGAAGATATAATCCCGGTTCACCTTCGGAAATGTAGATGTCTCGGTTAAAGTTTGAAGAAAAAGGTGAACATTCGAACAACACCATGACCATGTTCATCGGACGTCACAGGTGACCAGACTTGTAAAAGGTACACAACATTTCGCAGACTGGAGTGGTAAACATGGCGGCCTTACCAATCGAATGCGGTGAAATCAACATCCAAAAGCTAATGGCATCCATCCCCGAAAAACAATGCAAAACCATAAATTATGAAGTTTGCAGATAACGTGGTGGAGATTGAACAAGGTTGCCTGTGACGTCACTGGCACAACAAGGCCTTGACTTTGAGGGGCTCGCAGTGGGGGGGGGGGGGGAGTGTTTTCAGACCGTTGTGGGTTTTGAGCAAACGAGAGGGACATGCCATAGGGGAAGGTTCTGAGGGTTAAGGGCAAAGTTCGGGACACTGCTATCGTCGTCCCGCATTAACGCTTACACATTCACCCCTGTCGTGTGGCTCAGGCGAGAGGTGAGGCAAGGTGAGGCAAAGGTGAGCAGGCGAAAGGGCGAGCCGAGAGTACTGTTCCAAAGACATGGCGGCTCATGTCTTTCTCAGAACTCTTCGTCGTCTCTTCCATGGACGAACTCGTGCGCTTCTCTCCACCGATGGCCGACCACCTGGAAACGTGTAAGTCGGCTTGTTTTGTCCATCAGCTTGGACTGTAGATACTTTGAATGTTGTTTTGTTCACATCATCAACCGTTCTCTAGGCCTTGGTATCAAAGTGCGTTTCTATTTGCTCAAAATTTGAGGTCGATACGATTCATTCCGAGGAAAAAAAAACATCCCAAAGGTACAAAAAGAGAGCGACAGGTAGATAATAGCAACCAACCTATAATATTTGGGGATTATAAAACTGTACCAGTGGGACTGGCAGAATGCCGTACATGTACACACACTCACCTCCAACCTGTGTGCCCTGCGTTCGCAACCTGACCATGCTATAACCTACCTGGTGTTTCCCAGGCAAGGTGATTCATCAATGTGTGTGCCGTCCTTCGGATGGATGTTAAACTGGGCGACCAGGAATTCCATGGTAGACGTTAAAGACCTCACGGTGTCCTTCCGTAATGAGGAGGCAATTCATCATCCTCACCCAGAACAAATTCCAAATTCCTGCCCGAACCATTTTTTTGTATGCAGCAACTTGGTGAAACTGCCAAAATCAAGACTCTCTGCTCACCTTCACTCCTTCATTCCTCTTTTCTCCCGCCTCTGGAACAAACTCCCTCACTCTCTTCAATCCCACTCCACCCTCCAGGTCTTTAAAACGGTTGTTCACCACCATCTCTTATCTTCCCCCATCCAAAACCTTCATCTTTTCTACCCCCGTTAATTCACCCCAGATCCACTTTTTTGAAATTCCGACTTCTTTCCTGGAAGTCCGAGCAGTGTCCACATGTTTTTTTTTTACTCTCCCAACCCCCCCCCCCTTCCCATGCCTCCTCCCCCCCCCCCTTCCCATGCCTCCTCCCCCCTTCCCACGCCTCCTTCCCCCTTCCCACGCCTCCTCCCCCCAAGCCCTCTCCCTCTCACAGATCTCCCGATGTCCCTGCTCTCCATCTTGTTCTCCCGCTCCCTTTATCATATGTTTTATGTTGGTTGGAGAGTGGTTAGTCGAACGTCAGGCCTGGCCAGCCCGTTTGTGAAAGACTTGGGCCAAACTTCCTCCTGCCAACCCCTCAGGAACATGAAACATTTGTGGCCATTGAAGAAGAAGAGGAAGAAGAGGAAGAAGAAGGAGAAGGAGAAGAAGAAGAAACAGAATAAGAAAACTGTACAAGTCTGAAGACGGACATTGTCCTGGAACATCCAGCGTTGTTACTTTGTGACATTTACAATGACAGAAACTACGAACGGTAGAAGGCCGTTTGGATCAACATCCCCGTAGTGCATTACAATCTCAGCGTTTCTGCGTGTACGGTACCACACAGAATAGTGAGGTACCTTATTAACAAAAATGCCAAGGACCGTTACACTGTGGACAAAAGCACAATTTTTTCACTAAAGCTTTGCCCATGTATAAGGATCAAAAAGAGGGTAAGCTCCAAAAAATCTGATGACCGGAAGTGTATTTAATGACGTCATAATGACGTCACAATAGACTAACAAGATATTAGCGCAAATTAATGTATAACATAAGGTTGTGAAGTACTGTGCCGAGATTTTGAGTCATTAATTTAATATTTCAAGAAACAGGTAATTGATATATAAGCCTTTTTAAGCTCACTATGTTGCAGTGATGTCATTACTCAAATGTGTAAAAAAATAAAACAAATAAAACAAAACAAATGAAAATAAAACATAAGAATTAGGGGATAAATGCAAGGGTGCCCGGTCTCAAATGTGATTTAAGACCATGTTCAAACAATACATTCCCTGGAATATACGCGATCTTAGTCTAGCTATTCAAATTTAGAAATGCAAGAAACCAATAAAAGTATTTATGAATTTTCTATCAAATTACAGCATTGGAACGTATCATATTGGTTTGGATATTGTACTTTTTATGCTTATGTGGACTATTTCCTTTCAATTTCAGGTCATCATGGATTGGAGTTCTTGCATAATCTGCAAGAAAACTACACCGGAAAAACTATCGTGTCCACAGAAAGGATTTCAACGTAATGCCAGAGAAGTATACGCTACATTCCTGGGAAATGTTGAGGAGTTCAGAAAAATAAATGCACTGCCAGTTGATGTAGAATATGTAACAGAAGGAACAGTAGAAACTTTTGTGAAAAATAATGCCTCATGGCATCGTTCTTGCCATCAGAAATTCAACAATTCCAAACTCAACAGACAAGTAATGAGGAAAAGAAAACATGAAGCCGAAGCTCTTGAGATGCGACGGTCAAAGCGGCAGTCGGTATTTGATGCCAAGTGTGTGTGCATCTTCTGTGAAAAAACAGGCGACCAAAAATTACACAACTTCCAAACATTTGGCGCTGATCAGTCCCTCAGAAAGATGGCAACTGATATGCAGGATGACCAACTCTTGTACAAAATAACAGGGGGTGATTTAATCGCCCTAGAAGCCAAGTACCACCTGAACTGTTTAACACGATACAGAAACAGACATCGGGCTCATCGCCGTGAAGGTGTTTCTTCCAACACGGAAAGAGAACGAGCAGATGCCAGAGCGTTTGTGGAGTTGGTGTCTTATGTTGAGTTTGCTGTTGAGGATGGGACATACCTGTTCAAGTTTTGAGATCTTCATGAGATGTATGAATGCCGTCTTCAAAATCTTGGGCATGATGTGTCAATTAACAAGAGCCGGTTGAAAAGCAGGCTGCTTGAGCACTTTGCCGACACCGGTGTGCAAGAACAGACAGATGGCAAGAACATTGTTCTTGTATTTCCAGAAGGCATGCAACAAATGCTGAAAGATGCTCTGCATGAACATCATAGGTGGGCGCGATTCGGAAAATTTTAAGTCCGCTTACCGCTTATCCGCTCCGCCAGCCCGTGTAGTCCGATTCGCTTATCCGCTTCAGCGGCCGAAAATCTTAGTCCGCTTACCGCTTATCCGCTTATCCGCTTCGATTCGATTTTTTTAAAGCGCTTCGACGTTTTTAAAGCGATTTTTGACGTTTCTAAAGGGAATTTAATGCTTTTTAAGCCTAAATAGCCATTTCTAACTACTACAAAGACAAACAAAGCTTTTAAGATCAAAAATATACATTTTTATTTAAATAAAATTTATTCAAAATTTATTGAAATAAAGTTTTCCACTCGACTCTACTCTACTCTACAGTTAATTTAAATATAATTTTAATATATGCAAGTAACATTAAAGAAAAATCAATTTGCCCATCCTTTCTTTGACAAGAGAGTCTACTAGTCAACAGACTAGCAGTCTGTTGACTAGTCCTCGTCTTCCTCCTCCACCTCCACCTCGTGGGCCTTCTTGAGGATTTGGAGGTTGCCCTTCATGAAGACGAGGGCCTCGAAGTTCGGTGCAGCCAGGGCCGACCTCTTAGGCCTGAGGATGTCCGACCCGTAGCTGAACACGCGCTCGACCGAGGCAGAGCTCGGGAGCGGCGTGTTATGCCTGAGAAATAGAGTTACCCAAGCATCACGGAACTCGAGCGGGAAGAGATTGGGCGAGAGCTGTAACGTTTGGTTATTCAGACACAAACAAGTCAACAAGATGGCGGGCCAACGGACTGCCGTTTATTCGTCATGGTGTCGTGAACATGTCGTAAACCATGACGTGAACATAACGTTATGATATAATGCATTATGTCGCAAGAGCCGAGTTGTTAGGGTTTCACTTATTATTCACTTAAATAAATATTCACAATTCTAGAGTAACGGCTCAGGCTAACAGCTGATTTGGCGAATCGCGATGCGCTTTAATTTTTCGGTAGTCCGCTTACGCTTATCCGCTTCGGTTTCCGGGGGTTGTTCCGATTCGCTTATCCGCTTCGAAAACGTTAGTCCGCTGCAGCGGATAAGCGGATAAGCGGACTTTCGAAGCGGACCGCCCACCTTTGATGAACATGACTATCAATCAGAAGCGCTACTTTTTGCAAAAGTAGCAAAAATATGCAGAGAGGAAATGTTTGGAGAAACACATTTCAAGTTTTCTGGCAGTTTCCCCCCTAAGTGCCAGACAATGCTTCCCAGTCTTACACTCCTGTCATCAATGATCCTTTATGGACCAAACTTGAAGAGCAATGTTAATGACACACAGGCTTCTCAAACAATCGCCCAGTTGTTCCTCCACAATTCAAAGAAAAGGTGCACGAAACTGGCTACTCCCAAACGACAGTCTCCTGAGAGAGAACCTCCACTTCCAGTACACATTGGCTTGAATATCCACACATTGACAAGGAACAGAACACTCGGTGATCAACTGGCTAAACTAGGGTTGAGCATCTCATACAGCCGGGTTCTGCAACTGGAGAATAAATTGTCATCTGCAATGTGTGACCAATTCACTGCTGACCAAATTGTGTGCCCATCTATTCTCAGGAAAGGTCTCTTCACTGTTGGTGCACTGGATAACATCGACCATAATCCCTCTTCCACTACAGCTAAAGGATCGTTCCATGGAAGTGGTATAAGTGTCATCCAATTTCCTACACAAGATAATCTCGGACGTGTTCGGGTGGCAACTTGCTTTCTTCCTGCAAATCCAAATGAGAAACCTCACCTTCTAGATTCGTTTAGCATAATTCAATCAGTACATCTGAAAGCATCAAATACGAGTGTACCACAGGTCATCATGACACCTGTAAATGGGAGGCTTGAAGAAGCAAAAGAAAAGGAGGATAAATGTATTCAGCATGCTTCCAAGCTTCTCGACGGAAATGCAAGTGAGAAAGGAGACACTATCTCATGGGCTGCCTATCATGCATCTCAGCAATCACCTCCGCTCGATCCCCCTGCCTTGATTGCTATTCTACCACTATTTCAAGAGAAGGCAGACTCACCAGCCATGATCAAGCATGCCATGAACATATTGAAGTCCATCACAGAGTTCCTCAACCCTGGCCAGATTCCAGTACTCACTTGTGACTGTCCAATTTTTGCGAACTGCAAGTATATTCAATGAACCTGGCCTGCAACTCACGGTGAAAATGAATTCCTGATCATGTTTGGCGGGTTCCATTTGAAGAAGGCCTTGTGGAATGCACTGGGAGATTTCCTAGATCAGAGTGGCTGGACTGTAGCTCTAACTGATTCAGGTGTAGCAACATCTGGTACAGCTAACTCTTTCATCAATGCCACTCATGTGACACGGACACGACATGCCCACCAAGTGACTGCCTTAGCTCTATCACGGTTACAACAAGAAGCATATGAGTAAGCTGCTGTGTCCAGTGACAGTGAGACATTTGAGGCCTAGAGACTGGCTATGGCAAAGAAGAGTCCGACTTTCCAGTACTGGGACATAGTGCTGCGAACAGAGATCTTGATCATGATATTCATTCGTGCGCACAGAGAGAAAGACTTTCTTCTCTATGTTGAGTCTCTTCAAAGTCTCATGTTTCTATTTTTTGCACTGGACCACTACAACTACTGCCGTTGGGTTTCCGTCCACCTCCGAGACATGCAATCCTTGCCAGCCGCTCTAACAAAGGACTTCCAGAAGCACTGGGTTGTGAACAAAACACAAAAGAGGTTTTCCGCGCTTCCCATCGATCAAGTCCACGAACAAGAGAATGCCAAAGTAAAAGGCAAGGGTGGAGCTGTGGGCCTAACCGAAAATCCAGATGCCTTCCGACGCTGGATGATAGCTGGTTCAGAGCAAGCCAGGCTGCTGACACAATTTGAAAGTGACTACCTACCTCAAGAGGACCCTGAAGTAAAGTACCAACATCATGAAGAAGGTCAATCAGTGCAAGCAGCCTTTCGAAATCAAACTAACAGCCTCATCCAGACGATCAGTGAATACGGTAATCCTTTCCTTGATGATCATTCTGACTTGGTGGTCTTGCACTCTCGTGACAACTGTGCCGTTGCCGAACAACGGGAAGATTATTATGAACTCTCGATATGTGGATGTTAACTAATCAAACGAATTTGTGTGCAGACGAATCTAATAGTTTTTTTTTTGCTGGATGACGTCAGAATGATATCATAAATCTTTTAAACATTGTCTAAGAAGAAAAATGACAATTGCAGTGAATTCCTTGACCTCGGAAACATATATTTCGATGTCAAAATGCACTTAATAGCCTAGTTCTAACTAATTCATTTTTAAATTATGATTGTGAAATAATTCGCTTATGACGTCATAATGACATCATAAATCTTTTAAAGATTGTCTAAAATAAAAAATGAAAAGTGCATTGAAATCCTTGACCTCGGAAACATATTTTGATGTTAAAATGCACTTAACACCTTAGTTCTAAGTCATTGATTTTTTATATATATGATTACATAATAATTAGCTGATGACGTCATAATGACGTCAGATATTACACTTCCCATCATCATTTTTTTTGGAGCTTACTTTTTTTCTAGAAGGTATACCATGGAGATGCTTTGGTGAAAAAATTGTGCTTTTGTCCACCGTGTAACGACATTTTCACTATGGTACCCCACTAGAATGTGCCCAAAGAAAATATACACTTCCATAAGAAGGGAACCCCTCCAACTCAGGTTATACATAATAAAATGTACAAAAGGCAGGTGAATAATTCATTTCAAGCAGATGCATACAGACTACACAAATGTACAATTCCCTTTCCCAATGTGCATATTTTGGTGATCATCCCAAATCCTTGCAATGTGAAATGGACTCCAGAATGCAGCAGGCCTTCAATAAAACACAGCCTTGGCTTGTCAAGGTTGTTGGCAAGATGCTGAGATAAAAAGGAAATGTACAGAGAAAAAGGAAATGCACAGAGATTAAGGCTTGTGGATAACTTTTCACAACTAGAACGCCACTCAGTAGAGCGCATACTCCCACCGTGGATCAAGTTGGAAAAATACGTTTTGTTTAACATCCCCTCTCCCCAAAACAATAAATGAAAAAGAAAGGATGCCCGAACTGTCAGAGAATTTATTTTGAAATATCTCGGAATTAGAGGAGAAAAACATCATTTAAGAATAAGAATAAAAGCTTTAATGCAGTAAAACAGGAAAAATCCCAAAAAATTTCCCAAAAAAATTCCTGGACCCGGAATAATATCCTGAGCTTCACCAAAAACTAATCAATTCTTCCTTATCCCAAGGGCAATCATCCCACCAACTTTCATCCAAATCCGTTCAGAACTTTTCCAGATATCTTGTTCACAAACACACGAACACACAAACATACGAACACACACACACACACGGACGGACACGATCGAATGCATTACTCCCTGGCGGGAGTAATAAACCTGAAAATCGCAGAGCCAGAATTATTTATTTGGTCTGGGAAGCCGAGGTTTCTTCTTCTTCAGCCTCTCACAACCCTGGGTGAATATGTGATATTTTTTTTAAAAGTTGGAATTTTGCCAAATCTGTTTTATTCGTTTGTTAATATACCTCAGCCATTGACAAATCTGGACCTAAGTCTTTATAAGTTCATCAAATACTGATACCGCGAATGACATTCGCTGAGCTAAATGTTGATATCTCTTTTGAGGTATATAAAAAAACAACAACAAAACAAACAAACAGTTTTAAAGCATTATACGTATCAATCGATACATTTTATAAAACGGGAAAACCTAATACACACTTTGGTGGTTTTAAAATGACAGAATATGTCTTTATTAGAAAAAAAAAATGAACATTGAAGACGACGCTGCTAAAAAAAATGCACCGCTCTAACGCATAACCACGAGTTTAAACTACATTTACAACAAATATGAAAACTATTTTCATATCACAATGTTAAATATAGAATATATAGAAGATAATTGTAAAAAAAATGAGCCCTATCTTCCAATGGTAAAAAAATCCTTCAAAAAATCCTGGATCGGGAATAATATCCTGAGCTTCACCAAAAACTAATCAATTCTTATCTCAAGGGCAATCATCCCACCAACTTTCGTCCAAATCCGTTCAGAACTTTTCCAGATATCTTGTTCACAAACACACGAACACACACACACGGACACGAGTGAATGCATTATTCCCTGGCGGGAGTAATTTTTTTTTTTTTTTTTTTTTTGTATACTGAATCGAGGCTCGTGAAAGAGCTGACATTTATTTCACAAACAAATCAACCAGACAAACAAAATATATAAAAAGAGGGAGCGGAAGACAAGAGAATGGGAAGCACACAAACACTTGAGGGCACACAACATTTAAGAGCAGGGAGATGTGTGGGAGGGAGAGGGCTTGGGGGGAGGGGGCTGGCAGAAGTATCAAACACAAGGACACCAAGGACTTCCAGGACTTCCAGGACAGAAGTTGGTATTTCAAAAAAGTGGAATTGGGGTGAAATTAGCGGGGATAGAAAAGATCAAGGTTTTGGATGGGGGAAGATAAGAGATGGTGGTGAACAGCTGTTTTAAAGACCTGGAGGGTGGAGTGGGATTGAAGAGAGTGAGGGAGTTTGTTCCAGAGGCGGGAGAAAAGAGGAATGAAGGAGTGAAGGTGAGCAGAGAGTCTTGATTTTGGCAGTTTAACCATAAGAGGGTTGCAGGCAGATCTTGTGCGACCTGTAGGAATATTTGCGGGACAGAGCCCAGAGAGAGCTGGGGGGGCCAAGGCCAGAGAGGAGTCGGTAGAAGACGGAAAGACCACCAACCTGCCTGCGGTGAGTGAGTGAGAGGCCCTTGGAGTTAGCTTCATTGCGGGAGATTCCAATGATTCTGAATGCTTTGGTTTCAACAGCGTGAAGACGAGCTAGGTGTGAGGCAGGTGCACCAGCCCAGAGGGGAGAGCAGTATTCCATTGAGCTGCGGATGAAAGCCTTGCATGTGGTGAGGAGCTCAGGTGTGCCAAGGAAGGACTTCGCACGACGGAGGATGCCCAGTCGGCGACTGGCTTTGGAGGCCAGATTTGAAATGTGGTTTTCCCAGGAAAGATCATGGCAGATAGTGAGACCCAAAAGCTTGAGTGACAGAACTTCTTGGAGAGGATTATTCAGAAAGTGGATGGGAGGATTGTCCAGTCGGTCTTTTCGGAGAGACATCGTAAGAGTGTGAGATTTGTCAGGATTGAAAGACATGTTCCACTTGTTTGACCAGTCTGTGATTTTGTCCAGGTCTGCAGAGAGTGAGGAGGCTGCAGACTGCCGATCTGAGGGATGAAGAATGGAGCGACAGAGAGTAGAGTCATCAGCAAAGAGATAGAGAGGATTTTCAAGAGAGTCAGAGAGATCATTGATGAAGACCAGAAAAAGCACAGGGCCCAGAACACTGCCTTGGGGAACTCCAGCCTGAACAGGAAGAGGAGATGAGAGAAACCCATTCAGGGCCACACGTTGACTACGACTAGAGAGGAAGTCCGCCAGCCATGAGGCACTAATGGCTGACGAATAGTTTAGAGGTTGCCCAAATAGGTGAGGATAGCGACATACTGTACTTGGTTCAGGATTCAAGATATCATTCGGGTGGTACAAGTGTTTGGCTCTTGAAAGGTTAAATTATTTATCAAAATGTTTCGGAATCTATTGATCATATTCCTCTCGCGCGCTCTCTCGTTACCTCTTTATATCGGTCAACGCTGATCCCAAAAAATACCCACAATGCTTGCGTATTTCCACCCTGGATTATGATGATGACAAAAATTATGGATGAATTCTGAAGATGGGAGGTTGACAACGGAAGATCATGTATAGGTCTGAAAAATAAAGGAGGTTACAAAGAAGGGATAAGATGTGAAGTGAGGATTAGACCATGACTTTGAAAGGTAAAAGAGAACAGCAGGTTAACTAAAATTGCACTTGGTAGAACGCATACCTGAACCAGGCTGAACAGTTTACATTTTGTATCCATTGATAGGCCGGATCTGGATCCGGACCTGAACCAAAATCTAATCGGCTTATTGTTGTCACCAACCCAACTCGTCCACCAAGTTTCGTCTGAATCTGTCCGCAACTCTTTGAGATATCCTGCTATGTATCATTTTTGGCCTTATCTCTCAATGGTGATGAATCATTTAAAAATTCTAGGATCCAGATCTGGATCTTCACCAAAATTTAATCATTTTGTCTTTGTCACACATCTAACCTGTCCACCAAGTTTTGTACGAATCCGTCCTTCGTGTTTTGTGACGTCATGCTCGCAGACAGACAATGTTTGAATGAATGAATGATCGTTTTAAGGCCATTTTTCCCCGCTAGAGCGGGGGTTAGCCTTGCGGGCCCCATGACAATCATGGTTCCCTGTTTGAGGCAATGTTTTTTATGGCCGGATGCCCTTCCTGACGCCAACCTTTGGTCGCCTCTTACGATGCGCAGGGATACGGTGTACCTATTCTAAACCGGGGTACACATACACCGTACACACCGGGGTACAACAGACACACAAATGAAAAATCACTCGGAGAGCAAAGTCGCATTCAAACAGTATGTAATTAATAGACACAATCACATGGGTCTACTGAGGCTCACTGGATCACCATCCGCTCATGTTATTCGGTTTGATGTACAGTACGCTATATCTATCAATATATATATACATATATCAAGTGAATCGGATGACAATTGACAATTTATGTGACCTATTGACCTCCAAAAGCAGGCGTCTTGCTTGTGACCAGTTTTGGAATTGGGACGTCTACCAGATGGTTAACTTTCATGGCGATTCGAGTGAACGTGCGACCTGTAGGCGACTGACATACATAGAGAGACAGACAGAATACCAGACCAGACCAACCAATTTCCTTACGAATCTTCGTTTCGACATCTTCAACGAGGCGAATCTTCGACAAACAGGGTGTGAAAACGTAAGCTCCGCCCACGTTTGCAAGCTTATTGCAATGAGGAAGTTCCAAAGGCTTATTAACCCATATATTGTAACTAGGGGCACCTGCGACCACTCAGCGTCCACCAGGGACCTTAGGAGACAATGTACAAATCAACGCAGCATTTGGGATTTTAACCTGATATCGCATCATCGTGAGATGTATAGATAGGACCACCAGACAGGTTAAGCCAATTTGTGCATGTACATAAGTACACGACTCAGGAGGGTAGTCGGATAACTCCGATGGCGATGCAGATATTGACGAATGGAATAAAGAGCATGGAACTTTAAAAACCTGCTCGACAGACAAGATGATGCAGATCTGTGCATGTTTTTTTTGTCTGACCTTCAGCTCACAAGGAAGTGTTAACATCTGCCTTCTGAACCGAGATGGGAAACCTCTGTGGATGAGCGGGCGAGTCGGAGAAACGCTTCTCAACGTCGTGATGAATGCTAACGGACCTGTGGAGGGCTACGGTGAGCTTGCTTGGCCTTTATTCCATCTAATCAGCTCCATAGAAAGGACTGGCAGGATGGCCTTGAGGTACGCACAGTCACTTCTGAGTCGTATAACCTGAGTTATTAGAATCTAGGCCCAACTACAAACTGTCATCCTGGTGTCTCGCAGGTACATGGCGAGGCATCAATGTGTGTGACGTTCCTCACATGGATGTCAAACCGGGTGTCCTGTCTGTCAACATTAGTTGGTGGACTTTAAAGATCCCATGGTGTCCTTTGCAAAGAGGAGGCGAGCAATCACTGGTCCCTTGAACAAATTACAAATTACTGCCCTAACCTACAGGTGGCATCAGCGGCACAGCCACACCTCCAGGAAGTGACGTAGCCAATCAGCCACCGGCTCCATAGGCATCACCATTACCCTCGTTGCATCATGGTTTGGCATCAAGATTCCTCAGGAACACCCAACCCCCCAACGACGAAGCCATCCATGTTTGTTTCTGTGCACACGTGTGTTCAAATCACTGCACTATACTGTACCATAATCACTGTACTATACTTAGTTAATTTGTCCATTGGCAATTTAACATTAGACTTTTATAGTAAGTGATAGAAATGATTAAAAACAAACAAACAATACACGCCAATTATTTGCAACAAACTTAGAGAGAGTGATATGGATAATATTCCATGTCCAGAGCTGACATCATGATCCAAAATGGGGGGAAGAAGAAGGGGGAAAAAAAGTTAAGCAGTTCCCTCCATGAACCACATTAACTGCACCACCTATCCCTCCTCAGGTGCTTGTGAAGGCACCCTTTCTTGCACCACATGTCACGTGTACCTTCCAAGTGAGGCCTTTGAACGCATGTGCCAACCAACGGAGGATGAGCTCGACATGCTGGATTTGGCTGTTGGACTCGCTGAGACGTAAGACTGGAAATGGGACTTCTTTTGGGAGATCACATCAACTTGCACGCAACATGGCGCTCATCATTCAAATAATTAGAACGACAACCGTATTACCTTCAGTTGCAATAACGTTAGTAAATACTGCAAACGCTACTTTTGCGATTTTGAGGGTATTCTCGGTCGATGTGGATTTTGTAATGTTGAAAATGGAATACTACAGCAAAATCACAGCAGCAGCCATTTTAGCTCACAGTACAGGTGTTGAAAACTAAATAAATAAAGTATTAACAAATCTATGAATATTATACGAGTTGAAATTCGTGCACCTCGTACGTGTTGCAGAGAACAGAACATACAGTGCGGTCCAATTGTCCAAACCGTCATGATTGCTCCAGACAAACAGCCTCAAACAGTATATGATAAAATGCACACAAGGACAAAATTATTATTTATCCGTGTCATTTACCTGAATATTTTACTGAGAAATACGAATGGTCACATTTATTTAGCCGCATGGTCGAAAATAAAGGAGATAGCGGGACGTTTGGACCAATACAGTCAATTCGCACTCTCGACTGTTGAACACTATCTCTCCATAAGATTGGGGGAAAAAAAACACGAGAAAAAGGTTAATAATTTTTTTGGGACAAAGACAATACAACACCCCCCGAACCAAAATCGAATCAATTCGTCCTTGTCACACACACAACCTGTCCAAATTTTTTTGTCGAACTCTGTCCATAACTTTTTGAGATATGCTGTTCACAGAAGAACAGACAGACAGGACAGTGGTGCAAACATAACCTACGTCCACCTCACCTTTGGTGGTGGAGGTAACAATCTGTTCCACACGCTTCCTCATGTTTGCTTCATTGACAGTAGTTGGTTGCATGTGAATATATCGCTCAATATCGCTAACAAATTGACAGCAATTTTTGAACTACATTACCTACTAGCAGAAGTACCCGGCATTGCCGGGCGGGGGGGGGGGGGGGAAGGGGAGGGGAGGGGAACGGGGGGGAGGGGAGGAGAGGGGGAGGGGGCAGGGGGAGGGAGAGGGGGAGGGGACGGGGGAAAGGGAAGGGGAGGGGACGGGGAAGGGGAGGGGGAGGGGGGAAGGGGAAGGGCTAGGGGGGAAAGGGAGGGGGAGGGGAGAGGGGAGGGGGTAGGGTGGAAAGGGAGGGGGAGGGGGAGGGGAGGGGGAGGAGGGGAGGGGAGTTGGGAAGGGGGGGTGGGGGGGAATGGTAGGAGGGAGGGGGGAGGGGAAGGGGAGGACGGAGGGGGAGGGGGAGGGAGGGGGAGGGAAGGGGAGGGAAGGGGAGGGAGAGGGGGGAGGGGGAAGGGGAGGGGAGGAAGGGGGGGGGGGCAGTCAACAATGACGTTGCAGTTCTCATGGGAGGAGAGCAGCACAACAATCGCGACATCATCCTGCATCTTCGCAACAACAGCACGAATTTGGAGACTCACCGATCCTGTGACGCCCTCCAGTACCGGCGTTGCCGGGCGGAGGAAGGGAGATCCGTACATTCCCAACCCGTACATTCGCCCTCTCGACTCAAGCTCACTCGGACAAAAGCCTCGCACAAAATACACGGTGAAGGCCCAATGGCCAAGTCAATGCCACAAATCAAGTACGTGAGCGAGTCTGGCGCACTGAATTGAAAATATATAGAACGCTCATACTCCGTGAAAAGTGTAGCCGCCGTGTCGCCATCTTGGTTCGCACGACTCGACCGATTCGCTTCGCGGATCGCGTTTGTTTTGAACGTGTCAGATTTTAAAAGCCAGACAACTGTTAAAATGCCATTTTGTGCGGCAATAAACTTCTCCAATCGGTTAAGGAAGGTTTGTGGAAAGACATTTCACAGCTTTTTCAAAGACGTTTAATTCATATCGCACAAAATCGACAAAAATTGACACAAAACACGATCGCACAAAAGGTGAAAAAACGCAATCGCTTTTCGCTCTGAATTATGTGCAAACGCATGACGGAAATCACCATCGCCCAGCATCGAGTGCCAACCAAGATGGCGCCCGGTAGCTGCATCTCCACCGATGTGGTGTGAATGGCAATGGTCATTCTATATATTTCTTTCAATTTTCCGTTCAGTGGTCTGGCAGCGGGGATGGAACATCACGTGATCGCTCTGAGCGAATCAGCGAGCTGCTCTGGCACCGGCTGAGATTCTGTGTATAATGTTTCTCGCTGAAATGCGCTGAGGTAAATCATAATAAAATATATGGATCTCGTCAAATATTTTTAGGTAGGCCATGTCCTTCCCAGGCTCAATGGCCATGTCTATGCCAAATATCAAGCACGTGAGCCTCTCCGTTTAGGAGACTATCGGTAACACACACCCACACACACACACACACACACACACACACACACACACACACACACAAACTGTGTTTTATTTATATAGATTTAAACACCATGATGTGAATTATAAACTACAATTCTGATAATGAATCTAAATCACAAACTACCTTTGTGATACTGAATCTGAATCAGAAAATACCATTGTGGTTTTCAATCACAATCACAAACTACCATTCTGATAATGAATCACAATCACAAACTACCATTCTGATAAAGAATCACAATCACAAACTACCATTCTGAAAATGAATCTGAATCACAAAATACCATTGTGGTTTTCAATCACAATCACAAAATACTATTGTGGTTTTCAATCACAATCACAAACTACCATTGTGATACTGAATCTGAATGACAAACTACCATTGTGGTTTTAAATCACAATCACAAAATACTATTGTGGTTTTCAATCACAATCACAAACTACCATTGTGATACTGAATCTGAATCACAAACTACCATTGTGGTTTTAAATCACAATCACAAAATGCCATTGTGATACTGAATCTGAATGACAAACTACCATTGTGGTTTTAAATCACAATCACAAAATACCATTGTGGTTTTAAATCAAAATCACAAAATACCATTGTGGTTTTAAATCACAATCACAAAATAC
The DNA here is from genome assembly GCF_964187855.1 of Myxine glutinosa. Classification (NCBI taxonomy): domain Eukaryota; kingdom Metazoa; phylum Chordata; class Myxini; order Myxiniformes; family Myxinidae; genus Myxine; species Myxine glutinosa. Next base: position 122,714,623 of record NC_136265.1, read on the forward strand.
CACTGTGGTTTTCAATCACAATCACAAAATACCATTGTGGTTTTAAATCAAAATCACAAAATACCATTGTGGTTTTAAATCACAATCACAAAATACCACTGTGGTTTTAAATCACAATCACAAAATGCCATTGTGATACTGAATCTGAATGACAAACTACCATTGTGGTTTTAAATCACAATCACAAAATACCATTGTGGTTTTAAATCAAAATCACAAAATACCATTGTGGTTTTAAATCAAAATCACAAACTACCATTCTGATAATGAATCACAATCACAAACTACCATTATGGTTTTAAATCCAAATCACAAACTATCATTCTGATAATGAATCTAAATCACAAACTACCATTCTGATAATGAAACTAAATCACAAACTACCATTATGGTTTTAAATCGAAATCACAAACTACCATTATCGTTTTAAATCTAAATCGCTCCCATTATGGTTTTAAATCTGACTCACAAACTACCATTCTGATACTGAATCACAAACTACCATTGTGGTTTTATATCTGAATCACAAACTACCATTCTGATACTGAATCACAATCACAAACTAACATTGTGGTTTTGAATCTGAATCGGAAACTACCATTGTGGTTTGAATCAAAATCACAAACACCCTTTGTGGTTTTAAATCTGAATCACAAACTACCATTGTGGTTTAAAATCACGATCACAAACTACCATTGCTGTTTTAAATCACAAACTACCATTGTGGTTTTAAATCACAATCGCAAACAACCATTATGGTTTAAAATCACAATCACAAACTACCATTGCTGTTTTAAATCACAATCACAAACAACCATTATGGTTTAAAATCACGATCACAAACTACCATTGTGGTTTTAAATCACAATCACAAACAACCATTATGGTTTAAAATCACGATCACAAACTACCATTGCTGTTTTAAATCACAAACTACCATCATGGTTTAAAATCACAATCACAAACTACCATTGTGGTTTTAAATCACAATCACAAACAACCATTATGGTTTAAAATCACAATCACAAACTACCATTGTGGTTTTAAATCACAATCACAAACTACCATTGTGGTTTTAAATCACAATCAAAAACCACCATTGTGGTTTTAAATCTAAATCACAAACAACATTATGGTTTTATATCACAATCACAAACTACCATTGTGGTTTTAAATCACAACCACAAACTACCATTATGGTTTTAAATCACAATCACAACCTACCATTGTGGTTTTAAATCACAATCACAAACTACCATTGTGGTTTTAAATCACAATCACAAACTACCATTGTGGTTTTAAATCACAATCACAAACTACCATTGTGGTTTTGAATCTAAATCACAAACTACCATTGTGGTTTTAAATCTGAATCACAAACTACCATTGTTGTTTTAAATCACAATCACAAACTACCATTGTGGTTTTAAATCTGAATCACAAACTACCATTGTTGTTTTAAATCACAATCACAAACTGCCATTGTGGTTTTAAATCGGAATCACAAACTACCATTGTTGTTTTAAATCTGAATCACAAACTACCATTATGGTTTTAAATCTGAATCATAAACTACCATTGTTGTTTTAAATCACAATCACAAACTACCATTGTGGTTTTAAATCTGAATCACAAACTACCATTGTTGTTTGAAAACACAATCACAAACTACCATTGTGGTTTTAAATCTGAATCACAAACTACCATTGTTGTTTTAAATCACAATCACAAACTGCCATTGTGGTTTTAAATCTGAATCACAAACTACCATTGTTGTTTTAAATCACAATCACAAACTACCATTGTGGTTTTAAATCTGAATCACAAACTACCATTGTTGTTTTAAATCACAATCACAAACTGCCATTGTGGTTTTAAATCTGAATCATAAACTACCATTGTTGTTTTAAATCACAATCACAAACTGCCATTGTGGTTTTAAATCTGAATCATAAACTACCATTGTGGTTTTAAATCTGAATCACAAACTACCATTGTTGTTTTAAATCACAATCACAAACTACCATTGTGGTTTTAAAACTGAATCACAAACTACCATTATGGTTTTAAATCTGAATCACAAACTACCATTGTTGTTTTAAATCACAATCACAAACTGCCATTGTGGTTTTAAATCTGAATCACAAACTACCATTGTTGTTTTAAATCACAATCACAAACTACCATTGTGGTTTTAAATCTGAATCACAAACTACCATTGTTGTTTTAAATCACAATCACAAACTGCCATTGTGGTTTTAAATCTGAATCATAAACTACCATTGTGGTTTTAAATCTGAATCACAAACTACCATTGTTGTTTTAAATCACAATCACAAACTGCCATTGTGGTTTTAAATCTGAATCATAAACTACCATTGTTGTTTTAAATCACAATCACAAACTGCCATTGTGGTTTTAAATCTGAATCACAAACTACCATTGTTGTTTTAAATCACAATCACAAACTGCCATTGTAGTTTTAAATCACAATCACAAACTACCATTGTGGTTCTAAAACTGAATCACAAACAACCATTGTGGTTTTAAATCACAATCACAAACTACCATTGTGGTTTGCAATCACAAACAACCATTGTGGTTCTAAAGCTGAATCACAAACTACCATTGTGGTTTTCAATCTGAATCGGAAACTACCATTGTGGTTTTAAATCACAATCACAAACTACCATTGTGGTTTTAAATCACAATCACAAACTACCATTGTGGTTTTAAATCACAATCACAAACTACCATTGTGGTTTTCAATCACAATCACAAACTACCATTGTGGTTTTGAATCACAATCACAAACTACCATTGTGGTTTTAAATCTGAATCACAAACAACCATTGTGGTTTTGAATCTAAATCACAAACTACCATTGTGGTTTTAAATCTAAATCATAAACTACCATTATGGTTTTAAATCAAAATCACAAACTACCATTATGGTTTTAAATCTGACTCACAAACTACCATTCTGATACTGAATCACAATCACAAACTACCATTGTGGTTTTAAATCACAATCACAAACTACCATTGTGGTTTTAAATCTGAATCACAAACTACCATTATGGTTTTAAATCGAAATCACAAACTACCATTGTGGTTTTGAATCTGAATCACAAACTACCATTCTGATACTGAATCACAATCACAAACTACCATTGTGGTTTTAAATCACAATCATAAACTACCATTGTGGTTTTAAATCACAATCATAAACTACCATTGTGGTTTTAAATCTGAATCACAAACTACCATTGTGGTTTTGAATCTGAATCAGAAACTACCATTGTGGTTTTAAATCTGAATCACAAACTACCATTGTTGTTTTAAATCGGAATCTCAAAATACCATTCTGATACTGAATCACAATCACAAACTACCATTGTGGTTTTAAATCACAATCACAAACTACCATTGCGGTTTTAAATCACAATCACAAACTACCATTGTGGTTTTGAATCTAAATCACAAACTACCATTGTGATACTGAATCGGAATCACAAACTACCATTCTGATAATGAATCGCAATCACAAACTAACATTGTGGTTTTGAATCTGAATCGGAAACTACCATTGTGGTTTGAATCAAAATCACAAACACCCATTGTGGTTTTGAATCTAAATCACAACTACCATTGTTGTTTTAAATCACAATCACAAACTGCCATTGTGGTTTTATATCTGAATCACAAACTACCATTGTGGTTTTATATCTGAATCACAAACTACCATTCTGATACTGAATCACAATCACAAACTAACATTGTGGTTTTGAATCTGAATCGGAAACTACCATTGTGGTTTTAAATCTGAATCACAAACTACCATCGTTGTTTTAAATCTGAATCACAAACTACCATTCTGATACTGAATCACAATCACAAACTACCATTATGGTTTTAAATCTGAATCGGAAACTACCATTGTTGTTTTAAATCACAATCACAAACTACCATTGTGGTTTTAAATCTGAATCACAAGCTACCATTCTGATACTGAATCACAATCACAAACTACCATTGTGGTTTTAAATCTGAATCACAAGCTACCATTCTGATACTGAATCACAATCACAAACTACCATTGTGGTTTTGAATCTGAATCGGAAACTACCATTCTGATACTGAATCACAATCACAAACTACCATTGTGGTTTGAATCAAAATCACAAACACCCATTGTGGTTTTAAATCCGAATCACAACTACCATTGTTGTTTTAAATCACAATCACAAACTACCATTGTGGTTTTATATCTGAATCACAAACTACCATTGTGGTTTTAAATCTGAATCACAAGCTACCATTCTGATACTGAATCACAATCACAAACTACCATTGTGGTTTTGAATCTGAATCGGAAACTACCATTGTGGTTTTAAATCTGAATCACAAACTACCATTGTTGTTTTAAATCTGAATCACAAACTACCATTCTGATACTGAATCACAATCACAAACTACCATTGTGGTTTTGAATCTGAATCACAAACTACCATTGTGGTTTTAAATCTGAATCACAAGCTACCATTCTGATACTGAATCACAATCACAAACTACCATTGTGGTTTTGAATCTGAATCGGAAACTACCATTGTGGTTTTAAATCTGAATCACAAGCTACCATTCTGATACTGAATCACAATCACAAACTACCATTGTGGTTTTAAATCTGAATCACAAACTACCATTGTTGTTTTACATCTGAATCACAAACTACCATTGTGGTTTTAAATCACAATCACAAACTACCATTGTGGTTTTAAATCACAATCATAAACTACCATTGTGGTTTTGAATCACAATCACAAACTACCATTATGGTTTTAAATCTGAATCACAAACTACCATTGTGGCTTTAAATCACAATCACAAACTACCATTGTGGCTTTAAATCTGAATCACAAACTACCATTGTGGTTTTAAATCACAATCACAAACTACCATTATGGTTTTAAATCTGAATCACAAACTACCATTGTGGCTTTAAATCACAATCACAAACTACCATTATGGTTTTAAATCACAATCACAAACTACCATTGTGGCTTTAAATCTGAATCACAAACTACCATTGTGGTTTTAAATCACAATCACAAACTACCATTGTGGCTTTAAATCTGAATCACAAACTACCATTGTGGTTTTAAATCACAATCACAAACTACCATTATGGTTTTAAATCTGAATCACAAACTACCATTGTGGCTTTAAATCACAATCACAAACTACCATTATGGTTTTAAATCACAATCACAAACTACCATTGTGGCTTTAAATCTGAATCACAAACTACCATTGTGGTTTTAAATCACAATCACAAACTACCATTGTTGTTTTACATCTGAATCACAAACTACCATTGTGGTTTTAAATCACAATCACAAACTACCATTGTGGTTTTAAATCACAATCATAAACTACCATTGTGGTTTTTAATCACAATCACAAACTACCATTGTGGTTTTAAATCACAATCATAAACTACCATTATGGTTTTGAATCACAATCACAAACTACCATTATAGTTTTGAATCACAATCACAAACTACCATTATAGTTTTGAATCACAATCACAAACTACCATTATAGTTTTGAATCACAATCACAAACTACCATTATGGTTTTGAATCACAATCACAAACTACCATTATAGTTTTGAATCACAATCACAAACTACCATTATGGTTTTGAATCACAATCACAAACTACCATTATGGTTTTGAATCACAATCACAAACTACCATTATAATTTTGAATCACAATCACAAACTACCATTATGGTTTTGAATCACAATCACAAACTACCATTATAGTTTTGAATCACAATCACAAACTACCATTATGGTTTTAAATCACAATCGCAAACTCCCATTATGGTTTAAAATCACAATCGCAAACTACCATTATGGTTTTAAATCACAATCACAAACTACCATTGTGGTTTTAAATCACAATCACAAACTACCATTATGGTTTTAAATCACAATCGCAAACTACCATTATGGTTTTAAATCACAATCGCAAACTACCATTATGGTTTTAAATCACAATCACAAAGTACCATTATGGTTTTAAATCACAATCGCAAACTACCATTATGGTTTTAAATCACAATCGCAAACTACCATTATGGTTTTAAATCACAATCGCAAACTACCATTGTTGTTTTGAATCACAATCACAAACTACCATTATGGTTTTGAATCACAATCACAAACTACCATTATGGTTTTAAATCACATTCACAAACTACCATTATGGCTTTAAATCTGAATCATAAACTACCATTATGGTTTTAAATCACAATCGCAAACTACCATTGTGGTTTTAAATCACAATCGCAAACTACCATTGTTGTTTTACATCTGAATCACAAACTACCATTATGGTTTTAAATCACAATCACAAACTACCATTATGGTTTTAAATCTGAATCACAAACTACCATTGTGGTTTTAAATCAAAATCATAAACTACCATTGTGGTTTTGAATCACAATCACAAACTACCATTATGGTTTTGAATCACAATCACAAACTACCATTATGGTTTTAAATCTGAATCACAAACTACCATTGTTGTTTTACATCTGAATCACAAACTACCATTGTGGTTTTAAATCACAATCACAAACTACCATTATGGTTTTGAATAGGAATCACAAACTACCATTGTGGTTTTAAATCACAATCACAAACTACCATTGTGGTTTTGAATCGGAATCACAAACTACCATTGTGGTTTTAAATCACAATCACAAACTACCATTGTGGTTTAAATCACAATCACAAACTACCATTGTGGTTTTAAATCACAATCACAAACTACCATTGTGGTTTTTAATCGGAATCACAAACGACCATTGTGGTTTTAAATCACAATCACAAACTACCATTGTGGTTTTAAATCTGAATCACAAACTACCATTATGGTTTTAAATCGAAATCACAAACTACCATTGTGGTTTTGAATCTGAATCACAAACTACCATTCTGATACTGAATCACAATCACAAACTACCATTGTGGTTTTAAATCACAATCATAAACTACCATTGTGGTTTTAAATCACAATCATAAACTACCATTGTGGTTTTAAATCTGAATCACAAACTACCATTGTTGTTTTAAATCACAATCACAAACTACCATTGTGGTTTTATATCTGAATCACAAACTACCATTGTGGTTTTAAATCTGAATCACAAGCTACCATTCTGATACTGAATCACAATCACAAACTACCATTGTGGTTTAAAATCTGAATCACAAGCTACCATTCTGATACTGAATCACAATCACAAACTACCATTGTGGTTTTGAATCTGAATCGGAAACTACCATTGTGGTTTTAAATCTGAATCACAAACTACCATTGTTGTTTTAAATCTGAATCACAAACTACCATTCTGATACTGAATCACAATCACAAACTACCATTGTGGTTTTGAATCTGAATCACAAACTACCATTGTGGTTTTAAATCTGAATCACAAGCTACCATTCTGATACTGAATCACAATCACAAACTACCATTGTGGTTTTGAATCTGAATCGGAAACTACCATTGTGGTTTTAAATCTGAATCACAAGCTACCATTCTGATACTGAATCACAATCACAAACTACCATTGTGGTTTTAAATCTGAATCACAAACTACCATTGTTGTTTTACATCTGAATCACAAACTACCATTGTGGTTTTAAATCACAATCACAAACTACCATTGTGGTTTTAAATCACAATCATAAACTACCATTGTGGTTTTGAATCACAATCACAAACTACCATTATGGTTTTAAATCTGAATCACAAACTACCATTGTGGCTTTAAATCACAATCACAAACTACCATTGTGGCTTTAAATCTGAATCACAAACTACCATTGTGGTTTTAAATCACAATCACAAACTACCATTATGGTTTTAAATCTGAATCACAAACTACCATTGTGGCTTTAAATCACAATCACAAACTACCATTATGGTTTTAAATCACAATCACAAACTACCATTGTGGCTTTAAATCTGAATCACAAACTACCATTGTGGTTTTAAATCACAATCACAAACTACCATTGTGGCTTTAAATCTGAATCACAAACTACCATTGTGGTTTTAAATCACAATCACAAACTACCATTATGGTTTTAAATCTGAATCACAAACTACCATTGTGGCTTTAAATCACAATCACAAACTACCATTATGGTTTTAAATCACAATCACAAACTACCATTGTGGCTTTAAATCTGAATCACAAACTACCATTGTGGTTTTAAATCACAATCACAAACTACCATTGTTGTTTTACATCTGAATCACAAACTACCATTGTGGTTTTAAATCACAATCACAAACTACCATTGTGGTTTTAAATCACAATCATAAACTACCATTGTGGTTTTTAATCACAATCACAAACTACCATTGTGGTTTTAAATCACAATCATAAACTACCATTGTGGTTTTAAATCACAATCATAAACTACCATTATGGTTTTGAATCACAATCACAAACTACCATTATAGTTTTGAATCACAATCACAAACTACCATTATAGTTTTGAATCACAATCACAAACTACCATTATAGTTTTGAATCACAATCACAAACTACCATTATGGTTTTGAATCACAATCACAAACTACCATTATAGTTTTGAATCACAATCACAAACTACCATTATGGTTTTGAATCACAATCACAAACTACCATTATGGTTTTGAATCACAATCACAAACTACCATTATAATTTTGAATCACAATCACAAACTACCATTATGGTTTTGAATCACAATCACAAACTACCATTATAGTTTTGAATCACAATCACAAACTACCATTATGGTTTTAAATCACAATCGCAAACTCCCATTATGGTTTAAAATCACAATCGCAAACTACCATTATGGTTTTAAATCACAATCACAAACTACCATTGTGGTTTTAAATCACAATCACAAACTACCATTATGGTTTTAAATCACAATCGCAAACTACCATTATGGTTTTAAATCACAATCGCAAACTACCATTATGGTTTTAAATCACAATCACAAAGTACCATTATGGTTTTAAAACACAATCGCAAACTACCATTATGGTTTTAAATCACAATCGCAAACTACCATTATGGTTTTAAATCACAATCGCAAACTACCATTGTTGTTTTGAATCACAATCACAAACTACCATTATGGTTTTGAATCACAATCACAAACTACCATTATGGTTTTAAATCACATTCACAAACTACCATTATGGCTTTAAATCTGAATCATAAACTACCATTATGGTTTTAAATCACAATCGCAAACTACCATTGTGGTTTTAAATCACAATCGCAAACTACCATTGTTGTTTTACATCTGAATCACAAACTACCATTATGGTTTTAAATCACAATCACAAACTACCATTATGGTTTTAAATCTGAATCACAAACTACCATTGTGGTTTTAAATCAAAATCATAAACTACCATTGTGGTTTTGAATCACAATCACAAACTACCATTATGGTTTTGAATCACAATCACAAACTACCATTATGGTTTTAAATCTGAATCACAAACTACCATTGTTGTTTTACATCTGAATCACAAACTACCATTGTGGTTTTAAATCACAATCACAAACTACCATTATGGTTTTGAATAGGAATCACAAACTACCATTGTGGTTTTAAATCACAATCACAAACTACCATTGTGGTTTTGAATCGGAATCACAAACTACCATTGTGGTTTTAAATCACAATCACAAACTACCATTGTGGTTTAAATCACAATCACAAACTACCATTGTGGTTTTAAATCACAATCACAAACTACCATTGTGGTTTTTAATCGGAATCACAAACGACCATTGTGGTTTTAAATCACAATCACAAACTACCATTGTGGTTTTAAATCTGAATCACAAACTACCATTATGGTTTTAAATCGAAATCACAAACTACCATTGTGGTTTTGAATCTGAATCACAAACTACCATTCTGATACTGAATCACAATCACAAACTACCATTGTGGTTTTAAATCACAATCATAAACTACCATTGTGGTTTTAAATCACAATCATAAACTACCATTGTGGTTTTTTTTTTTTTTTTTTTTTTTTTTTTTTGTATACAATATCGAGGCTCGTGAAAGAGCGAACATTAATCACACAGAAAGACAAACCGACACATAAAACATATAACATAGGGAGCGGTAGACAAGATGGGGAGAGAGGGGGAAGGACACAAACACAACATTTGAGAGCAGGGACCGAGAGACATGGAGACATCGAGAGATCTGAGAGAGGGCGAGGGCTTTGGGGGGGGGGGGGCGTGGGAAGGGGGCAGTGGGAGAGGTATAAAACATATGGACACTGCCAGGACTTCCAGGAAAGAAGTTGGAATTTCAAACAAGGTGGATCTGGGGTGAATTAGCGGGGGTAGAAAAGATCAAGGTTTTGGATGGGGGAAGATAAGAGATGGTGGTGAACAGCTGTTTTAAAGACCTGGAGGGAGGAGTGGGATTGAAGGGAGTGAGGGAGTTTGTTCCAGAGGCGGGAGAAAAGAGGAATGAAAGAGTGAAGGTGAGCGGAGAGCCGAGATTTCGGCAGTTTAACCATCAGAGGGTTGCTGGCAGATCTTGTGCGACCTGTAGGAATATTTGGGGGACAGAGCACAGAGAGAGCTGGGGGTGCAAGGCCGGAGAGGAGTCGGTAGAAGACAGAAAGACCACCTACCTGCCTGCGGTGAGTGAGTGAAAGGCCCTCAGAGATAGCTTCATCGCGGGAGATTCCAATAATTCTGAAAGCTTTGGTTTCAACAGCGTGAAGCCGAGCTAGGTGTGAGGCAGGAGCACCGGCCCATAGGGGAGAACAGTATTCCATTGAGCTGCGGATGAAAGCCTTGTATGTGGTGAGGAGCTCAGGTGTGCCGAGGAAGGACTTCGCACGACGGAGGATGCCCAGTCGGCGACTGGCTTTGGAGGCCAGCTTGGAAATGTGGTTTTCCCAAGAAAGATCATGGCAGATAGTGAGACCCAAAATCTTGAGCGACAGAACTTCTTGGAGAGGATTGTTGAGAAAGTAGATGGGAGGGTTGTCCAGTCGATCTTTTCGGAGAGACATAGTAAGAGTGTGAGATTTGTCAGGATTGAAAGACATGTTCCACTTGTTTGACCAGTCTGTGATTTTGTCCAGGTCTTCAGAGAGTGAGGAGGCAGCAGACTGCCGATCTGAGGGAAGAGGAATGGAGCGGCAGAGAGTGGAGTCATCAGCAAAGAGATAGAGAGGATTTTCGAGAGAGTCAGAGAGATCATTGATGAAGACCAGAAAAAGCACGGGGCCCAGAACACTGCCTTGGGGAACTCCAGCCTGAACAGGAAGAGGAGATGAGAGAAACCCATTCAGGGCCACACGTTGACGACGACTAGAGAGGAAGTCCGCCAGCCATGCGTGGAGATTTCCATGGATACCAAAGGAGGAGAGTTTGGTGAGCAGAGCGGGGTGCCAGACCGTGTCGAAGGCACGTGATATGTCGAGGGAGACAGCTCTAATTTCCTGTTTGGCATTGAGGACCTCCATCCATTGTTGAGACAGCAGAAGCAGCATGTCCAGAGTAGAGTGACCTGGTCTGAAACCAAATTGATGATCAGAGATCAAGCCATTGGAGAAGAGGAAAGATTTCATATCAGAAGCAATGATGGATTCCATGACTTTGCTGATAATTGGGAGAAGGCTGATTGGTCTGTAGTTGCTAGGATCTGTTTTTGCACCTTTTTTGTGCAAAGCGGTGATGTTGGCTGATTTCCAAGCAGATGGCAGTTTGACCTTGAGCAAAAGAGAGGGTGAAGAGAACAGAGAGAGGGTGAGATAGAGCAGCAGAGCAGGATTTTAGGACCCGTGGGCTGATGCCGTCGGGTCCAGTTGCAGAATCAGAGTCGAGGGTTGACAGAAACTTTTCCACCTTGTCAGGAGGAAAGGACACGGAGTCCAGGAGCAGCAGGGTACGACTGGGTATGGTGGGTACAGAGAGGGATGGGATTGGGACACAAGATTTAGAGGCAAACACAGAGTTGAGGCATTCAGCTTTTTCACGTGCGGAGTCAGCTGTGTAGCCGTTTGAGGTAAGGGAGGGGATGGAGGGGGAACAAACACCAGAAACGGATTTGACCAGACGCCACCAGGATTTGGAAGAGGGAGACAGATAAGAGAGTTCGGTCTTGAGAATGGAGAGATATTGTTTCCTGGCTCTCCTGAGGGTGGACACACACTTGTTTCGGGCTTTGTGAAAGGAAATGAGATTTCCTTCCGTTGGATTTGCTTTCCAGGAGACGAAGGCAAGTTGTTTCTGGGCAACAGCCTCACCACAAGATTCCGTGTACCATGGACGGGAGGAAGGGTATGACAACTGAAGACGAGATGGGATAAATCTGTGCATGAGAGAGAGCAATTTACTTTGGAAGAATTCCCAGGATGAGTTGATGTCAGAGGTGGTAGAGATGGGAGACCAGTCCAGATGATTGATGGCTGCTTGAAGACCGTGCCAGTTGGCCTGAGTGAAATGCCAGACTCGTCGACGCTGAGCAGGCTCCCTGAGGATGGTCAGAGAGATGTCCACTTTAACAAGGACATGATCAGATGATCCGATCGGAGCAGAAGAAGAGCAGCAGACATTTTCAGGGAAGTTAGTCATAACCAAGTCCAGAAGAGAAGATGTTCCGTTGACTGAGATCCGGGTCGGGAAATTGACAGATTGTGTCAGTCCCAGTGAGTCGCAGAAGTCCTTTGCTGAGGAGCCATGGCTGGTGAGAGAGGTACCCACACCCAGCCAACTGGCATGATGACAGTTGAAATCACCACATATGAGGAAGAGAGAGTTGGGATGAGTAGATAGAAGTTGGTCCATATCATCAGACAGCGAGATGTAGATGGAGTCATCACTGTTTGGTGGACGGTACAACACACATATGAACAAGAGGTGGGAGCGAAGGGGAAGCCGTAGCCAGAGGTATTCCTGGGGGTGAGGTGGAGAGAGTGCAGTGCAGGGCGAGTGAGGAAGAGAGTTTTTGATAAAGATAGCAACCCCGCCTCCAGGACGAGGCTCAGGTCTATCATACCGGAGGAGGGAGTAGCCCGGGAGAGATACTATGGAATCAGAGACATCATAAAGGAGGAAAGTTTCTGTTAAGCAGATCACGTCTGGTTTGACAGAAGCAACCTGTATGGAGAGATCAGTTAAGTTTGAACGAAGGCCCCGGATGTTTGAGGTCCATACCGTTAATGAAGAGGAAGGGGGAGCATCAGATACAGAACAGGGGGGAGGAGGGGTAGGGTAAGATGTGGAAGAGGTGGAAGAGGTAGGGAGAGCTGTTGAAGGTGTGTCAGAGATTTCAGAATAGCTCGGAGAAAGGGAAGGATGGGGCGGACAAAAGGTTTGATGGTGATTGGTTGAGCCACAATGAGGTGTTATTTGAGGAGGGGGAAGAGCGAGGCAGAAGGTTGGGGGAGATGGAGGTGAGAGTTTGAAGGGGGAAGAAGCGGGGAGGACGCTTTGAGGAGGGGGAGTGAGCGGGGGGAAATTGAGAAGCAATGAGGGTGGGGAGATTTGAAGGGGAGGGGTGAGGGGGGAGTTTGGGAGGGAAGGGGCGAGGGGGCGTCTTGGCGGGGAGGGGTGAGGGAGTAGTTTAGGAGGGAGGGGGCAAGGGGGGAGATTTGAAAGGGATGGGTGATGGGGAAGATTTGGAGGGGAGGGGTGATGGGGAAGATTTGGAGGGGAGGGGTTATGGGGAAGATTTGGAGGGGAGGGGTGAGATTGGATTTTTGAAAGTGTACGATTTATGGGAAACGAACATTTATTGCAAAATGAGTTTCTTGTGACCTTCGAGTTAAAAATACGTTTAAGGACGCTGGATGGAGGATGGAGTGCAGGAGAGTTTAGCGAATGTAGAACAAAGGCACTATAGGAGATGGATATTTTTTTTGGGATGAATTGATTTGGTGAGCAAGTCGAAAGCAGCCTTTTAAAGAAGAAGAAGAAAAAGGTGTTATAAAATATGACGGAATACATAACTTGAGGGGAAAGTGTAAACATTGAAGGTTAATGAGTGAAAACTATCTGGGGAAATGGGGGAGAAACACGTGGTCGAAGAACGAACGAACGAATAAGAATGAATAAACGAATGAGAACAGAGAAGGAAATGTATTTTTTTTTTTTTTTTTTTTTTTTTTTGAGTTGAGATTTACACAAGGAAGTAGGCTATGGGTGAAAAGACTGGGAATACAGAGAACGAAAGTTATTGGATCACAAACGACGGACCACTGAGAGAAAGACAAAGCCTCAAGGTTGTACAGTGCACACTGTACAAGGCCTTGCTCGCGACACGGCAAACAGACGATCAATTTATGAAAGATAAACACCGAGAAACAACCAAAGTTGCACACAATAACTTCACACACCGAAAGATAAATACAGTTTCGACAAAATACAATTGTGAACAGACTTACCTTCGAAAAACGTGGAGACCGTGTGGAGCTTCGAAAATCCCTGCCGCCGTCTCCAAGATCTCGCGAGATCTCGCGATTTTAAATCTGAATCACAAACTACCATTGTTGTTTTAAATCACAATCACAAACTACCATTGTGGTTTTATATCTGAATCACAAACTACCATTGTGGTTTTAAATCTGAATCACAAGCTACCATTCTGATACTGAATCACAATCACAAACTACCATTGTGGTTTTAAATCTGAATCACAAGCTACCATTCTGATACTGAATCACAATCACAAACTACCATTGTGGTTTTGAATCTGAATCGGAAACTACCATTGTGGTTTTAAATCTGAATCACAAACTACCATTGTTGTTTTAAATCTGAATCACAAACTACCATTCTGATACTGAATCACAATCACAAACTACCATTGTGGTTTTGAATCTGAATCACAAACTACCATTGTGGTTTTAAATCTGAATCACAAGCTACCATTCTGATACTGAATCACAATCACAAACTACCATTGTGGTTTTGAATCTGAATCGGAAACTACCATTGTGGTTTTAAATCTGAATCACAAGCTACCATTCTGATACTGAATCACAATCACAAACTACCATTGTGGTTTTAAATCTGAATCACAAACTACCATTGTTGTTTTACATCTGAATCACAAACTACCATTGTGGTTTTAAATCACAATCACAAACTACCATTGTGGTTTTAAATCACAATCATAAACTACCATTGTGGTTTTGAATCACAATCACAAACTACCATTATGGTTTTAAATCTGAATCACAAACTACCATTGTGGCTTTAAATCACAATCACAAACTACCATTGTGGCTTTAAATCTGAATCACAAACTACCATTGTCGTTTTAAATCACAATCACAAACTACCATTATGGTTTTAAATCTGAATCACAAACTACCATTGTGGCTTTAAATCACATTCACAAACTACCATCATGGTTTTAAATCACAATCACAAACTACCATTGTGGCTTTAAATCTGAATCACAAACTACCATTGTGGTTTTAAATCACAACCACAAACTACCATTGTGGTTTTAAATCACAATCACAAACTACCATTATGGTTTTAAATCACAATCACAAACTACCATTGTGGTTTTAAATCACAATCACAAACTACCATTGTGGTTTTGAATCTAAATCACAAACTACCATTGTGGTTTTAAATCTGAATCACAAACTACCATTGTTGTTTTAAATCATAATCACAAACTACCATTGTGGTTTTAAATCTGAATCACAAACTACCATTGTTGTTTTAAATCACAATCACAAACTGCCATTGTGGTTTTACATCTGAATCACAAACTACCATTGTTGTTTTACATCTGAATCACAAACTGCCATTGTGGTTTTACATCTGAATCACAAACTACCATTGTTGTTTTACATCTGAATCACAAACTACCATTATGGTTTTAAATCACAATCGCAAACTACCATTGTGGTTTTAAATCACAATCACAAACTACCATTGTGGTTTTCAATCACAATCACAAACTACCATTGTGGTTTTGAATCACAATCACAAACTACCATTGTGGTTTTAAATCTGAATCACAAACAACCATTGTGGTTTTGAATCTAAATCACAAACTACCATTGTGGTTTTAAATCTAAATCATAAACTACCATTATGGTTTTAAATCAAAATCACAAACTACCATTATGGTTTTAAATCTGAATCACAAACTACCATTCTGATACTGAATCACAATCACAAACTACCATTGTGGTTTTAAATCACAATCACAAACTACCATTGTGGTTTTAAATCTGAATCACAAACTACCATTATGGTTTTAAATCGAAATCACAAACTACCATTGTGGTTTTGAATCTGAATCACAAACTACCATTCTGATACTGAATCACAATCACAAACTACCATTGTGGTTTTAAATCACAATCATAAACTACCATTGTGGTTTTAAATCTGAATCACAAGCTACCATTCTGATACTGAATCACAATCACAAACTACCATTGTGGTTTTAAATCTGAATCACAAGCTACCATTATGGTTTTAAATCACATTCACAAACTACCATTATGGTTTTAAATCTGAATCACAAACTACCATTGTTGTTTTAAATCCTAATCACAAACTACCATTGTTGTTTTACATCTGAATCACAAACTACCATTGTTGTTTTAAATCATAATCACAAACTACCATTGTGGTTTTAAATCTGAATCACAAACTACCATTGTTGTTTTAAATCTGAATCACAAACTACCATTATGGTTTTAAATCTGAATCATAAACTACCATTGTTGTTTTAAATCACAATCACAAACTACCATTGTGGTTTTAAATCTGAATCACAAACTACCATTGTTGTTTGAAATCACAATCACAAACTACCATTGTGGTTTTAAATCTGAATCACAAACTACCATTGTTGTTTTAAATCACAATCACAAACTGCCATTGTGGTTTTAAATCTGAATCACAAACTACCACTGTTGTTTTAAATCACAATCACAAACTACCATTGTGGTTTTAAATCTGAATCACAAACTACCATTGTTGTTTTAAATCACAATCACAAACTGCCATTGTGGTTTTAAATCTGAATCATAAACTACCATTGTTGTTTTAAATCACAATCACAAACTGCCATTGTGGTTTTAAATCTGAATCATAAACTACCATTGTGGTTTTAAATCTGAATCACAAACTACCATTGTTGTTTTAAATCACAATCACAAACTACCATTGTGGTTTTAAATCTGAATCACAAACTGCCATTATGGTTTTAAATCTGAATCACAAACTACCATTGTTGTTTTAAATCACAATCACAAACTGCCATTGTGGTTTTAAATCTGAATCACAAACTACCATTGTTGTTTTAAATCACAATCATAAACTACCATTGTGGTTTTAAATCTGATTCACAAACTACCATTGTTGTTTTAAATCACAATCACAAACTGCCATTGTGGTTTTAAATCTGAATCATAAACTACCATTGTTGTTTTAAATCACAATCACAAACTGCCATTGTGGTTTTAAATCTGAATCATAAACTACCATTGTGGTTTTAAATCTGAATCACAAACTACCATTGTTGTTTTAAATCACAATCACAAACTGCCATTGTGGTTTTAAATCTGAATCACAAACTACCATTATTGTTTTAAATCACAATCACAAACTGCCATTGTGGTTTTAAATCACAATCACAAACTACCATTGTGGTTCTAAATCTGAATCACAAACAACCATTGTGGTTTAAAATCACAATCACAAACTACCATTGTGGTTTGCAATCACAAACAACCATTGTGGTTTTAAATCTGAATCACAAACTACCATTGTGGTTTTCAATCTGAATCGGAAACTACCATTGTGGTTTTAAATCACAATCACAAACTACCATTGTGGTTTTAAATCACAATCACAAACTACCATTGTGGTTTTAAATCACAATCGCAAACTACCATTGTGGTTTTAAATCACAATCACAAACTACCATTGTGGTTTTCAATCACAATCACAAACTACCATTGTGGTTTTCAATCACAATCACAAACTACCATTGTGGTTTTGAATCACAATCACAAACTACCATTGTGGTTTTAAATCTGAATCACAAACAACCATTGTGGTTTTGAATCTAAATCACAAACTACCATTGTGGTTTTAAATCTAAATCATAAACTACCATTATGGTTTTAAATCAAAATCACAAACTACCATTATGGTTTTAAATCTGAATCACAAACTACCATTCTGATACTGAATCACAATCACAAACTACCATTGTGGTTTTAAATCACAATCACAAACTACCATTGTGGTTTTAAATCTGAATCACAAACTACCATTATGGTTTTAAATCGAAATCACAAACTACCATTGTGGTTTTGAATCTGAATCACAAACTACCATTCTGATACTGAATCACAATCACAAACTACCATTGTGGTTTTAAATCACAATCATAAACTACCATTGTGGTTTTAAATCACAATCATAAACTACCATTGTGGTTTTAAATCTGAATCACAAACTACCATTGTGGTTTTGAATCTGAATCGGAAACTACCATTGTGGTTTTAAATCTGAATCACAAACTACCATTGTTGTTTTAAATCTGAATCACAAACTACCATTGTGGTTTAAAATCTGAATCACAAACTACCATTGTTGTTTTAAATCTGAATCACAAAATACCATTGTGGTTTTATATCTGAATCACAAGCTACCATTCTGATACTGAATCACAATCACAAACTACCATTGTGGTTTTAAATCTGAATCACAAGCTACCATTCTGATACTGAATCACAATCACAAACTACCATTGTGGTTTTGAATCTGAATAGGAAACTACCATTCTGATACTGAATCACAATCACAAACTACCATTGTGGTTTGAATCAAAATCCAAACACCCATTGTGGTTTTAAATCCGAATCACAACTACCATTGTTGTTTTAAATCACAATCACAAACTACCATTGTGGTTTTGAATCTGAATCGGAAACTACCATTGTGGTTTTAAATCTGAATCACAAACTACCATTGTTGTTTTAAATCTGAATCACAAACTACCATTCTGATACTGAATCACAATCACAAACTACCATTGTGGTTTTGAATCTGAATCACAAACTACCATTGTGGTTTTAAATCTGAATCACAAGCTACCATTTTGATACTGAATCACAATCACAAACTACCATTGTGGTTTTGAATCTGAATCGGAAACTACCATTGTGGTTTTAAATCTGAATCACAAGCTACCATTGTTGTTTTACATCTGAATCACAAACTACCATTGTGGTTTAAATCACAATCACAAACTACCATTGTGGTTTTAAATCTGAATCACAAGCTACCATTGTTGTTTTAAATCTGAATCACAAGCTACCATTCTGATATTGAATCACAATCACAAACTACCATTGTGGTTTTAAATCTGAATCACAAACTACCATTGTTGTTTTACATCTGAATCACAAACTACCATTGTGGTTTTAAATCACAATCACAAACTACCATTGTGGTTTTAAATCACAATCATAAACTACCATTGTGGTTTTGAATCACAATCACAAACTACCATTATGGTTTTAAATCTGAATCACAAACTACCATTGTGGCTTTAAATCACAATCACAAACTACCATTGTGGCTTTAAATCTGAATCACAAACTACCATTGTGGTTTTAAATCACAATCACAAACTACCATTATGGTTTTAAATCTGAATCACAAACTACCATTGTGGCTTTAAATCACAATCACAAACTACCATTATGGTTTTAAATCACAATCACAAACTACCATTGTGGCTTTAAATCTGAATCACAAACTACCATTGTGGTTTTAAATCACAATCACAAACTACCATTGTGGTTTTAAATCACAATCACATACTACCATTGTGGCTTTAAATCTAAATCACAAACTACCATTGTTGTTTTACATCTGAATCACAAACTACCATTGTGGTTTTAAATCACAATCACAAACTACCATTGTGGTTTTAAATCACAATCATAAACTACCATTGTGGTTTTGAATCACAATCACAAACTACCATTGTGGTTTTAAATCACAATCATAAACTACCATTGTGGTTTTAAATCACAATAATAAACTACCATTATGGTTTTGAATCACAATCACAAACTACCATTATAGTTTTGAATCACAATCACAAACTACCATTATAGTTTTGAATCACAATCACAAACTACCATTATAGTTTTGAATCACAATCACAAACTACCATTATGGTTTTGAATCACAATCACAAACTACCATTATAGTTTTGAATCACAATCACAAACTACCATTATGGTTTTGAATCACAATCACAAACTACCATTATGGTTTTGAATCACAATCACAAACTACCATTATAATTTTGAATCACAATCACAAACTACCATTATGGTTTTGAATCACAATCACAAACTACCATTATAGTTTTGAATCACAATCACAAACTACCATTATGGTTTTAAATCTGAATCGCAAACTACCATTGTGGTTTTAAATCACAATCACAAACTACCATTATGGTTTTGAATCTAAATCACAAACTACCATTATGGTTTTAAATCACAATCGCAAACTCCCATTATGGTTTTAAATCACAATCGCAAACTACCATTATGGTTTTAAATCACAATCACAAACTACCATTGTGGTTTTAAATCACAATCACAAACTACCATTATGGTTTTAAATCACAATCGCAAACTACCATTATGGTTTTAAATCACAGTCGCAAACTACCATTATGGTTTTAAATCACAATCACAAACTACCATTATGGTTTTAAATCACAATCGCAAACTACCATTATGGTTTTAAATCACAATCGCAAACTACAATTATGGTTTTAAATCACAATCGCAAACTACCATTATGGTTTTAAATCACAATCGCAAACTACCATTGTTGTTTTGAATCACAATCACAAACTACCATTATGGTTTTGAATCACAATCACAAACTACCATTGTTGTTTTACATCTGAATCACAAACTACCATTATGGTTTTAAATCACATTCACAAACTACCATTATGGTTTTAAATCTGAATCATAAACTACCATTATGGTTTTAAATCACAATCGCAAACTACCATTGTGGTTTTAAATCACAATCGCAAACTACCATTGTTGTTTTACATCTGAATCACAAACTACCATTATGGTTTTAAATCACAATCACAAACTACCATTATGGTTTTAAATCTGAATCACAAACTACCATTGTGGTTTTAAATCAAAATCATAAACTACCATTGTGGTTTTGAATCACAATCACAAACTACCATTATGGTTTTGAATCACAATCACAAACTACCATTATGGTTTTAAATCTGAATCACAAACTACCATTGTTGTTTTACATCTGAATCACAAACTACCATTATGGTTTTAAATCACAATCCCAAACTACCATTGTGGTTTTAAATCACAATCACAAACTATCATTGTGGTTTTCAATCACAATCACAAACTACCATTGTGGTTTTGAATCACAATCACAAACTACCATTGTGGTTTTAAATCTGAATCACAAACAACCATTGTGATTTTGAATCTAAATCACAAACTACCATTGTGGTTTTAAATCTAAATCATAAACTACCATTATGGTTTTAAATCAAAATCACAAACTACCATTATGGTTTTAAATCTGAATCACAAACTA
Organism: Myxine glutinosa; assembly: GCF_964187855.1. Lineage (NCBI taxonomy): Eukaryota > Metazoa > Chordata > Myxini > Myxiniformes > Myxinidae > Myxine > Myxine glutinosa. The sequence goes on from NC_136265.1 coordinate 122,736,368, forward strand.
CCATTCTGATACTGAATCACAATCACAAACTACCATTGTGGTTTTAAATCACAATCACAAACTACCATTGTGGTTTTAAATCTGAATCACAAACTACCATTATGGTTTTAAATCGAAATCACAAACTACCATTGTGGTTTTGAATCTGAATCACAAACTACCATTCTGATACTGAATCACAATCACAAACTACCATTGTGGTTTTAAATCACAATCATAAACTACCATTGTGGTTTTAAATCACAATCATAAACTACCATTGTGGTTTTAAATCTGAATCACAAACTACCATTGTGGTTTTGAATCTGAATCGGAAACTACCATTGTGGTTTTAAATCTGAATCACAAACTACCATTGTTGTTTTAAATCTGAATCACAAACTACCATTGTGGTTTAAAATCTGAATCACAAACTACCATTGTTGTTTTAAATCTGAATCACAAAATACCATTCTGATACTGAATCACAATCACAAACTACCATTGTGGTTTTAAATCTGAATCACAAACTACCATTATTTGTTTTGAATCTGAATCGGAAACTACCATTCTGATCATGAATCACAATCACAAACTACCATTGTGGTTTTAAATCACAATCACAAACTACCATTGCGGTTTTAAATCACAATCACAAACTACCATTGTGGTTTTGAATCTAAATCACAAACTACCATTGTGATACTGAATCGGAATCACAAACTACCATTCTGATAATGAATCACAATCACAAACTAACATTGTGGTTTTGAATCTGAATCGGAAACTACCATTGTGGTTTGAATCAAAATCACAAACACCCATTGTGGTTTTAAATCTGAATCACAACTACCATTGTTGTTTTAAATCACAATCACAAACTACCATTGTGGTTTTATATCTGAATCACAAACTACCATTGTGGTTTTATATCTGAATCACAAACTACCATTCTGATACTGAATCACAATCACAAACTAACATTGTGGTTTTGAATCTGAATCGGAAACTACCATTGTGGTTTTAAATCTGAATCACAAACTACCATCGTTGTTTTAAATCTGAATCACAAACTACCATTCTGATACTGAATCACAATCACAAACTACCATTATGGTTTTAAATCTGAATCGGAAACTACCATTGTTGTTTTAAATCACAATCACAAACTACCATTGTGGTTTTAAATCTGAATCACAAGCTACCATTCTGATACTGAATCACAATCACAAACTACCATTGTGGTTTTAAATCTGAATCACAAGCTACCATTCTGATACTGAATCACAATCACAAACTACCATTGTGGTTTTGAATCTGAATCGGAAACTACCATTCTGATACTGAATCACAATCACAAACTACCATTGTGGTTTGAATCAAAATCCAAACACCCATTGTGGTTTTAAATCCGAATCACAACTACCATTGTTGTTTTAAATCACAATCACAAACTACCATTGTGGTTTTGAATCTGAATCGGAAACTACCATTGTGGTTTTAAATCTGAATCACAAACTACCATTGTTGTTTTAAATCTGAATCACAAACTACCATTCTGATACTGAATCACAATCACAAACTACCATTGTGGTTTTGAATCTGAATCACAAACTACCATTGTGGTTTTAAATCTGAATCACAAGCTACCATTTTGATACTGAATCACAATCACAAACTACCATTGTGGTTTTGAATCTGAATCGGAAACTACCATTGTGGTTTTAAATCTGAATCACAAGCTACCATTGTTGTTTTACATCTGAATCACAAACTACCATTGTGGTTTAAATCACAATCACAAACTACCATTGTGGTTTTAAATCTGAATCACAAGCTACCATTGTTGTTTTAAATCTGAATCACAAGCTACCATTCTGATACTGAATCACAATCACAAACTACCATTGTGGTTTTAAATCTGAATCACAAACTACCATTGTTGTTTTACATCTGAATCACAAACTACCATTGTGGTTTTAAATCACAATCACAAACTACCATTGTGGTTTTAAATCACAATCATAAACTACCATTGTGGTTTTGAATCACAATCACAAACTACCATTATGGTTTTAAATCTGAATCACAAACTACCATTGTGGCTTTAAATCACAATCACAAACTACCATTGTGGCTTTAAATCTGAATCACAAACTACCATTGTGGTTTTAAATCACAATCACAAACTACCATTATGGTTTTAAATCTGAATCACAAACTACCATTGTGGCTTTAAATCACAATCACAAACTACCATTATGGTTTTAAATCACAATCACAAACTACCATTGTGGCTTTAAATCTGAATCACAAACTACCATTGTGGTTTTAAATCACAATCACAAACTACCATTGTGGTTTTAAATCACAATCACATACTACCATTGTGGCTTTAAATCTAAATCACAAACTACCATTGTTGTTTTACATCTGAATCACAAACTACCATTGTGGTTTTAAATCACAATCACAAACTACCATTGTGGTTTTAAATCACAATCATAAACTACCATTGTGGTTTTGAATCACAATCACAAACTACCATTGTGGTTTTAAATCACAATCATAAACTACCATTGTGGTTTTAAATCACAATAATAAACTACCATTATGGTTTTGAATCACAATCACAAACTACCATTGTAGTTTTGAATCACAATCACAAACTACCATTATAGTTTTGAATCACAATCACAAACTACCATTATAGTTTTGAATCACAATCACAAACTACCATTATGGTTTTGAATCACAATCACAAACTACCATTATAGTTTTGAATCGCAATCACAAACTACCATTATGGTTTTGAATCACAATCACAAACTACCATTATGGTTTTGAATCACAATCACAAACTACCATTATAATTTTGAATCACAATCACAAACTACCATTATGGTTTTGAATCACAATCACAAACTACCATTATAGTTTTGAATCACAATCACAAACTACCATTATGGTTTTAAATCTGAATCGCAAACTACCATTGTGGTTTTAAATCACAATCACAAACTACCATTATGGTTTTGAATCTAAATCACAAACTACCATTATGGTTTTAAATCACAATCGCAAACTCCCATTATGGTTTTAAATCACAATCGCAAACTACTGTTATGGTTTTAAATCACAATCACAAACTACCATTGTGGTTTTAAATCACAATCACAAACTACCATTATGGTTTTAAATCACAATCGCAAACTACCATTATGGTTTTAAATCACAGTCGCAAACTACCATTATGGTTTTATATCACAATCACAAACTACCATTATGGTTTTAAATCACAATCGCAAACTACCATTATGGTTTTAAATCACAATCGCAAACTACCATTATGGTTTTAAATCACAATCGCAAACTACCATTATGGTTTTAAATCACAATCGCAAACTACCATTGTTGTTTTGAATCACAATCACAAACTACCATTATGGTTTTGAATCACAATCACAAACTACCATTGTTGTTTTACATCTGAATCACAAACTACCATTATGGTTTTAAATCACATTCACAAACTACCATTATGGTTTTAAATCTGAATCATAAACTACCATTATGGTTTTAAATCACAATCGCAAACTACCATTGTGGTTTTAAATCACAATCGCAAACTACCATTGTTGTTTTACATCTGAATCACAAACTACCATTATGGTTTTAAATCACAATCACAAACTACCATTATGGTTTTAAATCTGAATCACAAACTACCATTGTGGTTTTAAATCAAAATCATAAACTACCATTGTGGTTTTGAATCACAATCACAAACTACCATTATGGTTTTGAATCACAATCACAAACTACCATTATGGTTTTAAATCTGAATCACAAACTACCATTGTTGTTTTACATCTGAATCACAAACTACCATTGTGGTTTTAAATCACAATCACAAACTACCATTATGGTTTTGAATAGGAATCACAAACTACCATTGTGGTTTTAAATCACAATCACAAACTACCATTGTGGTTTTGAATCAGAATCACAAACTACCATTGTGGTTTTAAATCACAATCACAAACTACGATTGTGGTTTAAATCACAATCACAAACTACCATTGTGGTTTTAAATCACAATCACAAACTACCATTGTGGTTTTTAATCGGAATCACAAACTACCATTGTGGTTTTAAATCACAATCACAAACTACCATTGTGATTTAAATCACAATCACAAACTACCATTGTGGTTTTAAATCACAATCACAAACTACCATTGTGGTTTTTAATCGGAATCACAAACTACCATTGTGGTTTTAAATCACAATCACAAACTACCATGTGGTTTAAATCACAATCACAAACTACCATTGTGGTTTTAAATCACAATCACAAACTACCATTGTGGTTTTTAATCGGAATCACAAACTACCATTGTGGTTTTAAATCTGAATCACAAACTACCATTGTTGTTTTAAATCTGAATCACAAACTACCATTGTGGTTTAAAATCTGAATCACAAACTACCATTGTGGTTCTAAAACTGAATCACAAACAACCATTGTGGTTTTAAATCTGAATCACAAACTACCATTGTTGTTTTAAATCACAATCACAAACTGCCATTGTAGTTTTAAATCACAATCACAAACTACCATTGTGGTTCTAAAACTGAATCACAAACAACCATTGTGGTTTTAAATCACAATCACAAACTACCATTGTGGTTTGCAATCACAAACAACCATTGTGGTTCTAAAGCTGAATCACAAACTACCATTGTGGTTTTCAATCTGAATCGGAAACTACCATTGTGGTTTTAAATCACAATCACAAACTACCATTGTGGTTTTAAATCACAATCACAAACTACCATTGTGGTTTTAAATCACAATCACAAACTACCATTGTGGTTTTCAATCACAATCACAAACTACCATTGTGGTTTTGAATCACAATCACAAACTACCATTGTGGTTTTAAATCTGAATCACAAACAACCATTGTGGTTTTGAATCTAAATCACAAACTACCATTGTGGTTTTAAATCTAAATCATAAACTACCATTATGGTTTTAAATCAAAATCACAAACTACCATTATGGTTTTAAATCTGACTCACAAACTACCATTCTGATACTGAATCACAATCACAAACTACCATTGTGGTTTTAAATCACAATCACAAACTACCATTGTGGTTTTAAATCTGAATCACAAACTACCATTATGGTTTTAAATCGAAATCACAAACTACCATTGTGGTTTTGAATCTGAATCACAAACTACCATTCTGATACTGAATCACAATCACAAACTACCATTGTGGTTTTAAATCACAATCATAAACTACCATTGCGGTTTTAAATCACAATCACAAACTACCATTGTGGTTTTGAATCTAAATCACAAACTACCATTGTGATACTGAATCGGAATCACAAACTACCATTCTGATAATGAATCGCAATCACAAACTAACATTGTGGTTTTGAATCTGAATCGGAAACTACCATTGTGGTTTGAATCAAAATCACAAACACCCATTGTGGTTTTGAATCTAAATCACAACTACCATTGTTGTTTTAAATCACAATCACAAACTGCCATTGTGGTTTTATATCTGAATCACAAACTACCATTGTGGTTTTATATCTGAATCACAAACTACCATTCTGATACTGAATCACAATCACAAACTAACATTGTGGTTTTGAATCTGAATCGGAAACTACCATTGTGGTTTTAAATCTGAATCACAAACTACCATCGTTGTTTTAAATCTGAATCACAAACTACCATTCTGATACTGAATCACAATCACAAACTACCATTATGGTTTTAAATCTGAATCGGAAACTACCATTGTTGTTTTAAATCACAATCACAAACTACCATTGTGGTTTTAAATCTGAATCACAAGCTACCATTCTGATACTGAATCACAATCACAAACTACCATTGTGGTTTTAAATCTGAATCACAAGCTACCATTCTGATACTGAATCACAATCACAAACTACCATTGTGGTTTTGAATCTGAATCGGAAACTACCATTCTGATACTGAATCACAATCACAAACTACCATTGTGGTTTGAATCAAAATCACAAACACCCATTGTGGTTTTAAATCCGAATCACAACTACCATTGTTGTTTTAAATCACAATCACAAACTACCATTGTGGTTTTATATCTGAATCACAAACTACCATTGTGGTTTTAAATCTGAATCACAAGCTACCATTCTGATACTGAATCACAATCACAAACTACCATTGTGGTTTTAAATCACAATCATAAACTACCATTGTGGTTTTGAATCACAATCACAAACTACCATTGTGGTTTTAAATCACAATCATAAACTACCATTGTGGTTTTAAATCACAATAATAAACTACCATTATGGTTTTGAATCACAATCACAAACTACCATTGTAGTTTTGAATCACAATCACAAACTACCATTATAGTTTTGAATCACAATCACAAACTACCATTATAGTTTTGAATCACAATCACAAACTACCATTATGGTTTTGAATCACAATCACAAACTACCATTATAGTTTTGAATCGCAATCACAAACTACCATTATGGTTTTGAATCACAATCACAAACTACCATTATGGTTTTGAATCACAATCACAAACTACCATTATAATTTTGAATCACAATCACAAACTACCATTATGGTTTTGAATCACAATCACAAACTACCATTATAGTTTTGAATCACAATCACAAACTACCATTATGGTTTTAAATCTGAATCGCAAACTACCATTGTGGTTTTGAATCTGAATCGGAAACTACCATTGTGGTTTTAAATCTGAATCACAAACTACCATTGTTGTTTTAAATCTGAATCACAAACTACCATTGTGGTTTAAAATCTGAATCACAAACTACCATTGTTGTTTTAAATCTGAATCACAAAATACCATTCTGATACTGAATCACAATCACAAACTACCATTGTGGTTTTAAATCTGAATCACAAACTACCATTATTTGTTTTGAATCTGAATCGGAAACTACCATTCTGATCATGAATCACAATCACAAACTACCATTGTGGTTTTAAATCACAATCACAAACTACCATTGCGGTTTTAAATCACAATCACAAACTACCATTGTGGTTTTGAATCTAAATCACAAACTACCATTGTGATACTGAATCGGAATCACAAACTACCATTCTGATAATGAATCACAATCACAAACTAACATTGTGGTTTTGAATCTGAATCGGAAACTACCATTGTGGTTTGAATCAAAATCACAAACACCCATTGTGGTTTTAAATCTGAATCACAACTACCATTGTTGTTTTAAATCACAATCACAAACTACCATTGTGGTTTTATATCTGAATCACAAACTACCATTGTGGTTTTATATCTGAATCACAAACTACCATTCTGATACTGAATCACAATCACAAACTAACATTGTGGTTTTGAATCTGAATCGGAAACTACCATTGTGGTTTTAAATCTGAATCACAAACTACCATCGTTGTTTTAAATCGGAATCACAAACTACCATTCTGATACTGAATCACAATCACAAACTACCATTATGGTTTTAAATCTGAATCGGAAACTACCATTGTTGTTTTAAATCACAATCACAAACTACCATTGTGGTTTTAAATCTGAATCACAAGCTACCATTCTGATACTGAATCACAATCACAAACTACCATTGTGGTTTTAAATCTGAATCACAAGCTACCATTCTGATACTGAATCACAATCACAAACTACCATTGTGGTTTTGAATCTGAATCGGAAACTACCATTCTGATACTGAATCACAATCACAAACTACCATTGTGGTTTGAATCAAAATCCAAACACCCATTGTGGTTTTAAATCCGAATCACAACTACCATTGTTGTTTTAAATCACAATCACAAACTACCATTGTGGTTTTGAATCTGAATCGGAAACTACCATTGTGGTTTTAAATCTGAATCACAAACTACCATTGTTGTTTTAAATCTGAATCACAAACTACCATTCTGATACTGAATCACAATCACAAACTACCATTGTGGTTTTGAATCTGAATCACAAACTACCATTGTGGTTTTAAATCTGAATCACAAGCTACCATTTTGATACTGAATCACAATCACAAACTACCATTGTGGTTTTGAATCTGAATCGGAAACTACCATTGTGGTTTTAAATCTGAATCACAAGCTACCATTGTTGTTTTACATCTGAATCACAAACTACCATTGTGGTTTAAATCACAATCACAAACTACCATTGTGGTTTTAAATCTGAATCACAAGCTACCATTGTTGTTTTAAATCTGAATCACAAGCTACCATTCTGATACTGAATCACAATCACAAACTACCATTGTGGTTTTAAATCTGAATCACAAACTACCATTGTTGTTTTACATCTGAATCACAAACTACCATTGTGGTTTTAAATCACAATCACAAACTACCATTGTGGTTTTAAATCACAATCATAAACTACCATTGTGGTTTTGAATCACAATCACAAACTACCATTATGGTTTTAAATCTGAATCACAAACTACCATTGTGGCTTTAAATCACAATCACAAACTACCATTGTGGCTTTAAATCTGAATCACAAACTACCATTGTGGTTTTAAATCACAATCACAAACTACCATTATGGTTTTAAATCTGAATAACAAACTACCATTGTGGCTTTAAATCACAATCACAAACTACCATTATGGTTTTAAATCACAATCACAAACTACCATTGTGGCTTTAAATCTGAATCACAAACTACCATTGTGGTTTTAAATCACAATCACAAACTACCATTGTGGTTTTAAATCACAATCACATACTACCATTGTGGCTTTAAATCTAAATCACAAACTACCATTGTTGTTTTACATCTGAATCACAAACTACCATTGTGGTTTTAAATCACAATCACAAACTACCATTGTGGTTTTAAATCACAATCATAAACTACCATTGTGGTTTTGAATCACAATCACAAACTACCATTGTGGTTTTAAATCACAATCATAAACTACCATTGTGGTTTTAAATCACAATAATAAACTACCATTATGGTTTTGAATCACAATCACAAACTACCATTGTAGTTTTGAATCACAATCACAAACTACCATTATAGTTTTGAATCACAATCACAAACTACCATTATAGTTTTGAATCACAATCACAAACTACCATTATGGTTTTGAATCACAATCACAAACTACCATTATAGTTTTGAATCGCAATCACAAACTACCATTATGGTTTTGAATCACAATCACAAACTACCATTATGGTTTTGAATCACAATCACAAACTACCATTATAATTTTGAATCACAATCACAAACTACCATTATGGTTTTGAATCACAATCACAAACTACCATTATAGTTTTGAATCACAATCACAAACTACCATTATGGTTTTAAATCTGAATCGCAAACTACCATTGTGGTTTTAAATCACAATCACAAACTACCATTATGGTTTTGAATCTAAATCACAAACTACCATTATGGTTTTAAATCACAATCGCAAACTCCCATTATGGTTTTAAATCACAATCGCAAACTACTATTATGGTTTTAAATCACAATCACAAACTACCATTGTGGTTTTAAATCACAATCACAAACTACCATTATGGTTTTAAATCACAATCGCAAACTACCATTATGGTTTTAAATCACAGTCGCAAACTACCATTATGGTTTTATATCACAATCACAAACTACCATTATGGTTTTAAATCACAATCGCAAACTACCATTATGGTTTTAAATCACAATCGCAAACTACCATTATGGTTTTAAATCACAATCGCAAACTACCATTATGGTTTTAAATCACAATCGCAAACTACCATTGTTGTTTTGAATCACAATCACAAACTACCATTATGGTTTTGAATCACAATCACAAACTACCATTGTTGTTTTACATCTGAATCACAAACTACCATTATGGTTTTAAATCACATTCACAAACTACCATTATGGTTTTAAATCTGAATCATAAACTACCATTATGGTTTTAAATCACAATCGCAAACTACCATTGTGGTTTTAAATCACAATCGCAAACTACCATTGTTGTTTTACATCTGAATCACAAACTACCATTATGGTTTTAAATCACAATCACAAACTACCATTATGGTTTTAAATCTGAATCACAAACTACCATTGTGGTTTTAAATCAAAATCATAAACTACCATTGTGGTTTTGAATCACAATCACAAACTACCATTATGGTTTTGAATCACAATCACAAACTACCATTATGGTTTTAAATCTGAATCACAAACTACCATTGTTGTTTTACATCTGAATCACAAACTACCATTGTGGTTTTAAATCACAATCACAAACTACCATTATGGTTTTGAATAGGAATCACAAACTACCATTGTGGTTTTAAATCACAATCACAAACTACCATTGTGGTTTTGAATCGGAATCACAAACTACCATTGTGGTTTTAAATCACAATCACAAACTACCATTGTGGTTTAAATCACAATCACAAACTACCATTGTGGTTTTAAATCACAATCACAAACTACCATTGTGGTTTTTAATCGGAATCACAAACGACCATTGTGGTTTTAAATCACAATCACAAACTACCATTGTGGTTTTAAATCTGAATCACAAACTACCATTATGGTTTTAAATCGAAATCACAAACTACCATTGTGGTTTTGAATCTGAATCACAAACTACCATTCTGATACTGAATCACAATCACAAACTACCATTGTGGTTTTAAATCACAATCATAAACTACCATTGTGGTTTTAAATCACAATCATAAACTACCATTGTGGTTTTAAATCTGAATCACAAACTACCATTGTTGTTTTAAATCACAATCACAAACTACCATTGTGGTTTTATATCTGAATCACAAACTACCATTGTGGTTTTAAATCTGAATCACAAGCTACCATTCTGATACTGAATCACAATCACAAACTACCATTGTGGTTTTAAATCTGAATCACAAGCTACCATTCTGATACTGAATCACAATCACAAACTACCATTGTGGTTTTGAATCTGAATCGGAAACTACCATTGTGGTTTTAAATCTGAATCACAAACTACCATTGTTGTTTTAAATCTGAATCACAAACTACCATTCTGATACTGAATCACAATCACAAACTACCATTGTGGTTTTGAATCTGAATCACAAACTACCATTGTGGTTTTAAATCTGAATCACAAGCTACCATTCTGATACTGAATCACAATCACAAACTACCATTGTGGTTTTGAATCTGAATCGGAAACTACCATTGTGGTTTTAAATCTGAATCACAAGCTACCATTCTGATACTGAATCACAATCACAAACTACCATTGTGGTTTTAAATCTGAATCACAAACTACCATTGTTGTTTTACATCTGAATCACAAACTACCATTGTGGTTTTAAATCACAATCACAAACTACCATTGTGGTTTTAAATCACAATCATAAACTACCATTGTGGTTTTGAATCACAATCACAAACTACCATTATGGTTTTAAATCTGAATCACAAACTACCATTGTGGCTTTAAATCACAATCACAAACTACCATTGTGGCTTTAAATCTGAATCACAAACTACCATTGTCGTTTTAAATCACAATCACAAACTACCATTATGGTTTTAAATCTGAATCACAAACTACCATTGTGGCTTTAAATCACATTCACAAACTACCATCATGGTTTTAAATCACAATCACAAACTACCATTGTGGCTTTAAATCTGAATCACAAACTACCATTGTGGTTTTAAATCACAACCACAAACTACCATTGTGGTTTTAAATCACAATCACAAACTACCATTATGGTTTTAAATCACAATCACAAACTACCATTGTGGTTTTAAATCACAATCACAAACTACCATTGTGGTTTTGAATCTAAATCACAAACTACCATTGTGGTTTTAAATCTGAATCACAAACTACCATTGTTGTTTTAAATCATAATCACAAACTACCATTGTGGTTTTAAATCTGAATCACAAACTACCATTGTTGTTTTAAATCACAATCACAAACTGCCATTGTGGTTTTACATCTGAATCACAAACTACCATTGTTGTTTTACATCTGAATCACAAACTGCCATTGTGGTTTTACATCTGAATCACAAACTACCATTGTTGTTTTACATCTGAATCACAAACTACCATTATGGTTTTAAATCACAATCGCAAACTACCATTGTGGTTTTAAATCACAATCACAAACTACCATTGTGGTTTTCAATCACAATCACAAACTACCATTGTGGTTTTGAATCACAATCACAAACTACCATTGTGGTTTTAAATCTGAATCACAAACAACCATTGTGGTTTTGAATCTAAATCACAAACTACCATTGTGGTTTTAAATCTAAATCATAAACTACCATTATGGTTTTAAATCAAAATCACAAACTACCATTATGGTTTTAAATCTGAATCACAAACTACCATTCTGATACTGAATCACAATCACAAACTACCATTGTGGTTTTAAATCACAATCACAAACTACCATTGTGGTTTTAAATCTGAATCACAAACTACCATTATGGTTTTAAATCGAAATCACAAACTACCATTGTGGTTTTGAATCTGAATCACAAACTACCATTCTGATACTGAATCACAATCACAAACTACCATTGTGGTTTTAAATCACAATCATAAACTACCATTGTGGTTTTAAATCTGAATCACAAGCTACCATTCTGATACTGAATCACAATCACAAACTACCATTGTGGTTTTAAATCTGAATCACAAGCTACCATTATGGTTTTAAATCACATTCACAAACTACCATTATGGTTTTAAATCTGAATCACAAACTACCATTGTTGTTTTAAATCATAATCACAAACTACCATTGTTGTTTTACATCTGAATCACAAACTACCATTGTTGTTTTAAATCATAATCACAAACTACCATTGTGGTTTTAAATCTGAATCACAAACTACCATTGTTGTTTTAAATCTGAATCACAAACTACCATTATGGTTTTAAATCTGAATCATAAACTACCATTGTTGTTTTAAATCACAATCACAAACTACCATTGTGGTTTTAAATCTGAATCACAAACTACCATTGTTGTTTGAAATCACAATCACAAACTACCATTGTGGTTTTAAATCTGAATCACAAACTACCATTGTTGTTTTAAATCACAATCACAAACTGCCATTGTGGTTTTAAATCTGAATCACAAACTACCACTGTTGTTTTAAATCACAATCACAAACTACCATTGTGGTTTTAAATCTGAATCACAAACTACCATTGTTGTTTTAAATCACAATCACAAACTGCCATTGTGGTTTTAAATCTGAATCATAAACTACCATTGTTGTTTTAAATCACAATCACAAACTGCCATTGTGGTTTTAAATCTGAATCATAAACTACCATTGTGGTTTTAAATCTGAATCACAAACTACCATTGTTGTTTTAAATCACAATCACAAACTACCATTGTGGTTTTAAATCTGAATCACAAACTGCCATTATGGTTTTAAATCTGAATCACAAACTACCATTGTTGTTTTAAATCACAATCACAAACTGCCATTGTGGTTTTAAATCTGAATCACAAACTACCATTGTTGTTTTAAATCACAATCATAAACTACCATTGTGGTTTTAAATCTGATTCACAAACTACCATTGTTGTTTTAAATCACAATCACAAACTGCCATTGTGGTTTTAAATCTGAATCATAAACTACCATTGTTGTTTTAAATCACAATCACAAACTGCCATTGTGGTTTTAAATCTGAATCATAAACTACCATTGTGGTTTTAAATCTGAATCACAAACTACCATTGTTGTTTTAAATCACAATCACAAACTGCCATTGTGGTTTTAAATCTGAATCACAAACTACCATTATTGTTTTAAATCACAATCACAAACTGCCATTGTGGTTTTAAATCACAATCACAAACTACCATTGTGGTTCTAAATCTGAATCACAAACAACCATTGTGGTTTAAAATCACAATCACAAACTACCATTGTGGTTTGCAATCACAAACAACCATTGTGGTTTTAAATCTGAATCACAAACTACCATTGTGGTTTTCAATCTGAATCGGAAACTACCATTGTGGTTTTAAATCACAATCACAAACTACCATTGTGGTTTTAAATCACAATCACAAACTACCATTGTGGTTTTAAATCACAATCGCAAACTACCATTGTGGTTTTAAATCACAATCACAAACTACCATTGTGGTTTTCAATCACAATCACAAACTACCATTGTGGTTTTCAATCACAATCACAAACTACCATTGTGGTTTTGAATCACAATCACAAACTACCATTGTGGTTTTAAATCTGAATCACAAACAACCATTGTGGTTTTGAATCTAAATCACAAACTACCATTGTGGTTTTAAATCTAAATCATAAACTACCATTATGGTTTTAAATCAAAATCACAAACTACCATTATGGTTTTAAATCTGAATCACAAACTACCATTCTGATACTGAATCACAATCACAAACTACCATTGTGGTTTTAAATCACAATCATAAACTACCATTGTGGTTTTAAATCACAATCATAAACTACCATTGTGGTTTTAAATCTGAATCACAAACTACCATTGTGGTTTTGAATCTGAATCGGAAACTACCATTGTGGTTTTAAATCTGAATCACAAACTACCATTGTTGTTTTAAATCTGAATCACAAACTACCATTGTGGTTTAAAATCTGAATCACAAACTACCATTGTTGTTTTAAATCTGAATCACAAAATACCATTCTGATACTGAATCACAATCACAAACTACCATTGTGGTTTTAAATCTGAATCACAAACTACCATTATTTGTTTTGAATCTGAATCGGAAACTACCATTCTGATCATGAATCACAATCACAAACTACCATTGTGGTTTTAAATCACAATCACAAACTACCATTGCGGTTTTAAATCACAATCACAAACTACCATTGTGGTTTTGAATCTAAATCACAAACTACCATTGTGATACTGAATCGGAATCACAAACTACCATTCTGATAATGAATCACAATCACAAACTAACATTGTGGTTTTGAATCTGAATCGGAAACTACCATTGTGGTTTGAATCAAAATCACAAACACCCATTGTGGTTTTAAATCTGAATCACAACTACCATTGTTGTTTTAAATCACAATCACAAACTACCATTGTGGTTTTATATCTGAATCACAAACTACCATTGTGGTTTTATATCTGAATCACAAACTACCATTCTGATACTGAATCACAATCACAAACTAACATTGTGGTTTTGAATCTGAATCGGAAACTACCATTGTGGTTTTAAATCTGAATCACAAACTACCATCGTTGTTTTAAATCTGAATCACAAACTACCATTCTGATACTGAATCACAATCACAAACTACCATTATGGTTTTAAATCTGAATCGGAAACTACCATTGTTGTTTTAAATCACAATCACAAACTACCATTGTGGTTTTAAATCTGAATCACAAGCTACCATTCTGATACTGAATCACAATCACAAACTACCATTGTGGTTTTAAATCTGAATCACAAGCTACCATTCTGATACTGAATCACAATCACAAACTACCATTGTGGTTTTGAATCTGAATAGGAAACTACCATTCTGATACTGAATCACAATCACAAACTACCATTGTGGTTTGAATCAAAATCCAAACACCCATTGTGGTTTTAAATCCGAATCACAACTACCATTGTTGTTTTAAATCACAATCACAAACTACCATTGTGGTTTTGAATCTGAATCGGAAACTACCATTGTGGTTTTAAATCTGAATCACAAACTACCATTGTTGTTTTAAATCTGAATCACAAACTACCATTCTGATACTGAATCACAATCACAAACTACCATTGTGGTTTTGAATCTGAATCACAAACTACCATTGTGGTTTTAAATCTGAATCACAAGCTACCATTTTGATACTGAATCACAATCACAAACTACCATTGTGGTTTTGAATCTGAATCGGAAACTACCATTGTGGTTTTAAATCTGAATCACAAGCTACCATTGTTGTTTTACATCTGAATCACAAACTACCATTGTGGTTTAAATCACAATCACAAACTACCATTGTGGTTTTAAATCTGAATCACAAGCTACCATTGTTGTTTTAAATCTGAATCACAAGCTACCATTCTGATATTGAATCACAATCACAAACTACCATTGTGGTTTTAAATCTGAATCACAAACTACCATTGTTGTTTTACATCTGAATCACAAACTACCATTGTGGTTTTAAATCACAATCACAAACTACCATTGTGGTTTTAAATCACAATCATAAACTACCATTGTGGTTTTGAATCACAATCACAAACTACCATTATGGTTTTAAATCTGAATCACAAACTACCATTGTGGCTTTAAATCACAATCACAAACTACCATTGTGGCTTTAAATCTGAATCACAAACTACCATTGTGGTTTTAAATCACAATCACAAACTACCATTATGGTTTTAAATCTGAATCACAAACTACCATTGTGGCTTTAAATCACAATCACAAACTACCATTATGGTTTTAAATCACAATCACAAACTACCATTGTGGCTTTAAATCTGAATCACAAACTACCATTGTGGTTTTAAATCACAATCACAAACTACCATTGTGGTTTTAAATCACAATCACATACTACCATTGTGGCTTTAAATCTAAATCACAAACTACCATTGTTGTTTTACATCTGAATCACAAACTACCATTGTGGTTTTAAATCACAATCACAAACTACCATTGTGGTTTTAAATCACAATCATAAACTACCATTGTGGTTTTGAATCACAATCACAAACTACCATTGTGGTTTTAAATCACAATCATAAACTACCATTGTGGTTTTAAATCACAATAATAAACTACCATTATGGTTTTGAATCACAATCACAAACTACCATTATAGTTTTGAATCACAATCACAAACTACCATTATAGTTTTGAATCACAATCACAAACTACCATTATAGTTTTGAATCACAATCACAAACTACCATTATGGTTTTGAATCACAATCACAAACTACCATTATAGTTTTGAATCACAATCACAAACTACCATTATGGTTTTGAATCACAATCACAAACTACCATTATGGTTTTGAATCACAATCACAAACTACCATTATAATTTTGAATCACAATCACAAACTACCATTATGGTTTTGAATCACAATCACAAACTACCATTATAGTTTTGAATCACAATCACAAACTACCATTATGGTTTTAAATCTGAATCGCAAACTACCATTGTGGTTTTAAATCACAATCACAAACTACCATTATGGTTTTGAATCTAAATCACAAACTACCATTATGGTTTTAAATCACAATCGCAAACTCCCATTATGGTTTTAAATCACAATCGCAAACTACCATTATGGTTTTAAATCACAATCACAAACTACCATTGTGGTTTTAAATCACAATCACAAACTACCATTATGGTTTTAAATCACAATCGCAAACTACCATTATGGTTTTAAATCACAGTCGCAAACTACCATTATGGTTTTAAATCACAATCACAAACTACCATTATGGTTTTAAATCACAATCGCAAACTACCATTATGGTTTTAAATCACAATCGCAAACTACAATTATGGTTTTAAATCACAATCGCAAACTACCATTATGGTTTTAAATCACAATCGCAAACTACCATTGTTGTTTTGAATCACAATCACAAACTACCATTATGGTTTTGAATCACAATCACAAACTACCATTGTTGTTTTACATCTGAATCACAAACTACCATTATGGTTTTAAATCACATTCACAAACTACCATTATGGTTTTAAATCTGAATCATAAACTACCATTATGGTTTTAAATCACAATCGCAAACTACCATTGTGGTTTTAAATCACAATCGCAAACTACCATTGTTGTTTTACATCTGAATCACAAACTACCATTATGGTTTTAAATCACAATCACAAACTACCATTATGGTTTTAAATCTGAATCACAAACTACCATTGTGGTTTTAAATCAAAATCATAAACTACCATTGTGGTTTTGAATCACAATCACAAACTACCATTATGGTTTTGAATCACAATCACAAACTACCATTATGGTTTTAAATCTGAATCACAAACTACCATTGTTGTTTTACATCTGAATCACAAACTACCATTATGGTTTTAAATCACAATCGCAAACTACCATTGTGGTTTTAAATCACAATCACAAACTACCATTGTGGTTTTCAATCACAATCACAAACTACCATTGTGGTTTTGAATCACAATCACAAACTACCATTGTGGTTTTAAATCTGAATCACAAACAACCATTGTGATTTTGAATCTAAATCACAAACTACCATTGTGGTTTTAAATCTAAATCATAAACTACCATTATGGTTTTAAATCAAAATCACAAACTACCATTATGGTTTTAAATCTGAATCACAAACTACCATTCTGATACTGAATCACAATCACAAACTACCATTGTGGTTTTAAATCACAATCACAAACTACCATTGTGGTTTTAAATCTGAATCACAAACTACCATTATGGTTTTAAATCGAAATCACAAACTACCATTGTGGTTTTGAATCTGAATCACAAACTACCATTCTGATACTGAATCACAATCACAAACTACCATTGTGGTTTTAAATCACAATCATAAACTACCATTGTGGTTTTAAATCACAATCATAAACTACCATTGTGGTTTTAAATCTGAATCACAAACTACCATTGTGGTTTTGAATCTGAATCGGAAACTACCATTGTGGTTTTAAATCTGAATCACAAACTACCATTGTTGTTTTAAATCTGAATCACAAACTACCATTGTGGTTTAAAATCTGAATCACAAACTACCATTGTTGTTTTAAATCTGAATCACAAAATACCATTCTGATACTGAATCACAATCACAAACTACCATTGTGGTTTTAAATCTGAATCACAAACTACCATTATTTGTTTTGAATCTGAATCGGAAACTACCATTCTGATCATGAATCACAATCACAAACTACCATTGTGGTTTTAAATCACAATCACAAACTACCATTGCGGTTTTAAATCACAATCACAAACTACCATTGTGGTTTTGAATCTAAATCACAAACTACCATTGTGATACTGAATCGGAATCACAAACTACCATTCTGATAATGAATCACAATCACAAACTAACATTGTGGTTTTGAATCTGAATCGGAAACTACCATTGTGGTTTGAATCAAAATCACAAACACCCATTGTGGTTTTAAATCTGAATCACAACTACCATTGTTGTTTTAAATCACAATCACAAACTACCATTGTGGTTTTATATCTGAATCACAAACTACCATTGTGGTTTTATATCTGAATCACAAACTACCATTCTGATACTGAATCACAATCACAAACTAACATTGTGGTTTTGAATCTGAATCGGAAACTACCATTGTGGTTTTAAATCTGAATCACAAACTACCATCGTTGTTTTAAATCTGAATCACAAACTACCATTCTGATACTGAATCACAATCACAAACTACCATTATGGTTTTAAATCTGAATCGGAAACTACCATTGTTGTTTTAAATCACAATCACAAACTACCATTGTGGTTTTAAATCTGAATCACAAGCTACCATTCTGATACTGAATCACAATCACAAACTACCATTGTGGTTTTAAATCTGAATCACAAGCTACCATTCTGATACTGAATCACAATCACAAACTACCATTGTGGTTTTGAATCTGAATCGGAAACTACCATTCTGATACTGAATCACAATCACAAACTACCATTGTGGTTTGAATCAAAATCCAAACACCCATTGTGGTTTTAAATCCAAATCACAACTACCATTGTTGTTTTAAATCACAATCACAAACTACCATTGTGGTTTTGAATCTGAATCGGAAACTACCATTGTGGTTTTAAATCTGAATCACAAACTACCATTGTTGTTTTAAATCTGAATCACAAACTACCATTCTGATACTGAATCACAATCACAAACTACCATTGTGGTTTTGAATCTGAATCACAAACTACCATTGTGGTTTTAAATCTGAATCACAAGCTACCATTTTGATACTGAATCACAATCACAAACTACCATTGTGGTTTTGAATCTGAATCGGAAACTACCATTGTGGTTTTAAATCTGAATCACAAGCTACCATTGTTGTTTTACATCTGAATCACAAACTACCATTGTGGTTTAAATCACAATCACAAACTACCATTGTGGTTTTAAATCTGAATCACAAGCTACCATTGTTGTTTTAAATCTGAATCACAAGCTACCATTCTGATACTGAATCACAATCACAAACTACCATTGTGGTTTTAAATCTGAATCACAAACTACCATTGTTGTTTTACATCTGAATCACAAACTACCATTGTGGTTTTAAATCACAATCACAAACTACCATTGTGGTTTTAAATCACAATCATAAACTACCATTGTGGTTTTGAATCACAATCACAAACTACCATTATGGTTTTAAATCTGAATCACAAACTACCATTGTGGCTTTAAATCACAATCACAAACTACCATTGTGGCTTTAAATCTGAATCACAAACTACCATTGTGGTTTTAAATCACAATCACAAACTACCATTATGGTTTTAAATCTGAATCACAAACTACCATTGTGGCTTTAAATCACAATCACAAACTACCATTATGGTTTTAAATCACAATCACAAACTACCATTGTGGCTTTAAATCTGAATCACAAACTACCATTGTGGTTTTAAATCACAATCACAAACTACCATTGTGGTTTTAAATCACAATCACATACTACCATTGTGGCTTTAAATCTAAATCACAAACTACCATTGTTGTTTTACATCTGAATCACAAACTACCATTGTGGTTTTAAATCACAATCACAAACTACCATTGTGGTTTTAAATCACAATCATAAACTACCATTGTGGTTTTGAATCACAATCACAAACTACCATTGTGGTTTTAAATCACAATCATAAACTACCATTGTGGTTTTAAATCACAATAATAAACTACCATTATGGTTTTGAATCACAATCACAAACTACCATTGTAGTTTTGAATCACAATCACAAACTACCATTATAGTTTTGAATCACAATCACAAACTACCATTATAGTTTTGAATCACAATCACAAACTACCATTATGGTTTTGAATCACAATCACAAACTACCATTATAGTTTTGAATCGCAATCACAAACTACCATTATGGTTTTGAATCACAATCACAAACTACCATTATGGTTTTGAATCACAATCACAAACTACCATTATAATTTTGAATCACAATCACAAACTACCATTATGGTTTTGAATCACAATCACAAACTACCATTATAGTTTTGAATCACAATCACAAACTACCATTATGGTTTTAAATCTGAATCGCAAACTACCATTGTGGTTTTAAATCACAATCACAAACTACCATTATGGTTTTGAATCTAAATCACAAACTACCATTATGGTTTTAAATCACAATCGCAAACTCCCATTATGGTTTTAAATCACAATCGCAAACTACTATTATGGTTTTAAATCACAATCACAAACTACCATTGTGGTTTTAAATCACAATCACAAACTACCATTATGGTTTTAAATCACAATCGCAAACTACCATTATGGTTTTAAATCACAGTCGCAAACTACCATTATGGTTTTATATCACAATCACAAACTACCATTATGGTTTTAAATCACAATCGCAAACTACCATTATGGTTTTAAATCACAATCGCAAACTACCATTATGGTTTTAAATCACAATCGCAAACTACCATTATGGTTTTAAATCACAATCGCAAACTACCATTGTTGTTTTGAATCACAATCACAAACTACCATTATGGTTTTGAATCACAATCACAAACTACCATTGTTGTTTTACATCTGAATCACAAACTACCATTATGGTTTTAAATCACATTCACAAACTACCATTATGGTTTTAAATCTGAATCATAAACTACCATTATGGTTTTAAATCACAATCGCAAACTACCATTGTGGTTTTAAATCACAATCGCAAACTACCATTGTTGTTTTACATCTGAATCACAAACTACCATTATGGTTTTAAATCACAATCACAAACTACCATTATGGTTTTAAATCTGAATCACAAACTACCATTGTGGTTTTAAATCAAAATCATAAACTACCATTGTGGTTTTGAATCACAATCACAAACTACCATTATGGTTTTGAATCACAATCACAAACTACCATTATGGTTTTAAATCTGAATCACAAACTACCATTGTTGTTTTACATCTGAATCACAAACTACCATTGTGGTTTTAAATCACAATCACAAACTACCATTATGGTTTTGAATAGGAATCACAAACTACCATTGTGGTTTTAAATCACAATCACAAACTACCATTGTGGTTTTGAATCAGAATCACAAACTACCATTGTGGTTTTAAATCACAATCACAAACTACCATTGTGGTTTAAATCACAATCACAAACTACCATTGTGGTTTTAAATCACAATCACAAACTACCATTGTGGTTTTTAATCGGAATCACAAACTACCATTGTGGTTTTAAATCACAATCACAAACTACCATTGTGATTTAAATCACAATCACAAACTACCATTGTGGTTTTAAATCACAATCACAAACTACCATTGTGGTTTTTAATCGGAATCACAAACTACCATTGTGGTTTTAAATCACAATCACAAACTACCATGTGGTTTAAATCACAATCACAAACTACCATTGTGGTTTTAAATCACAATCACAAACTACCATTGTGGTTTTTAATCGGAATCACAAACTACCATTGTGGTTTTAAATCTGAATCACAAACTACCATTGTTGTTTTAAATCTGAATCACAAACTACCATTGTGGTTTAAAATCTGAATCACAAACTACCATTGTGGTTCTAAAACTGAATCACAAACAACCATTGTGGTTTTAAATCTGAATCACAAACTACCATTGTTGTTTTAAATCACAATCACAAACTGCCATTGTAGTTTTAAATCACAATCACAAACTACCATTGTGGTTCTAAAACTGAATCACAAACAACCATTGTGGTTTTAAATCACAATCACAAACTACCATTGTGGTTTGCAATCACAAACAACCATTGTGGTTCTAAAGCTGAATCACAAACTACCATTGTGGTTTTCAATCTGAATCGGAAACTACCATTGTGGTTTTAAATCACAATCACAAACTACCATTGTGGTTTTAAATCACAATCACAAACTACCATTGTGGTTTTAAATCACAATCACAAACTACCATTGTGGTTTTCAATCACAATCACAAACTACCATTGTGGTTTTGAATCACAATCACAAACTACCATTGTGGTTTTAAATCTGAATCACAAACAACCATTGTGGTTTTGAATCTAAATCACAAACTACCATTGTGGTTTTAAATCTAAATCATAAACTACCATTATGGTTTTAAATCAAAATCACAAACTACCATTATGGTTTTAAATCTGACTCACAAACTACCATTCTGATACTGAATCACAATCACAAACTACCATTGTGGTTTTAAATCACAATCACAAACTACCATTGTGGTTTTAAATCTGAATCACAAACTACCATTATGGTTTTAAATCGAAATCACAAACTACCATTGTGGTTTTGAATCTGAATCACAAACTACCATTCTGATACTGAATCACAATCACAAACTACCATTGTGGTTTTAAATCACAATCATAAACTACCATTGTGGTTTTAAATCACAATCATAAACTACCATTGTGGTTTTAAATCTGAATCACAAACTACCATTGTGGTTTTGAATCTGA
Source organism: Myxine glutinosa (assembly GCF_964187855.1). Classification (NCBI taxonomy): domain Eukaryota; kingdom Metazoa; phylum Chordata; class Myxini; order Myxiniformes; family Myxinidae; genus Myxine; species Myxine glutinosa. Next base: position 122,760,242 of record NC_136265.1, read on the forward strand.
ATCAGAAACTACCATTGTGGTTTTAAATCTGAATCACAAACTACCATTGTTGTTTTAAATCGGAATCTCAAACTACCATTCTGATACTGAATCACAATCACAAACTGCCATTGTGGTTTTAAATCTGAATCATAAACTACCATTGCGGTTTTAAATCACAATCACAAACTACCATTGTGGTTTTGAATCTAAATCACAAACTACCATTGTGATACTGAATCGGAATCACAAACTACCATTCTGATAATGAATCGCAATCACAAACTAACATTGTGGTTTTGAATCTGAATCGGAAACTACCATTGTGGTTTGAATCAAAATCACAAACACCCATTGTGGTTTTGAATCTAAATCACAACTACCATTGTTGTTTTAAATCACAATCACAAACTGCCATTGTGGTTTTATATCTGAATCACAAACTACCATTGTGGTTTTATATCTGAATCACAAACTACCATTCTGATACTGAATCACAATCACAAACTAACATTGTGGTTTTGAATCTGAATCGGAAACTACCATTGTGGTTTTAAATCTGAATCACAAACTACCATCGTTGTTTTAAATCTGAATCACAAACTACCATTCTGATACTGAATCACAATCACAAACTACCATTATGGTTTTAAATCTGAATCGGAAACTACCATTGTTGTTTTAAATCACAATCACAAACTACCATTGTGGTTTTAAATCTGAATCACAAGCTACCATTCTGATACTGAATCACAATCACAAACTACCATTGTGGTTTTAAATCTGAATCACAAGCTACCATTCTGATACTGAATCACAATCACAAACTACCATTGTGGTTTTGAATCTGAATCGGAAACTACCATTCTGATACTGAATCACAATCACAAACTACCATTGTGGTTTGAATCAAAATCACAAACACCCATTGTGGTTTTAAATCCGAATCACAACTACCATTGTTGTTTTAAATCACAATCACAAACTACCATTGTGGTTTTATATCTGAATCACAAACTACCATTGTGGTTTTAAATCTGAATCACAAGCTACCATTCTGATACTGAATCACAATCACAAACTACCATTGTGGTTTTAAATCACAATCATAAACTACCATTGTGGTTTTGAATCACAATCACAAACTACCATTGTGGTTTTAAATCACAATCATAAACTACCATTGTGGTTTTAAATCACAATAATAAACTACCATTATGGTTTTGAATCACAATCACAAACTACCATTGTAGTTTTGAATCACAATCACAAACTACCATTATAGTTTTGAATCACAATCACAAACTACCATTATAGTTTTGAATCACAATCACAAACTACCATTATGGTTTTGAATCACAATCACAAACTACCATTATAGTTTTGAATCGCAATCACAAACTACCATTATGGTTTTGAATCACAATCACAAACTACCATTATGGTTTTGAATCACAATCACAAACTACCATTATAATTTTGAATCACAATCACAAACTACCATTATGGTTTTGAATCACAATCACAAACTACCATTATAGTTTTGAATCACAATCACAAACTACCATTATGGTTTTAAATCTGAATCGCAAACTACCATTGTGGTTTTGAATCTGAATCGGAAACTACCATTGTGGTTTTAAATCTGAATCACAAACTACCATTGTTGTTTTAAATCTGAATCACAAACTACCATTGTGGTTTAAAATCTGAATCACAAACTACCATTGTTGTTTTAAATCTGAATCACAAAATACCATTCTGATACTGAATCACAATCACAAACTACCATTGTGGTTTTAAATCTGAATCACAAACTACCATTATTTGTTTTGAATCTGAATCGGAAACTACCATTCTGATCATGAATCACAATCACAAACTACCATTGTGGTTTTAAATCACAATCACAAACTACCATTGCGGTTTTAAATCACAATCACAAACTACCATTGTGGTTTTGAATCTAAATCACAAACTACCATTGTGATACTGAATCGGAATCACAAACTACCATTCTGATAATGAATCACAATCACAAACTAACATTGTGGTTTTGAATCTGAATCGGAAACTACCATTGTGGTTTGAATCAAAATCACAAACACCCATTGTGGTTTTAAATCTGAATCACAACTACCATTGTTGTTTTAAATCACAATCACAAACTACCATTGTGGTTTTATATCTGAATCACAAACTACCATTGTGGTTTTATATCTGAATCACAAACTACCATTCTGATACTGAATCACAATCACAAACTAACATTGTGGTTTTGAATCTGAATCGGAAACTACCATTGTGGTTTTAAATCTGAATCACAAACTACCATCGTTGTTTTAAATCTGAATCACAAACTACCATTCTGATACTGAATCACAATCACAAACTACCATTATGGTTTTAAATCTGAATCGGAAACTACCATTGTTGTTTTAAATCACAATCACAAACTACCATTGTGGTTTTAAATCTGAATCACAAGCTACCATTCTGATACTGAATCACAATCACAAACTACCATTGTGGTTTTAAATCTGAATCACAAGCTACCATTCTGATACTGAATCACAATCACAAACTACCATTGTGGTTTTGAATCTGAATCGGAAACTACCATTCTGATACTGAATCACAATCACAAACTACCATTGTGGTTTGAATCAAAATCCAAACACCCATTGTGGTTTTAAATCCGAATCACAACTACCATTGTTGTTTTAAATCACAATCACAAACTACCATTGTGGTTTTGAATCTGAATCGGAAACTACCATTGTGGTTTTAAATCTGAATCACAAACTACCATTGTTGTTTTAAATCTGAATCACAAACTACCATTCTGATACTGAATCACAATCACAAACTACCATTGTGGTTTTGAATCTGAATCACAAACTACCATTGTGGTTTTAAATCTGAATCACAAGCTACCATTTTGATACTGAATCACAATCACAAACTACCATTGTGGTTTTGAATCTGAATCGGAAACTACCATTGTGGTTTTAAATCTGAATCACAAGCTACCATTGTTGTTTTACATCTGAATCACAAACTACCATTGTGGTTTAAATCACAATCACAAACTACCATTGTGGTTTTAAATCTGAATCACAAGCTACCATTGTTGTTTTAAATCTGAATCACAAGCTACCATTCTGATATTGAATCACAATCACAAACTACCATTGTGGTTTTAAATCTGAATCACAAACTACCATTGTTGTTTTACATCTGAATCACAAACTACCATTGTGGTTTTAAATCACAATCACAAACTACCATTGTGGTTTTAAATCACAATCATAAACTACCATTGTGGTTTTGAATCACAATCACAAACTACCATTATGGTTTTAAATCTGAATCACAAACTACCATTGTGGCTTTAAATCACAATCACAAACTACCATTGTGGCTTTAAATCTGAATCACAAACTACCATTGTGGTTTTAAATCACAATCACAAACTACCATTATGGTTTTAAATCTGAATCACAAACTACCATTGTGGCTTTAAATCACAATCACAAACTACCATTATGGTTTTAAATCACAATCACAAACTACCATTGTGGCTTTAAATCTGAATCACAAACTACCATTGTGGTTTTAAATCACAATCACAAACTACCATTGTGGTTTTAAATCACAATCACATACTACCATTGTGGCTTTAAATCTAAATCACAAACTACCATTGTTGTTTTACATCTGAATCACAAACTACCATTGTGGTTTTAAATCACAATCACAAACTACCATTGTGGTTTTAAATCACAATCATAAACTACCATTGTGGTTTTGAATCACAATCACAAACTACCATTGTGGTTTTAAATCACAATCATAAACTACCATTGTGGTTTTAAATCACAATAATAAACTACCATTATGGTTTTGAATCACAATCACAAACTACCATTATAGTTTTGAATCACAATCACAAACTACCATTATAGTTTTGAATCACAATCACAAACTACCATTATAGTTTTGAATCACAATCACAAACTACCATTATGGTTTTGAATCACAATCACAAACTACCATTATAGTTTTGAATCACAATCACAAACTACCATTATGGTTTTGAATCACAATCACAAACTACCATTATGGTTTTGAATCACAATCACAAACTACCATTATAATTTTGAATCACAATCACAAACTACCATTATGGTTTTGAATCACAATCACAAACTACCATTATAGTTTTGAATCACAATCACAAACTACCATTATGGTTTTAAATCTGAATCGCAAACTACCATTGTGGTTTTAAATCACAATCACAAACTACCATTATGGTTTTGAATCTAAATCACAAACTACCATTATGGTTTTAAATCACAATCGCAAACTCCCATTATGGTTTTAAATCACAATCGCAAACTACCATTATGGTTTTAAATCACAATCACAAACTACCATTGTGGTTTTAAATCACAATCACAAACTACCATTATGGTTTTAAATCACAATCGCAAACTACCATTATGGTTTTAAATCACAGTCGCAAACTACCATTATGGTTTTAAATCACAATCACAAACTACCATTATGGTTTTAAATCACAATCGCAAACTACCATTATGGTTTTAAATCACAATCGCAAACTACAATTATGGTTTTAAATCACAATCGCAAACTACCATTATGGTTTTAAATCACAATCGCAAACTACCATTGTTGTTTTGAATCACAATCACAAACTACCATTATGGTTTTGAATCACAATCACAAACTACCATTGTTGTTTTACATCTGAATCACAAACTACCATTATGGTTTTAAATCACATTCACAAACTACCATTATGGTTTTAAATCTGAATCATAAACTACCATTATGGTTTTAAATCACAATCGCAAACTACCATTGTGGTTTTAAATCACAATCGCAAACTACCATTGTTGTTTTACATCTGAATCACAAACTACCATTATGGTTTTAAATCACAATCACAAACTACCATTATGGTTTTAAATCTGAATCACAAACTACCATTGTGGTTTTAAATCAAAATCATAAACTACCATTGTGGTTTTGAATCACAATCACAAACTACCATTATGGTTTTGAATCACAATCACAAACTACCATTATGGTTTTAAATCTGAATCACAAACTACCATTGTTGTTTTACATCTGAATCACAAACTACCATTATGGTTTTAAATCACAATCGCAAACTACCATTGTGGTTTTAAATCACAATCACAAACTACCATTGTGGTTTTCAATCACAATCACAAACTACCATTGTGGTTTTGAATCACAATCACAAACTACCATTGTGGTTTTAAATCTGAATCACAAACAACCATTGTGGTTTTGAATCTAAATCACAAACTACCATTGTGGTTTTAAATCTAAATCATAAACTACCATTATGGTTTTAAATCAAAATCACAAACTACCATTATGGTTTTAAATCTGAATCACAAACTACCATTCTGATACTGAATCACAATCACAAACTACCATTGTGGTTTTAAATCACAATCACAAACTACCATTGTGGTTTTAAATCTGAATCACAAACTACCATTATGGTTTTAAATCGAAATCACAAACTACCATTGTGGTTTTGAATCTGAATCACAAACTACCATTCTGATACTGAATCACAATCACAAACTACCATTGTGGTTTTAAATCACAATCATAAACTACCATTGTGGTTTTAAATCACAATCATAAACTACCATTGTGGTTTTAAATCTGAATCACAAACTACCATTGTGGTTTTGAATCTGAATCGGAAACTACCATTGTGGTTTTAAATCTGAATCACAAACTACCATTGTTGTTTTAAATCTGAATCACAAACTACCATTGTGGTTTAAAATCTGAATCACAAACTACCATTGTTGTTTTAAATCTGAATCACAAAATACCATTCTGATACTGAATCACAATCACAAACTACCATTGTGGTTTTAAATCTGAATCACAAACTACCATTATTTGTTTTGAATCTGAATCGGAAACTACCATTCTGATCATGAATCACAATCACAAACTACCATTGTGGTTTTAAATCACAATCACAAACTACCATTGCGGTTTTAAATCACAATCACAAACTACCATTGTGGTTTTGAATCTAAATCACAAACTACCATTGTGATACTGAATCGGAATCACAAACTACCATTCTGATAATGAATCACAATCACAAACTAACATTGTGGTTTTGAATCTGAATCGGAAACTACCATTGTGGTTTGAATCAAAATCACAAACACCCATTGTGGTTTTAAATCTGAATCACAACTACCATTGTTGTTTTAAATCACAATCACAAACTACCATTGTGGTTTTATATCTGAATCACAAACTACCATTGTGGTTTTATATCTGAATCACAAACTACCATTCTGATACTGAATCACAATCACAAACTAACATTGTGGTTTTGAATCTGAATCGGAAACTACCATTGTGGTTTTAAATCTGAATCACAAACTACCATCGTTGTTTTAAATCTGAATCACAAACTACCATTCTGATACTGAATCACAATCACAAACTACCATTATGGTTTTAAATCTGAATCGGAAACTACCATTGTTGTTTTAAATCACAATCACAAACTACCATTGTGGTTTTAAATCTGAATCACAAGCTACCATTCTGATACTGAATCACAATCACAAACTACCATTGTGGTTTTAAATCTGAATCACAAGCTACCATTCTGATACTGAATCACAATCACAAACTACCATTGTGGTTTTGAATCTGAATCGGAAACTACCATTCTGATACTGAATCACAATCACAAACTACCATTGTGGTTTGAATCAAAATCCAAACACCCATTGTGGTTTTAAATCCGAATCACAACTACCATTGTTGTTTTAAATCACAATCACAAACTACCATTGTGGTTTTGAATCTGAATCGGAAACTACCATTGTGGTTTTAAATCTGAATCACAAACTACCATTGTTGTTTTAAATCTGAATCACAAACTACCATTCTGATACTGAATCACAATCACAAACTACCATTGTGGTTTTGAATCTGAATCACAAACTACCATTGTGGTTTTAAATCTGAATCACAAGCTACCATTTTGATACTGAATCACAATCACAAACTACCATTGTGGTTTTGAATCTGAATCGGAAACTACCATTGTGGTTTTAAATCTGAATCACAAGCTACCATTGTTGTTTTACATCTGAATCACAAACTACCATTGTGGTTTAAATCACAATCACAAACTACCATTGTGGTTTTAAATCTGAATCACAAGCTACCATTGTTGTTTTAAATCTGAATCACAAGCTACCATTCTGATACTGAATCACAATCACAAACTACCATTGTGGTTTTAAATCTGAATCACAAACTACCATTGTTGTTTTACATCTGAATCACAAACTACCATTGTGGTTTTAAATCACAATCACAAACTACCATTGTGGTTTTAAATCACAATCATAAACTACCATTGTGGTTTTGAATCACAATCACAAACTACCATTATGGTTTTAAATCTGAATCACAAACTACCATTGTGGCTTTAAATCACAATCACAAACTACCATTGTGGCTTTAAATCTGAATCACAAACTACCATTGTGGTTTTAAATCACAATCACAAACTACCATTATGGTTTTAAATCTGAATCACAAACTACCATTGTGGCTTTAAATCACAATCACAAACTACCATTATGGTTTTAAATCACAATCACAAACTACCATTGTGGCTTTAAATCTGAATCACAAACTACCATTGTGGTTTTAAATCACAATCACAAACTACCATTGTGGTTTTAAATCACAATCACATACTACCATTGTGGCTTTAAATCTAAATCACAAACTACCATTGTTGTTTTACATCTGAATCACAAACTACCATTGTGGTTTTAAATCACAATCACAAACTACCATTGTGGTTTTAAATCACAATCATAAACTACCATTGTGGTTTTGAATCACAATCACAAACTACCATTGTGGTTTTAAATCTAAATCATAAACTACCATTATGGTTTTAAATCAAAATCACAAACTACCATTATGGTTTTAAATCTGACTCACAAACTACCATTCTGATACTGAATCACAATCACAAACTACCATTGTGGTTTTAAATCACAATCACAAACTACCATTGTGGTTTTAAATCTGAATCACAAACTACCATTATGGTTTTAAATCGAAATCACAAACTACCATTGTGGTTTTGAATCTGAATCACAAACTACCATTCTGATACTGAATCACAATCACAAACTACCATTGTGGTTTTAAATCACAATCATAAACTACCATTGTGGTTTTAAATCACAATCATAAACTACCATTGTGGTTTTAAATCTGAATCACAAACTACCATTGTGGTTTTGAATCTGAATCAGAAACTACCATTGTGGTTTTAAATCTGAATCACAAACTACCATTGTTGTTTTAAATCGGAATCTCAAACTACCATTCTGATACTGAATCACAATCACAAACTGCCATTGTGGTTTTAAATCTGAATCATAAACTACCATTGCGGTTTTAAATCACAATCACAAACTACCATTGTGGTTTTGAATCTAAATCACAAACTACCATTGTGATACTGAATCGGAATCACAAACTACCATTCTGATAATGAATCGCAATCACAAACTAACATTGTGGTTTTGAATCTGAATCGGAAACTACCATTGTGGTTTGAATCAAAATCACAAACACCCATTGTGGTTTTGAATCTAAATCACAACTACCATTGTTGTTTTAAATCACAATCACAAACTGCCATTGTGGTTTTATATCTGAATCACAAACTACCATTGTGGTTTTATATCTGAATCACAAACTACCATTCTGATACTGAATCACAATCACAAACTAACATTGTGGTTTTGAATCTGAATCGGAAACTACCATTGTGGTTTTAAATCTGAATCACAAACTACCATCGTTGTTTTAAATCTGAATCACAAACTACCATTCTGATACTGAATCACAATCACAAACTACCATTATGGTTTTAAATCTGAATCGGAAACTACCATTGTTGTTTTAAATCACAATCACAAACTACCATTGTGGTTTTAAATCTGAATCACAAGCTACCATTCTGATACTGAATCACAATCACAAACTACCATTGTGGTTTTAAATCTGAATCACAAGCTACCATTCTGATACTGAATCACAATCACAAACTACCATTGTGGTTTTGAATCTGAATCGGAAACTACCATTCTGATACTGAATCACAATCACAAACTACCATTGTGGTTTGAATCAAAATCACAAACACCCATTGTGGTTTTAAATCCGAATCACAACTACCATTGTTGTTTTAAATCACAATCACAAACTACCATTGTGGTTTTATATCTGAATCACAAACTACCATTGTGGTTTTAAATCTGAATCACAAGCTACCATTCTGATACTGAATCACAATCACAAACTACCATTGTGGTTTTAAATCACAATCATAAACTACCATTGTGGTTTTGAATCACAATCACAAACTACCATTGTGGTTTTAAATCACAATCATAAACTACCATTGTGGTTTTAAATCACAATAATAAACTACCATTATGGTTTTGAATCACAATCACAAACTACCATTGTAGTTTTGAATCACAATCACAAACTACCATTATAGTTTTGAATCACAATCACAAACTACCATTATAGTTTTGAATCACAATCACAAACTACCATTATGGTTTTGAATCACAATCACAAACTACCATTATAGTTTTGAATCGCAATCACAAACTACCATTATGGTTTTGAATCACAATCACAAACTACCATTATGGTTTTGAATCACAATCACAAACTACCATTATAATTTTGAATCACAATCACAAACTACCATTATGGTTTTGAATCACAATCACAAACTACCATTATAGTTTTGAATCACAATCACAAACTACCATTATGGTTTTAAATCTGAATCGCAAACTACCATTGTGGTTTTGAATCTGAATCGGAAACTACCATTGTGGTTTTAAATCTGAATCACAAACTACCATTGTTGTTTTAAATCTGAATCACAAACTACCATTGTGGTTTAAAATCTGAATCACAAACTACCATTGTTGTTTTAAATCTGAATCACAAAATACCATTCTGATACTGAATCACAATCACAAACTACCATTGTGGTTTTAAATCTGAATCACAAACTACCATTATTTGTTTTGAATCTGAATCGGAAACTACCATTCTGATCATGAATCACAATCACAAACTACCATTGTGGTTTTAAATCACAATCACAAACTACCATTGCGGTTTTAAATCACAATCACAAACTACCATTGTGGTTTTGAATCTAAATCACAAACTACCATTGTGATACTGAATCGGAATCACAAACTACCATTCTGATAATGAATCACAATCACAAACTAACATTGTGGTTTTGAATCTGAATCGGAAACTACCATTGTGGTTTGAATCAAAATCACAAACACCCATTGTGGTTTTAAATCTGAATCACAACTACCATTGTTGTTTTAAATCACAATCACAAACTACCATTGTGGTTTTATATCTGAATCACAAACTACCATTGTGGTTTTATATCTGAATCACAAACTACCATTCTGATACTGAATCACAATCACAAACTAACATTGTGGTTTTGAATCTGAATCGGAAACTACCATTGTGGTTTTAAATCTGAATCACAAACTACCATCGTTGTTTTAAATCTGAATCACAAACTACCATTCTGATACTGAATCACAATCACAAACTACCATTATGGTTTTAAATCTGAATCGGAAACTACCATTGTTGTTTTAAATCACAATCACAAACTACCATTGTGGTTTTAAATCTGAATCACAAGCTACCATTCTGATACTGAATCACAATCACAAACTACCATTGTGGTTTTAAATCTGAATCACAAGCTACCATTCTGATACTGAATCACAATCACAAACTACCATTGTGGTTTTGAATCTGAATCGGAAACTACCATTCTGATACTGAATCACAATCACAAACTACCATTGTGGTTTGAATCAAAATCCAAACACCCATTGTGGTTTTAAATCCGAATCACAACTACCATTGTTGTTTTAAATCACAATCACAAACTACCATTGTGGTTTTGAATCTGAATCGGAAACTACCATTGTGGTTTTAAATCTGAATCACAAACTACCATTGTTGTTTTAAATCTGAATCACAAACTACCATTCTGATACTGAATCACAATCACAAACTACCATTGTGGTTTTGAATCTGAATCACAAACTACCATTGTGGTTTTAAATCTGAATCACAAGCTACCATTTTGATACTGAATCACAATCACAAACTACCATTGTGGTTTTGAATCTGAATCGGAAACTACCATTGTGGTTTTAAATCTGAATCACAAGCTACCATTGTTGTTTTACATCTGAATCACAAACTACCATTGTGGTTTAAATCACAATCACAAACTACCATTGTGGTTTTAAATCTGAATCACAAGCTACCATTGTTGTTTTAAATCTGAATCACAAGCTACCATTCTGATATTGAATCACAATCACAAACTACCATTGTGGTTTTAAATCTGAATCACAAACTACCATTGTTGTTTTACATCTGAATCACAAACTACCATTGTGGTTTTAAATCACAATCACAAACTACCATTGTGGTTTTAAATCACAATCATAAACTACCATTGTGGTTTTGAATCACAATCACAAACTACCATTATGGTTTTAAATCTGAATCACAAACTACCATTGTGGCTTTAAATCACAATCACAAACTACCATTGTGGCTTTAAATCTGAATCACAAACTACCATTGTGGTTTTAAATCACAATCACAAACTACCATTATGGTTTTAAATCTGAATCACAAACTACCATTGTGGCTTTAAATCACAATCACAAACTACCATTATGGTTTTAAATCACAATCACAAACTACCATTGTGGCTTTAAATCTGAATCACAAACTACCATTGTGGTTTTAAATCACAATCACAAACTACCATTGTGGTTTTAAATCACAATCACATACTACCATTGTGGCTTTAAATCTAAATCACAAACTACCATTGTTGTTTTACATCTGAATCACAAACTACCATTGTGGTTTTAAATCACAATCACAAACTACCATTGTGGTTTTAAATCACAATCATAAACTACCATTGTGGTTTTGAATCACAATCACAAACTACCATTGTGGTTTTAAATCACAATCATAAACTACCATTGTGGTTTTAAATCACAATAATAAACTACCATTATGGTTTTGAATCACAATCACAAACTACCATTATAGTTTTGAATCACAATCACAAACTACCATTATAGTTTTGAATCACAATCACAAACTACCATTATAGTTTTGAATCACAATCACAAACTACCATTATGGTTTTGAATCACAATCACAAACTACCATTATAGTTTTGAATCACAATCACAAACTACCATTATGGTTTTGAATCACAATCACAAACTACCATTATGGTTTTGAATCACAATCACAAACTACCATTATAATTTTGAATCACAATCACAAACTACCATTATGGTTTTGAATCACAATCACAAACTACCATTATAGTTTTGAATCACAATCACAAACTACCATTATGGTTTTAAATCTGAATCGCAAACTACCATTGTGGTTTTAAATCACAATCACAAACTACCATTATGGTTTTGAATCTAAATCACAAACTACCATTATGGTTTTAAATCACAATCGCAAACTCCCATTATGGTTTTAAATCACAATCGCAAACTACCATTATGGTTTTAAATCACAATCACAAACTACCATTGTGGTTTTAAATCACAATCACAAACTACCATTATGGTTTTAAATCACAATCGCAAACTACCATTATGGTTTTAAATCACAGTCGCAAACTACCATTATGGTTTTAAATCACAATCACAAACTACCATTATGGTTTTAAATCACAATCGCAAACTACCATTATGGTTTTAAATCACAATCGCAAACTACAATTATGGTTTTAAATCACAATCGCAAACTACCATTATGGTTTTAAATCACAATCGCAAACTACCATTGTTGTTTTGAATCACAATCACAAACTACCATTATGGTTTTGAATCACAATCACAAACTACCATTGTTGTTTTACATCTGAATCACAAACTACCATTATGGTTTTAAATCACATTCACAAACTACCATTATGGTTTTAAATCTGAATCATAAACTACCATTATGGTTTTAAATCACAATCGCAAACTACCATTGTGGTTTTAAATCACAATCGCAAACTACCATTGTTGTTTTACATCTGAATCACAAACTACCATTATGGTTTTAAATCACAATCACAAACTACCATTATGGTTTTAAATCTGAATCACAAACTACCATTGTGGTTTTAAATCAAAATCATAAACTACCATTGTGGTTTTGAATCACAATCACAAACTACCATTATGGTTTTGAATCACAATCACAAACTACCATTATGGTTTTAAATCTGAATCACAAACTACCATTGTTGTTTTACATCTGAATCACAAACTACCATTATGGTTTTAAATCACAATCGCAAACTACCATTGTGGTTTTAAATCACAATCACAAACTACCATTGTGGTTTTCAATCACAATCACAAACTACCATTGTGGTTTTGAATCACAATCACAAACTACCATTGTGGTTTTAAATCTGAATCACAAACAACCATTGTGGTTTTGAATCTAAATCACAAACTACCATTGTGGTTTTAAATCTAAATCATAAACTACCATTATGGTTTTAAATCAAAATCACAAACTACCATTATGGTTTTAAATCTGAATCACAAACTACCATTCTGATACTGAATCACAATCACAAACTACCATTGTGGTTTTAAATCACAATCACAAACTACCATTGTGGTTTTAAATCTGAATCACAAACTACCATTATGGTTTTAAATCGAAATCACAAACTACCATTGTGGTTTTGAATCTGAATCACAAACTACCATTCTGATACTGAATCACAATCACAAACTACCATTGTGGTTTTAAATCACAATCATAAACTACCATTGTGGTTTTAAATCACAATCATAAACTACCATTGTGGTTTTAAATCTGAATCACAAACTACCATTGTGGTTTTGAATCTGAATCGGAAACTACCATTGTGGTTTTAAATCTGAATCACAAACTACCATTGTTGTTTTAAATCTGAATCACAAACTACCATTGTGGTTTAAAATCTGAATCACAAACTACCATTGTTGTTTTAAATCTGAATCACAAAATACCATTCTGATACTGAATCACAATCACAAACTACCATTGTGGTTTTAAATCTGAATCACAAACTACCATTATTTGTTTTGAATCTGAATCGGAAACTACCATTCTGATCATGAATCACAATCACAAACTACCATTGTGGTTTTAAATCACAATCACAAACTACCATTGCGGTTTTAAATCACAATCACAAACTACCATTGTGGTTTTGAATCTAAATCACAAACTACCATTGTGATACTGAATCGGAATCACAAACTACCATTCTGATAATGAATCACAATCACAAACTAACATTGTGGTTTTGAATCTGAATCGGAAACTACCATTGTGGTTTGAATCAAAATCACAAACACCCATTGTGGTTTTAAATCTGAATCACAACTACCATTGTTGTTTTAAATCACAATCACAAACTACCATTGTGGTTTTATATCTGAATCACAAACTACCATTGTGGTTTTATATCTGAATCACAAACTACCATTCTGATACTGAATCACAATCACAAACTAACATTGTGGTTTTGAATCTGAATCGGAAACTACCATTGTGGTTTTAAATCTGAATCACAAACTACCATCGTTGTTTTAAATCTGAATCACAAACTACCATTCTGATACTGAATCACAATCACAAACTACCATTATGGTTTTAAATCTGAATCGGAAACTACCATTGTTGTTTTAAATCACAATCACAAACTACCATTGTGGTTTTAAATCTGAATCACAAGCTACCATTCTGATACTGAATCACAATCACAAACTACCATTGTGGTTTTAAATCTGAATCACAAGCTACCATTCTGATACTGAATCACAATCACAAACTACCATTGTGGTTTTGAATCTGAATCGGAAACTACCATTCTGATACTGAATCACAATCACAAACTACCATTGTGGTTTGAATCAAAATCCAAACACCCATTGTGGTTTTAAATCCGAATCACAACTACCATTGTTGTTTTAAATCACAATCACAAACTACCATTGTGGTTTTGAATCTGAATCGGAAACTACCATTGTGGTTTTAAATCTGAATCACAAACTACCATTGTTGTTTTAAATCTGAATCACAAACTACCATTCTGATACTGAATCACAATCACAAACTACCATTGTGGTTTTGAATCTGAATCACAAACTACCATTGTGGTTTTAAATCTGAATCACAAGCTACCATTTTGATACTGAATCACAATCACAAACTACCATTGTGGTTTTGAATCTGAATCGGAAACTACCATTGTGGTTTTAAATCTGAATCACAAGCTACCATTGTTGTTTTACATCTGAATCACAAACTACCATTGTGGTTTAAATCACAATCACAAACTACCATTGTGGTTTTAAATCTGAATCACAAGCTACCATTGTTGTTTTAAATCTGAATCACAAGCTACCATTCTGATACTGAATCACAATCACAAACTACCATTGTGGTTTTAAATCTGAATCACAAACTACCATTGTTGTTTTACATCTGAATCACAAACTACCATTGTGGTTTTAAATCACAATCACAAACTACCATTGTGGTTTTAAATCACAATCATAAACTACCATTGTGGTTTTGAATCACAATCACAAACTACCATTATGGTTTTAAATCTGAATCACAAACTACCATTGTGGCTTTAAATCACAATCACAAACTACCATTGTGGCTTTAAATCTGAATCACAAACTACCATTGTGGTTTTAAATCACAATCACAAACTACCATTATGGTTTTAAATCTGAATCACAAACTACCATTGTGGCTTTAAATCACAATCACAAACTACCATTATGGTTTTAAATCACAATCACAAACTACCATTGTGGCTTTAAATCTGAATCACAAACTACCATTGTGGTTTTAAATCACAATCACAAACTACCATTGTGGTTTTAAATCACAATCACATACTACCATTGTGGCTTTAAATCTAAATCACAAACTACCATTGTTGTTTTACATCTGAATCACAAACTACCATTGTGGTTTTAAATCACAATCACAAACTACCATTGTGGTTTTAAATCACAATCATAAACTACCATTGTGGTTTTGAATCACAATCACAAACTACCATTGTGGTTTTAAATCACAATCATAAACTACCATTGTGGTTTTAAATCACAATAATAAACTACCATTATGGTTTTGAATCACAATCACAAACTACCATTGTAGTTTTGAATCACAATCACAAACTACCATTATAGTTTTGAATCACAATCACAAACTACCATTATAGTTTTGAATCACAATCACAAACTACCATTATGGTTTTGAATCACAATCACAAACTACCATTATAGTTTTGAATCGCAATCACAAACTACCATTATGGTTTTGAAACACAATCACAAACTACCATTATGGTTTTGAATCACAATCACAAACTACCATTATAATTTTGAATCACAATCACAAACTACCATTATGGTTTTGAATCACAATCACAAACTACCATTATAGTTTTGAATCACAATCACAAACTACCATTATGGTTTTAAATCTGAATCGCAAACTACCATTGTGGTTTTAAATCACAATCACAAACTACCATTATGGTTTTGAATCTAAATCACAAACTACCATTATGGTTTTAAATCACAATCGCAAACTCCCATTATGGTTTTAAATCACAATCGCAAACTACTATTATGGTTTTAAATCACAATCACAAACTACCATTGTGGTTTTAAATCACAATCACAAACTACCATTATGGTTTTAAATCACAATCGCAAACTACCATTATGGTTTTAAATCACAGTCGCAAACTACCATTATGGTTTTATATCACAATCACAAACTACCATTATGGTTTTAAATCACAATCGCAAACTACCATTATGGTTTTAAATCACAATCGCAAACTACCATTATGGTTTTAAATCACAATCGCAAACTACCATTATGGTTTTAAATCACAATCTCAAACTACCATTGTTGTTTTGAATCACAATCACAAACTACCATTATGGTTTTGAATCACAATCACAAACTACCATTGTTGTTTTACATCTGAATCACAAACTACCATTATGGTTTTAAATCACATTCACAAACTACCATTATGGTTTTAAATCTGAATCATAAACTACCATTATGGTTTTAAATCACAATCGCAAACTACCATTGTGGTTTTAAATCACAATCGCAAACTACCATTGTTGTTTTACATCTGAATCACAAACTACCATTATGGTTTTAAATCACAATCACAAACTACCATTATGGTTTTAAATCTGAATCACAAACTACCATTGTGGTTTTAAATCAAAATCATAAACTACCATTGTGGTTTTGAATCACAATCACAAACTACCATTATGGTTTTGAATCACAATCACAAACTACCATTATGGTTTTAAATCTGAATCACAAACTACCATTGTTGTTTTACATCTGAATCACAAACTACCATTGTGGTTTTAAATCACAATCACAAACTACCATTATGGTTTTGAATAGGAATCACAAACTACCATTGTGGTTTTAAATCACAATCACAAACTACCATTGTGGTTTTGAATCAGAATCACAAACTACCATTGTGGTTTTAAATCACAATCACAAACTACCATTGTGGTTTAAATCACAATCACAAACTACCATTGTGGTTTTAAATCACAATCACAAACTACCATTGTGGTTTTTAATCGGAATCACAAACTACCATTGTGGTTTTAAATCACAATCACAAACTACCATTGTGATTTAAATCACAATCACAAACTACCATTGTGGTTTTAAATCACAATCACAAACTACCATTGTGGTTTTTAATCGGAATCACAAACTACCATTGTGGTTTTAAATCACAATCACAAACTACCATGTGGTTTAAATCACAATCACAAACTACCATTGTGGTTTTAAATCACAATCACAAACTACCATTGTGGTTTTTAATCGGAATCACAAACTACCATTGTGGTTTTAAATCTGAATCACAAACTACCATTGTTGTTTTAAATCTGAATCACAAACTACCATTGTGGTTTAAAATCTGAATCACAAACTACCATTGTGGTTCTAAAACTGAATCACAAACAACCATTGTGGTTTTAAATCTGAATCACAAACTACCATTGTTGTTTTAAATCACAATCACAAACTGCCATTGTAGTTTTAAATCACAATCACAAACTACCATTGTGGTTCTAAAACTGAATCACAAACAACCATTGTGGTTTTAAATCACAATCACAAACTACCATTGTGGTTTGCAATCACAAACAACCATTGTGGTTCTAAAGCTGAATCACAAACTACCATTGTGGTTTTCAATCTGAATCGGAAACTACCATTGTGGTTTTAAATCACAATCACAAACTACCATTGTGGTTTTAAATCACAATCACAAACTACCATTGTGGTTTTAAATCACAATCACAAACTACCATTGTGGTTTTCAATCACAATCACAAACTACCATTGTGGTTTTGAATCACAATCACAAACTACCATTGTGGTTTTAAATCTGAATCACAAACAACCATTGTGGTTTTGAATCTAAATCACAAACTACCATTGTGGTTTTAAATCTAAATCATAAACTACCATTATGGTTTTAAATCAAAATCACAAACTACCATTATGGTTTTAAATCTGACTCACAAACTACCATTCTGATACTGAATCACAATCACAAACTACCATTGTGGTTTTAAATCACAATCACAAACTACCATTGTGGTTTTAAATCTGAATCACAAACTACCATTATGGTTTTAAATCGAAATCACAAACTACCATTGTGGTTTTGAATCTGAATCACAAACTACCATTCTGATACTGAATCACAATCACAAACTACCATTGTGGTTTTAAATCACAATCATAAACTACCATTGTGGTTTTAAATCACAATCATAAACTACCATTGTGGTTTTAAATCTGAATCACAAACTACCATTGTGGTTTTGAATCTGAATCAGAAACTACCATTGTGGTTTTAAATCTGAATCACAAACTACCATTGTTGTTTTAAATCGGAATCTCAAACTACCATTCTGATACTGAATCACAATCACAAACTGCCATTGTGGTTTTAAATCTGAATCATAAACTACCATTGCGGTTTTAAATCACAATCACAAACTACCATTGTGGTTTTGAATCTAAATCACAAACTACCATTGTGATACTGAATCGGAATCACAAACTACCATTCTGATAATGAATCGCAATCACAAACTAACATTGTGGTTTTGAATCTGAATCGGAAACTACCATTGTGGTTTGAATCAAAATCACAAACACCCATTGTGGTTTTGAATCTAAATCACAACTACCATTGTTGTTTTAAATCACAATCACAAACTGCCATTGTGGTTTTATATCTGAATCACAAACTACCATTGTGGTTTTATATCTGAATCACAAACTACCATTCTGATACTGAATCACAATCACAAACTAACATTGTGGTTTTGAATCTGAATCGGAAACTACCATTGTGGTTTTAAATCTGAATCACAAACTACCATCGTTGTTTTAAATCTGAATCACAAACTACCATTCTGATACTGAATCACAATCACAAACTACCATTATGGTTTTAAATCTGAATCGGAAACTACCATTGTTGTTTTAAATCACAATCACAAACTACCATTGTGGTTTTAAATCTGAATCACAAGCTACCATTCTGATACTGAATCACAATCACAAACTACCATTGTGGTTTTAAATCTGAATCACAAGCTACCATTCTGATACTGAATCACAATCACAAACTACCATTGTGGTTTTGAATCTGAATCGGAAACTACCATTCTGATACTGAATCACAATCACAAACTACCATTGTGGTTTGAATCAAAATCACAAACACCCATTGTGGTTTTAAATCCGAATCACAACTACCATTGTTGTTTTAAATCACAATCACAAACTACCATTGTGGTTTTATATCTGAATTACAAACTACCATTGTGGTTTTAAATCTGAATCACAAGCTACCATTCTGATACTGAATCACAATCACAAACTACCATTGTGGTTTTGAATCTGAATCGGAAACTACCATTGTGGTTTTAAATCTGAATCACAAACTACCATTGTTGTTTTAAATCTGAATCACAAACTACCATTCTGATACTGAATCACAATCACAAACTACCATTGTGGTTTTGAATCTGAATCACAAACTACCATTGTGGTTTTAAATCTGAATCACAAGCTACCATTCTGATACTGAATCACAATCACAAACTACCATTGTGGTTTTGAATCTGAATCGGAAACTACCATTGTGGTTTTAAATCTGAATCACAAGCTACCATTCTGATACTGAATCACAATCACAAACTACCATTGTGGTTTTAAATCTGAATCACAAACTACCATTGTTGTTTTACATCTGAATCACAAACTACCATTGTGGTTTTAAATCACAATCACAAACTACCATTGTGGTTTTAAATCACAATCATAAACTACCATTGTGGTTTTGAATCACAATCACAAACTACCATTATGGTTTAAAATCTGAATCAAAAACTACCATTGTGGCTTTAAATCACAATCACAAACTACCATTGTGGCTTTAAATCTGAATCACAAACTACCATTGTGGTTTTAAATCACAATCACAAACTACCATTATGGTTTTAAATCTGAATCACAAACTACCATTGTGGCTTTAAATCACAATCACAAACTACCATTATGGTTTTAAATCACAATCACAAACTACCATTGTGGCTTTAAATCTGAATCACAAACTACCATTGTGGTTTTAAATCACAATCACAAACTACCATTGTGGCTTTAAATCTGAATCACAAACTACCATTGTTGTTTTACATCTGAATCACAAACTACCATTGTGGTTTTAAATCACAATCACAAACTACCATTGTGGTTTTAAATCACAATCATAAACTACCATTGTGGTTTTTAATCACAATCACAAACTACCATTGTGGTTTTAAATCACAATCATAAACTACCATTGTGGTTTTAAATCACAATCATAAACTACCATTATGGTTTTGAATCACAATCACAAACTACCATTATAGTTTTGAATCACAATCACAAACTACCATTATAGTTTTGAATCACAATCACAAACTACCATTATAGTTTTGAATCACAATCACAAACTACCATTATGGTTTTGAATCACAATCACAAACTACCATTATAGTTTTGAATCACAATCACAAACTACCATTATGGTTTTGAATCACAATCACAAACTACCATTATGGTTTTGAATCACAATCACAAACTACCATTATAATTTTGAATCACAATCACAAACTACCATTATGGTTTTGAATCACAATCACAAACTACCATTATAGTTTTGAATCACAATCACAAACTACCATTATGGTTTTAAATCACAATCGCAAACTCCCATTATGGTTTAAAATCACAATGGCAAACTACCATTATGGTTTTAAATCACAATCACAAACTACCATTGTGGTTTAAAATCACAATCACAAACTACCATTATGGTTTTAAATCACAATCGCAAACTACCATTATGGTTTTAAATCACAATCGCAAACTACCATTATGGTTTTAAATCACAATCACAAAGTACCATTATGGTTTTAAATCACAATCGCAAACTACCATTATGGTTTTAAATCACAATCGCAAACTACCATTATGGTTTTAAATCACAATCGCAAACTACCATTGTTGTTTTGAATCACAATCACAAACTACCATTATGGTTTTGAATCACAATCACAAACTACCATTATGGTTTTAAATCACATTCACAAACTACCATTATGGCTTTAAATCTGAATCATAAACTACCATTATGGTTTTAAATCACAATCGCAAACTACCATTGTGGTTTTAAATCACAATCGCAAACTACCATTGTTGTTTTACATCTGAATCACAAACTACCATTATGGTTTTAAATCACAATCACAAACTACCATTATGGTTTTAAATCTGAATCACAAACTACCATTGTGGTTTTAAATCAAAATCATAAACTACCATTGTGGTTTTGAATCACAATCACAAACTACCATTATGGTTTTGAATCACAATCACAAACTACCATTATGGTTTTAAATCTGAATCACAAACTACCATTGTTGTTTTACATCTGAATCACAAACTACCATTGTGGTTTTAAATCACAATCACAAACTACCATTATGGTTTTGAATAGGAATCACAAACTACCATTGTGGTTTTAAATCACAATCACAAACTACCATTGTGGTTTTGAATCGGAATCACAAACTACCATTGTGGTTTTAAATCACAATCACAAACTACCATTGTGGTTTAAATCACAATCACAAACTACCATTGTGGTTTTAAATCACAATCACAAACTACCATTGTGGTTTTTAATCGGAATCACAAACGACCATTGTGGTTTTAAATCACAATCACAAACTACCATTGTGGTTTTAAATCTGAATCACAAACTACCATTATGGTTTTAAATCGAAATCACAAACTACCATTGTGGTTTTGAATCTGAATCACAAACTACCATTCTGATACTGAATCACAATCACAAACTACCATTGTGGTTTTAAATCACAATCATAAACTACCATTGTGGTTTTAAATCACAATCATAAACTACCATTGTGGTTTTAAATCTGAATCACAAACTACCA
Organism: Myxine glutinosa; assembly: GCF_964187855.1. Taxonomy (NCBI): domain Eukaryota; kingdom Metazoa; phylum Chordata; class Myxini; order Myxiniformes; family Myxinidae; genus Myxine; species Myxine glutinosa. The sequence continues at coordinate 122,783,125 of NC_136265.1, forward strand.
TTGTTGTTTTAAATCACAATCACAAACTACCATTGTGGTTTTATATCTGAATCACAAACTACCATTGTGGTTTTAAATCTGAATCACAAGCTACCATTCTGATACTGAATCACAATCACAAACTACCATTGTGGTTTTAAATCTGAATCACAAGCTACCATTCTGATACTGAATCACAATCACAAACTACCATTGTGGTTTTGAATCTGAATCGGAAACTACCATTGTGGTTTTAAATCTGAATCACAAACTACCATTGTTGTTTTAAATCTGAATCACAAACTACCATTCTGATACTGAATCACAATCACAAACTACCATTGTGGTTTTGAATCTGAATCACAAACTACCATTGTGGTTTTAAATCTGAATCACAAGCTACCATTCTGATACTGAATCACAATCACAAACTACCATTGTGGTTTTGAATCTGAATCGGAAACTACCATTGTGGTTTTAAATCTGAATCACAAGCTACCATTCTGATACTGAATCACAATCACAAACTACCATTGTGGTTTTAAATCTGAATCACAAACTACCATTGTTGTTTTACATCTGAATCACAAACTACCATTGTGGTTTTAAATCACAATCACAAACTACCATTGTGGTTTTAAATCACAATCATAAACTACCATTGTGGTTTTGAATCACAATCACAAACTACCATTATGGTTTTAAATCTGAATCACAAACTACCATTGTGGCTTTAAATCACAATCACAAACTACCATTGTGGCTTTAAATCTGAATCACAAACTACCATTGTCGTTTTAAATCACAATCACAAACTACCATTATGGTTTTAAATCTGAATCACAAACTACCATTGTGGCTTTAAATCACATTCACAAACTACCATCATGGTTTTAAATCACAATCACAAACTACCATTGTGGCTTTAAATCTGAATCACAAGCTACCATTGTGGTTTTAAATCACAACCACAAACTACCATTGTGGTTTTAAATCACAATCATAAACTACCATTATGGTTTTAAATCACAATCACAAACTACCATTGTGGTTTTAAATCACAATCACAAACTACCATTGTGGTTTTGAATCTAAATCACAAACTACCATTGTGGTTTTAAATCTGAATCACAAACTACCATTGTTGTTTTAAATCATAATCACAAACTACCATTGTGGTTTTAAATCTGAATCACAAACTACCATTGTTGTTTTAAATCACAATCACAAACTGCCATTGTGGTTTTACATCTGAATCACAAACTACCATTGTTGTTTTACATCTGAATCACAAACTGCCATTGTGGTTTTACATCTGAATCACAAACTACCATTGTTGTTTTACATCTGAATCACAAACTACCATTATGGTTTTAAATCACAATCGCAAACTACCATTGTGGTTTTAAATCACAATCACAAACTACCATTGTGGTTTTCAATCACAATCACAAACTACCATTGTGGTTTTGAATCACAATCACAAACTACCATTGTGGTTTTAAATCTGAATCACAAACAACCATTGTGGTTTTGAATCTAAATCACAAACTACCATTGTGGTTTTAAATCTAAATCATAAACTACCATTATGGTTTTAAATCAAAATCACAAACTACCATTATGGTTTTAAATCTGAATCACAAACTACCATTCTGATACTGAATCACAATCACAAACTACCATTGTGGTTTTAAATCACAATCACAAACTACCATTGTGGTTTTAAATCTGAATCACAAACTACCATTATGGTTTTAAATCGAAATCACAAACTACCATTGTGGTTTTGAATCTGAATCACAAACTACCATTCTGATACTGAATCACAATCACAAACTACCATTGTGGTTTTAAATCACAATCATAAACTACCATTGTGGTTTTAAATCTGAATCACAAGCTACCATTCTGATACTGAATCACAATCACAAACTACCATTGTGGTTTTAAATCTGAATCACAAGCTACCATTATGGTTTTAAATCACATTCACAAACTACCATTATGGTTTTAAATCTGAATCACAAACTACCATTGTTGTTTTAAATCATAATCACAAACTACCATTGTTGTTTTACATCTGAATCACAAACTACCATTGTTGTTTTAAATCATAATCACAAACTACCATTGTGGTTTTAAATCTGAATCACAAACTACCATTGTTGTTTTAAATCTGAATCACAAACTACCATTATGGTTTTAAATCTGAATCATAAACTACCATTGTTGTTTTAAATCACAATCACAAACTACCATTGTGGTTTTAAATCTGAATCACAAACTACCATTGTTGTTTGAAATCACAATCACAAACTACCATTGTGGTTTTAAATCTGAATCACCTACTACCATTGTTGTTTTAAATCACAATCACAAACTGCCATTGTGGTTTTAAATCTGAATCACAAACTACCACTGTTGTTTTAAATCACAATCACAAACTACCATTGTGGTTTTAAATCTGAATCACAAACTACCATTGTTGTTTTAAATCACAATCACAAACTGCCATTGTGGTTTTAAATCTGAATCATAAACTACCATTGTTGTTTTAAATCACAATCACAAACTGCCATTGTGGTTTTAAATCTGAATCATAAACTACCATTGTGGTTTTAAATCTGAATCACAAACTACCATTGTTGTTTTAAATCACAATCACAAACTACCATTGTGGTTTTAAATCTGAATCACAAACTGCCATTATGGTTTTAAATCTGAATCACAAACTACCATTGTTGTTTTAAATCACAATCACAAACTGCCATTGTGGTTTTAAATCTGAATCACAAACTACCATTGTTGTTTTAAATCACAATCATAAACTACCATTGTGGTTTTAAATCTGATTCACAAACTACCATTGTTGTTTTAAATCACAATCACAAACTGCCATTGTGGTTTTAAATCTGAATCATAAACTACCATTGTTGTTTTAAATCACAATCACAAACTGCCATTGTGGTTTTAAATCTGAATCATAAACTACCATTGTGGTTTTAAATCTGAATCACAAACTACCATTGTTGTTTTAAATCACAATCACAAACTGCCATTGTGGTTTTAAATCTGAATCACAAACTACCATTATTGTTTTAAATCACAATCACAAACTGCCATTGTGGTTTTAAATCACAATCACAAACTACCATTGTGGTTCTAAATCTGAATCACAAACAACCATTGTGGTTTAAAATCACAATCACAAACTACCATTGTGGTTTGCAATCACAAACAACCATTGTGGTTTTAAATCTGAATCATAAACTACCATTGTGGTTTTCAATCTGAATCACAAACTACCATTGTTGTTTTAAATCTGAATCACAAACTACCATTCTGATACTGAATCACAATCACAAACTACCATTGTGGTTTTGAATCTGAATCACAAACTACCATTGTGGTTTTAAATCTGAATCACAAGCTACCATTCTGATACTGAATCACAATCACAAACTACCATTGTGGTTTTGAATCTGAATCGGAAACTACCATTGTGGTTTTAAATCTGAATCACAAGCTACCATTCTGATACTGAATCACAATCACAAACTACCATTGTGGTTTTAAATCTGAATCACAAACTACCATTGTTGTTTTACATCTGAATCACAAACTACCATTGTGGTTTTAAATCACAATCACAAACTACCATTGTGGTTTTAAATCACAATCACAAAATACCACTGTGGTTTTAAATCACAATCACAAAATGCCATTGTGATACTGAATCTGAATGACAAACTACCATTGTGGTTTTAAATCACAATCACAAAATACCATTGTGGTTTTAAATCAAAATCACAAAATACCATTGTGGTTTTAAATCAAAATCACAAACTACCATTCTGATAATGAATCACAATCACAAACTACCATTATGGTTTTAAATCCAAATCACAAACTATCATTCTGATAATGAATCTAAATCACAAACTACCATTCTGATAATGAAACTAAATCACAAACTACCATTATGGTTTTAAATCGAAATCACAAACTACCATTATCGTTTTAAATCTAAATCGCTCCCATTATGGTTTTAAATCTGACTCACAAACTACCATTGTGGTTTTATATCTGAATCACAAACTACCATTCTGATACTGAATCACAATCACAAACTAACATTGTGGTTTTGAATCTGAATCGGAAACTACCATTGTGGTTTGAATCAAAATCACAAACACCCTTTGTGGTTTTAAATCTGAATCACAAACTACCATTGTGGTTTAAAATCACGATCACAAACTACCATTGCTGTTTTAAATCACAAACTACCATTGTGGTTTTAAATCACAATCGCAAACAACCATTATGGTTTAAAATCACAATCACAAACTACCATTGCTGTTTTAAATCACAATCACAAACAACCATTATGGTTTAAAATCACGATCACAAACTACCATTGTGGTTTTAAATCACAATCACAAACAACCATTATGGTTTAAAATCACGATCACAAACTACCATTGCTGTTTTAAATCACAAACTACCATCATGGTTTAAAATCACAATCACAAACTACCATTGTGGTTTTAAATCACAATCACAAACAACCATTATGGTTTAAAATCACAATCACAAACTACCATTGTGGTTTTAAATCACAATCACAAACTACCATTGTGGTTTTAAATCACAATCAAAAACCACCATTGTGGTTTTAAATCTAAATCACAAACAACATTATGGTTTTATATCACAATCACAAACTACCATTGTGGTTTTAAATCACAACCACAAACTACCATTATGGTTTTAAATCACAATCACAACCTACCATTGTGGTTTTAAATCACAATCACAAACTACCATTGTGGTTTTAAATCACAATCACAAACTACCATTGTGGTTTTAAATCACAATCACAAACTACCATTGTGGTTTTGAATCTAAATCACAAACTACCATTGTGGTTTTAAATCTGAATCACAAACTACCATTGTTGTTTTAAATCACAATCACAAACTACCATTGTGGTTTTAAATCTGAATCACAAACTACCATTGTTGTTTTAAATCACAATCACAAACTGCCATTGTGGTTTTAAATCGGAATCACAAACTACCATTGTTGTTTTAAATCTGAATCACAAACTACCATTATGGTTTTAAATCTGAATCATAAACTACCATTGTTGTTTTAAATCACAATCACAAACTACCATTGTGGTTTTAAATCTGAATCACAAACTACCATTGTTGTTTGAAAACACAATCACAAACTACCATTGTGGTTTTAAATCTGAATCACAAACTACCATTGTTGTTTTAAATCACAATCACAAACTGCCATTGTGGTTTTAAATCTGAATCACAAACTACCATTGTTGTTTTAAATCACAATCACAAACTACCATTGTGGTTTTAAATCTGAATCACAAACTACCATTGTTGTTTTAAATCACAATCACAAACTGCCATTGTGGTTTTAAATCTGAATCATAAACTACCATTGTTGTTTTAAATCACAATCACAAACTGCCATTGTGGTTTTAAATCTGAATCATAAACTACCATTGTGGTTTTAAATCTGAATCACAAACGACCATTGTTGTTTTAAATCACAATCACAAACTACCATTGTGGTTTTAAAACTGAATCACAAACTACCATTATGGTTTTAAATCTGAATCACAAACTACCATTGTTGTTTTAAATCACAATCACAAACTGCCATTGTGGTTTTTAATCTGAATCACAAACTACCATTGTTGTTTTAAATCACAATCACAAACTACCATTGTGGTTTTAAATCTGAATCACAAACTACCATTGTTGTTTTAAATCACAATCACAAACTGCCATTGTGGTTTTAAATCTGAATCATAAACTACCATTGTGGTTTTAAATCTGAATCACAAACTACCATTGTTGTTTTAAATCACAATCACAAACTACCATTGTTGTTTTAAATCACAATCACAAACTACCATTGTGGTTTTAAATCTGAATCACAAACTACCATTGTTGTTTTAAATCACAATCACAAACTGCCATTGTGGTTTTAAATCTGAATCATAAACTACCATTGTTGTTTTAAATCACAATCACAAACTGCCATTGTGGTTTTAAATCTGAATCACAAACTGCCATTGTTGTTTTAAATCACAATCACAAACTGCCATTGTAGTTTTAAATCACAATCACAAACTACCATTGTGGTTCTAAAACTGAATCACAAACAACCATTGTGGTTTTAAATCACAATCACAAACTACCATTGTGGTTTGCAATCACAAACAACCATTGTGGTTCTAAAGCTGAATCACAAACTACCATTGTGGTTTTCAATCTGAATCTGAAACTACCATTGTGGTTTTAAATCACAATCACAAACTACCATTGTGGTTTTAAATCACAATCACAAACTACCATTGTGGTTTTAAATCACAATCACAAACTACCATTGTGGTTTTCAATCACAATCACAAACTACCATTGTGGTTTTGAATCACAATCACAAACTACCATTGTGGTTTTAAATCTGAATCACAAACAACCATTGTGGTTTTGAATCTAAATCACAAACTACCATTGTGGTTTTAAATCTAAATCATAAACTACCATTATGGTTTTAAATCAAAATCACAAACTACCATTATGGTTTTAAATCTGACTCACAAACTACCATTCTGATACTGAATCACAATCACAAACTACCATTGTGGTTTTAAATCACAATCACAAACTACCATTGTGGTTTTAAATCTGAATCACAAACTACCATTATGGTTTTAAATCGAAATCACAAACTACCATTGTGGTTTTGAATCTGAATCACAAACTACCATTCTGATACTGAATCACAATCACAAACTACCATTGTGGTTTTAAATCACAATCATAAACTACCATTGTGGTTTTAAATCACAATCATAAACTACCATTGTGGTTTTAAATCTGAATCACAAACTACCATTGTGGTTTTGAATCTGAATCAGAAACTACCATTGTGGTTTTAAATCTGAATCACAAACTACCATTGTTGTTTTAAATCGGAATCTCAAACTACCATTCTGATACTGAATCACAATCACAAACTACCATTGTGGTTTTAAATCACAATCACAAACTACCATTGCGGTTTTAAATCACAATCACAAACTACCATTGTGGTTTTGAATCTAAATCACAAACTACCATTGTGATACTGAATCGGAATCACAAACTACCATTCTGATAATGAATCGCAATCACAAACTAACATTGTGGTTTTGAATCTGAATCGGAAACTACCATTGTGGTTTGAATCAAAATCACAAACACCCATTGTGGTTTTGAATCTAAATCACAACTACCATTGTTGTTTTAAATCACAATCACAAACTGCCATTGTGGTTTTATATCTGAATCACAAACTACCATTGTGGTTTTATATCTGAATCACAAACTACCATTCTGATACTGAATCACAATCACAAACTAACATTGTGGTTTTGAATCTGAATCGGAAACTACCATTGTGGTTTTAAATCTGAATCACAAACTACCATCGTTGTTTTAAATCTGAATCACAAACTACCATTCTGATACTGAATCACAATCACAAACTACCATTGTGGTTTTAAATCTGAATCACAAACTACCATTGTGGTTTTAAATCGAAATCACAAACTACCATTGTGGTTTTGAATCTGAATCGGAAACTACCATTGTTGTTTTAAATCACAATCACAAACTACCATTGTGGTTTTAAATCTGAATCACAAGCTACCATTCTGATACTGAATCACAATCACAAACTACCATTGTGGTTTTAAATCTGAATCACAAGCTACCATTCTGATACTGAATCACAATCACAAACTACCATTGTGGTTTTGAATCTGAATCGGAAACTACCATTCTGATACTGAATCACAATCACAAACTACCATTGTGGTTTGAATCAAAATCACAAACACCCATTGTGGTTTTAAATCCGAATCACAACTACCATTGTTGTTTTAAATCACAATCACAAACTACCATTGTGGTTTTATATCTGAATCACAAACTACCATTGTGGTTTTAAATCTGAATCACAAGCTACCATTCTGATACTGAATCACAATCACAAACTACCATTGTGGTTTTGAATCTGAATCGGAAACTACCATTGTGGTTTTAAATCTGAATCACAAACTACCATTGTTGTTTTAAATCTGAATCACAAACTACCATTCTGATACTGAATCACAATCACAAACTACCATTGTGGTTTTGAATCTGAATCACAAACTACCATTGTGGTTTTAAATCTGAATCACAAGCTACCATTCTGATACTGAATCACAATCACAAACTACCATTGTGGTTTTGAATCTGAATCGGAAACTACCATTGTGGTTTTAAATCTGAATCACAAGCTACCATTCTGATACTGAATCACAATCACAAACTACCATTGTGGTTTTAAATCTGAATCACAAACTACCATTGTTGTTTTACATCTGAATCACAAACTACCATTGTGGTTTTAAATCACAATCACAAACTACCATTGTGGTTTTAAATCACAATCATAAACTACCATTGTGGTTTTAAATCACAATCGCAAACTACCATTGTTGTTTTACATCTGAATCACAAACTACCATTATGGTTTTAAATCACAATCACAAACTACCATTATGGTTTTAAATCTGAATCACAAACTACCATTGTGGTTTTAAATCAAAATCATAAACTACCATTGTGGTTTTGAATCACAATCACAAACTACCATTATGGTTTTGAATCACAATCACAAACTACCATTATGGTTTTAAATCTGAATCACAAACTACCATTGTTGTTTTACATCTGAATCACAAACTACCATTGTGGTTTTAAATCACAATCACAAACTACCATTATGGTTTTGAATAGGAATCACAAACTACCATTGTGGTTTTAAATCACAATCACAAACTACCATTGTGGTTTTGAATCGGAATCACAAACTACCATTGTGGTTTTAAATCACAATCACAAACTACCATTGTGGTTTAAATCACAATCACAAACTACCATTGTGGTTTTAAATCACAATCACAAACTACCATTGTGGTTTTTAATCGGAATCACAAACGACCATTGTGGTTTTAAATCACAATCACAAACTACCATTGTGGTTTTAAATCTGAATCACAAACTACCATTATGGTTTTAAATCGAAATCACAAACTACCATTGTGGTTTTGAATCTGAATCACAAACTACCATTCTGATACTGAATCACAATCACAAACTACCATTGTGGTTTTAAATCACAATCATAAACTACCATTGTGGTTTTAAATCACAATCATAAACTACCATTGTGGTTTTAAATCTGAATCACAAACTACCATTGTTGTTTTAAATCACAATCACAAACTACCATTGTGGTTTTATATCTGAATCACAAACTACCATTGTGGTTTTAAATCTGAATCACAAGCTACCATTCTGATACTGAATCACAATCACAAACTACCATTGTGGTTTTAAATCTGAATCACAAGCTACCATTCTGATACTGAATCACAATCACAAACTACCATTGTGGTTTTGAATCTGAATCGGAAACTACCATTGTGGTTTTAAATCTGAATCACAAACTACCATTGTTGTTTTAAATCTGAATCACAAACTACCATTCTGATACTGAATCACAATCACAAACTACCATTGTGGTTTTGAATCTGAATCACAAACTACCATTGTGGCTTTAAATCTGAATCACAAGCTACCATTCTGATACTGAATCACAATCACAAACTACCATTGTGGTTTTGAATCTGAATCGGAAACTACCATTGTGGTTTTAAATCTGAATCACAAGCTACCATTCTGATACTGAATCACAATCACAAACTACCATTGTGGTTTTAAATCTGAATCACAAACTACCATTGTTGTTTTACATCTGAATCACAAACTACCATTGTGGTTTTAAATCACAATCACAAACTACCATTGTGGTTTTAAATCACAATCACAAAATACCACTGTGGTTTTAAATCACAATCACAAAATGCCATTGTGATACTGAATCTGAATGACAAACTACCATTGTGGTTTTAAATCACAATCACAAAATACCATTGTGGTTTTAAATCAAAATCACAAAATACCATTGTGGTTTTAAATCAAAATCACAAACTACCATTCTGATAATGAATCACAATCACAAACTACCATTATGGTTTTAAATCCAAATCACAAACTATCATTCTGATAATGAATCTAAATCACAAACTACCATTCTGATAATGAAACTAAATCACAAACTACCATTATGGTTTTAAATCGAAATCACAAACTACCATTATCGTTTTAAATCTAAATCGCTCCCATTATGGTTTTAAATCTGACTCACAAACTACCATTGTGGTTTTATATCTGAATCACAAACTACCATTCTGATACTGAATCACAATCACAAACTAACATTGTGGTTTTGAATCTGAATCGGAAACTACCATTGTGGTTTGAATCAAAATCACAAACACCCTTTGTGGTTTTAAATCTGAATCACAAACTACCATTGTGGTTTAAAATCACGATCACAAACTACCATTGCTGTTTTAAATCACAAACTACCATTGTGGTTTTAAATCACAATCGCAAACAACCATTATGGTTTAAAATCACAATCACAAACTACCATTGCTGTTTTAAATCACAATCACAAACAACCATTATGGTTTAAAATCACGATCACAAACTACCATTGTGGTTTTAAATCACAATCACAAACAACCATTATGGTTTAAAATCACGATCACAAACTACCATTGCTGTTTTAAATCACAAACTACCATCATGGTTTAAAATCACAATCACAAACTACCATTGTGGTTTTAAATCACAATCACAAACAACCATTATGGTTTAAAATCACAATCACAAACTACCATTGTGGTTTTAAATCACAATCACAAACTACCATTGTGGTTTTAAATCACAATCAAAAACCACCATTGTGGTTTTAAATCTAAATCACAAACAACATTATGGTTTTATATCACAATCACAAACTACCATTGTGGTTTTAAATCACAACCACAAACTACCATTATGGTTTTAAATCACAATCACAACCTACCATTGTGGTTTTAAATCACAATCACAAACTACCATTGTGGTTTTAAATCACAATCACAAACTACCATTGTGGTTTTAAATCACAATCACAAACTACCATTGTGGTTTTGAATCTAAATCACAAACTACCATTGTGGTTTTAAATCTGAATCACAAACTACCATTGTTGTTTTAAATCACAATCACAAACTACCATTGTGGTTTTAAATCTGAATCACAAACTACCATTGTTGTTTTAAATCACAATCACAAACTGCCATTGTGGTTTTAAATCGGAATCACAAACTACCATTGTTGTTTTAAATCTGAATCACAAACTACCATTGTGGTTTTAAATCTGAATCACAAACTACCATTGTTGTTTTAAATCACAATCACAAACTGCCATTGTGGTTTTAAATCACAATCACAACCTACCATTGTGGTTTTAAATCACAATCACAAACTACCATTGTGGTTTTAAATCACAATCACAAACTACCATTGTGGTTTTAAATCACAATCACAAACTACCATTGTGGTTTTGAATCTAAATCACAAACTACCATTGTGGTTTTAAATCTGAATCACAAACTACCATTGTTGTTTTGAATCTAAATCACAAACTACCATTGTGGTTTTAAATCTGAATCACAAACTACCATTGTTGTTTTAAATCACAATCACAAACTGCCATTGTGGTTTTAAATCGGAATCACAAACTACCATTGTTGTTTTAAATCTGAATCACAAACTACCATTATGGTTTTAAATCTGAATCATAAACTACCATTGTTGTTTTAAATCACAATCACAAACTACCATTGTGGTTTTAAATCTGAATCACAAACTACCATTGTTGTTTGAAAACACAATCACAAACTACCATTGTGGTTTTAAATCTGAATCACAAACTACCATTGTTGTTTTAAATCACAATCACAAACTGCCATTGTGGTTTTAAATCTGAATCACAAACTACCATTGTTGTTTTAAATCACAATCACAAACTACCATTGTGGTTTTAAATCTGAATCACAAACTACCATTGTTGTTTTAAATCACAATCACAAACTGCCATTGTGGTTTTAAATCTGAATCATAAACTACCATTGTTGTTTTAAATCACAATCACAAACTGCCATTGTGGTTTTAAATCTGAATCATAAACTACCATTGTGGTTTTAAATCTGAATCACAAACTACCATTGTTGTTTTAAATCACAATCACAAACTACCATTGTGGTTTTAAAACTGAATCACAAACTACCATTATGGTTTTAAATCTGAATCACAAACTACCATTGTTGTTTTAAATCACAATCACAAACTGCCATTGTGGTTTTAAATCTGAATCACAAACTACCATTGTTGTTTTAAATCACAATCACAAACTACCATTGTGGTTTTAAATCTGAATCACAAACTACCATTGTTGTTTTAAATCACAATCACAAACTGCCATTGTGGTTTTAAATCTGAATCATAAACTACCATTGTGGTTTTAAATCTGAATCACAAACTACCATTGTTGTTTTAAATCACAATCACAAACTACCATTGTTGTTTTAAATCACAATCACAAACTACCATTGTGGTTTTAAATCTGAATCACAAACTACCATTGTTGTTTTAAATCACAATCACAAACTGCCATTGTGGTTTTAAATCTGAATCATAAACTACCATTGTTGTTTTAAATCACAATCACAAACTGCCATTGTGGTTTTAAATCTGAATCACAAACTACCATTGTTGTTTTAAATCACAATCACAAACTGCCATTGTAGTTTTAAATCACAATCACAAACTACCATTGTGGTTCTAAAACTGAATCACAAACAACCATTGTGGTTTTAAATCACAATCACAAACTACCATTGTGGTTTGCAATCACAAACAACCATTGTGGTTCTAAAGCTGAATCACAAACTACCATTGTGGTTTTCAATCTGAATCGGAAACTACCATTGTGGTTTTAAATCACAATCACAAACTACCATTGTGGTTTTAAATCACAATCACAAACTACCATTGTGGTTTTAAATCACAATCACAAACTACCATTGTGGTTTTCAATCACAATCACAAACTACCATTGTGGTTTTGAATCACAATCACAAACTACCATTGTGGTTTTAAATCTGAATCACAAACAACCATTGTGGTTTTGAATCTAAATCACAAACTACCATTGTGGTTTTAAATCTAAATCATAAACTACCATTATGGTTTTAAATCAAAATCACAAACTACCATTATGGTTTTAAATCTGACTCACAAACTACCATTCTGATACTGAATCACAATCACAAACTACCATTGTGGTTTTAAATCACAATCACAAACTACCATTGTGGTTTTAAATCTGAATCACAAACTACCATTATGGTTTTAAATCGAAATCACAAACTACCATTGTGGTTTTGAATCTGAATCACAAACTACCATTGTGGCTTTAAATCTGAATCACAAGCTACCATTCTGATACTGAATCACAATCACAAACTACCATTGTGGTTTTGAATCTGAATCGGAAACTACCATTGTGGTTTTAAATCTGAATCACAAGCTACCATTCTGATACTGAATCACAATCACAAACTACCATTGTGGTTTTAAATCTGAATCACAAACTACCATTGTTGTTTTACATCTGAATCACAAACTACCATTGTGGTTTTAAATCACAATCACAAACTACCATTGTGGTTTTAAATCACAATCACAAAATACCACTGTGGTTTTAAATCACAATCACAAAATGCCATTGTGATACTGAATCTGAATGACAAACTACCATTGTGGTTTTAAATCACAATCACAAAATACCATTGTGGTTTTAAATCAAAATCACAAAATACCATTGTGGTTTTAAATCAAAATCACAAACTACCATTCTGATAATGAATCACAATCACAAACTACCATTATGGTTTTAAATCCAAATCACAAACTATCATTCTGATAATGAATCTAAATCACAAACTACCATTCTGATAATGAAACTAAATCACAAACTACCATTATGGTTTTAAATCGAAATCACAAACTACCATTATCGTTTTAAATCTAAATCGCTCCCATTATGGTTTTAAATCTGACTCACAAACTACCATTGTGGTTTTATATCTGAATCACAAACTACCATTCTGATACTGAATCACAATCACAAACTAACATTGTGGTTTTGAATCTGAATCGGAAACTACCATTGTGGTTTGAATCAAAATCACAAACACCCTTTGTGGTTTTAAATCTGAATCACAAACTACCATTGTGGTTTAAAATCACGATCACAAACTACCATTGCTGTTTTAAATCACAAACTACCATTGTGGTTTTAAATCACAATCGCAAACAACCATTATGGTTTAAAATCACAATCACAAACTACCATTGCTGTTTTAAATCACAATCACAAACAACCATTATGGTTTAAAATCACGATCACAAACTACCATTGTGGTTTTAAATCACAATCACAAACAACCATTATGGTTTAAAATCACGATCACAAACTACCATTGCTGTTTTAAATCACAAACTACCATCATGGTTTAAAATCACAATCACAAACTACCATTGTGGTTTTAAATCACAATCACAAACAACCATTATGGTTTAAAATCACAATCACAAACTACCATTGTGGTTTTAAATCACAATCACAAACTACCATTGTGGTTTTAAATCACAATCAAAAACCACCATTGTGGTTTTAAATCTAAATCACAAACAACATTATGGTTTTATATCACAATCACAAACTACCATTGTGGTTTTAAATCACAACCACAAACTACCATTATGGTTTTAAATCACAATCACAACCTACCATTGTGGTTTTAAATCACAATCACAAACTACCATTGTGGTTTTAAATCACAATCACAAACTACCATTGTGGTTTTAAATCACAATCACAAACTACCATTGTGGTTTTGAATCTAAATCACAAACTACCATTGTGGTTTTAAATCTGAATCACAAACTACCATTGTTGTTTTAAATCACAATCACAAACTACCATTGTGGTTTTAAATCTGAATCACAAACTACCATTGTTGTTTTAAATCACAATCACAAACTGCCATTGTGGTTTTAAATCGGAATCACAAACTACCATTGTTGTTTTAAATCTGAATCACAAACTACCATTGTGGTTTTAAATCTGAATCACAAACTACCATTGTTGTTTTAAATCACAATCACAAACTGCCATTGTGGTTTTAAATCACAATCACAACCTACCATTGTGGTTTTAAATCACAATCACAAACTACCATTGTGGTTTTAAATCACAATCACAAACTACCATTGTGGTTTTAAATCACAATCACAAACTACCATTGTGGTTTTGAATCTAAATCACAAACTACCATTGTGGTTTTAAATCTGAATCACAAACTACCATTGTTGTTTTGAATCTAAATCACAAACTACCATTGTGGTTTTAAATCTGAATCACAAACTACCATTGTTGTTTTAAATCACAATCACAAACTGCCATTGTGGTTTTAAATCGGAATCACAAACTACCATTGTTGTTTTAAATCTGAATCACAAACTACCATTATGGTTTTAAATCTGAATCATAAACTACCATTGTTGTTTTAAATCACAATCACAAACTACCATTGTGGTTTTAAATCTGAATCACAAACTACCATTGTTGTTTGAAAACACAATCACAAACTACCATTGTGGTTTTAAATCTGAATCACAAACTACCATTGTTGTTTTAAATCACAATCACAAACTGCCATTGTGGTTTTAAATCTGAATCACAAACTACCATTGTTGTTTTAAATCACAATCACAAACTACCATTGTGGTTTTAAATCTGAATCACAAACTACCATTGTTGTTTTAAATCACAATCACAAACTGCCATTGTGGTTTTAAATCTGAATCATAAACTACCATTGTTGTTTTAAATCACAATCACAAACTGCCATTGTGGTTTTAAATCTGAATCATAAACTACCATTGTGGTTTTAAATCTGAATCACAAACTACCATTGTTGTTTTAAATCACAATCACAAACTACCATTGTGGTTTTAAAACTGAATCACAAACTACCATTATGGTTTTAAATCTGAATCACAAACTACCATTGTTGTTTTAAATCACAATCACAAACTGCCATTGTGGTTTTAAATCTGAATCACAAACTACCATTGTTGTTTTAAATCACAATCACAAACTACCATTGTGGTTTTAAATCTGAATCACAAACTACCATTGTTGTTTTAAATCACAATCACAAACTGCCATTGTGGTTTTAAATCTGAATCATAAACTACCATTGTGGTTTTAAATCTGAATCACAAACTACCATTGTTGTTTTAAATCACAATCACAAACTACCATTGTTGTTTTAAATCACAATCACAAACTACCATTGTGGTTTTAAATCTGAATCACAAACTACCATTGTTGTTTTAAATCACAATCACAAACTGCCATTGTGGTTTTAAATCTGAATCATAAACTACCATTGTTGTTTTAAATCACAATCACAAACTGCCATTGTGGTTTTAAATCTGAATCACAAACTACCATTGTTGTTTTAAATCACAATCACAAACTGCCATTGTAGTTTTAAATCACAATCACAAACTACCATTGTGGTTCTAAAACTGAATCACAAACAACCATTGTGGTTTTAAATCACAATCACAAACTACCATTGTGGTTTGCAATCACAAACAACCATTGTGGTTCTAAAGCTGAATCACAAACTACCATTGTGGTTTTCAATCTGAATCGGAAACTACCATTGTGGTTTTAAATCACAATCACAAACTACCATTGTGGTTTTAAATCACAATCACAAACTACCATTGTGGTTTTAAATCACAATCACAAACTACCATTGTGGTTTTCAATCACAATCACAAACTACCATTGTGGTTTTGAATCACAATCACAAACTACCATTGTGGTTTTAAATCTGAATCACAAACAACCATTGTGGTTTTGAATCTAAATCACAAACTACCATTGTGGTTTTAAATCTAAATCATAAACTACCATTATGGTTTTAAATCAAAATCACAAACTACCATTATGGTTTTAAATCTGACTCACAAACTACCATTCTGATACTGAATCACAATCACAAACTACCATTGTGGTTTTAAATCACAATCACAAACTACCATTGTGGTTTTAAATCTGAATCACAAACTACCATTATGGTTTTAAATCGAAATCACAAACTACCATTGTGGTTTTGAATCTGAATCACAAACTACCATTCTGATACTGAATCACAATCACAAACTACCATTGTGGTTTTAAATCACAATCATAAACTACCATTGTGGTTTTAAATCACAATCATAAACTACCATTGTGGTTTTAAATCTGAATCACAAACTACCATTGTGGTTTTGAATCTGAATCAGAAACTACCATTGTGGTTTTAAATCTGAATCACAAACTACCATTGTTGTTTTAAATCGGAATCTCAAACTACCATTCTGATACTGAATCACAATCACAAACTACCATTGTGGTTTTAAATCACAATCACAAACTACCATTGCGGTTTTAAATCACAATCACAAACTACCATTGTGGTTTTGAATCTAAATCACAAACTACCATTGTGATACTGAATCGGAATCACAAACTACCATTCTGATAATGAATCGCAATCACAAACTAACATTGTGGTTTTGAATCTGAATCGGAAACTACCATTGTGGTTTGAATCAAAATCACAAACACCCATTGTGGTTTTGAATCTAAATCACAACTACCATTGTTGTTTTAAATCACAATCACAAACTGCCATTGTGGTTTTATATCTGAATCACAAACTACCATTGTGGTTTTATATCTGAATCACAAACTACCATTCTGATACTGAATCACAATCACAAACTAACATTGTGGTTTTGAATCTGAATCGGAAACTACCATTGTGGTTTTAAATCTGAATCACAAACTACCATCGTTGTTTTAAATCTGAATCACAAACTACCATTCTGATACTGAATCACAATCACAAACTACCATTATGGTTTTAAATCTGAATCGGAAACTACCATTGTTGTTTTAAATCACAATCACAAACTACCATTGTGGTTTTAAATCTGAATCACAAGCTACCATTCTGATACTGAATCACAATCACAAACTACCATTGTGGTTTTAAATCTGAATCACAAGCTACCATTCTGATACTGAATCACAATCACAAACTACCATTGTGGTTTTGAATCTGAATCGGAAACTACCATTCTGATACTGAATCACAATCACAAACTACCATTGTGGTTTGAATCAAAATCACAAACACCCATTGTGGTTTTAAATCCGAATCACAACTACCATTGTTGTTTTAAATCACAATCACAAACTACCATTGTGGTTTTATATCTGAATCACAAACTACCATTGTGGTTTTAAATCTGAATCACAAGCTACCATTCTGATACTGAATCACAATCACAAACTACCATTGTGGTTTTGAATCTGAATCGGAAACTACCATTGTGGTTTTAAATCTGAATCACAAACTACCATTGTTGTTTTAAATCTGAATCACAAACTACCATTCTGATACTGAATCACAATCACAAACTACCATTGTGGTTTTGAATCTGAATCACAAACTACCATTGTGGTTTTAAATCTGAATCACAAGCTACCATTCTGATACTGAATCACAATCACAAACTACCATTGTGGTTTTGAATCTGAATCGGAAACTACCATTGTGGTTTTAAATCTGAATCACAAGCTACCATTCTGATACTGAATCACAATCACAAACTACCATTGTGGTTTTAAATCTGAATCACAAACTACCATTGTTGTTTTACATCTGAATCACAAACTACCATTGTGGTTTTAAATCACAATCACAAACTACCATTGTGGTTTTAAATCACAATCATAAACTACCATTGTGGTTTTAAATCACAATCGCAAACTACCATTGTTGTTTTACATCTGAATCACAAACTACCATTATGGTTTTAAATCACAATCACAAACTACCATTATGGTTTTAAATCTGAATCACAAACTACCATTGTGGTTTTAAATCAAAATCATAAACTACCATTGTGGTTTTGAATCACAATCACAAACTACCATTATGGTTTTGAATCACAATCACAAACTACCATTATGGTTTTAAATCTGAATCACAAACTACCATTGTTGTTTTACATCTGAATCACAAACTACCATTGTGGTTTTAAATCACAATCACAAACTACCATTATGGTTTTGAATAGGAATCACAAACTACCATTGTGGTTTTAAATCACAATCACAAACTACCATTGTGGTTTTGAATCGGAATCACAAACTACCATTGTGGTTTTAAATCACAATCACAAACTACCATTGTGGTTTAAATCACAATCACAAACTACCATTGTGGTTTTAAATCACAATCACAAACTACCATTGTGGTTTTTAATAGGAATCACAAACGACCATTGTGGTTTTAAATCACAATCACAAACTACCATTGTGGTTTTAAATCTGAATCACAAACTACCATTATGGTTTTAAATCGAAATCACAAACTACCATTGTGGTTTTGAATCTGAATCACAAACTACCATTCTGATACTGAATCACAATCACAAACTACCATTGTGGTTTTAAATCACAATCATAAACTACCATTGTGGTTTTAAATCACAATCATAAACTACCATTGTGGTTTTAAATCTGAATCACAAACTACCATTGTTGTTTTAAATCACAATCACAAACTACCATTGTGGTTTTATATCTGAATCACAAACTACCATTGTGGTTTTAAATCTGAATCACAAGCTACCATTCTGATACTGAATCACAATCACAAACTACCATTGTGGTTTTAAATCTGAATCACAAGCTACCATTCTGATACTGAATCACAATCACAAACTACCATTGTGGTTTTGAATCTGAATCGGAAACTACCATTGTGGTTTTAAATCTGAATCACAAACTACCATTGTTGTTTTAAATCTGAATCACAAACTACCATTCTGATACTGAATCACAATCACAAACTACCATTGTGGTTTTGAATCTGAATCACAAACTACCATTGTGGTTTTAAATCTGAATCACAAGCTACCATTCTGATACTGAATCACAATCACAAACTACCATTGTGGTTTTGAATCTGAATCGGAAACTACCATTGTGGTTTTAAATCTGAATCACAAGCTACCATTCTGATACTGAATCACAATCACAAACTACCATTGTGGTTTTAAATCTGAATCACAAACTACCATTGTTGTTTTACATCTGAATCACAAACTACCATTGTGGTTTTAAATCACAATCACAAACTACCATTGTGGTTTTAAATCACAATCACAAAATACCACTGTGGTTTTAAATCACAATCACAAAATGCCATTGTGATACTGAATCTGAATGACAAACTACCATTGTGGTTTTAAATCACAATCACAAAATACCATTGTGGTTTTAAATCAAAATCAAAAAATACCATTGTGGTTTTAAATCAAAATCACAAACTACCATTCTGATAATGAATCACAATCACAAACTACCATTATGGTTTTAAATCCAAATCACAAACTATCATTCTGATAATGAATCTAAATCACAAACTACCATTCTGATAATGAAACTAAATCACAAACTACCATTATGGTTTTAAATCGAAATCACAAACTACCATTATCGTTTTAAATCTAAATCGCTCCCATTATGGTTTTAAATCTGACTCACAAACTACCATTGTGGTTTTATATCTGAATCACAAACTACCATTCTGATACTGAATCACAATCACAAACTAACATTGTGGTTTTGAATCTGAATCGGAAACTACCATTGTGGTTTGAATCAAAATCACAAACACCCTTTGTGGTTTTAAATCTGAATCACAAACTACCATTGTGGTTTAAAATCACGATCACAAACTACCATTGCTGTTTTAAATCACAAACTACCATTGTGGTTTTAAATCACAATCGCAAACAACCATTATGGTTTAAAATCACAATCACAAACTACCATTGCTGTTTTAAATCACAATCACAAACAACCATTATGGTTTAAAATCACGATCACAAACTACCATTGTGGTTTTAAATCACAATCACAAACAACCATTATGGTTTAAAATCACGATCACAAACTACCATTGCTGTTTTAAATCACAAACTACCATCATGGTTTAAAATCACAATCACAAACTACCATTGTGGTTTTAAATCACAATCACAAACAACCATTATGGTTTAAAATCACAATCACAAACTACCATTGTGGTTTTAAATCACAATCACAAACTACCATTGTGGTTTTAAATCACAATCAAAAACCACCATTGTGGTTTTAAATCTAAATCACAAACAACATTATGGTTTTATATCACAATCACAAACTACCATTGTGGTTTTAAATCACAACCACAAACTACCATTATGGTTTTAAATCACAATCACAACCTACCATTGTGGTTTTAAATCACAATCACAAACTACCATTGTGGTTTTAAATCACAATCACAAACTACCATTGTGGTTTTAAATCACAATCACAAACTACCATTGTGGTTTTGAATCTAAATCACAAACTACCATTGTGGTTTTAAATCTGAATCACAAACTACCATTGTTGTTTTAAATCACAATCACAAACTACCATTGTGGTTTTAAATCTGAATCACAAACTACCATTGCTGTTTTAAATCACAATCACAAACTGCCATTGTGGTTTTAAATCGGAATCACAAACTACCATTGTTGTTTTAAATCTGAATCACAAACTACCATTATGGTTTTAAATCTGAATCATAAACTACCATTGTTGTTTTAAATCACAATCACAAACTACCATTGTGGTTTTAAATCTGAATCACAAACTACCATTGTTGTTTGAAAACACAATCACAAACTACCATTGTGGTTTTAAATCTGAATCACAAACTACCATTGTTGTTTTAAATCACAATCACAAACTGCCATTGTGGTTTTAAATCGGAATCACAAACTACCATTGTTGTTTTAAATCACAATCACAAACTACCATTGTGGTTTTAAATCTGAATCACAAACTACCATTGTTGTTTTAAATCACAATCACAAACTGCCATTGTGGTTTTAAATCTGAATCATAAACTACCATTGTTGTTTTAAATCACAATCACAAACTGCCATTGTGGTTTTAAATCTGAATCATAAACTACCATTGTGGTTTTAAATCTGAATCACAAACTACCATTGTTGTTTTACATCTGAATCACAAACTACCATTGTGGTTTTAAATCACAATCACAAACTACCATTATGGTTTTGAATAGGAATCACAAACTACCATTGTGGTTTTAAATCACAATCACAAACTACCATTGTGGTTTTGAATCAGAATCACAAACTACCATTGTGGTTTTAAATCACAATCACAAACTACCATTGTGGTTTAAATCACAATCACAAACTACCATTGTGGTTTTAAATCACAATCACAAACTACCATTGTGGTTTTTAATCGGAATCACAAACTACCATTGTGGTTTTAAATCACAATCACAAACTACCATTGTGATTTAAATCACAATCACAAACTACCATTGTGGTTTTAAATCACAATCACAAACTACCATTGTGGTTTTTAATCGGAATCACAAACTACCATTGTGGTTTTAAATCACAATCACAAACTACCATGTGGTTTAAATCACAATCACAAACTACCATTGTGGTTTTAAATCACAATCACAAACTACCATTGTGGTTTTTAATCGGAATCACAAACTACCATTGTGGTTTTAAATCTGAATCACAAACTACCATTGTTGTTTTAAATCTGAATCACAAACTACCATTGTGGTTTAAAATCTGAATCACAAACTACCATTGTGGTTCTAAAACTGAATCACAAACAACCATTGTGGTTTTAAATCTGAATCACAAACTACCATTGTTGTTTTAAATCACAATCACAAACTGCCATTGTAGTTTTAAATCACAATCACAAACTACCATTGTGGTTCTAAAACTGAATCACAAACAACCATTGTGGTTTTAAATCACAATCACAAACTACCATTGTGGTTTGCAATCACAAACAACCATTGTGGTTCTAAAGCTGAATCACAAACTACCATTGTGGTTTTCAATCTGAATCGGAAACTACCATTGTGGTTTTAAATCACAATCACAAACTACCATTGTGGTTTTAAATCACAATCACAAACTACCATTGTGGTTTTAAATCACAATCACAAACTACCATTGTGGTTTTCAATCACAATCACAAACTACCATTGTGGTTTTGAATCACAATCACAAACTACCATTGTGGTTTTAAATCTGAATCACAAACAACCATTGTGGTTTTGAATCTAAATCACAAACTACCATTGTGGTTTTAAATCTAAATCATAAACTACCATTATGGTTTTAAATCAAAATCACAAACTACCATTATGGTTTTAAATCTGACTCACAAACTACCATTCTGATACTGAATCACAATCACAAACTACCATTGTGGTTTTAAATCACAATCACAAACTACCATTGTGGTTTTAAATCTGAATCACAAACTACCATTATGGTTTTAAATCGAAATCACAAACTACCATTGTGGTTTTGAATCTGAATCACAAACTACCATTCTGATACTGAATCACAATCACAAACTACCATTGTGGTTTTAAATCACAATCATAAACTACCATTGTGGTTTTAAATCACAATCATAAACTACCATTGTGGTTTTAAATCTGAATCACAAACTACCATTGTGGTTTTGAATCTGAATCAGAAACTACCATTGTGGTTTTAAATCTGAATCACAAACTACCATTGTTGTTTTAAATCGGAATCTCAAACTACCATTCTGATACTGAATCACATTCACAAACTACCATTGTGGTTTTAAATCACAATCACAAACTACCATTGCGGTTTTAAATCACAATCACAAACTACCATTGTGGTTTTGAATCTAAATCACAAACTACCATTGTGATACTGAATCGGAATCACAAACTACCATTCTGATAATGAATCGCAATCACAAACTAACATTGTGGTTTTGAATCTGAATCGGAAACTACCATTGTGGTTTGAATCAAAATCACAAACACCCATTGTGGTTTTGAATCTAAATCACAACTACCATTGTTGTTTTAAATCACAATCACAAACTGCCATTGTGGTTTTATATCTGAATCACAAACTACCATTGTGGTTTTATATCTGAATCACAAACTACCATTCTGATACTGAATCACAATCACAAACTAACATTGTGGTTTTGAATCTGAATCGGAAACTACCATTGTGGTTTTAAATCTGAATCACAAACTACCATCGTTGTTTTAAATCTGAATCACAAACTACCATTCTGATACTGAATCACAATCACAAACTACCATTATGGTTTTAAATCTGAATCGGAAACTACCATTGTTGTTTTAAATCACAATCACAAACTACCATTGTGGTTTTAAATCTGAATCACAAGCTACCATTCTGATACTGAATCACAATCACAAACTACCATTGTGGTTTTAAATCTGAATCACAAGCTACCATTCTGATACTGAATCACAATCACAAACTACCATTGTGGTTTTGAATCTGAATCGGAAACTACCATTCTGATACTGAATCACAATCACAAACTACCATTGTGGTTTGAATCAAAATCACAAACACCCATTGTGGTTTTAAATCCGAATCACAACTACCATTGTTGTTTTAAATCACAATCACAAACTACCATTGTGGTTTTATATCTGAATCACAAACTACCATTGTGGTTTTAAATCTGAATCACAAGCTACCATTCTGATACTGAATCACAATCACAAACTACCATTGTGGTTTTGAATCTGAATCGGAAACTACCATTGTGGTTTTAAATCTGAATCACAAACTACCATTGTTGTTTTAAATCTGAATCACAAACTACCATTCTGATACTGAATCACAATCACAAACTACCATTGTGGTTTTGAATCTGAATCACAAACTACCATTGTGGTTTTAAATCTGAATCACAAGCTACCATTCTGATACTGAATCACAATCACAAACTACCATTGTGGTTTTGAATCTGAATCGAAAACTACCATTGTGGTTTTAAATCTGAATCACAAGCTACCATTCTGATACTGAATCACAATCACAAACTACCATTGTGGTTTTAAATCTGAATCACAAACTACCATTGTTGTTTTACATCTGAATCACAAACTACCATTGTGGTTTTAAATCACAATCACAAACTACCATTGTGGTTTTAAATCACAATCATAAACTACCATTGTGGTTTTGAATCACAATCACAAACTACCATTATGGTTTTAAATCTGAATCACAAACTACCATTGTGGCTTTAAATCACAATCACAAACTACCATTGTGGCTTTAAATCTGAATCACAAACTACCATTGTGGTTTTAAATCACAATCACAAACTACCATTATGGTTTTAAATCTGAATCACAAACTACCATTGTGGCTTTAAATCACAATCACAAACTACCATTATGGTTTTAAATCACAATCACAAACTACCATTGTGGCTTTAAATCTGAATCACAAACTACCATTGTGGTTTTAAATCACAATCACAAACTACCATTGTGGCTTTAAATCTGAATCACAAACTACCATTGTTGTTTTACATCTGAATCACAAACTACCATTGTGGTTTTAAATCACAATCACAAACTACCATTGTGGTTTTAAATCACAATCATAAACTACCATTGTGGTTTTTAATCACAATCACAAACTACCATTGTGGTTTTAAATCACAATCATAAACTACCATTGTGGTTTTAAATCACAATCATAAACTACCATTATGGTTTTGAATCACAATCACAAACTACCATTATAGTTTTGAATCACAATCACAAACTACCATTATAGTTTTGAATCACAATCACAAACTACCATTATAGTTTTGAATCACAATCACAAACTACCATTATGGTTTTGAATCACAATCACAAACTACCATTATAGTTTTGAATCACAATCACAAACTACCATTATGGTTTTGAATCACAATCACAAACTACCATTATGGTTTTGAATCACAATCACAAACTACCATTATAATTTTGAATCACAATCACAAACTACCATTATGGTTTTGAATCACAATCACAAACTACCATTATAGTTTTGAATCACAATCACAAACTACCATTATGGTTTTAAATCACAATCGCAAACTCCCATTATGGTTTAAAATCACAATCGCAAACTACCATTATGGTTTTAAATCACAATCACAAACTACCATTGCGGTTTTAAATCACAATCACAAACTACCATTATGGTTTTAAATCACAATCGCAAACTACCATTATGGTTTTAAATCACAATCGCAAACTACCATTATGGTTTTAAATCACAATCACAAAGTACCATTATGGTTTTAAATCACAATCGCAAACTACCATTATGGTTTTAAATCACAATCGCAAACTACCATTATGGTTTTAAATCACAATCGCAAACTACCATTATGGTTTTAAATCACAATCGCAAACTACCATTGTTGTTTTGAATCACAATCACAAACTACCATTATGGTTTTGAATCACAATCACAAACTACCATTATGGTTTTAAATCACATTCACAAACTACCATTATGGCTTTAAATCTGAATCATAAACTACCATTATGGTTTTAAATCACAATCGCAAACTACCATTGTGGTTTTAAATCACAATCGCAAACTACCATTGTTGTTTTACATCTGAATCACAAACTACCATTATGGTTTTAAATCACAATCACAAACTACCATTATGGTTTTAAATCTGAATCACAAACTACCATTGTGGTTTTAAATCAAAATCATAAACTACCATTGTGGTTTTGAATCACAATCACAAACTACCATTATGGTTTTGAATCACAATCACAAACTACCATTATGGTTTTAAATCTGAATCACAAACTACCATTGTTGTTTTACATCTGAATCACAAACTACCATTGTGGTTTTAAATCACAATCACAAACTACCATTATGGTTTTGAATAGGAATCACAAACTACCATTGTGGTTTTAAATCACAATCACAAACTACCATTGTGGTTTTGAATCGGAATCACAAACTACCATTGTGGTTTTAAATCACAATCACAAACTACCATTGTGGTTTAAATCACAATCACAAACTACCATTGTGGTTTTAAATCACAATCACAAACTACCATTGTGGTTTTTAATCGGAATCACAAACGACCATTGTGGTTTTAAATCACAATCACAAACTACCATTGTGGTTTTAAATCTGAATCACAAACTACCATTATGGTTTTAAATCGAAATCACAAACTACCATTGTGGTTTTGAATCTGAATCACAAACTACCATTCTGATACTGAATCACAATCACAAACTACCATTGTGGTTTTAAATCACAATCATAAACTACCATTGTGGTTTTAAATCACAATCATAAACTACCATTGTGGTTTTAAATCTGAATCACAAACTACCATTGTTGTTTTAAATCACAATCACAAACTACCATTGTGGTTTTATATCTGAATCACAAACTACCATTGTGGTTTTAAATCTGAATCACAAGCTACCATTCTGATACTGAATCACAATCACAAACTACCATTGTGGTTTTAAATCTGAATCACAAGCTACCATTCTGATACTGAATCACAATCACAAACTACCATTGTGGTTTTGAATCTGAATCGGAAACTACCATTGTGGTTTTAAATCTGAATCACAAACTACCATTGTTGTTTTAAATCTGAATCACAAACTACCATTCTGATACTGAATCACAATCACAAACTACCATTGTGGTTTTGAATCTGAATCACAAACTACCATTGTGGTTTTAAATCTGAATCACAAGCTACCATTCTGATACTGAATCACAATCACAAACTACCATTGTGGTTTTGAATCTGAATCGGAAACTACCATTGTGGTTTTAAATCTGAATCACAAGCTACCATTCTGATACTGAATCACAATCACAAACTACCATTGTGGTTTTAAATCTGAATCACAAACTACCATTGTTGTTTTACATCTGAATCACAAACTACCATTGTGGTTTTAAATCACAATCACAAACTACCATTGTGGTTTTAAATCACAATCATAAACTACCATTGTGGTTTTGAATCACAATCACAAACTACCATTATGGTTTTAAATCTGAATCACAAACTACCATTGTGGCTTTAAATCACAATCACAAACTACCATTGTGGCTTTAAATCTGAATCACAAACTACCATTGTCGTTTTAAATCACAATCACAAACTACCATTATGGTTTTAAATCTGAATCACAAACTACCATTGTGGCTTTAAATCACATTCACAAACTACCATCATGGTTTTAAATCACAATCACAAACTACCATTGTGGCTTTAAATCTGAATCACAAACTACCATTGTGGTTTTAAATCACAACCACAAACTACCATTGTGGTTTTAAATCACAATCACAAACTACCATTATGGTTTTAAATCACAATCACAAACTACCATTGTGGTTTTAAATCACAATCACAAACTACCATTGTGGTTTTGAATCTAAATCACAAACTACCATTGTGGTTTTAAATCTGAATCACAAACTACCATTGTTGTTTTAAATCACAATCACAAACTGCCATTGTGGTTTTAAATCTGAATCACAAACTACCATTGTTGTTTTAAATCTGAATCACAAACTACCATTATGGTTTTAAATCTGAATCATAAACTACCATTGTTGTTTTAAATCACAATCACAAACTACCATTGTGGTTTTAAATCTGAATCACAAACTACCATTGTTGTTTGAAATCACAATCACAAACTACCATTGTGGTTTTAAATCTGAATCACAAACTACCATTGTTGTTTTAAATCACAATCACAAACTGCCATTGTGGTTTTAAATCTGAATCACAAACTACCACTGTTGTTTTAAATCACAATCACAAACTACCATTGTGGTTTTAAATCTGAATCACAAACTACCATTGTTGTTTTAAATCACAATCACAAACTGCCATTGTGGTTTTAAATCTGAATCATAAACTACCATTGTTGTTTTAAATCACAATCACAAACTGCCATTGTGGTTTTAAATCTGAATCATAAACTACCATTGTGGTTTTAAATCTGAATCACAAACTACCATTGTTGTTTTAAATCACAATCACAAACTACCATTGTGGTTTTAAATCTGAATCACAAACTGCCATTATGGTTTTAAATCTGAATCACAAACTACCATTGTTGTTTTAAATCACAATCACAAACTGCCATTGTGGTTTTAAATCTGAATCACAAACTACCATTGTTGTTTTAAATCACAATCATAAACTACCATTGTGGTTTTAAATCTGATTCACAAACTACCATTGTTGTTTTAAATCACAATCACAAACTGCCATTGTGGTTTTAAATCTGAATCATAAACTACCATTGTTGTTTTAAATCACAATCACAAACTGCCATTGTGGTTTTAAATCTGAATCATAAACTACCATTGTGGTTTTAAATCTGAATCACAAACTACCATTGTTGTTTTAAATCACAATCACAAACTGCCATTGTGGTTTTAAATCTGAATCACAAACTACCATTATTGTTTTAAATCACAATCACAAACTGCCATTGTGGTTTTAAATCACAATCACAAACTACCATTGTGGTTCTAAATCTGAATCACAAACAAACATTGTGGTTTAAAATCACAATCACAAACTACCATTGTGGTTTGCAATCACAAACAACCATTGTGGTTTTAAATCTGAATCACAAACTACCATTGTGGTTTTCAATCTGAATCGGAAACTACCATTGTGGTTTTAAATCACAATCACAAACTACCATTGTGGTTTTAAATCACAATCACAAACTACCATTGTGGTTTTAAATCACAATCGCAAACTACCATTGTGGTTTTAAATCACAATCACAAACTACCATTGTGGTTTTCAATCACAATCACAAACTACCATTGTGGTTTTCAATCACAATCACAAACTACCATTGTGGTTTTGAATCACAATCACAAACTACCATTGTGGTTTTAAATCTGAATCACAAACAACCATTGTGGTTTTGAATCTAAATCACAAACTACCATTGTGGTTTTAAATCTAAATCATAAACTACCATTATGGTTTTAAATCAAAATCACAAACTACCATTATGGTTTTAAATCTGAATCACAAACTACCATTCTGATACTGAATCACAATCACAAACTACCATTGTGGTTTTAAATCACAATCACAAACTACCATTGTGGTTTTAAATCTGAATCACAAACTACCATTATGGTTTTAAATCGAAATCACAAACTACCATTGTGGTTTTGAATCTGAATCACAAACTACCATTCTGATACTGAATCACAATCACAAACTACCATTGTGGTTTTAAATCACAATCATAAACTACCATTGTGGTTTTAAATCACAATCATAAACTACCATTGTGGTTTTAAATCTGAATCACAAACTACCATTGTGGTTTTGAATCTGAATCGGAAACTACCATTGTGGTTTTAAATCTGAATCACAAACTACCATTGTTGTTTTAAATCTGAATCACAAACTACCATTGTGGTTTAAAATCTGAATCACAAACTACCATTGTTGTTTTAAATCTGAATCACAAAATACCATTCTGATACTGAATCACAATCACAAACTACCATTGTGGTTTTAAATCTGAATCACAAACTACCATTATTTGTTTTGAATCTGAATCGGAAACTACCATTCTGATCATGAATCACAATCACAAACTACCATTGTGGTTTTAAATCACAATCACAAACTACCATTGCGGTTTTAAATCACAATCACAAACTACCATTGTGGTTTTGAATCTAAATCACAAACTACCATTGTGATACTGAATCGGAATCACAAACTACCATTCTGATAATGAATCACAATCACAAACTAACATTGTGGTTTTGAATCTGAATCGGAAACTACCATTGTGGTTTGAATCAAAATCACAAACACCCATTGTGGTTTTAAATCTGAATCACAACTACCATTGTTGTTTTAAATCACAATCACAAACTACCATTGTGGTTTTATATCTGAATCACAAACTACCATTCTGATACTGAATCACAATCACAAACTAACATTGTGGTTTTGAATCTGAATCGGAAACTACCATTGTGGTTTTAAATCTGAATCACAAACTACCATCGTTGTTTTAAATCTGAATCACAAACTACCATTCTGATACTGAATCACAATCACAAACTACCATTATGGTTTTAAATCTGAATCGGAAACTACCATTGTTGTTTTAAATCACAATCACAAACTACCATTGTGGTTTTAAATCTGAATCACAAGCTACCATTCTGATACTGAATCACAATCACAAACTACCATTGTGGTTTTAAATCTGAATCACAAGCTACCATTCTGATACTGAATCACAATCACAAACTACCATTGTGGTTTTGAATCTGAATCGGAAACTACCATTCTGATACTGAATCACAATCACAAACTACCATTGTGGTTTGAATCAAAATCCAAACACCCATTGTGGTTTTAAATCCGAATCACAACTACCATTGTTGTTTTAAATCACAATCACAAACTACCATTGTGGTTTTGAATCTGAATCGGAAACTACCATTGTGGTTTTAAATCTGAATCACAAACTACCATTGTTGTTTTAAATCTGAATCACAAACTACCATTCTGATACTGAATCACAATCACAAACTACCATTGTGGTTTTGAATCTGAATCACAAACTACCATTGTGGTTTTAAATCTGAATCACAAGCTACCATTTTGATACTGAATCACAATCACAAACTACCATTGTGGTTTTGAATCTGAATCGGAAACTACCATTGTGGTTTTAAATCTGAATCACAAGCTACCATTGTTGTTTTACATCTGAATCACAAACTACCATTGTGGTTTAAATCACAATCACAAACTACCATTGTGGTTTTAAATCTGAATCACAAGCTACCATTGTTGTTTTAAATCTGAATCACAAGCTACCATTCTGATATTGAATCACAATCACAAACTACCATTGTGGTTTTAAATCTGAATCACAAACTACCATTGTTGTTTTACATCTGAATCACAAACTACCATTGTGGTTTTAAATCACAATCACAAACTACCATTGTGGTTTTAAATCACAATCATAAACTACCATTGTGGTTTTGAATCACAATCACAAACTACCATTATGGTTTTAAATCTGAATCACAAACTACCATTGTGGCTTTAAATCACAATCACAAACTACCATTGTGGCTTTAAATCTGAATCACAAACTACCATTGTGGTTTTAAATCACAATCACAAACTACCATTATGGTTTTAAATCTGAATCACAAACTACCATTGTGGCTTTAAATCACAATCACAAACTACCATTATGGTTTTAAATCACAATCACAAACTACCATTGTGGCTTTAAATCTGAATCACAACCTACCATTGTGGTTTTAAATCACAATCACAAACTACCATTGTGGTTTTAAATCACAATCACATACTACCATTGTGGCTTTAAATCTAAATCACAAACTACCATTGTTGTTTTACATCTGAATCACAAACTACCATTGTGGTTTTAAATCACAATCACAAACTACCATTGTGGTTTTAAATCACAATCATAAACTACCATTGTGGTTTTGAATCACAATCACAAACTACCATTGTGGTTTTAAATCACAATCATAAACTACCATTGTGGTTTTAAATCACAATAATAAACTACCATTATGGTTTTGAATCACAATCACAAACTACCATTATAGTTTTGAATCACAATCACAAACTACCATTATAGTTTTGAATCACAATCACAAACTACCATTATAGTTTTGAATCACAATCACAAACTACCATTATGGTTTTGAATCACAATCACAAACTACCATTATAGTTTTGAATCACAATCACAAACTACCATTATGGTTTTGAATCACAATCATAAACTACCATTATGGTTTTGAATCACAATCACAAACTACCATTATAGTTTTGAATCACAATCACAAACTACCATTATGGTTTTAAATCTGAATCGCAAACTACCATTGTGGTTTTAAATCACAATCACAAACTACCATTATGGTTTTGAATCTAAATCACAAACTACCATTATGGTTTTAAATCACAATCGCAAACTCCCATTATGGTTTTAAATCACAATCGCAAACTACCATTATGGTTTTAAATCACAATCACAAACTACCATTGTGGTTTTAAATCACAATCACAAACTACCATTATGGTTTTAAATCACAATCGCAAACTACCATTATGGTTTTAAATCACAGTCGCAAACTACCATTATGGTTTTAAATCACAATCACAAACTACCATTATGGTTTTAAATCACAATCGCAAACTACCATTATGGTTTTAAATCACAATCGCAAACTACAATTATGGTTTTAAATCACAATCGCAAACTACCATTATGGTTTTAAATCACAATCGCAAACTACCATTGTTGTTTTGAATCACAATCACAAACTACCATTATGGTTTTGAATCACAATCACAAACTACCATTGTTGTTTTACATCTGAATCACAAACTACCATTATGGTTTTAAATCACATTCACAAACTACCATTATGGTTTTAAATCTGAATCATAAACTACCATTATGGTTTTAAATCTGAATCACAAACTACCATTGTGGTTTTAAATCAAAATCATAAACTACCATTGTGGTTTTGAATCACAATCACAAACTACCATTATGGTTTTGAATCACAATCACAAACTACCATTATGGTTTTAAATCTGAATCACAAACTACCATTGTTGTTTTACATCTGAATCACAAACTACCATTATGGTTTTAAATCACAATCGCAAACTACCATTGTGGTTTTAAATCACAATCACAAACTACCATTGTGGTTTTCAATCACAATCACAAACTACCATTGTGGTTTTGAATCACAATCACAAACTACCATTGTGGTTTTAAATCTGAATCACAAACAACCATTGTGGTTTTGAATCTAAATCACAAACTACCATTGTGGTTTTAAATCTAAATCATAAACTACCATTATGGTTTTAAATCAAAATCACAAACTACCATTATGGTTTTAAATCTGAATCACAAACTACCATTCTGATACTGAATCACAATCACAAACTACCATTGTGGTTTTAAATCACAATCATAAACTACCATTGTGGTTTTAAATCACAATCACAAACTACCATTATGGTTTTAAATCTGAATCACAAACAACCATTGTGGTTTTGAATCTAAATCACAAACTACCATTGTGGTTTTAAATCTAAATCATAAACTACCATTATGGTTTTAAATCAAAATCACAAACTACCATTATGGTTTTAAATCTGAATCACAAACTACCATTCTGATACTGAATCACAATCACAAACTACCATTGTGGTTTTAAATCACAATCACAAACTACCATTGTGGTTTTAAATCACAATCACAAACTACCATTGTGGTTTTAAATCTGAATCACAAACTACCATTATGGTTTTAAATCGAAATCACAAACTACCATTGTGGTTTTGAATCTGAATCACAAACTACCATTCTGATACTGAATCACAATCACAAACTACCATTGTGGTTTTAAATCACAATCATAAACTACCATTGTGGTTTTAAATCACAATCATAAACTACCATTGTGGTTTTAAATCTGAATCACAAACTACCATTGTGGTTTTGAATCTGAATCGGAAACTACCATTGTGGTTTTAAATCTGAATCACAAACTACCATTGTTGTTTTAAATCTGAATCACAAACTACCATTGTGGTTTAAAATCTGAATCACAAACTACCATTGTTGTTTTAAATCTGAATCACAAAATACCATTCTGATACTGAATCACAATCACAAACTACCATTGTGGTTTTAAATCTGAATCACAAACTACCATTATTTGTTTTGAATCTGAATCGGAAACTACCATTCTGATCATGAATCACAATCACAAACTACCATTGTGGTTTTAAATCACAATCACAAACTACCATTGCGGTTTTAAATCACAATCACAAACTACCATTGTGGTTTTGAATCTAAATCACAAACTACCATTGTGATACTGAATCGGAATCACAAACTACCATTCTGATAATGAATCACAATCACAAACTAACATTGTGGTTTTGAATCTGAATCGGAAACTACCATTGTGGTTTGAATCAAAATCACAAACACCCATTGTGGTTTTAAATCTGAATCACAACTACCATTGTTGTTTTAAATCACAATCACAAACTACCATTGTGGTTTTATATCTGAATCACAAACTACCATTGTGGTTTTATATCTGAATCACAAACTACCATTCTGATACTGAATCACAATCACAAACTAACATTGTGGTTTTGAATCTGAATCGGAAACTACCATTGTGGTTTTAAATCTGAATCACAAACTACCATCGTTGTTTTAAATCTGAATCACAAACTACCATTCTGATACTGAATCACAATCACAAACTACCATTATGGTTTTAAATCTGAATCGGAAACTACCATTGTTGTTTTAAATCACAATCACAAACTACCATTGTGGTTTTAAATCTGAATCACAAGCTACCATTCTGATACTGAATCACAATCACAAACTACCATTGTGGTTTTAAATCTGAATCACAAGCTACCATTCTGATACTGAATCACAATCACAAACTACCATTGTGGTTTTGAATCTGAATCGGAAACTACCATTCTGATACTGAATCACAATCACAAACTACCATTGTGGTTTGAATCAAAATCCAAACACCCATTGTGGTTTTAAATCCGAATCACAACTACCATTGTTGTTTTAAATCACAATCACAAACTACCATTGTGGTTTTGAATCTGAATCGGAAACTACCATTGTGGTTTTAAATCTGAATCACAAACTACCATTGTTGTTTTAAATCTGAATCACAAACTACCATTCTGATACTGAATCACAATCACAAACTACCATTGTGGTTTTGAATCTGAATCACAAACTACCATTGTGGTTTTAAATCTGAATCACAAGCTACCATTTTGATACTGAATCACAATCACAAACTACCATTGTGGTTTTGAATCTGAATCGGAAACTACCATTGTGGTTTTAAATCTGAATCACAAGCTACCATTGTTGTTTTACATCTGAATCACAAACTACCATTGTGGTTTAAATCACAATCACAAACTACCATTGTGGTTTTAAATCTGAATCACAAGCTACCATTGTTGTTTTAAATCTGAATCACAAGCTACCATTCTGATACTGAATCACAATCACAAACTACCATTGTGGTTTTAAATCTGAATCACAAACTACCATTGTTGTTTTACATCTGAATCACAAACTACCATTGTGGTTTTAAATCACAATCACAAACTACCATTGTGGTTTTAAATCACAATCATAAACTACCATTGTGGTTTTGAATCACAATCACAAACTACCATTATGGTTTTAAATCTGAATCACAAACTACCATTGTGGCTTTAAATCACAATCACAAACTACCATTGTGGCTTTAAATCTGAATCACAAACTACCATTGTGGTTTTAAATCACAATCACAAACTACCATTATGGTTTTAAATCTGAATCACAAACTACCATTGTGGCTTTAAATCACAATCACAAACTACCATTATGGTTTTAAATCACAATCACAAACTACCATTGTGGCTTTAAATCTGAATCACAAACTACCATTGTGGTTTTAAATCACAATCACAAACTACCATTGTGGTTTTAAATCACAATCACATACTACCATTGTGGCTTTAAATCTAAATCACAAACTACCATTGTTGTTTTACATCTGAATCACAAACTACCATTGTGGTTTTAAATCACAATCACAAACTACCATTGTGGTTTTAAATCACAATCATAAACTACCATTGTGGTTTTGAATCACAATCACAAACTACCATTGTGGTTTTAAATCACAATCATAAACTACCATTGTGGTTTTAAATCACAATAATAAACTACCATTATGGTTTTGAATCACAATCACAAACTACCATTATAGTTTTGAATCACAATCACAAACTACCATTATAGTTTTGAATCACAATCACAAACTACCATTATGGTTTTGAATCACAATCACAAACTACCATTATAGTTTTGAATCGCAATCACAAACTACCATTATGGTTTTGAATCACAATCACAAACTACCATTATGGTTTTGAATCACAATCACAAACTACCATTATAATTTTGAATCACAATCACAAACTACCATTATGGTTTTGAATCACAATCACAAACTACCATTATAGTTTTGAATCACAATCACAAACTACCATTATGGTTTTAAATCTGAATCGCAAACTACCATTGTGGTTTTAAATCACAATCACAAACTACCATTATGGTTTTGAATCTAAATCACAAACTACCATTATGGTTTTAAATCACAATCGCAAACTCCCATTATGGTTTTAAATCACAATCGCAAACTACTATTATGGTTTTAAATCACAATCACAAACTACCATTGTGGTTTTAAATCACAATCACAAACTACCATTATGGTTTTAAATCACAATCGCAAACTACCATTATGGTTTTAAATCACAGTCGCAAACTACCATTATGGTTTTATATCACAATCACAAACTACCATTATGGTTTTAAATCACAATCGCAAACTACCATTATGGTTTTAAATCACAATCGCAAACTACCATTATGGTTTTAAATCACAATCGCAAACTACCATTATGGTTTTAAATCACAATCGCAAACTACCATTGTTGTTTTGAATCACAATCACAAACTACCATTATGGTTTTGAATCACAATCACAAACTACCATTGTTGTTTTACATCTGAATCACAAACTACCATTATGGTTTTAAATCACATTCACAAACTACCATTATGGTTTTAAATCTGAATCATAAACTACCATTATGGTTTTAAATCACAATCGCAAACTACCATTGTGGTTTTAAATCACAATCGCAAACTACCATTGTTGTTTTACATCTGAATCACAAACTACCATTATGGTTTTAAATCACAATCACAAACTACCATTGTGGTTTTAAATCAAAATCATAAACTACCATTGTGGTTTTGAATCACAATCACAAACTACCATTATGGTTTTGAATCACAATCACAAACTACCATTATGGTTTTAAATCTGAATCCCAAACTACCATTGTTGTTTTACATCTGAATCACAAACTACCATTGTGGTTTTAAATCACAATCACAAACTACCATTATGGTTTTGAATAGGAATCACAAACTACCATTGTGGTTTTAAATCACAATCACAAACTACCATTGTGGTTTTGAATCAGAATCACAAACTACCATTGTGGTTTTAAATCACAATCACAAACTACCATTGTGGTTTAAATCACAATCACAAACTACCATTGTGGTTTTAAATCACAATCACAAACTACCATTGTGGTTTTTAATCGGAATCACAAACTACCATTGTGGTTTTAAATCACAATCACAAACTACCATTGTGATTTAAATCACAATCACAAACTACCATTGTGGTTTTAAATCACAATCACAAACTACCATTGTGGTTTTTAATCGGAATCACAAACTACCATTGTGGTTTTAAATCACAATCACAAACTACCATGTGGTTTAAATCACAATCACAAACTACCATTGTGGTTTTAAATCACAATCACAAACTACCATTGTGGTTTTTAATCGGAATCACAAACTACCATTGTGGTTTTAAATCTGAATCACAAACTACCATTGTTGTTTTAAATCTGAATCACAAACTACCATTGTGGTTTAAAATCTGAATCACAAACTACCATTGTTGTTTTAAATCTGAATCACAAAATACCATTCTGATACTGAATCACAATCACAAACTACCATTGTGGTTTTAAATCTGAATCACAAACTACCATTATTTGTTTTGAATCTGAATCGGAAACTACCATTCTGATCATGAATCACAATCACAAACTACCATTGTGGTTTTAAATCACAATCACAAACTACCATTGCGGTTTTAAATCACAATCACAAACTACCATTGTGGTTTTGAATCTAAATCACAAACTACCATTGTGATACTGAATCGGAATCACAAACTACCATTCTGATAATGAATCACAATCACAAACTAACATTGTGGTTTTGAATCTGAATCGGAAACTACCATTGTGGTTTGAATCAAAATCACAAACACCCATTGTGGTTTTAAATCTGAATCACAACTACCATTGTTGTTTTAAATCACAATCACAAACTACCATTGTGGTTTTATATCTGAATCACAAACTACCATTGTGGTTTTATATCTGAATCACAAACTACCATTCTGATACTGAATCACAATCACAAACTAACATTGTGGTTTTGAATCTGAATCGGAAACTACCATTGTGGTTTTAAATCTGAATCACAAACTACCATCGTTGTTTTAAATCTGAATCACAAACTACCATTCTGATACTGAATCACAATCACAAACTACCATTATGGTTTTAAATCTGAATCGGAAACTACCATTGTTGTTTTAAATCACAATCACAAACTACCATTGTGGTTTTAAATCTGAATCACAAGCTACCATTCTGATACTGAATCACAATCACAAACTACCATTGTGGTTTTAAATCTGAATCACAAGCTACCATTCTGATACTGAATCACAATCACAAACTACCATTGTGGTTTTGAATCTGAATCGGAAACTACCATTCTGATACTGAATCACAATCACAAACTACCATTGTGGTTTGAATCAAAATCACAAACACCCATTGTGGTTTTAAATCCGAATCACAACTACCATTGTTGTTTTAAATCACAATCACAAACTACCATTGTGGTTTTATATCTGAATCACAAACTACCATTGTGGTTTTAAATCTGAATCACAAGCTACCATTCTGATACTGAATCACAATCACAAACTACCATTGTGGTTTAAAATCTGAATCACAAGCTACCATTCTGATACTGAATCACAATCACAAACTACCATTGTGGTTTTGAATCTGAATCGGAAACTACCATTGTGGTTTTAAATCTGAATCACAAACTACCATTGTTGTTTTAAATCTGAATCACAAACTACCATTCTGATACTGAATCACAATCACAAACTACCATTGTGGTTTTGAATCTGAATCACAAACTACCATTGTGGTTTTAAATCTGAATCACAAGCTACCATTCTGATACTGAATCACAATCACAAACTACCATTGTGGTTTTGAATCTGAATCGGAAACTACCATTGTGGTTTTAAATCTGAATCACAAGCTACCATTGTTGTTTTACATCTGAATCACAAACTACCATTGTGGTTTTAAATCACAATCACAAACTACCATTGTGGTTTTAAATCTGAATCACAAGCTACCATTGTTGTTTTAAATCTGAATCACAAGCTACCATTCTGATACTGAATCACAATCACAAACTACCATTGTGGTTTTAAATCTGAATCACAAACTACCATTGTTGTTTTACATCTGAATCACAAACTACCATTGTGGTTT
The DNA here is from genome assembly GCF_964187855.1 of Myxine glutinosa. NCBI lineage: Eukaryota > Metazoa > Chordata > Myxini > Myxiniformes > Myxinidae > Myxine > Myxine glutinosa. The sequence goes on from NC_136265.1 coordinate 122,823,694, forward strand.
TAAATCACAATCACAAACTACCATTGTGGTTTTAAATCACAATCATAAACTACCATTGTGGTTTTGAATCACAATCACAAACTACCATTATGGTTTTAAATCTGAATCACAAACTACCATTGTGGCTTTAAATCACAATCACAAACTACCATTGTGGCTTTAAATCTGAATCACAAACTACCATTGTGGTTTTAAATCACAATCACAAACTACCATTATGGTTTTAAATCTGAATCACAAACTACCATTGTGGCTTTAAATCACAATCACAAACTACCATTATTGTTTTAAATCACAATCACAAACTACCATTGTGGCTTTAAATCTGAATCACAAACTACCATTGTGGTTTTAAATCACAATCACAAACTACCATTGTGGTTTTAAATCACAATCACATACTACCATTGTGGCTTTAAATCTAAATCACAAACTACCATTGTTGTTTTACATCTGAATCACAAACTACCATTGTGGTTTTAAATCACAATCACAAACTACCATTGTGGTTTTAAATCACAATCATAAACTACCATTGTGGTTTTGAATCACAATCACAAACTACCATTGTGGTTTTAAATCACAATCATAAACTGCCATTGTGGTTTTAAATCACAATAATAAACTACCATTATGGTTTTGAATCACAATCACAAACTACCATTATAGTTTTGAATCACAATCACAAACTACCATTATAGTTTTGAATCACAATCACAAACTACCATTATAGTTTTGAATCACAATCACAAACTACCATTATGGTTTTGAATCACAATCACAAACTACCATTATAGTTTTGAATCACAATCACAAACTACCATTATGGTTTTGAATCACAATCACAAACTACCATTATGGTTTTGAATCACAATCACAAACTACCATTATAATTTTGAATCACAATCACAAACTACCATTATGGTTTTGAATCACAATCACAAACTACCATTATAGTTTTGAATCACAATCACAAACTACCATTATGGTTTTAAATCTGAATCGCAAACTACCATTGTGGTTTTAAATCACAATCACAAACTACCATTATGGTTTTGAATCTAAATCACAAACTACCATTATGGTTTTAAATCACAATCGCAAACTCCCATTATGGTTTTAAATCACAATCGCAAACTACCATTATGGTTTTAAATCACAATCACAAACTACCATTGTGGTTTTAAATCACAATCACAAACTACCATTATGGTTTTAAATCACAATCGCAAACTACCATTATGGTTTTAAATCACAATCGCAAACTACCATTATGGTTTTAAATCACAATCACAAACTACCATTATGGTTTTAAATCACAATCGCAAACTACCATTATGGTTTTAAATCACAATCGCAAACTACCATTATGGTTTTAAATCACAATCGCAAACTACCATTATGGTTTTAAATCACAATCGCAAACTACCATTGTTGTTTTGAATCACAATCACAAACTACCATTATGGTTTTGAATCACAATCACAAACTACCATTGTTGTTTTACATCTGAATCACAAACTACCATTATGGTTTTAAATCACATTCACAAACTACCATTATGGTTTTAAATCTGAATCATAAACTACCATTATGGTTTTAAATCACAATCGCAAACTACCATTGTGGTTTTAAATCACAATCGCAAACTACCATTGTTGTTTTACATCTGAATCACAAACTACCATTATGGTTTTAAATCACAATCACAAACTACCATTATGGTTTTAAATCTGAATCACAAACTACCATTGTGGTTTTAAATCAAAATCATAAACTACCATTGTGGTTTTGAATCACAATCACAAACTACCATTATGGTTTTGAATCACAATCACAAACTACCATTATGGTTTTAAATCTGAATCACAAACTACCATTGTTGTTTTACATCTGAATCACAAACTACCATTGTGGTTTTAAATCACAATCACAAACTACCATTCTGGTTTTGAATAGGAATCACAAACTACCATTGTGGTTTTAAATCATAATCACAAACTACCATTGTGGTTTTGAATCAGAATCACAAACTACCATTGTGGTTTTAAATCACAATCACAAACTACCATTGTGGTTTAAATCACAATCACAAACTACCATTGTGGTTTTAAATCACAATCACAAACTACCATTGTGGTTTTTAATCGGAATCACAAACTACCATTGTGGTTTTAAATCACAATCACAAACTACCATTGTGGTTTAAATCACAATCACAAACTACCATTGTGGTTTTAAATCACAATCACAAACTACCATTGTGGTTTTTAATCGGAATCACAAACTACCATGTGGTTTAAATCACAATCACAAACTACCATTGTGGTTTTAAATCACAATCACAAACTACCATTGTGGTTTTAAATCACAATCACAAACTACCATTGTGGTTTTGAATCGGAATCACAAACTACCATTGTGGTTTTGAATCGGAATCACAAACGACCATTGTTGTTTTAAATCACAATCACAAACTACCATTGTGGTTTTGAATCGGAATCACAAACGACCATTGTTGTTTTAAATCACAATCACAAACTACCATTGTGGTTTTGAATCGGAATCACAAACTACCATTGTGGTGCCCCATCAGCAGAGGGCGCTGTCACGCGGTTAAGTTGTCGTGTCTCAGAGTGAACGTTAAGCCTGCTGTCTCAGACATGTCCACGTCATAACCCCTGCCAAAGGTAGATGGAGGTTATGTTTTCACCACGGTCCGTCCGTCTGTCTGGTTGTCTGTCCATTTGTGAACAAAATATCTCAAAAACTTGTGCACGGATTCGGACGAAATTTGGCAGAGATGTAGCAGATATGACGAGGACGAAATGATTAGATGTTGGTGACGATCTGAATATATCGATTCAGATGAGAGAATTATTTAATTTTTAAAGTGATTCTTCACCATTGGGAGATTCGGTCACAAACGATACATAGCAGGATATCTCAAAAAGTTATGGATGGATTTGGACGAAACTTGTTGGACTGGTTGGGTGTCTAACAAGGAAGAATCGATTCAATTTTTTTGAAGATCCGTGTCCGGCTACTAGAATTTTCTAAGTGATTCTTCACCATTGAGTGATATGGCCAACCAGGCGGAGGTGTGCTCTCTACTGAGTGCCGTTCTAGTTTTAGTCTGTTTTAAACATTATATTATGCTATGTATACATTCTTTACCATTATATTACACACAACATTATATTTTAAGGTCAAAATCCTGACGTAAATATATAAAAGCTGAAAAACAAGACAGTTTATTAATTTCCCTTTAATTGCACAATCTTTTAAAACACAACTAATGGGTCTGTTTGGGGTGCGTGGTGATGTGACATCCATGGAGTCGTTTTTTGTTCGGCGGGTATTTCAAACTTTTTTGAAATTCCCGCCGAACAAAAAACGACTCCTGCGAACAATTGACGACGCTTCCGAACCCCCGCGCATGTTTGGCGAACTTTTGGAGCCTAAAATACGAATGTTGGACTTTGCCATTTTTTTCGACATTCGCATCCTTCGCGAACAGTTCGCGTGTCCCGTGAAAACCCACCTTTAATAATTATTGTTAATAATTTTAACAACTCTACTGTGACATCATCTTTTTTACCCTCATGAACGCTCCCTAACTCTTCCTCTTCCTTTCTAGGTTATTGTGTTGCTCCTCTTCCTCTTTTTATGTTCCATTTCTGTTTCATCCCCAGTTCTCCTTTTACTAGCAGAAGTACCCGGCATTGCCGGGCGGGGGAGGGGAGGGGGAAGGGGAGGGGAGGGGAACGGGGGGAGGGGAGGAGGGGGGGAGGAGGGGGGGAGGGGAGAAGAGGGGGGAGGGGAGAAGAGGGGGGGGAGGAGAGAAGAGGGGGGAGGGGGAGGGGGGAGGGGAGGAGAAGGGGGGAGGGGAGGAGAGGGGGGAGGGGGAGGGTAATGGGGGAGGGGGGAGGGGAGGGAGGGGGGAGTGGGAGGGGGGAGGGGGGAGGAAGGGGAGGGGGAGGGGAGGGGGGAGGGGGAGGGGAACGGGGGGAGGGGAGAAGAGTGGGGGGAAGTACCCGGCATTGCCGGGCGGGGGAGGGGAGGGGGAAGAGGAGGGGAGGGGAACGGGGGGGAGGGGAGGAGAGGGGGGGAGGGGAGAGGAGGGGGAAGTACCCGGCATTCGAGGGGAGGAGAGGGGGGGGAGGGGAGAGGAGGGGGAAGTACCCGGCATTCCGTGTATAAACGTGAGGGAGAAGAGGGGGAGGGGGGAGGGCGCGCGAATCGTCGAATCAGCGCGCTGCTCTGCCACCGATTCAGATTCCATGTATAATATTCCTCGCTGAAAAAAAATATGGATCTAAACATGAAAGGGGAAAAAACCTATGTGGTGTAAATGGCAATGTTCCTCGCTCAAATGTGAAAAAACGCAATCGCGCGGCAAGGAACATCACGTGATCGCTCTGAGCGATCGATTGCAACTCTGCGTCGTGTCGTGGGCGTGGCCAACGTGGCCTCATGCTCCCAGGTGATTGGCTAACTCGAGCTCGAGAGAGCCATAATGCGCTCCGTTATGGCAAAAAATATGGATCTAAAGATGAAAGAAAAAAAAACCTATGTGGTGTGAATGGCAATGTTCCTCGCTCAAATGTGAAAAAACGCAATCGTGTGAAAAAAAAACCTTCCGCGGCAAGGAACATCACGTGATCGCTCTGAGCGATCGATTGCAACTCTGCGTCGTGTCGTGGGCGTGGCCAACGTGGCCTCATGCTCCCAGGTGAAAGGGTAACTCGAGCTCGAGAGAGCCATAATGCGCTACGTTATGGCAAAAAATATGGATCTAAAGATGAAAGAAAAAAAAACCTATGTGGTGTGAATGGCAATGTTCCTCGCTGAAATGTGAAAAAACGCAATCGCTTTTTGCTCTGAAATATGTGCGAACGCGTAACTGAGTTAATGGCGGCAAGGAACATCACGTGATCGCTCTGAGCGAATCAGCGCGCTGCTCTGCCATTCCGGTCATAATATTCCTCGCTGAAATGCACTGAGGTAAAAATATGGTAAAAAAATATTATGAAATAAATTTTTAGGTCGGCCATGTTCTTCCCAGGCTCAATGGCCATGTTTGTGCCAAATATCAAGTATGTGAGCCTCTCCGTTTAGGAGTCTATCGGTAACATTACACACACACACACACACACACACACACACACACACACATACACACACAAACTGTGTTTTATATATATAGATTTCTGTTTCATCCCCAGTTCCCCTTTTCCTCTTTTTATGTTCCATTTCTGTTTCATCCCCAGTTCTCCTTTTCCTCTTTTTATGTTCCATTTCTGTTTCACCCCCAGTTCCCCTTTTCCTCTTTTTATGTTCCATTTCTGTTTCATCCCCAGTTCCCCTTTTCCTCTTTTTATGTTCCATTTCTGTTTCACCCCCAGTTCCCCTTTTCCTCTTTTTATGTTCCATTTCTGTTTCATCCCCAGTTCTCCTTTTCCTCTTTTTGGGTCCATTTCTGTTTCATCCCCAGTTCTCCTTTTCCTCTTTTTATGTTCCATTTCTGTTTCATCCCCAGTTCTCCTTTTCCTCTTTTTGGGTCCATTTCTGTTTCATCCCCAGTTCTCCTTTTCCTCTTTTTATGTTCCATTTCTGTTTCACCCCCAGTTCCCCTTTTCCTCTTTTTGGGTCCATTTCTGTTTCATCCCCAGTTCCCCTTTTCCTCTTTTTATGTTCCATTTCTGTTTCATCCCCAGTTCTCCTTTTCCTCTTTTTGGGTCCATTTCTGTTTCACCCCCAGTTCCCCTTTTCCTCTTTTTATGTTCCATTTCTGTTTCATCCCCAGTTCTCCTTTTCCTCTTTTTGGGTCCATTTCTGTTTCATCCCCAGTTCTCCTTTTCCTCTTTTTATGTTCCATTTCTGTTTCATCCCCAGTTCTCCTTTTCCTCTTTTTGGGTCCATTTCTGTTTCATCCCCAGTTCTCCTTTTCCTCTTTTTATGTTCCATTTCTGTTTCACCCCCAGTTCCCCTTTTCCTCTTTTTATGTTCCATTTCTGTTTCATCCCCAGTTCCCCTTTTCCTCTTTTTATGTTCCATTTCTGTTTCATCCCCAGTTCTCCTTTTCCTCTTTTTGGGTCCATTTCTGTTTCATCCCCAGTTCTCCTTTTCCTCTTTTTATGTTCCATTTCTGTTTCATCCCCAGTTCTCCTTTTCCTCTTTTGGGGTCCATTTCTGTTTCATCCCCAGTTCTCCTTTTCCTCTTTTTATGTTCCATTTCTGTTTCACCCCCAGTTCCCCTTTTCCTCTTTTTATGTTCCATTTCTGTTTCATCCCCAGTTCTCCTTTTCCTCTTTTTATGTTCCATTTCTGTTTCATCCCCAGTTCCCCTTTTCCTCTTTTTATGTTCCATTTCTGTTTCATCCCCAGTTCTCCTTTTCCTCTTTTTATGTTCCATTTCTGTTTCATCCCCAGTTCCCCTTTTCCTCTTTTTATGTTCCATTTCTGTTTAATCCCCAGTTCCCCTTTTCCTCTTTTTGGGTCCATTTCTGTTTCATCCCCAGTTCTCCTTTTCCTCTTTTTATGTTCCATTTCTGTTTCATCCCCAATTCCCCTTTTCCTCTTTTTATGTTCCATTTCTGTTTCATCCCCAGTTCCCCTTTTCCTCTTTTTATGTTCCATTTCTGTTTCATCCCCAGTTCCCCTTTTCCTCTTTTTATGTTCCATTTCTGTTTCATCCCCAGTTCTCCTTTTCCTCTTTTTATGTTCCATTTCTGTTTCATCCCCAGTTCTCCTTTTCCTCTTTTTATGTTCCATTTCTGTTTCATCCCCAGTTCCCCTTTTCCTCTTTTTGGTTCAATTTCCGTTTCATCCCCAGTTCTCCTTTTCCTCTTTTTGGTTCAATTACCGTTTCATCCCCAGTTCCCCTTTTCCTCTTTTCGGTTCCATTTCCATTTCATCCCCAGTTCCCCTTTTCCTCTTTTTATGTTCAATTTCCGTTTCATCCCCAGTTCCCCTTTTCCTCTTTTTATGTTCCATTTCTGTTTCATCCCCAGTTCTCCTTTTCCTCTTTTTATGTTCCATTTATGTTTCATGCCCAGTTCTCCTCTTCCTCTTATTGCTGTATTTGAGTTTGTAATCACATTGTTCAACCAATGTGTCCTCCCACACCCCCTATTTTGCTCTCATTCTTCCTGCAAGTATTCCTCTGTTGTGTCCCTCTACCCTGAAATTGGTGTGTCCCCTTTTAGCTCCCCTTTCCCCCATCTTCTCGTCCATTTTATGCTCTAGCTCTTTCTTAATCCCTTCCCTGCAGGTCACGTTTGGGATGCCAGGTCGTCCTGGAGCCGTGGATGGATGGGATGAAGGTCAAGGTTCCCAAGCACACAGCGGACCTTCGCGGCCTTGCCGAAGATGGGAAAATGGAGGGGTAACCGTCATTGTTCGGGAATAAACACATCCATGCCTACCTGCTCTGTGCCTATAAATATCCAGGCCCACATAACACTTCACGCACATTTACACGAACTTTCACATTTCTCATTAAAAGTGCTCATGATGTGTGAGTCTGTGTAATTGACGCTGGTCGTACACTCGTAACCACAGGACGGTAATTTAACCACATCCACCTGAGTCAAGCAGACTCCTATATATGATGCTTTCTTACCTATCATCTGTGTGCGACGTTGTATTGCTGTTTGATGACACAGAGAAAACATGTTGAATTATGTTTTACTCTATCCAACTGTGGTTACCTATTTACCACGTGTGGTGTCATTGTGTGAAGCTCACAGTGTGTCCGTGCCGCGAATCCTGCACTCTTTCTGTCCACCCTTACCTGACAGCAAGCTCACGTCTCTAATAACGCACCATACAGGTGTGGCAATCACATGAAACAGGTGTGTGGCAACCACACTATACCGGTGTGTGGCAATCACACTACACAGGTGTGGCAATCACACTACACAGGTGTGACACTTTTCTCTCCACAGTCAGCAGAGCAGTTTGGAACAAATCCAAGAAATGCCACCTGCAAGGTTCATCCATACTCTGTCCTCTAAATGCTGAGAGAAAGCGGCACCAACCATTGTATAAAGTTTTAGGCACGACTCGGTCAGGATCGGAATCGAACTGCTGACCTCACCCTTCGACATAGGCCGTTGTAGGGGAATTTGTAGCTGAGACTCAAGACTCCAATGACCGGACACAGGTTTTACAAAAGGTCTGGTTTATTAACTGGTTATTCACTTCATTCCAATTACCAAATAATACCGCTTAATTCAATGGACCAGGTTAACTCTTTTCGCATGGTCCTTCTCGTTCGGCCGATGTCCTCCGCCACTCCCGTCGGTCAGAGCTTCTGCTCACAAGTTCTTTTGACTCAACGTTTGCGCTCGTTTATATGGACAAACTGGACTTAATCCCCTGTCCGCTGAACGTTAATCCTTTCTCCGCTAATGCCCCGAGGTCATGCATGCACCAAGTCCTGGCATCAGCTCGCTCCCCTCCTGCTGTGAGTTCCGTTTACCAAACGATAGGGGGGTGCTCCAGCCAGGGGCTGTGACCAGGTGGACAAGAGATTATCATGTTCGGGCACATTCCTGACACTCATTTACGAACTCGTCTTTCACAGAGTTTGCAGGTAAAATGTATCTGCTTCGTTACCAGTGTTAATTAATAAGTTACCAGTGCCAATTAATAAGTTACACTGAGTTACACTTCCACAATTCCCTCATCTTTTTGTTTTTGTTTATATTAACCATTAATCTAAACATCAATATAAGTAAACAATCAATCACTACAAGTAAACATCATTACAAGTATAAGTAAATTAATCAATCACTTTGGTAATCAAATTCCCTTGGGCATACAACGTCATCCTGCAAGAATCACAAAACATTTCGTTGGTCATTGACTCCTTCCATATCGTTCAATCTATTGCATTTGCATCACAAATATATTTTCAAAACAACACTTCACCATCACCAAGATACAACAATTTCACTTCATTTTCAAGTTTTGTAAAGCATCTGCACCATCTGGCAAAAAATGTTTGCCTCCACACAAATGTTGACTTTGTTTGAAAGGAAGGGCTGATCACTTGTGTTTGAATCCTGGTATGAAACATTTTCTCCTAATGTCTTCATAGCTCCTGCACTACTTCGTGTAGGATTTCGCTGTTGTGGTAACATTGCGGAGTCATAGACTGACCCTGCTCTCCTTGTAGCATTCTTGCCACTTTTTGCTGTAAACCATAGTAATTCCTGAACAAGGCCTTCACCCAGTTGTAGTCGACTTGCCTCCTCCCTCATTGTGAGTGGGCAGCAAGTATTGGTGTGACGTTGATTGGCCAGCAAGATGTGGAACAGGGATGCCGGATGCATCCACAATGATGTTGGGACCATGGTGTTCCGGTCATTCATGGTCCTTACCAGGAGCAACCAGCAGAATCGTGCACAGCTGTTGTGACAAGGGCACAGCCGTTTTTTTGCAGCTCCATGCTGGTTCCCCGGACGTTGGTGAAGTAATAACATATGTCCCCGCATTTCACAGAGGTTGCAGGTAAAATGTCGTTATCCTGCAACTTCTGATGTGGTGAATGTTCGAAGCCTTCGAACAAGAGTAAGTGATCGCCTTTCTTTCATATGTTGCAGTGTGATCCAGGCAAATGGTCACATAAATTTCCTTGGTGAAGGTAAGCATTCATCTCCAAGTTACACGGGAGAATGTCTTCATCATTCTTTGAGAAAGAGGGTGTATGCCATGATTAACTTCATTTTTTAGCCACAAATTTTCTTTCTCGAACTTCTTCCCAATTCCGTTAGCAATCCCTCCAAAATGTGATCTCGTCTTATCCTTATGCTCAGTCACATCTGAATCTGCTTTCCGCACACACTGAATCAGATAGGGTACATCTTACCATGAAATCAGCATAATCATGTATATCTTCCGACAGTTTCACATTCAACAATTTGTTGTTTTTCCTTAACACAAAAGTTATATTCATTTATATGCGTCACACAAATAATATTCAATCAGGTATGTATTTTATTACTAAACTAAGAATAGCATTGTATATGATTACAATCACAAACGGGAATACCTAATTCCCAACAACAATTTTCCCAAACCAACAAATTAAACATAATGTATTATTACCATAATTCCTCTCCACTTTTTCTTTTCCCTCTTTTTTTCCTAACAGTGTGTCACTCGTGGTGATATGAGTTCACTGATATTGTAATTGACACAACTCATAACATTGTCGTTATGCCATTATCTTAATTCTACTGTATTCACTATTCATTTGCAACATCACTTGATTCATTCTTTTAATCTCGGTATTATTCATATCATCATAACAATCTTTCTATTTTAGGTCCATATTTGTTTCTATTCTTATCAACCTCCTACGGTTTATCAATTTGTTCCAAAACACTGCAACCAAAGGTTTTAACCAAAGCTCTACCAAACTATTTCCAATTTGAACTCAAAATGCTAATTAAACAACAATTCAAAGAATTAACTTCAATGGGTCAACAAATTCATTTTATAAACAGATCTAATTTTCCCATCCAATAATTTTCCTTGCCAAATGTCATATTGCAACACTTTAATAAACCTTCGAAAAATGTCTCCCAAATCAATAAATTCCCTTTTTACTTCCCAAATACTCATCTGTAAATTACATATTCAATTACAGTTTTTTTCCTATTTGTTCGGCCTAAATGGCCACCGAAGTGGCTGCCAACATGCAGTACCGTTTTTATCTACCAAGCAAGTATTCGTCCACATAAGATCTCTACCAAAATGTTGTTTGTAAAAAACAAATCTGGGATTTCTGATTACATGGATGCACATTCTCAGGACATTTCAGGCTGCTTGTTAACAATCCACTACGATAAATTAATTCCTTTACCCACAATCAAATAATTAGTACAAATTGAGGATATTATCCCTATCACATTCATTTATAGATTCATTATGTTGGATCTAAATTTTCTCCCACTGCTGCAAGGAAGAACAATAGCTCTCATAAGTCTTTGTAATATCTCACTTCATTTACCCAGCATCGAAGAATTTATTTACTATCCATTCCCATCTGTTAACCAGTGACTTTGTTTGAACTCCAAAACTTAATTTGATGAATCCCATGTGTACAGCTACCACTTATTGAAACCCATACTTTTGTAGAAAATATCCAAGTAAGTGTTTTTATTTTAAACCCCCTTAACTGTTGCTCATCCATTTCTATGCACCCAGTGAGTACTACTGACACCAGTATGCCAATATAGGTGTGCGAGTTTAACAAATATGTTGCAGGTACACGTGACATCGCGTTCTGAGTATAAATAACGTAACAGCGCGTTCATGTCTGCCCCTTGGTTTAAGATTCACAATGCATTCCGTTTTAAAACTCACAATAGTTCAAATCAGCAAGATTTTCTTTACTATTTTCCCATATCATCTATGCCTAATACACATCCATACATACAGCACAATTTATATGCTGATAAAATTCAAGTTTATATATATATATATATATATATATATATATATATATATATATATATATAAATCCGTGAGCAGAGTATTCTGGGAAGTCAGTGTAAGACCTCTCCCAAATTTGGCTAATTTTGTACTCCCTCATTTCTTTTTTATGAAGCTCATATCCATAAATAGCTGTTATTCTCATATAAATTCTATCAAAATGGAATCCCCAAATTACTCACAATTTTACTATTAATTAATGGCTGCTCATAACCCAGCACATCAAATCTTTATATTCCATCTCCCTTGACAAAAGAGATAATGTTCATAATCAAATTATATTTTTATTTTATTTTACGGATTCTCTGCATATTCAATCCCATCCACATAAAACTATCCATTTCCAGACAGGCACACTGTCGGTGTCAACAATCTTGTAAGATTGATACACAAAACAATAACAAACACTAACATTGACACACAAAAATACACACACACATGCATTATGCGTATTTGTTTGCGTTGGAACTATTATTTACAGATCAAGATGGGTGTCAATTTTATTTCAATTTCATAAAATTTGTCCTTCAATTTTAGAAATGCTAATACACAAATGGACCAAAAAGTTTATTCTTAGAAAACCCCTATGATGTCACATTGAAATTACCCTTTCAGTTCCCACAATAATTTATCCAAATTTGACTACACACCCATTTACATGTCAGTCGACCACTGACTTATCAATCATGCGGAACACTAGTCCGAAATTCCCACCTGATCATGATGTGACCCTTGTCACTTGGTTTCAAAAATTTGCAAAGCAATTGTTCCAACTTTGTAAATTTAAAATTGTGTGCCCAACATAAAAGATCCAATTCCGGCATGTGATCAATTAATTACTAATTTGCTTACAAGCAAAAGAAAAAATGAATAATTCTTGCTCCGAAAACTTTTCAGACCCAAGAATCATCGACAGTTATTCATGTTTGTCCAGTAATCTCATTTGTTGAGGCCAATCGTCATTTGGGATTTGTCGCAATGAAGGCCTAATCATTGTCTGAGGTATCGGTCAGCACTGGTACCCTTGATCTTGGTTTACCCTATTAACTTGTCTTCCTTTTGGTATACGGACATCCTCTTTTCCAATGTCCCATCCGTCCACACTTGAAACACCGGTTTCTGTCGTTGTCTGATCTGTGCACCTGTGCACTTGTATTGCTGGGCTGCATCTCTACATCCCTGAGTTGCCACTGCAGTCTCTCGTTATCTCCTGAAACACGAAAAAATTCTCTGTACCGTCCTTTTTGGGGAGACAACTGGAAATCTGATGGGACAACTGTCACTTTCATTCCTAATTTCGAGGGCAGCTGTGCATTTGTCTCCTCCACTGTATCCTGTATCCTTTTTATTTTAAATTCTAGATCCGTTATCCGTTCTTGCTGTTCCCGTTGTCTGGATTCACCATCCCAAAGATGGAATGCAAGCCAGTCTACCGTTAGATTCTGTCTCTTCCTGGCTTTCAATCTTTGTTCCAATCTTTCCAATCGACTTCGCTCAAATGTACCATCTCTTGGAAACTCCTCATCATGTCCCTTTGTCCACAAATACCAATTCTCGACCTGCCTTATAGCTTCGGCACCATAATGGTCGTACATATGATGTGTACAAGTACCTTTTTGTGGAATTTCTGGTTGTCCTTGTGTATTATTGCAGGCTCCATTTCCCATTCTGCCTTTTATCAAAGTAGCGTTGGATGTGTTGTAGCTTGTTCCAGGTTCCTCTAAAGCTTCACTCGTACCTCCAGGAAGGATCTCTCCACCTGTTCACACGGTGATTTCCAGAGAATCTCCCTCAGCTGTGGCTTTTGCACAATCCAATCTCACAGATCAGTATTTGCAGATGAGCCGGAGGGTCAGTATGAAATGGGTGAATCCTCAGGTGTCCGCTCTGTTTGACGGGGAAATCACACAATGGTAACCGCACATATATATCTGTATATAAACTCACCACCTTGCTCAATTTTCCCAGGTTGTCTCCACATTGATAATATCTCACAAAGATATCAAAGCTTCTTTCTTGAGACCGCATTTTCATCAATCAAACAATCAATATATTCAATTCAATTTATTCAGTTCAATTTATTCAGTTAAATTTATTCAATTTCAATTAATTCATCAATATTCATCAATAAATCAAATTAATCATTTTGAATGACTCCTTGCATAAGCCCTTTCCCCAATGATGTCAGGACAGGTCCATCCATTGACTGAGATCGACTCTCATCGGTCGTCACCTCTGGTTCGTACCTCATGTCAATTGATGAATCACCGTCCTGTCCTAGGGTCATATCTGACATATTTCCCCATTTTGCCTGGTCTCCACAAATTTTCTTTGCAGCCATTAAAGGCAACTCATCCTTTATTCGTGAGACAGCCAAAATGGATGGCAGATATTAAAGTTCATTGGAAAAATATCTCATCATTTTTTCCTTTAATAGTACCCAAAATCTCTTGGCAATTTAAATTTCGTAAAACTCCTGAAATAAGACTTTAAAATTCCTTCAATCATGCTAAATTTTGAAACTCCATCGCTTGTAACACCCAATTTATCCCATAGGGCTTGAAAGTTCTTTCCCAAGTTCATGCAATCATTCTGCATTTGAACCCTATGATATCCTTCATAATAATCATCATGATTTTATAGTCATGGTCATATCATAATCATCTATTTAAAACGAACATTTCCTTTATCACCACAGCTATGTGGTATAATCAACAATAGAATAAAACTGTACATAGCAACAGGCTACCTCATGGCCACTTAGTATACCTATTGACAATAAGTCATAACAATATCGAATAATCATTGAACAATTCAAAAATCGCTTCCACTGCTCCAGCCGCAGCATTCGTCATTTTGTCTGCTCGTCCGCATGACCAAAACGAAATAAAGGGAGCTCAACCATTACACAGCGCTTTTAATGGCGCATGCCATAGGACCTCAACGCAATTTCGACTCAGCCAGAAAACGAGCAAATTTTGCAGGATGTTAACTGGAATTAGTCGTGAAAATATATCCAAAATACACAAAAAATACACACCCACAAAAATAAACAACAAACCCAAACAAACCCAAGGTCGACCCTCTTACACAGTAAATTACATCATTTCAGCATCGTATTGATTGCTGAAATATTCCAGGGTTTATACACACCTTAAAAGAGGTATGCGTGGTGTTGCCCCCTCCCACGTTTATTCCAGGGTTTATACACACCTTAAAAGAGGTATGCGTGGTGTTGCCCCCTCCCACTTTTAATTCCTCATTAAATTCCTCATTAAATTCCTCATTAAATTACTTATTAAATTACTTATTAAATTACTCATTAAATTACTCATTAAATTACTCATTAAATTACTCATTAAATTACTCATTAAATTACTCATTAAGTTACTCATTAAATTACTCATTAACTTAACTTACATAGTTTCAGCATTGTATTGATTGCTGAAATATTCCAGGGTTTATACACACCTTAAAAGAGGTATGCGTGGTGTTGCCCCCTCCCACTTTTAATTACTCATTACATCGTTTCCATTAAAAAACATCGCTTCTACTGCTCCAGCCGCAGCATTTGTCACTTTGTTTGCTCATCCGCATGACCAAAACGAAATAAAGGGAGCTCAACCATTACACAGCGCTTTTAATGGCGCATGCCATAGAAACTCAACGCAATTTCGACTCGGCCAGCAAACGAGCAAATTTTGCAGGATGTTAACTGGAATTAGTCGTGAAAATATATCCAAAATACACAAGAAATACACACCCACACAAATAAACAACATTTATTCCGTTCAACAGAACAAACATTTCCTCTATCATGACATGCATGTCTTCAAAATTATATGACCAAGAGAAAAAGTAAAACTAATTAACACTGCGGGCAGTGATGATCCGGGGACCATACCGCTCCATCCTGATTGGACGAGTGCGTGCTAGAGTCGTTAACAACGACAGTCCAGATCCGATTGTTCAAAATTTCAACTCAATCTATCGAAAAATGAACGCAGGGATGCATTTTAAAGGTGCAGTGGCACTAACTGAGTTGCAACGAATATGGCCACGAAATTGCCAATATGGCCATCACAAAATATTTTCCTTAATCAATTGGCTCATAGCATAACCAATCTGCAAGTATTTCATCCGAAGATGTATCTCTGAGGACTTTTAATTAAATAAGTCATTTATAAATCAACGAGTTAATTTATTAAATGATTAATCAATAAATCAAAATTTTCCTTGACAGCCACATCACTCGGTCAGTGTCATGTCCAAATATCAGCTTCCTTACTCAAAAGGTGCCTGAGTTAATGTAATGTAATTACTGTAATAAGATTACTGCAATTACTGTAATGATTACTGTAATTACTGTAATTACCGGAACTGTAATTACTGTAATTACCTCAGGTAATTACTGTAATGTAATTACTGTAATTTAATAAGAAATGTAATTAATTAAATAAGTACTTCATTAATCGTTAATAATGAAATAATTCCTGAATTCTCATTCGATTCACTTGACATTCGAATGGGATTTATATATCCGTCAACTAGTTCAATCAACAACTATTTTATTCAACATAGGCCAAAAGTCAACAACAATTTGAAAAATCCTTAATTTTCATTCGATTCACTTGACATTCGAATGGGATTTATATATCCGTCAACTAGTTCAATCAACAACTATTTTATTCAACATAGGCCAAAAGTCCACAACAATTTGAAAAATCCTTAATTTTCATTCGATTCACTTGACATTCGAATGGGATTTATATATCCGTCAACTAGTTCAATCAACACCTATTTTATTCAACATAGGCCAAAAGTCAACAACAATTTGAAAAATCCTTAATTTTCATTCGATTCACTTGACATTCGAATGGGATTTATATATCCGTCAACTAGTTCAATCAACAACTATTTTATTCAACATAGGCCAAAAGTCAACAACAATTTGAAAAATCCTTAATTTTCATTCGATTCACTTTACATTTGAATGGGATTTATATATCCGTCAACTAGTTCAATCAACAACTATTTTATTCAACATAGGCCAAAAGTCAACAACAATTTGAAAAATCCTTAATTTTCATTCGATTCACTTGACATTCGAATGGGATTTATATATCCATCAACTAGTTCAATCAACAACTATTTTATTCAACATAGGCCAAAAGTCCACAACAATTTGAAAAATCCTTAATTTTCATTCGATTCACTTGACATTCGAATGGGATTTATATATCCCTCAACTAGTTCAATCAACAACTATTTTATTCAACATAGGCCAAAAGTCAACAACAATTTGAAAAATCCTTAATTTTCATTCGATTCACTTGACATTCGAATGGGATTTATATATCCCTCAACTAGTTCAATCAACAACTATTTTATTCAACATAGGCCAAAAGTCAACAACAATTTGAAAAATCCTTAATTTTCATTCGATTCACTTGACATTCGAATGGGATTTATATATCCCTCAACTAGTTCAATCAACAACTATTTTATTCAACATAGGCCAAAAGTCCACAACAATTTGAAAAATCCTTAATTTTCATTCGATTCACTTGACATTCGAATGGGATTTATATATCCGTCAACTAGTTCAATCAACAACTATTTTATTCAACATAGGCCAAAAGTCAACAACAATTTGAAAAATCCTTAATTTTCATTCGATTCACTTTACATTCGAATGGGATTTATATATCCGTCAACTAGTTCAATCAACAACTATTTTATTCAACATAGGCCAAAAGTCAACAACAATTTGAAAAATCCTTAATTTTCATTCGATTCACTTGACATTCGAATGGGATTTATATATCCGTCAACTAGTTCAATCAACAACTATTTTATTCAACATAGGCCAAAAGTCAACAACAATTTGAAAAATCCTTAATTTTCATTCGATTCACTTTACATTCGAATGGGATTTATATATCCGTCAACTAGTTCAATCAACAACTATTTTATTCAACATAGGCCAAAAGTCAACAACAATTTGAAAAATCCTTAATTTTCATTCGATTCACTTGACATTCGAATGGGATTTATATATCCATCAACTAGTTCAATCAACAACTATTTTATTCAACATAGGCCAAAAGTCCACAACAATTTGAAAAATCCTTAATTTTCATTCGATTCACTTGACATTCGAATGGGATTTATATATCCCTCAACTAGTTCAATCAACAACTATTTTATTCAACATAGGCCAAAAGTCCACAACAATTTGAAAAATCCTTAATTTTCATTCGATTCACTTGACATTCGAATGGGATTTATATATCCCTCAACTAGTTCAATCAACAACTATTTTATTCAACATAGGCCAAAAGTCCACAACAATTTGAAAAATCCTTAATTTTCATTCGATTCACTTGACATTCGAATGGGATTTATATATCCCTCAACTAGTTCAATCAACAACTATTTTATTCAACATAGGCCAAAAGTCCACAACAATTTGAAAAATCCTTAATTTTCATTCGATTCACTTGACATTCGAATGGGATTTATATATCCCTCAACTAGTTCAATCAACAACTATTTTATTCAACATAGGCCAAAAGTCCACAACAATTTGAAAAATCCTTAATTTTCATTCGATTCACTTGACATTCGAATGGGATTTATATATCCCTCAACTAGTTCAATCAACAACTATTTTATTCAACATAGGCCAAAAGTCCACAACAATTTGAAAAATCCTTAATTTTCATTCGATTCATTTGATATTCGAATGGGATTTATATATCCGTCAACTAGTTCAATCAACACCTATTTTATTCAACATAGGCCAAAAGTCAACAACAATTTGAAAAATCCTTAATTTTCATTCGATTCACTTGACATTCGAATGGGATTTATATATCCCTCAACTAGTTCAATCAACAACTATTTTATTCAACATAGGCCAAAAGTCCACAACAATTTGAAAAATCCTTAATTTTCATTCGATTCACTTGACATTCGAATGGGATTTATATATCCGTCAACTAGTTCAATCAACACCTATTTTATTCAACATAGGCCAAAAGTCAACAACAATTTGAAAAATCCTTAATTTTCATTCGATTCACTTGACATTCGAATGGGATTTATATATCCGTCAACTAGTTCAATCAACACCTATTTTATTCAACATAGGCCAAAAGTCAACAACAATTTGAAAAATCCTTAATTTTCATTCGATTCACTTGACATTCGAATGGGATTTATATATCCGTCAACTAGTTCAATCAACAACTATTTTATTCAACATAGGCCAAAAGTCCACAACAATTTGAAAAATCCTTAATTTTCATTCGATTCACTTGACATTCGAATGGGATTTATATATCCGTCAACTAGTTCAATCAACACCTATTTTATTCAACATAGGCCAAAAGTCAACAACAATTTGAAAAATCCTTAATTTTCATTCGATTCACTTGACATTCGAATGGGATTTATATATCCGTCAACTAGTTCAATCAACACCTATTTTATTCAACATAGGCCAAAAGTCAACAACAATTTGAAAAATCCTTAATTTTCATTCGATTCACTTGACATTCGAATGGGATTTATATATCCGTCAACTAGTTCAATCAACAACTATTTTATTCAACATAGGCCAAAAGTCAACAACAATTTGAAAAATCCTTAATTTTCATTCGATTCACTTGACATTCGAATGGGATTTATATATCCGTCAACTAGTTCAATCAACAACTATTTTATTCAACATAGGCCAAAAGTCCACAACAATTTGAAAAATCCTTAATTTTCATTCGATTCACTTGACATTCGAATGGGATTTATATATCCCTCAACTAGTTCAATCAACAACTATTTTATTCAACATAGGCCAAAAGTCCACAACAATTTGAAAAATCCTTAATTTTCATTCGATTCACTTGACATTCGAATGGGATTTATATATCCGTCAACTAGTTCAATCAACACCTATTTTATTCAACATAGGCCAAAAGTCAACAACAATTTGAAAAATCCTTAATTTTCATTCGATTCACTTGACATTCGAATGGGATTTATATATCCGTCAACTAGTTCAATCAACAACTATTTTATTCAACATAGGCCAAAAGTCAACAACAATTTGAAAAATCCTTAATTTTCATTCGATTCACTTTACATTCGAATGGGATTTATATATCCGTCAACTAGTTCAATCAACAACTATTTTATTCAACATAGGCCAAAAGTCAACAACAATTTGAAAAATCCTTAATTTTCATTCGATTCACTTGACATTCGAATGGGATTTATATATCCATCAACTAGTTCAATCAACAACTATTTTTCATTCGATTCACTTGACATTCGAATGGGATTTATATATCCCTCAACTAGTTCAATCAACAACTATTTTATTCAACATAGGCCAAAAGTCCACAACAATTTGAAAAATCCTTAATTTTCATTCGATTCACTTGACATTCGAATGGGATTTATATATCCCTCAACTAGTTCAATCAACAACTATTTTATTCAACATAGGCCAAAAGTCAACAACAATTTGAAAAATCCTTAATTTTCATTCGATTCACTTGACATTCGAATGGGATTTATATATCCCTCAACTAGTTCAATCAACAACTATTTTATTCAACATAGGCCAAAAGTCAACAACAATTTGAAAAATCCTTAATTTTCATTTGATTCACTTGACATTCGAATGGGATTTATATATCCCTCAACTAGTTCAATCAACAACTATTTTATTCAACATAGGCCAAAAGTCCACAACAATTTGTTGTTTTTCCTTAACACAAAAGTTATATTCATTTATATGCGTCACACAAATAATATTCAATCAGGTATGTATTTTATTACTAAACTAAGAATAGCATTGTATATGATTACAATCACAAACGGGAATACCTAATTCCCAACAACAATTTTCCCAAACCAACAAATTAAACATAATGTATTATTACCATAATTCCTCTCCACTTTTTCTCCCAAACAAACCGCCGTTCTAGCAGTTGTTCTACCGAGTCTGGATTATTCTACAATATTAAATAAGGCAATTCTGTGTGTGTGTGTGTGTGTGCGTGCTTGTATATGTGCGTACGTGTGTATGTATGTGTTTGTGTATGTGTGTGTATGTGCATGTATATGTGTGTATATGTGTGTAAGTGTGTATGTATTGTATCCTGTTGTTGTTTTCCTGGGCCAGGATATCGTGGAGAACTTACTTTTTCCCCACACTCCAACATATTGTTACGGATCTCGGAGTATGGCACTCCCGTTAGCAAGGAGGGGGGGGGGGGGGTTATCCCCTTG
The DNA here is from genome assembly GCF_964187855.1 of Myxine glutinosa. Lineage (NCBI taxonomy): Eukaryota > Metazoa > Chordata > Myxini > Myxiniformes > Myxinidae > Myxine > Myxine glutinosa. The sequence continues at coordinate 122,844,505 of NC_136265.1, forward strand.
TCTTGTTAAGCTGGCCGTCTCCGGTCCTGGAACTATCCCGCTCCTTTGCGGGGTGAGATTGGCCAGGGTGATTGGTCAACAGGTACCCAAATACCTTCACCAATCTCTCCGCAAAGCAGGGAGATGAGTCCCTGCTCGAACCACGGATGTGATGGTAATTACCGAGTAGTTTAGCAATCCGCAATCCGAGCCGTTAACAAAAGAACTAAACCCGATTAAAAGTGGTTGGCCAAATCGTGCCACAGGTACTCAATTGGAGACAGGACAAAAGCGATCGGGTGAGAATGAATCAAAAAGAGTAAAGGAAGAACACAGGTTTATTAATTATGTACACTAAATGAAGAGGAAACGAAAGGCAAAGAATATACAGAAGAAGAAGAAGAAGCAGGACACAGGGCAGCCTTATACAGTCTTACTTAGCAAACGCCCCAGACAGAACGAACACACTTACACTCAAAGGGATGGAATGGCAGGAAAGGCAGGAATGGCAGGAAAGGAGGAGAAGGTCCAAGCAGATGGCACCGGCGTCGAGGTCCGCTCCAGGTCGCGCTCCGTTCCACGCTCCGGGCTTGAGAAAAAACCCGGCGGCAGCTGCGCATATGGTTTGCACGCGGTCGGACAATGCCGATATATTTCTCGGGGAAACTGGCCTCCTGCGTATGTAATAGGTCGACACCGCGTTTCTCTCTTCTTGCTCGAACCTCTGGTGTCGCCGTCGTGCTCGAGCCATCATTCATTATCTGTGAGCCAAGTTTGAACAAAATCGACAAACGCCTGTCCGAGGAATCGTTGAGGATGTGTTCAACATCGGATTTTTATGCCTCCACCGACGAAGTTGCTGGAGGCAATATGTTTTCAGGTTGTCTATCCGCTGTCCATCCATCCGTCCATCCATCCGTGGTAGATTTTCGTTACCGCGGTAACTTGTGAACCAGTGGTGGAATTCTAACCAAATTTGGTACACTTATGTAGAATGATGTAAAGATGAACTGATTCGATTTTGGGGTCAAGAGGTCAAATGTCAAAGTCTGTAATATATCGATAACTTGAGAACGGCTGAAGTGATCTAATTCAAACTTGGTACAGGTATGTATAATGATGTAAAGATTAACTGGTTATAATTTGGGGCGAAGAGGTCAAAGTCCTAATAGGTCCATAACTTGTGAATGGCTGAATTGATCTAATTCAAACTTGGTAGAGTTTTTTTTTTTTTTTGGGATACAGGATCGAGGCTCGTGAAAGAGCTAACATTTATCACACAAAAAAAATCAAACAGACAAACAAAACATAATGAAGTTATCGGTGGACAAGGTGGGGAGAGAAGGGGAAGCACAAACACAACATTTGAGAGCAGGGACATTGGGAGATGTCCTGACTGATATATTGCGGTGATTGATACTGACTGATATATTGATACTGATTTTCTTTCCCCAATTTCCTACATCTTACCCAATTCCAATTCCTTACCTTGGGGTTTATGCTACTCCAAGATGTGGTCTCCTCAGCGGTCACAGTATTAACGGACAGAGACAAACATATCTGAAAGCAAATTAATTTTATTTTAGTCTTATTTAGCATTTTTGGGGAGCAATTACTGTATTTATTTTCACCTTTAATTATACCTTGAAAGATCAAAATGAGTCTTGCATTGCATTTCTCATCCACAAATCACTACAAAATGACCCATAAAATGTGTCTCTCTGTCCATTGGTTCAAAGTTTCGACCATATTCTACTTTTTACTCATGTGGGTGGTGGCCATCTTGTATTTGGCGTTCTTATGGAGTTGGCCCACATTTTTGCGAGGGACACGGAGGCTTATTTTTTACAGCATACCATCGAGAACAGTGTTTGTCCATCCGTATGTATGTATGTATGTATGTATGTATGTATGTATGTACTATGTATGTATGTATGTATGTATGTATGTATGTATGTATGTATGTATGTGGGAGACCAAGGGTCTATTCAAATGGTAAAATGATATTTAATTGAGAATTTAATATCGGAACATGAATTGCTAACTTGGCACAACTGCTGACTCAAGCCAATGTTGATTCGCGTGCTTCCAATCTTTTGAGATAGCAGCATCCGTTGCAAAAGATATCCTAGGTATTGTTCCATACCAACAGCTTGTTTCTATTACCTCACTTTGTGTTGATATGCTGTTATGAATTTGGGGTTGAGGAATATCTATATCCAGGTAGATCTGCATCGGTAGGTGTCCAGCTGTCGTGATAGGAAACCTCACCTGTCATAAGTTCTGTGTTTAGGCCGTATGTCTATGTGGAATAAGTGCGTATCTTTGTCCCTGTTACGAGGGGGTGGGGCATGCTAATTAGTACAGGGATTATGGGTAAAATTCCCTTGTGTGTCATTCCCTCAGTGAGCATCCCAGTATCCCTTATGGCAACGCACTCTTATAGACAATTAGATAGGTCCTTAGCACACACATTAATTAATTCCCCCTTATTATAAAAATCACCGAAAGCCAGTTAGGGGCACTGCCGATGCAGCTGCAGCCAGTTACATCACCACAAAGCAACACTCATTGCTCAGGCAGGCTGAGGCCGCACCCACCTTGCGAAGGACTGATTGGAAGGGAGGATCGATGACGTCAGAGGAGAAGCGACTCCACGAACGGCGAGTCGACATTTTGACCCTTCTTATGCTGGATCCATAGCGAGCGGTGGCATTTTGCCTCTGTCAGCATCGATGTCCCTCTCTTTCCTGTGTCGTTGTTGGATACTCTCTCTCACTTGGCCCTTGTGTATTCCTCTGCCATCGACTCTCCCCGCTTCGTGTCGGACGTTGGCGAGCGACGGTGTGCGGGACGTGACCTGTGGTTGCGAACCGAGGAGAGACTGCATGCGGGGTGTTCGTAAAATAGCAGAGCCCCAAGAATGAAGAGCCGCGGTTTCCGTGCCGCCTTCGTGAGGAAGGGCAATGTTGGGGAGCGGGCAGCGCACTCGTTCACCTCGCGCGCGAGGCCTTCATCGGGGCCGAGCGAGCAAGGGCGCGTCGGGGCCTGGTTCGCGCCAACGACTGAGCAGTTCGCGCCAACCGGAGCTGTGTTCGGACGACGTGCTGAGACCAGACGATTCCTGACGCACAAAGATAAGCCAACACAAACGTGCACACAACGGTTATTTCTGCTTAATTCATTCCCCTGTGCTGTTGTTGAAGTGAGGTGTGCGGGATCCCGATTTAGGAATCATAGTTATTTATCGGCGCGTGCATTGTTCTCAGGTTCCGCATAATAAATCGTTTCTTTTTGTACATTGAATTCGGGTTTTCGTTCGTTTGATTTCATTTCCTACAGGATTGAGGGCTGCTGTCGGAGTCGTGAGGTAAGAGCTCGCCGCTTCTTCCTCTTCCTTCTTCCTCCCGTGCTGCCCAGTCAAATCCGTCATTGAATAAACGCCTCGATTAAAGTTTGTTTGGCCATCCGCAATCCCTCGGTATCAACCGAGGGCAATCGCGCGACAATACAAATATGAACAGCGATTTCATAGACTTTCGGAATGCTTTTGCTCTGAATTAAATTATGATAACGAAAACGGCCGAACTAGTTAAAGAAGACTCGTTCGGATTATAATTCAGATCGTTTTGTAGGTGCTACGACTGTTTCTGGCGACCATCTTAACGTATCTCTGCAGCTGCGCTCTTTTCAATAAACTTGTTGCTTCTACAAGAACTTGACTCGAGGCTCGGTCTACCTCGGAGGACGAGGAGCGTGGTCGGATCCCACATGTATGTATGTATGTATGTATGTATGTCCCCTCAAACGTATACCAATCAGAGCTGAGGATCTGGTCACATGACAGAGTGATGTGATTACGTCTGCTGTCATTACCTCGGTACGGCGGCTGACTCTCCACACACCGCCATTATCATTTATATGCCGTTTATGCCGAACATATCGTCGAACCTGTCATATATCACATCGCCATGCTCTACCTTTTCGTTTTTCATTCAGTGTGAAACACAAACAAACCGATTGTTAAAATGACCATCAAATATGGAAAGCATCCGCGTTATGTCTCTTCCAACAATAAGGTACGTATCGGCCTTAGGCATTATGCCTCACCTACGGACCACTTCGGACAAATTAAGCCCAGGATTCTTAGTACAGCAGTGTATCATTTCAGTAGCATTATTCACGTAATAATAATATCGTAATAGAGAGAGAGAGTGTGTGTGTGTGTGTGTGTGTATCGATATATAAAACACAGTTTGTGTGTGTGTAATGTTACCAATAGACTCCTAAATGGAGAGGCTCACGTACTTGATATTTGGCACAGACATGGCCATTGAGCCTGGGAAGGACATGGCCGACCTAAAAATATTTGACGAGATCCATATTTTTTATTCATATTTACCTCAGCGCATTTCAGCGAGGAATATTATACACGGAATCTGAGCGGTGGCAGAGCAGCGCGCTGATTCGCTCAGAGCGATCACGTGATGTTCCATTCCCGCCGCCAGACCATCTATATATATAAAACACAGTTTGTGTGTGTGTAATGTTACCGATAGACTCCTAAACGGAGAGGCTCATGTACTTGATATTTGGCACAGACATGGCCATTGAGCCTGGGAAGGACATGGCCGACCTAAAAATATTTGACGAGATCCATATTTTTTATTCATATTTACCTCAGCGCATTTCAGCAAGGAATATTATACACGGAATCTGACCTGGTGGCAGAGTAGCGCGCTGATTCGCTCAGAGCGATCACGTGATGTTCCATTCCCGCCGCCAGACCATTGAACATAAAACACAGTTTGTGTGTGTGTAATGTTGTAATGTGTGTAATTTACGGGTCTCCCTTCCCCCGCCCGGCAACGCCAGTATTGGAGGGCGTCACAGGATCGGTGAGTCTCCAAAATCCGCTCCGTGCTGTTGCGGAGATGCAGGACGATGTCGCAATTGTTGTGCTGCTCTCCAACCATGAGAACTGCAACGTCATTGTTGACTGGCCCTCCCCTCCCCCCCTCCCCTTCTCCCCTCACCCTCCCTTTTCCCCCTACCCCCCTCTCCTCCCCTCCCTTTACCCCTTGCCCTCCCCTCCCCCGCCCATGCCGGGTACTTCTGCTGGTATTTACATATATATATGTGCGTGGCAATTAAGCGTGACATATCAAACCCAAAAACAAACCACTCCACATCACCCATTTCAATCGATGGTTTCGATGTTTCGACATTTTTCTCGTAACAAAATCTTTAACAAACACTACCTTTGACGATTCTTTTCTTTGTTTAACAAGTTCCCCCAAAGGGGGTGCACCACTCCCGGAGGTACTGCAATACCGGGTCGATGCGTGGAGCAGACGGAGCAAGCCCCTGATCCAACTCCCAATACCAAAAATCCATTTAATAGACTAGTCTCGCATTGCGAGACATATCAGCTATTAAACCGATAAGAACAGATACTACACTTGATCTTAGCCAAAAGGCCGAGAAGCGATAACTAAAAAATAAAATCAATTTCCTTTTCCACGAGGATCACCTTTATCATTGAGCGGCGCCGATTCACAGAATATCGAATTTCACTCGAAAAGGTCGATCGTTCGACGCCTCCATTGCAGCTTCGAAGCTCCTTCCATACTCCGGTATTAAACAATCATGATGTGATATATTTATTTTGTTTATCTTGGGAGAAATATAGGATTTATTGTGTAAAGAACAATGGGAGGAGGGGGCGTGTTCGGCGAGATCACGTGATTTCCTCCGTGCGTCTGAGCACCGCGCCGTGCGTAAAAACCCGGCATTCCGGATTGAGATTCCAATGGATTTGGAAATGAGAAACGGAGCTGTTTATACATTGTGAATAATACATGAGACGAAGCCGAATTGGGATGGGGATTTGTTAGGATTATCACTTTGATCAAACCACGTGGTTTGACTTAACGCAGCGAAACGGGAGGTTTCATATAAGTATGCAGGTTTCATATAGTTTTATTTCACCTTGACCTATTTTTAAGGTCATGACCCAATTAGACATTTTACAGTTTTCACACAAAACTGTACGGCGGTTTGAGCCTGGGAAGGCTGCTGTCCATATACAAACTTTTACCACCGTTTCATATACATGTGCTGTACTTATACAGTGCATATCAAAAAAAAGGTAATCCGAATTCAAGGGGTTAATATGCAAAGGTTATTTAGTTTGACAATTTACCTGTGGTTTACTAATTAGGAGGAGAGCCTCAGCTTTCCATTGATGCCTTTCATGCATCATTGCTGCCACACATGACCGAGTACATGTTCATTGAAAATGACAAGTTCAAATCGCATTTTTACAAGTTTGGCTAATCGGTGCAAGACAGTTTGAAATGGACGCATTACTTGTCGACTGCCAAGTTGATTATGTAAAATTGTTAAGCTGGTCTGGTAATCGTCGGTTGCGTCATCCTTTGTGTAAGATGGGTATTTAAGATGGGCCTACAGTGTATGGGTTTAGAGACAGTCTGAGTCATTGAAAGATGGTTCAACTTACGACTGAACAGCGGACCTTCGTGGTTACAACCTTTCACCAAACTGGAAGTTTGCAGCGAAGGTGATACTGATTGATACTCAATATGTTCTCAATATGTTCTTTATTAACAAAATCACCGCTCCAGAAATGAAGTGGCTTAATGAGCCCATCAGGTATGTTTGAAATGCCCATGCTTGATGGTTCATGCCTCGTAATAAACACTTTGGCAAACTGGTATTCAATGAAACGAATGTTCTCTGCTTTCTGGTTGCCATCCTGGCAACATCTTCAAGTGGCACCCACAATAACGGAACTCCGTTGTTCTGCAAATGAGCCTCTGGTCGATGGGCCGCAGTTACATGAACATTACAGTTACTCAATAACGTAGAAATACAAAAGACAATTTTTGCATGTATTTATGATGTCAGGGACACTTGCTGTGTTTCAAGCTTGCTCGGTCTCAGCACAAAATGTCAGGTTCTGTTGGTGATCATGAGAATGCCTTTGAGTCGGGTGAAAGCAGCCAAAACGTAGCAAACTTGAAAATGTCATTGTCTATGACTGTGCGCTACATTGTGGCAAAAACATTGGTAGTGGTGATGCTATTGATGGGATGACGATGGTGAAATGCAAAAGTCTGGAAGAAAATCAAAACAATGACAAGGTTTGGCTAAGTTCTGGGATTTGTACGATACCGTGGATTGGGAGTAGAGACAATTAGGTTTACAAATACCACATAACTCGTGTATTCTAACTTCATGAAGCTATTTCAAGCAAAAAAAAAAAAAACATCGAGGAAAAAAAGGCCAAGCTTCAAATCAAATTTTGTCGAAGTATGTATAATCTATATTGTGGCGGACACGATGGCTCGCTGGCGCGGTGACATCATTCCGCGCACCAAGAGGGTGTCGGCCACGCCCTAGGGGTAGGCGTGGCCTCGGGATATACACGGGGCGCGCAGCCCCGAGAACCTCAGTGCTATAGTTGAGCTTTGGAATAAAGACTCTTTTTGGTGACCTGCGTTGTTGCTTATCTTCTTGGCAAACAAGTCGTGCGCATAGCACCGCACTTCACTGGTGACCGCGATGCTGGTTCGGCCACCGCTGACCAACAGAACGCGCCAATGTCAAACAACGCGGTCGTGGTGAAGCTCCCTGAGTTTTGGGAAGCTCAGGCCGAGGTATGGTTCGTGCAGGCCGAGGCGCAGTTCCAACTTCGAGGCGTAACGGCGGCTGAGACGCGTTATTACCACGTCATCGCCGCCCTCGGGCCCGGCACAGCCGCCCGAGTCATGTCCGTCCTGCGGAACCCACCGGCCAGCCACAGGTATGAGGCGCTCAAGCGTCTCATCGCCACGTTCGGCCTCACAGAGTGCGAACGGGCCGAACGCCTCCTGGACCTCCCCGAACTCGGCGACACACGACCATCGGTCCGGATGGATGACATGCTGTCGTTGCTGGGTGACAAAGCCCCGGATTTTTTTTATTCTGGGCGCTCTTTCTACGCCAGCTACCAGCACAGGTACGCCTCGCGTTGGCCGGTTCCAAAATAAAGGAACCCCGCGCTCTGGCCGTCCAGGCCGACAAGTTTTTCGCGGCTTGTGACACGCGGGCGAGAGTCGGTGCGGCCGTCGCGGATCCCGAGGCTGACGCTGCTGCACACCTCGTGGATCCCGAGGCTGATGCCGATGCACACCTCGTGGCCGCTGCCACGCCCCGCCCACCACCACCGCGAAAGCCGCGGCCTCTGCCTTCGCCGCAAACCTGGTGCCGTTTCCACGCCAGGTTTGGCCACAAGGCTAGGAATTGTTGCCCGCCGTGCTCGTTTGGCAAGTCGGGAAACGCCCGGGCCGACGCTCGGTAGCGGCTTTGAGTGTCGGCCTTTCCGGCAGCCTCCTTTTTGTCACGGACACCTTGTCCGGGCGTCGCTTCCTCTGTGACACAGGCGCACAGGTGAGCATTATCCCCGCCTCCACGTCCGACAAGCGAACCGCGGGCCGGGGCCCCGCGTTGCTTGCAGCCAACGGTACACCCATATGCACATTCGGGAAGCGCTGCCTCTCCCTGCGTTTCGGAGGGCAACGCTTTCAATGAATGTTCGTAACCGCCAGCGTGCCCATGGCATTGCTCGGTGCGGACTTCCTATGTGCAAATGGGTTGTTGGTGGACGTGAAGCACAGACGCCTCGTCCAGGCCGAAACGTTCAGCTCGCTTGCTTGCGCGCTGAGCAGTTCGTTGGGCAGCTCCCTGAGCGGCTCACTGAGCGGCTCGCCAAGCGGCTTGCTGAGCGGTTCGGTCCCGGCGAGGTTGGTCTGTACGCTTCCGGCAGCGGACGAGTTCACCCGCCTCCTCGCCAGCTTCCCAGCCCTCACGCGGCCCACCTTCTCGGCGGTGGCCGTCAAGCACGGGGTGGAACATCACATCCCCACCGTCGGGCCACCGGTCTACGCCCGAGCACGCCGCCTCGAGCCGACGAAGCTCGCGGTGCCGAAGGTGGAGTTCGCTACGCTGGAGCGGCTGGGCATCGTATGGCACTCCGAGCGCTTGGGCGTCGCCACTGCACATCGTGCCGAAGCCCGGCGGAGGATGGCGGCCGTGCGGAGACTACCGCCGCCTCAACGATGCCACCACTCCCGACCGCTACCCGGTCCCTCACATTCAGGACTTTTCCGCCCGGTTGGGGAAAATGTCCTTCTTTTCTAAGGTGGACCTCATCCGCGGATACCACCAGGTCCCCGTCAGGCCAGAGGACATACCGAAGACGGCCGTCATTACACCATTCGGCCTCTTCGAGTTTCTTCGGATGCCCTTCGGGTTGAAGAATGCGGCTCAGGCGTTCCAACGGTTGATGGACAGCGTCTTGCGCGACTTGGATTGTGTTTACGTCTACCTGGACGACATCCTCGTCGCAAGCGCGTCCCGTGAAGAGCACCTCCGCCACCTCCGCACGCTCTTCGAACGCCTGGGCCAGCATGGCCTGATCGTCAACCACGCCAAGTGTCGGTTCGGCGTCGCCAAAATCGACTTTTTGGGGCACCGCGTCACCAGGCACGGGGCCACCCCCTTACCGGCAAAGGTGGAGGCGATCAAGGGGTTTCCGCACCCCCGCACGATCAGGGGGCTCCAGAAGTTCCTGGGCATGGTAAACTTTTACCACCGTTTCCTGCCCCGCGTCGCCCAGCTCCTGCGCCCCCTGCACGAGGCCCTCCGGGGGAAGCCGGGCAAAGGTGACGTTGTTTGGACCGAGCAGATGGACGCGGCGTTCGCGGGCGCGAAGCTCGCCTTGGCTAACGCCACCATGCTCGCGCACCCGGCGCTCGATGCACCGATCTCCCTCACCACCGACGCGTCGGACTACGCGGTTGGCGTGGTGCACGAGCAATGGGTGCGTGGTGCTTGGCAACCGCTGGCGTTTTTCAGCCGACAGCTTCGCCCGTACGAACGCCGGTACAGCACCTTCGACCGCGAGTTGCTCGGGCTCCACCTGGCGGTCCAGCACTTCCGCCATCTGCTCAAGGGCCGTTCGTTCACGGCCTTCGTCGACCACAAGCCCCTGGTCTTCGCGATGGCCAAGGTCGCCGAGCCATGGTCGGCCCGGCAGCAGCGTCACCTCTCGGCCGTGTCCGAGTCCACGACGGACATCCGGCACGTCGCGGGAAACGACAACCCGGTGGCGGATTGCCTTTCCCGGTCCGTCGCCCACGCGGTCCACCTCGGGGTCGACTATGCCCGGATGGCGGCGGACCAGACCGCCGACCCCGACGTCCAGGCCTTGCGGGCTGGCAGCGCCGGGTTTTTGACGCCATCCACGGCCTGTCCCACCCGGGCACGAAGGCCTCCCAGAGGCTGGTCGCTGACAAGTTCGTCTGGCATGGCCTCCGGAAGGCCATCCGCGATTGGACCAGGACGTGCCTCGCGTGCCAGCGCGCGAAGGTGCACAGCCACACCCAGGCCCCGTTGGCCCCGTTGACGGTGCCCGAACGTCGGTTCGACCACGTTCACGTGGACTTGGTGGGACCTCTGCCCCCCTCGCGGGGTTTCACCCACGTCCTCACCATGGTGGACCGCACCACCCGGTGGCCGGAGGTCGTGCCTTTGGCGGCGACGACGGCGGCGGACGTCGCGCAGGTGTTCATCGCCACCTGGGTTGCCCGGTTCGGCACCCCCTCGGACATCTCGTCCGACCACGGCCCCCAGTTCACCTCGCAGCTCTGGGTGGCGGTCGCGTGGGTCCAGCTGCACCACACCACGGCCTACCACCCCCAGGCCAACGGCCTGTGCGAGCGCTTCCACCACTCCTTGAAGGCCACGCTCTGGGCCACCCTCCGCGATGGCGGCTGGGTCGACAGGCTCCCCTGGGTCCTGCTGGGCCTCCAGACGGCGCCCAAGGACGACCTGCGCGCATCCACGGCAGAGTTGGTCTTCGGACAACCGCTGCGGGTGCCGGGTGAGTTCCTCCCCGACTCCACGGCACCATGGCCCGCGGCGCAGCAGCGCTCCGCACTGCAGGAGACCGCCCGGAGGTTCGCCCCGATGCCGACGGCGCACCACGGATGCCCGCCAACGCACGTCACCCCGGAGCTTCGCACGTCGGAGTACGTGTTCGTCCACCACGACGCCCACCGGACACCGCTGCGGCCCCCGTACGACGGGCCCTTCTGCGTGCTGGAGACCGGGGCGAAACACTTCACCCTCGACATTGGTGGTACTCCTGACCGCGTTTCCGTGGACCGCCTCAAGCCAGCCCACCTCGACGTGGACCTCCCCCCCGCCAGTGGTTCGGCCCCCGACCGGCGGGCGGACCTCCGGCACCGCCCAGCCCTGCCGGTACGCCCCCCCCCGGTCCTGCACCCATCCCAGGTGCCGCCGGAGGCATCCCAGATGACATCCCGGCATCCCAGACGCCGCCAGCCGCCAGAGGGCGCTTCGGCCGGGTCATCCGTTTGCCCCGCAAACTGACCCTTCAGGTGCGCGGGAATTCTGGGGGGGGCGCGTGTGGCGGACACGATGGCTCGCTGGCGCGGTGACATCATTCCGCGCACCAAGAGGGTGTCGGCCACGCCCGAGGGGTAGGCGTGGCCTCAGGATATACACGGGGCACACAGCCCCGAGCACCTCAGTGCTATAGTTGAGCTTTGGAATGAAGACTCTTTTTGGTTACCCGCGTTGTTGCTTATCTTCTTGGCAAACAAGTCGTGCGCATAGCACCGCACTTCAATATTGTTGTGGATATGAGGACTGTATATTTTTTTTGATTGTGTGCTGTATTGTTGTGATTATTGTTTATTCTGTGCCTCCTGCCTCCGGAGCTGTGTAAAGACCAAAAGGGCGTCCCATAGTCCACAAGCATACACGTCAGCCAAGTAATAGAATATACCTGTCGATAGTTATCTCTTATTCTGTGTTTTAGGATAAGGCTGTGTCTCCCATTAATTGAAAGTACTCCATTGCACCAGTGAAAGAGAATAGATCCCCTTTCCTTCCCATCCCCAAAATCTCCATCCAATATTACATCCCCTCTCGTCATTGCCGAGCCTCGATTGCCCATATTACCTCCCCTCCAATAACCGCCATTGACCACGAGGCTCGAGTCAGGGAAGAAAGGCGTGTCTCCACCTCGTCATAGAGGGGGAGGAGTGAACCAGCCCCGCTCGACCAACCATGAGCCAGGGGTTTGGCTACAGAGGGCGGAGGAAGAGCGGTCGGGGAGGTTCGCAAAGGTTGAGGGGCGGGGGCCTATATAACCCAAGGCAGGGGCGTGTCAGGGGAGATGAGTTTTTACCGGCAGACACAAGGGAGCCCAAGCCGTGGAGAGGAGTCAGAGAGATTCGCTTTTACAAGAGACTGGAAGAGTTGAGCTTTTACCAGAGACAAGACGGTTGAGCTTTTACAGAGAAGGGAGAACCCATCACACCAAGGCTCCACCAAGCTCCGTGTTGGCTCCACCAAGCTCCGTGTTGGCTCCACCAAGCTCCGTGTTGGCTCCACCAAGCTCCGTGTTGGCTCCACCAAGCGTTCACCTCCAGCCATCCACCTTCTGGCATTCCCCGCGTGAGTCAGTGTTCTGTTTGTTCTGTCCTGGGTTAATTAAGACTGTTAGATAAGCTAGTATTTTCCCTGTGTCACCTGCGTCTTATGTGTTGTAAATAAACCTTGATTGCTTTCTTTTTGCTTGTGTGTAAATAGCCAATAAATTCAGTCGTATTTCCAAACCTTTCTTTGCCTTCGTTTTCCTCTTTGCATTGCGTCGTTTTCGTCTTTTCCCTCATTGAGCAGCTGGGGTGCGATACGGCCAAAGTCTGGGTGAATCGGGTGAGTTTTGTTAGGTCGCGGTCTTACACCACCGCTCGGTCTATAACATCTAACCGCGATCTGTAACAATTGGTAGTCAGGAGGTGGGATTCGAACCTGGGACTAAATTTATTTAGCCCAAATTTTGGACACCAATTGTGTTAGTACGATAACAATTGGTGTCTGGGAGTGGAATTCGGGGCCCGAACCAAATTTTTAAAACATCTAGAAAAAAAATTTTGGTCAAAATTACGAGCTGCCGAAATTTGTTTTTTTAAAGCAAAACCCGAATTTTGAAATCGCGCCATGGCTGTTCAAGGCGACGGGATGCCGGTGGGAGAGATAGACGGGGTAGAATCGACCCAGGACTCAGGAAAAAAAATGGTGGAGGAGAGTAAAGAAGGTGTGGTTGAGGGTGTATCAGGTGCACAAAATGGCGTCCTCACGCATGTGGGTGTAGCGGCACCAAATTTTGCCGCGCCCTTTGTACCAACGGTGGAAGACATGCAATTAATTATGGCTGAAATGGAAGCCCATTTGAAGCGGAACAGTGAGCGATTGTTAAACAAATTGGGAAACCAAATGGAAGCAATAACGAACAAATTGGGAAACCAAATGGAAGCAATAACGAACAAATTGGGAAACCAAATTGAAGCAACAACGAACGGAATGAGGGCCGATAGAGAGGCACGGGAGCAGAGGGACAGAGACCGCAAGTTGGGCGAAAGGGTCCCAGGGGTGCACGAGGAGGTAACGCGAGTCGAAAAGCGCTGGTTGAGCGAAGCGGAGGAAAGCACGGGTACAATGACGGGGGTAGAAATCGCGACCCGGGGCTTGGAAAAGCCGGCGACCGATGAGGTAGAGGGAATTTTATTAAAGCCAACGGTCGTCGTGAGTACAGAAAAAGCGGAAGTGGGCATTGAAATTGAAGAGATGACGGAGGTAGCCCGGGAATTGCAGGGAGAAATGGATAATGTACAAAGTCTGTGTTCAAATCATGATGAGATGCTCACTAACCAAATAAAAAGTTTGCAGGTGGCAAAGGAGGTGCGGAGACAAGGTACGGAGGTGAGTGGCAATGTATATGATGTGAGGAAAGCTTCAGTCGGCTTGGGGATTGGTTTGGATCCGGGTGTTCGTGAAAGGCCGTTGGTGAAGTGTGCGACAGGTCTGGTGTGCGAAAGAGGAGGTGTGCGAGAAAGTCCGACTCTGGGGTGTGTGAGGAAAAAGTGTGTGCCAAGGAGTGAGGGTGCTGGCGAGAGTGAGTCGGTCGTAGCGCGTGTGCGAGGGAGCACATGGAAGCGCGGTGTGGTAAGTGTTACAGAGGGTGTGACGGGAGAGTGTGCGCAGGAGTGTGCGCGAGAAAGGTGTGTGACGGACAGGTGCATGAGGAAAGAGTGCGCTGTCAGAAGTAAGGAAGAGTGTCCACCTGTGGTGAGTGTTACAGAGGGTGTAACGGGAGAGTGTGCGCGAGAAAGGTGTGTGACGGACAGGTGCATGGGGAAAGAGTGTGCTGTCAAGAGTAAGGGTGAGTGCGCTGGCAAGAATGGAGGTGAGAGTATTGAGAGTGACAAGGAGAGTGAGTTGGTTGTGACAGGTGAGCGAGGATGTACACCTGGGATGGAAGGATGCACACCTGGAATGGTAGAGCGTGAGTGGGAATGCACGCTGGAGTTGGTGGTGAGGCACGTGGTTGGGTGTGCGAATGAGGGCACACCTGTGATTGTCACAGAGGAGGTGACCGAGGAGGGGGCGCGAAGCGGTGTATTGGTGAGGTGTGCGAGCAACGAATGTGTGCCAAAGTGTTCGGTGGTCAGGTGTGTGACCAAGGCTGTGAGTGGAATGGGTGTACCTGGGTGTGTAAGGAAAGGTACGAGGAGCATGGGCACGGCTGGATGTGTGAGCAAGGAACGGGCTGCGGGGTGTAAGCGTCCAGGTGAAGCATCGACGTTAGACGGGGTAGAGTTTAGAACGACTTATAGCCGAATCGGGCCCTCGGTGCGTGCCGGGCTTCGCGTGCCGCGAGAACCAGCGGGGATCCGAACCACGGCGGTTTCGAAAGAACTGCCGTGCGCGATCCACGCTGGGCCTCGCGTGGAACGGCCGCGTCCGGGCTCCACTAGACGGAGCGGGCCGCCCGATAGGAAGGGTCGTCATGGCGACCACTTTCTATTGAGACGTGCCGGCAGGTCGAGATCGGGACATTGGATGGCTCCACGCCGAGGTGGTGCGTGGGATCTCGGCCCGGGTAAGCCCCCATCCCTGCCACGAATGCGGGACGTATCCAGCCGCTGGCACAAAAGAACCCGCGTTCATGGCTCGGCTGTACGAAGCCGAGCTTTCGAAGGAAATTGGCGCACCGAGAGGATGTAATAAGTAGACGGGTGATGGTGATAGTGATAGTGATTTAAAACGAAATTTAGAAAAGTGAATAGAATTGGCAGTAAATGGAAAATTTTTGAATTGTTGGATTTGGACGAGCGAAATTGGTAGTGAGAGACCCCCGATGTGGTGGGATGTAAAATCCACCATCCCTCACAGGTGGGGGCAAAGGAGCAATAGATTATGGGGTGTATGGCAGTGAAAACTAGCCCGGGTGGGTTAGGTTATATTGATAGGGCTCTAGAAGATTGACATTAGGTAACGTTAAGTTTAGTTAGTGACTGATACCTGTAGTGGGGACGCAGGTAGATTAGTGTGGATTATAATGACGTGGGAGCGCAATAGTTTAAAGGGACGACTGGGAAGCGCAAGTTTCAGAGGGGAGAAGTTAGCTGAGATGATGCCGTGTGTGTGAGGATTGAACCATGAGAATTGAACAGGTGTGAGAGCACAGGTGTGCAAGTACAGGTGTGTGGAGAGAGTTGGAGTAAGTGGTACGGAGTGGTGTGCATGGTGCGAAGGTGTGGATGGGGGAAGAGTGGACCCCTTTCACGAATACCCGGGGCGGGTAGTGTAAGTGTTAAGTAGAGGGTATAGGTAAATTGTGGTTGGATATTGGCATCTGTGGTGCGGGTGACAGAATGGTATGTGAATGGGTGCATTGGTGTTGTGGAAATGGCTGGGCGTGTAGCCTGTTAGTGTGTGTAGTTGGTTTGGGCACTCCACCACTGTGAGGATGTCGGCCAGGTGAGGCCGCAGGTGGGCTCTGGGAGCCGGTAGTTGTGTGGGTGCCTGAGGATCCCGGGTGTGGATCGGGCAGCCCAGTGCCAGAGAGGGCACCGAGTGGGGAGAGCGCCAGAGGGCCTTCCCCAGGTAGTTAGGTTAGGGTAAGGAGCTAGGTAAGCTCGGGTGGCAACTACAGTGGTGGAGGTGTGCAGGTGGGTAGACCTGTTGGGAGAGGTACACGTCGCAGCCCAGAAATTGTGCTAGAGCACCGGGAGATGAATCGGGGGAGTGAGACCCCAAATTGAGGAGCACCACAGTTTGGCCAATGGGAATTGGTTATTAGAACCCATAGTGTAAGTTGGCCAATGGATTGGCAGGGAAAGACCCCGGGTAGTGTAAAGTGTGTTAAAGTCATTTAGAGGATAGTTAGGATGAAGGATCTCCTCGCACCATCTGCATCCACTCACCTGAGGTGACAGGTACTCCACACCATGCCATGTTTTGATTATTTTTTATGATGCAAATGTTTGGATTGTGAGACGCATCATGACGTGGGTGTGACATTGTGCTTTGATGTTCCATCTCTGCCTCCTTATGAGGATTGATGATGAATTTGGTGATGGCAAATTTTGAAGTAGAGGGATTGTGGAGACGAATTTGGTATAGGGGAAATATGGGGAAGACGTGACAGTAGTGACGAATTGGTAATGTGTAGGTTTTGTACATATGGGGTAAGGGCAAGGGTGGGCTAGGTAACAGGGGGGTGACGTACGGTAGGGACGAGCTTTCTCACTTCGCCCTCCGTACGCATTTCGCCTTGCATTGCCTTTTTGACGTGTACCCTTGTGACCTTACCCCTCGCTCAATTGTCTTTCTTTTGTCTCCCACATGACCTGTGCGCCGTTGGGCGCCGAGGGGAGCGTGCGTGGGTCGGCCATTGTGCGCCCGAAATTCCCAGAACCAGCTGTCTGCATCGATGCACCACATTATGGACCACATGCCTGTGGCCGAGCACCACTTATGGACCCCATGGGTTGGGGCATGGCCCCTCTGCTGGAACCGGCCATGAGGGCCCGAAATCTTGCTGGCGGACCTTGGCCACAGGGCACCGATGCCCCACAGGTGAACCACACTAGTCGGCCCTGTGGGCCATAAATACAATAAATAAGAAGGACACATTGGGCACACTTTATTGCAAATAGGCCGCCAGTAAGCAAAGCAAAAGAGAATGACAACATCTGGAAGACAAATAATAATAACCAGCAGAGGGAGCCGAAGAAGCAAGAGATCACCTGCAGGGTTAGGGGTTGTTGAATTTATTTTATTGATGAACAGTGGTGACTGCACTGATTGGTGCTTGAGGGTGTGTTGGTGCGTTATAGGTGCTTTCATGGTGCATTGATGCAGAGCAGACTGTCTCCCCCCCAGAAAGAACAATTACAGGTCCTGGGTTAGTTTTGTAAATAAAAATAGCGTCAGTGTAAATAATGCTCCCCACCGTCAGTGTTTAGTTTGAAGACCATTCCGCAATTCGGTTAACTGTGGGCGTAAGTCTGTTAGGCAGGGTGCAATGGAGCAGCGGGACACATTTATTTATGTTTTAAAACTGTCGCACTCAGGGTCAGGTTAAAAGTAGAGGGAACTACACCTACGTGTCACACTAAATAAAAGTTGTAGGCCCGGGACGTGCCTAAGAGGAGGAGGGTGCAGTGTTGTGGATATGAGGACTGTATATTTTTTTTGATTGTGTGCTGTATTGTTGTGATTATTGTTTATTCTGTGCCTCCTGCCTCCGGAGCTGTGTAAAGACCAAAAGGGCGTCCCATAGTCCACAAGCATACACGTCAGCCAAGTAATAGAATATACCTGTCGATAGTTATCTCTTATTCTGTGTTTTAGGATAAGGCTGTGTCTCCCATTAATTGAAAGTACTCCATTGCACCAGTGAAAGAGAATAGATCCCCTTTCCTTCCCATCCCCAAAATCTCCATCCAATATTACATCCCCTCTCGTCATTGCCGAGCCTCGATTGCCCATATTACCTCCCCTCCAATAACCGCCATTGACCACGAGGCTCGAGTCAGGGAAGAAAGGCGTGTCTCCACCTCGTCATAGAGGGGGAGGAGTGAACCAGCCCCGCTCGACCAACCATGAGCCAGGGGTTTGGCTACAGAGGGCGGAGGAAGAGCGGTCGGGGAGGTTCGCAAAGGTTGAGGGGCGGGGGCCTATATAACCCAAGGCAGGGGCGTGTCAGGGGAGATGAGTTTTTACCGGCAGACACAAGGGAGCCCAAGCCGTGGAGAGGAGTCAGAGAGATTCGCTTTTACAAGAGACTGGAAGAGTTGAGCTTTTACCAGAGACAAGACGGTTGAGCTTTTACAGAGAAGGGAGAACCCATCACACCAAGGCTCCACCAAGCTCCGTGTTGGCTCCACCAAGCTCCGTGTTGGCTCCACCAAGCTCCGTGTTGGCTCCACCAAGCTCCGTGTTGGCTCCACCAAGCGTTCACCTCCAGCCATCCACCTTCTGGCATTCCCCGCGTGAGTCAGTGTTCTGTTTGTTCTGTCCTGGGTTAATTAAGACTGTTAGATAAGCTAGTATTTTCCCTGTGTCACCTGCGTCTTATGTGTTGTAAATAAACCTTGATTGCTTTCTTTTTGCTTGTGTGTAAATAGCCAATAAATTCAGTCGTATTTCCAAACCTTTCTTTGCCTTCGTTTTCCTCTTTGCATTGCGTCGTTTTCGTCTTTTCCCTCATTGAGCAGCTGGGGTGCGATACGGCCAAAGTCTGGGTGAATCGGGTGAGTTTTGTTAGGTCGCGGTCTTACACCACCGCTCGGTCTATAACATCTAACCGCGATCTGTAACAATATAATAATAGCGTAAGGACTCGACTTTGTTATCCCTTTTACGCCGCACCCAGTGACCCGATGCCCACGGCACAAATGGATTTACGATCTACGAACCGCGCTCTTTGTTTATCACGTACAGCCATACTCGAAAAATCTGAATTAGCTGACGTTGGGGCCCAAAAGCTTCCGATTCACTGCCGATACGACGCCATCTTACGACTCCATCTTATTGGCGTCTGCTGGGTGAAGGCGAAGCAAGCCGTCCGCTGATTGGACAGTCGAAGGCGACAGCAAGCCGTCCACTGAGTGGACAATCCTGAGCATGCATTTGTGCCGGTGTCGTCGATCGCGGTGTACGCTAACCTCATCAGGTGGGTTTACCATAATTTCTTCCATATACTGTGATTACAACGAAGTGAAACCGATCAGCAGCCCATCAGTATCATATAAAGCAATAAATACCAAGGCTTCAGCTTCTGAAAGCTTAAAACAAAGTGTACTTCGTCGAGTGACCAAAAGTAGGCCTCGGCCCTACCTATCCAGTTGTTGTGTTTCCGTTGTGGCCATGATCTCAACAAATGGCGTAGGCCATGATCAGCCCCCCTCCCCCCCCCCTTTCGTTTCACCAACTCCTGCATCTGCCACCGTTCATGATTATCAAAGTAGGCTTTATCCTGTTCACGATAAGGTAGAAATCAGCGAGTTGTATACGAAGAGATAAAAGGATGGCATTGACTTCGAGACGGTACGTGATATTTAGCGTCGTCATTTAAGTAGATTGCAATAAATACGTTGTTCATATACGCACTCTTCATTCTCATCTTTCTTCCTAACTCTTACTCGGACAAGCAAATCCCCGATGCCATCCATAATGGTACACTCTATCCATACAACACATCCTCCCTTCCGTGGATGTTCCACGGGTTTCGGCTAGTGATGTAATAATGTGGGCAGAGGCAGCAGTCAATGTCACGACGTCGAATAGTGCCATTCTAGTTATTGATGCGGGAAGTGGCCATCTTGGATTTGGCCTTCTGCTGGAGTTTGTCCACAATTATGCGATGCCCCTGGGGGCTTATGTTTTTCTAAATACTCGAAATAATCAAAGTCCACCATCAAGCTTTCCTTTGTTCCGAGTGTTCACAGGAAGTCAATATAGGCCCCAACTAAGAGTCTGGGTTCCGTCGAACACCACACGAGTCCACCATGGCTTCAAAAACTTTCTGCTGGCCTTCCGGATGCGACGTTTTGGTTAAGCTACGAAAAAGCTTCATGTTGTCAAAATGGCTGCAACAATAGATCTGCATGTGAAGCAGAGACCATCGCCATTGCTGTTGTGTTTGCGATTGCTACGTCCCTTCCACCCGCCCTGCACATGGTTACTTGGGAGCTGGGCCTTGCACCGAGTTGTATTATGTCAATAAAATCTCTGTGAGAGAACCTTACCTCTTGGTATTATTGGCGTCGTGGCAGCGGTGTTCCATGCCTCTCGACACTCTTACACACAAGTCATATATTAATCAGGTCTGGCTCCTCTCCACAGCAGAAAAGGTTTTCGTATTGGATTGCTTATCGTAATTTCCAATATTGATATTTCATCGCTCACGTTTCGACCAGTTTAGGCGTGTTTGTGGCGAACAACAACTAGAATAGAGTATCGTGGTTGTTGTATAATCTGATGCACAGTGCCTTTGTTGTGTTGCAGCCTGAATATAAAATGGATTATATTGAGATTTCTTTTGTCACTGATCAACACAAAATACCCCATAATGTCAAAGTGGAAAAAAAAAATTAGAATTGTTTTTACAAATTAATTAAAAAATGAAATACAGAATTATCTAATTTACATAAGTATTCAACCCCCGAATCAAAGCGCCTTTGGCAGCGATTACAGCTTCGAGTCTACTTGGGTATGTCTGTACCAGCTTTGCACATCTGGATTTGGAGAGTTTCTCCCATTCTTCCTTGCAGATTAGCTCAAGCTCTGTCAAGTTGGACGGGGAGTGTCGGTGAACAGCAATCTTCAAGTCTTTCCACAGATTCTCAATGGGATTCAAGTCTGGGCTTTGGCTGGGGCACTCAAGGACTTTTACATTCGTGTTCTGAAGCCAATTTACTTGTTCTGAGTCTACAAGTCCGCCATCTTTGATCCGATCGCAAAATGAAGTGAGGTGCCCATGTATGCCAGTATGTGCTGTGATTGTGCTAAGTTTGAATAAAATCGGACCATTCACGTTCAAGAAATGGTTGGGGACACGTGTAAGTAACAAAATGGCCGCCAGTCGGCCATCTTAGATCTGTTCCAAAAAAAAATGATGTGCATATGTAAGCCATCATTCATTATCTGTGAGCCAAGTTTGAACAAAATCGACAAACGCCTGTCCGAGGAATCGTTGAGGATGTGTTCAACATCGGATTTTTATGCCTCCACCGACGAAGTTGCTGGAGGCAATATGTTTTCAGGTTGTCTATCCGCTGTCCATCCATCCGTCCATCCATCCGTGGTAGATTTTCGTTACCGCGGTAACTTGTGAACCAGTGGTGGAATTCTAACCAAATTTGGTACACTTATGTAGAATGATGTAAAGATGAACCGATTCGATTTTGGGGTCAAGAGGTCAAATGTCAAAGTCTGTAATATATCGATAACTTGAGAACGGCTGAAGTGATCTAATTCAAACTTGGTACAGGTATGTATAATGATGTAAAGATTAACTGGTCATAATTTGGGGCCAAGAGGTCAAAGGTCAAAGTCTGTGATAGGTCTGTAACTTGAGAACGGCTGAAGTGATCTAATTCAAACTTGGTGCAGGTAAGTGTAATGATGTAAAGATTAACTCATAATTTGGGGCCAAGAGGTCAAAGGTCAAAGTCTGTGATAGGTCTGTAACTTGAGAACGGCTGAAGTGATCTAATTCAAACTTGGTGCAGGTAAGTGTAATGTAAAGATTAACTCATAATTTGGGGCGAAGAGGTCAAAGTCCTAATAGGTCCATAACTTGAGAACGGCTGAATTGATCTAATTCAAACTTGGTGGGTTTTTTTTTTTTTTTTTTTTTTTGGATACAGGATCGAGGCTCGTGAAAGAGCTAACATTTATCACACAAAAAAAATCAAACAGACAAACAAAACATAATAAGGGTATCGGTAGACAAGGTGGGGCGAGAAGGGGAAGCACAAACACAACATTTGAGAGCAGGGACATTGGGAGATCTGTGGGAGGGCTTGGGGGAAGGAGGCGTGGGAGGGGTGGGAGAAGTATAAAACACAAGGACACTGCAAGGACTTCCGGGAAGGAAGTTGGCATTTCAAAAAAGTGAATCTGGTGTGAAATTAGCAGGGGTGGAAAAGATCAAGGTTTTGGATGAGGGAAGATAAGATATGGTGGTGAACAGCTGTTTTAAAGACCTGGAGGGAGGAGTGGGATTGAAGAGAGTGAGGGAGTTTGTTCCAGAGGTGGGAGAAAAGGGGAATGAAGGAGTGAAGGTGAGCAGATTCTTGATTTTGGCAGTTTAACCATAAGAGGGTTGCAGGCAGATCTTGTGCGACCTGTCGGAATATTTGGGGGACAGAGCCCAGAGAGAGTTTGGGGAACAAGGCCAGAGAGGAGTAGGTAGAAGACAGAAAGACCACCAACCTGCCTGCGGTGAGAGAGTGAAAGGCCCTCGGAGTTAGCTTCATCGCGGGAGATTCCAATGATTACCTTCGCAAAAGCGGAAGGTTATGTTTTGATCGCTGTGTATTTATTTGTATGTCTGTGTGTGTGTGTATGTTATTCGCATAACTCAAAAAGTATTCAACCGAATTGCATGAAATTTGGTGGGATGATTGGTTATTATACGGGACACATTTGATTAGATTTTGGGAGCAATCGGGTCAAAGGTCAAGGTCAAGGTCACGAAAAGGTCAAAATCGTATTTTTACCAAGTACAGAACAGTAGCTGCGGCGAAGGTATGCGCTCTACCGAGTGCCCGTTCTAGTTCTGAAAGCTTTGGTTTCAACAGCGTGAAGCCGAGCTGGGTGTGAGGCAGGAGGACCGACCCAGAGGGGAGAACAGTATTCCATTGAGCTGCGGATGAAAGCCTTGTATGTGGTGAGGAGCTCAGGTGTGCCAAGGAAGGACTTCGCACGACGGAGGATGCCCAGTCGGCTACTGGCTTTGGAGGCCAGATTTGCAATGTGGTTTTCCCAGGAAAGATCATGGCAGATAGTGAGACCCAAAAGCTTGAGTGACAGAACTTCTTGGAGAAGATTATTCAGAAAGTGGATGGGAGGGTTGTCCAGTTGGTCTGTTCGGAGAGACGTAGTAAGAGTGTGAGATTTGTCAGGATTGAAAGACATGATTACATTTTGTCCTTGTCTGCAGAGAGTGAGAGGGCTGCAGACTGCCGATCTGAGGGATGAGGAATGCAGTGACAGAGAGTGGTCACCAGCAAAGAGATAGAGAGGATTTTCAAGAGAGTCAGAGAGATCATTGATGAAGACCAGAAAAGGCACAGGGCCCAGAACACTGCCTTGGGGAACTCCAGCCTGAACAGGAAGGAGAGATGAGAGAAACCCATTCAGGGCCACACATTGACTACTACTAGAGAGTTAGTCCGCAAGCCAAGCATGGATATTTCCATGGATACCATTCGAGGAGAGTTTGGTGAGCAGAGCGGGGTGCCAAACCGTATCGAAGGCACGTGATATGTCGAGGGAGACAGCTCTAATTTCCTGTTTGGCATTGAAGACCTCCATCCATTGTTGAGACAGCAGAAGCAGCATGTCCAGAGTAGAGTGACCTGGTCTGAAACCAAATTGATGATCAGAGATCAAGCCATTGGAGAAGAGGAAAGATTTGATATCCGAAGCAATGATGGATTCCATGACTTTGCTGATAATTGGGAGAAGGCTGATTGGTCTGTAGTTGCATATTGTTGCATATGTAGCATAATGTTGTTGCATATGTTGCATATGTAATGTTGCATAATGTAGTTGAATAATGCAGTTGCATATGTATAATGATATAGCGATTCACTGATTAAATTTTGGGGTCAAGAGGACAAAGGTCAGAGGTCATGCCAGGTAAAAATGTGATAACTTGAAAAGAGCTGAATGGATTTAAAGCAAACTTGGTACAAGTATTATAATGATGTAATAATGTGGGCAGAGTGCATGTCCGTCGACGTCGTCACGTCGAAGAGTGTTGTTATAGTTTACAACTAAAATGGCCGCCAGTCATAAAATGCCCGTTATAGTTTACATAAAATGTGGTTTCCCAGGAAAGATCATGGCAGATAGTGAGACCGAAAAGCTTGAGTGACAGAACTTCTTCGAGAGGATTGTTGAGAAAGTCATTGGGAGGGTTTTCCAGATGTATGGAGAACCAAAGTGAGAGTTTGAGAATTGTCAGGATTGAAAGACATGTTCAACTTGTTTGACCAGTTTGTGATTTTATCCAGGTCTGCAGAGAGTGAAGAGGCTGCTGCCTGCGAATCTGAGGGTTGAGATATGGAGCGGCAGAGAGTGGAGTCATCAGCAAAAAGATAGAGAGGATTTTCCAGAGAGTTGGAGAGATCATTAATGAAGATCAGAAAAAGCACAGGGCCCAGAACACTACCTCGAGGAACTCCAGCCTGGACAGGAAGAGGAGATGAGAGAATTTCATTTAGAGCCACATGTAGGGTACGACAGGAGAGGAAGTCCCAAATCCAACCCTCACATTCAAATCCAAACCCAAACCTAACTCTCACACCCCAAACCCAACTCTCATACCCCAAACTCAACACTCCCACCCCTATCCCAACCCTCACACCCCAAGCTCAACCCTAATCCCAAGATCATGAATCATTTTCACACAAATTTTTGTTTTAAAAAGCTCAAATTGTTTTATTTCAACAGTTCAATAATAAATAATACAGGGTGAATTATAGATAATCCAATAGAGTTTTTTTTTTCTCTTCCAGTTCTGACTCGTGAGTGAATTTTCAGTTTGAAGAAGTAGAAAGAGGGACGTAGATGTGTCGTAAATGTCTCAAGAAATCCCAGGTCTTCCCAGCACTGTCTTGATATTGCTGAAAAATAATAAATAAATGCATGACTTAACTAATGTCGAATTAAGTAATAAATCATTTTTGAACCAATTGAATTTAACTCTCATCAAGCACCATCCAAAGAAGAATGACTGATATGTTTAGAACCCAGAGTCTTCTTGGGAGAACCCACTTTTCAACGATCCAAAATGGAACTCACCTTCCAAGTCTCCAAAATAGAACCCACCTTTTGAGTCTCCAAGGCAAAACTCTTCCTGAATTTCCCAAATCACCCGAGTCTCCTAAGGTAGGTCTCACACTGTGAGCCATCTAGGCAGAACTCTTCCCCCCTCCCCATCTCCTTAGGTAGGTCTCACACTGTGAGCCATCTGGGCAGAACTCTTCCCACCCCCCTGCCCAAGTCTCCTTGGGTAGGTCTTACACTGTGAGCCATCTTGGCAGAACTCTTCCCCACTCCCCACGCCCCCCCCCCCCCTCCAATCGCCGGAGTCTCCTTAGGTAGGTCTCACACTGTGAGCCATCTTGGCAGAACTCTTCCCCCACCTCCCCCCTGCCTAAGTCTCCTTAGGTAGGTCTCACACTGTGAGCCATCTAGGCAGAACTCTTCCCCCCTCCCCACGCCCCCCCCCAATCGCCCGAGTCTCCTTAGGTAGGTCTCACACTGTGAGCCATCTTGGCAGAACTCTTCCCCCACCTCCCCCCTGCCTGAGTCTCCTTAGGTAGGTCTCACACTGTGAGCCATCTGGGCAGAACTCTTCCCCCACCTCCCCCCTGCCCGAGTCTCCTTAGGTAGGTCTCACACTGTGAGCCATCCAGGCAGAACTCTTCCCCCGTCCCCATGCTCCCCGTCCCCAAATCGCCCGAGTCTCCTAAGGTAGGTCTCACACTGTGAGCCATCTGGGCAGAATTCTTCCCCCCCCCCCCCCTCCCCCCCAATTGCCCGAGTCTCCGTAGGTAGGTCTCACATTGTGAGCCACCTCGGGAGAACATTTTCCTGATTTTCCCGAATTTTGTCGTTCTCCAAGGTACAACTCATTTGGTGGGTCATCAAAGTAGAACTTGTACGCTGGGTCATCAAAGTAGAACTTGTACGCTGGGTCATCAAAGTAGAACTTGTATGCTGGGTCATTAAAGTAGAACTTGTACGCTGGGTCATTAAAGTAGAACATGTATGCTGGGTCAGTGGGTCATCAAAGTAGAACATGTATGCTGGGTCATCAAAGTAGAACATGTATGCTGGGTCATCAAAGTAGAACATGTATGCTGGGTCATCAAGGTCGAACTCTTTTTGTTTGTCTCAAAGGTAAAACGCATTCGCTGGGTCTTGGCCGTTCAAAAGGTGGCAGCAGCTAAAGGGAAGGTGAAAGAAAAGTTAGAGATGAGGTTGAAGTTTAAATGTGTTTGTGCAGTGATGAAGTCAACACAGTAATGAAGTCATGCATAATTACAGTAATGAAGTCATGCATGATGTACACGAATGAAGTAATGCATGATGTACACGAATGAAGTAATGCATGATGTACAGTGATGGTCATGCATGATGGACACGAATGAAGTCATGCATGATGTACAGTGATGGTCATGCATGATGTACACGACTGGTCATGCATGATTTACAGTGATGAAGTCATGCATGATGTGCAGTAATGAAGTCATGCATGATGTACAGTAATGAAGTCATGCATGATGTGCAGTAATGAAGTCATGCATGATGTACAGTGACGAAGTCATGCATGATGTACAGTAATGAAGTAATGCATGATGTGCAGTAATGAAGTCATGCATGATGTACACGAATGAAGTCATGCATGATGTACACGAATGAAGTCATGCATGATGTACAGTAATGAAGTCAGTACAGTTATGAAGCCATGCATGATGTACAGTGATGGTCATACATGATGTACAGTTATGAAGCCATGCATGATGTACAGTGATGAAGTCATGCATGATGTACAGTAATGAAGCCATGCATGATGTACAGTAATGAAGTCATGCATGATGCACAGTAATGAAGTCATGCATGATGTACAGTAATGAAGTCATGCATGATGTACACTAATGAAGTCAGTACAGTTATGAAGCCATGCATGATGTACAGTAATGGTCAGTACAGTAATGAAGTCATGCATGATGTACAGTAATGAAGTCACAATGAGTCATGCATTATGTACAATATTATAATGAAGACTGCCAACAACCCTTTTCTGGTTAAACTGCCAAAATCTCGGCTCTCTGCTCACCTTCACTCTTTCATTCCGCTTTTCTCCCACCTCTGGAACAAACTCCCTCACTCCCTTCAATCCCACTCCTCCCTCCAGGTCTTTAAAACAGCTGTTCACCACCATCTCTTATCTCCCCCCATCCAAAACCTTGATCTTCTCTCCCGCCGTTAATACACCCCAAATCCACCTCTTTCAATCTCCGACTTATTTCCTAAAATTCTTAGTCGTGTCCATTTGTTTTATACCGGGTACCCCTCACCCCCTCCCCTGCCCTCTCCCTTCCACAGATCTACCGTCGTCCTTGTTCTCTACTGTTGTTGTGCTTGTGTGCTTTCCTCTCTCTCCCTCTCTTGTCTCCTGCTCCCTTTATTATATTGTTACAGACGTGGCTTGGATGTTATTTACCGAGCGGTTTTGGTATGACCACGTCTGCACAAGTTACCGATTATACTCGACGTTGACGAAGCCACGCCACGCTGGCTCAATAAGAAAAAGAAGACACCCGGCTGGATTACAATCACACAATACGACACCAGGGGTTCAGTTCTCAAGACCTCCGGAGGAGGTTATATTAAGGCGGAAGGTTAGATTACAGGGGCTAGAGTTATAATCACAGAAAGACAGGCACTTAGACACACTCTTATATTAACCCCGGACAGACGACAGACACACGGGACAACGGCTGACTCACACGGGGGTTTGATGGCTAGGAAAGGCAGGATCGATGGCTCCAGGTCCTCCTGGGCTCGAAGGTCAGAATCGACTCGGTCCGGTCCAGAGATGCGGGGAGGTCGCAGCGCTCGGATGGCGTCTTGTCTGCTCAAGCTGGGGGCGCATCTGACTCAGCGCTCGCAGGTGGCTTTCCTTCTCCAAGCTGGGTGCGCATCTCTCGTCACATCCGGCGCGGGGCCGCGTATATCCGGCGGGGAGTGACACGCCCTCGGCTCGTTAGCTCCGCCTCGTGGAATCGGCACGTTGCTTCTCATTGGGTGCGTGCGGGGGGTTTACCAGGCTCCGCCCTTGACGAGGAGCTGACAAGGAGCCCCTTCGTGGTAACCCCGTGGAGCGCATGGTCTATGGCGCTAATCGAGCCGGTGTGAGGACGCATCCTCCCCCGCTCCGCCGCCATCTCCTCTGTTGTTGTTGTAATTGTTGGGGAAGAAGATGGAAGGAGGTATGGGAAAGGTCCTAAACTCACTACTGATGCCATATAATCACATTCTGGTGCAACGAAGAGTCATAATTAATGGAGACGAGGCCTTAACTGACATAGAATAAGAATAACTAGGAAGATGTCCGAAAGTTGTCTACCTGTGGTGCGGTGGACCTGGGCACGACATTTAATGGGGGAATAAGGGGAAGGTCGGCTCTACTGATTGTTATTTACATGCAATGGGACTAGGGAATGGGGGATCGGGGAAAGTTGGGGAGTATTGGAGAAAATAGGGGAATATTTACAAGCGGATATGGAGGCCAAATTCCATATTCGCAACAATATGTTTTATGTGTCCGTTTATGTTTTTTATGTGTAATGTGTTAGCTCTTACACGAGCCTCAACTTTGAATATAAGAAATTTAAAAATACAAGTGTACACACTGACCTTGTACACAGGACACTGACTACTCAAGCCAAACTTTCACCAATTGGAAGATTTAATTGGTGTTTGATCAATGCAGTTTAAACAAAGTTTGCAATAATTTGTAATGTAAGGCAAGAATCTTGGCAACTTACGTTTCAACCGGAAGGGTGGTTTCAGATGAGGTGGTGGAAACGATGGTTGGTGAGTGATGTGATGGAGATGGTGCAGTCAAGTGGCTTCAGATCATTTGCTTTGGCCCCTCCCTGACTCATTGCCACTCTACTTAAGGTGACTGTGCAAGTGGCTCCATACCCTTCTTGTTCCTCGTGAAGGTCTCCATCCTCTCTTAGTCTTATCACGAGGCACTACTTCTGACATTTCCTTTCTACCATTATTAGAAGACTAGCCGAAACCCGTGGAACATCCACGGAAGGGAGGATGTGGTGTATGGATACAGTGTACCATTATGGATGGCATAGGGGATAGATGGTAAATCCATTAGTGCCGTGGGCATCGGGTCACTGGGTGCGGCGTAAAAGGGATAACAAAGTCGAGTCCTTACGCTATTATTATATAGATACTCCCCGTCGATGTGCTTCTGTGGTAATCGCGAATATGAGTCACATACACGGTCACAGTGCCTGACGCCACTGTGACCGTGTTTTGATTAACAAATCTACGAGTCACAAAACACGAACCGAACTCACCTCAAGCAATAAAAAGGTGCAAATCGCTCCTAGAAACCACCTCATCTCTTCAGACCTCAACACACCTCGATAAATGACGGCAGCGCTCATGGGATCTTCTTCTTCCGTTAAGCGTTAAGCCCCAATTTTTTCTCTTTAAGTTAAGTCCAATCAGTCCTCTCTGCTCGAAGTGCTCAGGCCATGCCTTCCCGCTCTCATACTTTTATTTCCGTTCGGTGTAGAAAGAGATTGACATATCGTTCGTCTGTTTTCAGCTCGTTATCTTTAAGCTTCCTTACGTCTCGCCACCTGCTACACCTCTCTGAGTTACGAGGATTTATGCAACGCACCCCGAGTATCGCAACGTCACTCCATTTAACTTTATTAAAATGACGATAAAGGCTTTTCCTTATATATCCTAATTTAAAATGTTCAAGGGAATAAAAAGACCATTTGGTTCACACCACCCATGTTCACACCACTCGACTGTCCAATCAGCGGACGGCTCGCGTCGCCTTCGCCCAACAGACGCCAATACGATGGCGTCGTAAGATGGAGTCGTATCGGCAGTTAATCGAATGCTTTTGGGCCCCAACGTCGGCGACTTCATATTTTTAGAGTATGGCTGTACGTGATAAACAAAGAGCGCGGTTCGTAGATCGTAAATCCATGAGTGCCGTGGGCATCGGGTCACTGGGTGCGGCGTAAAAGGGATAACAAAGTCGAGTCCTTACGGTATTATTATATAGATACTCCCCGTAGATGTGCTTCTGTGGTAATCGCGAATATGAGTCACATACACGGTCACAGTGCCTGACGCCACTGTGACCGTGTATTGATTAATAAATCTACGAGTCACAAAACAAGAACCTAACTCACCTCAAGCCGTAAAAAGGTGCAAATCACTCCTAGAAACCACCTCATCTCTTCAGACCTCAACACACCTCGATAAATGACGGCAGCGCTCATGGGATCTTCTTCTTCCGTTAAGCTCCAATTTTTTCTCTTTAAGTTAAGTCCAATCAGTCCTCTCTGCTCGAAGTGCTCAGGCCATGCCTGCCCACTCTCATACTTTTATTTCCGTTCGGTGTAGAAAGAGATTGACATATCGTTCGTCTGTTTTCAGCTCGTTATCTTTAAGCTTCCTTACGTCTCGCCACCTGCTACACCTCTCTGAGTTACGAGGATTTATGCAACGCACCCCGAGTATCGCAACGTCACTCCATTTAACTTTATTAAAATGACGAAAAGACGTTTCCTTATATATCCTAATTTAAAATGTTCAAGGGAATAAAAAGACCATTTGGTTCACACCACCCATGTTTACACCACTCGACTGTCCAATCAGCGGACGGCTCGCGTCGCCTTCGCCCAGCCGATGCCAATACGATGGCGTCGTAAGATGGAGTCGTATCGGCAGTTAATCGGATGCTTTTGGGCCCCAACGTCGGCGAATTCATATTTTTTAGAGTATGGCTGTACGTGATAAACAAAGAGCACGGTTCGTAGATCGTAAATCCATGAGTGCCGTGGGCATCGGGTCACTGGGTGCGGCGTAAAAGGGATAACAAAGTCGAGTCCTTCCGGTATTATTATATAGATGCACATCTACTCCGTTCAAACACAATATAATCCTGATTTTGTGCAGTTTTCTGGTGAAGGAGGAGCTTGCGACTACTTGGCACAGAAGAACAACCTGCTACAGCGTTTTTTGTGCACATAGAATCAGGAGGGGTCATTACCGCCCCTGCTATATTTATGGGGGGTACACAAGATGGTCCATTTGAGGGGCTTTTTGTGCACGCAGTACATATCAGAAGGGGTCATTGCTGCCCTGCTCTAATTATGGGCACACAAGATGGTCCATTTGAGGTGCTTTTCGTGCACATAGTATCAGAAGGGGTCATTTCTGTCTCTGCGATATTTATGGGGAGTACACAAGATGGTCCATTTGAGGGGCTTTTCGTGCACGTAGTATCAGAATCGGTCATGACTGCACGTGCTATATTTATTGGGGGTACACAAGATGGTCCATTTGAGGGGATTTTCGTGCAGGTCATTTCGGAATGAATAATCACGACCCGTGGGATGTTTACGGGTACATGAGATCTCCTTGTGAGGCTTTTCGCCGATACTTTCCAGAATTTCGGATTGTTTTGATCAGACTCTCTCGGGATCTCAACTGGCGAAGGGATGTTTCCTTTTCCATTACATTTTCTGATACTAGTGATACTGGATGATGGTTATTAATATCAGAATGTCCCTGTTGCTTCGGGACTGGGGAAGAAGTTTGAGATGTCAGGATGTGTTTAGTTGGTCCAGGTGATCCCAGTGCGTTTTTAGAGGCTGATTGCCCAAGTTTACACTGTTCAGGTATTCCTAGTTGGTTGCGTAATCCGATTCCCAGTGATACTGATTCGATCATGCACCCTCGGGTGCTTACATGTCGGGATGCATGAACCTTGATGATCACTTGCTGATTGTCGTGAACCAAATAGACATCAAATTGAGGATTGTACGAAAGTCTGAATATCCATTCTCCATTCCATGAGACGCATGAGAGACATTCTGTCTGGCCTCTGATCTGAATCCACTCTGCATCACTATGGATAAACCATCAACACTCGGTAGCATGGCCGTCTGATTCTGCAGAGTTGGTGATTGTGATGTGTGATGCTGCTGTGATTCCGTGATCAGCAGAAGAGCGTTCACTTCCGGGATCCCATCATCCCGTCTCCCGGTGCTTCTGCCCTTAGTGCAGTCTGTGAGTGAGATCACAAAATCATTACCGGATGGAGTTAGAATTCCTCAAGTTAATTTAAATTAATTTTATTATCAGTGTACTTTAGTGCAATGTCCCCGATCTCAATCCCAGAAGCTTTAACTTACAGCACGTGTTGTGATGCCGTTGACTCTGTAAGCAATTTATGATCTGTAACACAAAGAGCAGCAAACAATACACATTGAGGACCTGTGGATACTTGTGTTGTTGTTGTTGTTGTTGTTTTGGGATATTTTAACCTTGTAGCGGTTACCGCTGGATGTACATAATCGCCTTGCACCGGCCAGAACACGGCCAGACGCGCCTCTCCCGGGCATGCCCGGACTCACTGTTCCCGGGCATGCCCGAACCTCCCGGGCACGCCCGGTCTCGTCTTTCCCGGGCATGCCCGCTCTCGCCTTTCCAGGGCTCGCCCAGAGCGTCCGGGCATGCCCGCTAACGCCTTTCCAGGGCTCGCCCAGAGCGTCCGGGCATGCCCGCTATCGCCTTTCCAGGGCACGCCCAGAGCGTCCGGGCATGCCCGCTATCGCCTTTCCAGGGCTCGCCCAGAGCGTCCGGGCATGCCCGCTATCGCCTTTCCAGTGCTCGCCCAGAGCGCCCGGGCACGCCCAGCCTCGACTTGCCAGGCCGCAGCCAAACACGCCCGGGCAGGTCCAGACTCGCCTTTCCAAGGCTCGCCCTTGATACCCGGGCATGCCCGGTATAGCTTTTGCCGGGCAAACTTCCCGACATAAATGTGTATATATATTGTTGCCCGAAAAACGGGCTGGTCAGAATACCTGAGCTGTTTTGTTTCAATAAAGCAACTCGGACGAATTCCGTTTTTGGTCGCGTCAATTCTTTCGACTCGCGTTGGAGCGCAGTTCCTTCATTGGTGACCTACCGACATGGATACGGCAGTGACGCTTAAACTGCCTACCTTCTGGGAGACTCACGCGGCTGTTTGGTTCGCCCAGGCGGACTCCCAGTTCGCCCTGCGAGGCATCACCGCGGACGACACCCGCTTCCACCATGTTGTGGCGGCGCTCGGTTCCGCCACCGCGGCCCGCGCCTTGAGCCTCCTCCAGCACCCGCCGGCTGCTGACAAATACGACGCGCTGAAGACGCTCCTCCTCGGCGCTTTCGCCCTCTCACCGGCAGCACGCGCACGGCGCCTGCTTGACCTGCCCGAGCTCGGCGACACGCGCCCGTCCGAGCGCATGGACTATATGCTCTCGTTGCTCGGCGAGCACTCTCCGGCATTCCTGTTCCGGGAGCTGTTCCTCCGTCAGCTGCCTAACCCGGTACGCCTCGCCCTGGCTGGCACGTTGATCACGGATTCCCGCGCCCTCGCCAGGGAAGCCGATAAGATCTCCTCGGCGGGCCAGCACATCGGCGCGGTTACCTGGAGCCCGCCGCCGTCCGAGGCGACGCCCACGACGCCCGAGCGCCCTGCGCGGTTGGAGGCCGAACTGCCGGTGCAACTGGCGGCCGCCACGCCGCACCGCCCGCTTCCGACACGACGGCCGGGGCCTCCACCTGACCGGGCGTGGTGTTATTACCACGCCAGGTTTGGACACAAGGCTCGGACATGCCGGCCCCCGTGCACTTTCGGCAGGTCGGGAAACGGCCGGGCCGGCGTTCATTCCCAGCCATGAGCGCCGGCCACTCGGGCAACTTGCTGTTTATTCGGCGACAAAGCATCTGGATGGCGTTTCCTGTGCGACACCGGCGCCCAACTGAGCGTCATACCTGCCTCCGAGCAGGACAGGCTGGACGCAGTTTGCGGCCCCTCTTTGGTCACTGCTAATGGCTCGGCCATACGCACTTTCGGCCCACGCGTCGTCACCCTCTGCTTCGGCAGCCAGCGCTTTCAATGGACTTTTGTTACCGCCAGCGTCCCCGTGGCTTTGCTGGGCGCCGACTTCCTCTGCGCGCACGGGCTGCTGGTCGACGTCAAACGACGTCGCCTTGTCCACGCCGAGACCTTCAGCTCCCTGGCGTGCACAATGAGCAGCTCCGCGCCGACCGAACTGGCGTGCGCCCTCCCGGCAACGAATGAGTTCGCTCGCCTGCTCGTGGAATTCCCGGCCCTCACGCGGCCGACGTTTTCGGCCGTCGCGGTGCGGCACGGGATCGAGCACCACATACCCACTACGGGCCCGCCGGTCTACGCCAGGGTCCGCCGCCTCGACCCAGCCAAGCTCGCCGTGGCAAAGGCCGAATTCGACGCGTTGGAGCACCTCGGCATCGTGCGGCGCTCCGATAGCGCGTGGGCCTCGCCACTGCACATCGTGCCAAAGCCGGGGGGTGGATGGCACCCGTGTGGCGACTACCGCCGTCTCAATGACGCTACCACCCCCGACAGGTACCCGATCCCGCATATTCAGGACTTTTCCGCCCGTTTGGCGGGACGGGTCATCTTTTCGAAAATTGACCTGATACGGGGCTAACACCAGGTACCTGTCCGGGCGGCTGATGTCCCGAAGACGGCCGTCATCACGCCGTTCGGCCTGTTCGAATTTTTGCGGATGCCGTTTGGCCTCAAGAACGTGGCCCAGGCGTTCCAGCGCTTGATGGACGGCATGCTGCGCGACCTGCCGTTTCTTTTCGTCTATCTGGACGACATCCTCGTCGCCAGCACGTCCCGCGCCGAGCACCTCCTCCACCTCCGAACACTGTTCGGTCGCCTCAGCGAGCACGGCTTAATTGTCAACCCGGTCAAATGCCACTTCGGCGCGACGACCGTTGACTTTTTGGGCCACCGCATCACCAAGACTGGGGCCGTGCCGCTGCCGACCAAGGTCGAGGCCATCACCACGTTCCCGCGTCCCCGTTCCATCAAGGCCCTCCAAGAGTTCCTCGGCATGGTGAATTTTTATCACCGATTCGTGCCCCGCGCTGCTCAGCTCATGCGGCCCCTTTACGAGGCCCTCCGGGGCAAGCCGGCCAAGCATGACATTGTTTGGTCCGCGGCCATGGACGCGGCCTTCGCCAGTGCCAAACGGGCCCTCGCCGACGCAACGCTGCTGGCTCACCCGGTGCTCAACGCGCCCATCGCCCTCACTACGGACGCCTCCAACTACGCGGTGGGCGCCGTCCATGAGCAATGGGTGGACGGGGTTTGGCAGCCACTCGCTTTTTTCAGCCGGCAACTCCGGCCGAACGAGTTAAACTACAGCACGTTCGACCGCGAGCTGCTCGGGCTATTCCTGGCCGTTCGCCATTTCCGACACCTCCTGGAGGGCCGCCCGTTCACGGCTTTCGTCGACCACAAGCCGTTGGTCTACGCAATGGCTAAGGTCACGGAGCCGTGGTCGGCCCACCAGCAGCGCCACCTCTCCGCCGTGTTGGAGTTCACCACGGACATCCAGCACGTCGCTGGCAAAGACAACGCCGTGGCCGACTGCCTTTCGCGGGCCAGCGCGAACGCGGTCCACCTCGGCATGGACTTCACGCTCATGGCGGCCGACCAGACCACCGACGCCTCGGTGCAGGCACTCCGCGTGGCGGACACGGGCCTCCGCCTGGCCGACATCCCCGTCGTGGGCACCGTCCTGCTCTGCGACGTCTCCCAGGGCCAGCCTCGCCCCATCGTGCCCGTTTCCTGGCAGCGCCGCATCTTCGCCTCCATCCACGGCCTTTCTCACCCAGGCCGGAAAGCTTCTCAGAAGCTGGTGTCGGCGCGTTTCGCCTGGCACGGCCTTCGACGAAACATCCGCGACTGGGCCAACGCCTGCACGGCCTGCCAGCGAGCCAAGGTCCACCGCCACACCCAGGCCCCGCTGGCACCTTTCGCCGTGCCTGAACGGCGTTTCGACCACGTCCACGTGGACCTGGTGGGTCCCCTGCCCCCCTCGCGGGGGTTCACCCACCTGCTCACCATGGTGGACAGGACCACCAGGTGGCCGGAGGCCATGCCCCTCACCTCCACCACCACCGCCGACGTGGCGCAGGCGTTCATCGCCACCTGGGTCGCGCGCTTCGGCGCACCAGCGGACATCTCGTCCGACCACGGCCCACAGTTCACGTCTGAGCTTTGGGGCGCGGTCGCCCGTTCGTTGGGGGTCACGCTGCACCGCACCACGGCCTACCACCCCCAAGCCAATGGGTTGTGCGAGCGGTTTCACCGCTCCATGAAGGCCGCACTCATGGCCGGCCTTCAGGACGACGGTTGGGCCGACCGGCTGCCGTGGGTCCTTTTGGGCCTTCGCACGGCCCCCAAGGAAGACCTCCAGGCGTCCGCCGCCGAGCTCGTCTACGGCCAGCCACTCCGCGTCCCGGGCGAATTCGTGCCTGACGCTACCAGTCCCTGGTCCGCCGCTCGCCAGCGCTCGGACCTCCAGGAGGCCGCCCGCCGATTTGCCCCCGTGCCGATGTCCCGCCACGGTGGCCCCCAGTCCTACGTCCCCCCGGCGCTTCGCACTCCGGAGTACGTCTTTGTGCGTCATGACGCGCACCGGGGGCCACTCCGGCCGCCGTACGACGGGCCCTTCCGGGTCCTGCGACGGGGCGACAAGTCTTTCATCGTCGACTTCGGCGGCCGGCCGGACCGGATTTCTGTGGACCGCCTCAAACCGGCGCACATGGACGTCGACCGACCACCACGGTTGGCCCTTCCTCCGCGGCGAGGCCGCCCCCCGTCCACAGTTCCCCCCGCTCGACCACCCACCACCACGTCAGACCCCTCCCCACGACCCTCCAGGGGTCGCTTCGGCCGGGTCATCCGGACCCCCCTTAAATTGACCCTGCCGGTGCAGGTCGATTCTGGAGGGGCGTGTGTAGCGGTTACCGCTGGATGTACATAATCGCCTTGCACCGGCCAGAACACGGCCAGACGCGCCTCTCCCGGGCATTCCCGGACTCACTGTTCCCGGGCACGCCCGAACCTCCCGGGCACGCCCGGTCTCGTCTTTCCCGGGCATGCCCGCTCTCGCCTTTCCAGGGCTCGCCCAGAGCGTCCGGGCATGCCCGCTATCGCCTTTCCAGGGCACGCCCAGAGCGTCCGGGCATGCCCGCTATCGCCTTTCCAGGGCTCGCCCAGAGCGTCCGGGCATGCCCGCTATCGCCTTTCCAGTGCTCGCCCAGAGCGCCCGGGCACGCCCAGCCTCGACTTGCCAGGCCGCAGCCAAACACGCCCGAGCAGGTCCAGACTCGCCTTTCCAAGGCTCGCCCTTGATACCCGGGCATGCCCGGTATAGCTTTTGCCGGGCAAACTTCCCGACATAAATGTGTATATATATTGTTGCCCGAAAAACGGGCTTGTCAGAATACCTGAGCTGTTTTGTTTCAAGAAAGCAACTCGGACGAATTCCGTCTTTGGTCGCGTCAATTCTTTCGACTCGCGTTGGAGCGCAGTTCCTTCATTGGTGACCTACCGACATGGATACGGCAGTGACGCTTAAACTGCCTACCTTCTGGGAGACTCACGCTGCTGTTTGGTTCGCCCAGGCGGACTCCCAGTTCGCCCTGCGAGGCATCACCGCGGACGACACCCGCTTCCACCATGTTGTGGCGGCGCTCGGTTCCGCCACCGCGGCCCGCGCCTTGAGCCTCCTCCAGCACCCGCCGGCTGCTGACAAATACGACGTGCTGAAGACGCTCCTCCTCGGCGCTTTCGCCCTCTCACCGGCAGCACGCGCACGGCGCCTGCTTGACCTGCCCGAGCTCGGCGACACGCGCCCGTCCGAGCGCATGGACTATATGCTCTCGTTGCTTGGCGAGCACTCTCCGGCATTCCTGTTCCGGGAGCTGTTCCTCCGTCAGCTGCCGAACCCGGTACGCCTCGCCCTGGCTGGCACGTTGATCACGGATTCCCGCGCCCTCGCCAGGGAAGCCGATAAGATCTCCTCGGCGGGCCAGCACATCGGCGCGGTTACCTGGAGCCCGCCGCCGTCCGAGGCGACGCCCACGACGCCCGAGCGCCCTGCGCGGTTGGAGGCCGAACTGCCGGTGCAACTGGCGGCCGCCACGCCGCACCGCCCGCTTCCGACACGACGGCCGGGGCCTCCACCTGACCGGGCGTGGTGTTATTACCACGCCAGGTTCGGACACAAGGCTCGGACGTGCCGGCCCCCGTGCACTTTCGGCAGGTCGGGAAACGGCCGGGCCGGCGTTCATTCCCAGCCATGAGCGCCGGCCACTCGGGCAACTTGCTGTTTATTCGGGACAAAGCGTCTGGACGGCGTTTCCTGTGCGACACCGGCGCCCAACTGAGCGTCATACCTGCCTCCGAGCAGGACAGGCTGGACGCAGTTTGCGGCCCCTCTTTGGTCGCTGCTAATGGCTCGGCCATACGCACTTTCGGCCCACGCGTCGTCACCCTCTGCTTCGGCAGCCAGCGCTTTCAATGGACTTTTGTTACCGCCAGCGTCCCCGTGGCTTTGCTGGGCGCCGACTTCCTCTGCGCGCACGGGCTGCTGGTCGACGTCAAACGACGTCGCCTTGTCCACGCCGAGACCTTCAGCTCCCTGGCGTGCACAATGAGCAGCTCCGCGCCGACCGAACTGGCGTGCGCCCTCCCGGCAACGAATGAGTTCGCTCGCCTGCTCGTGGAATTCCCGGCCCTCACGCGGCCGACGTTTTCGGCCGTCGCGGTGCGGCACGGGATCGAGCACCACATACCCACTACGGGCCCGCCGGTCTACGCCAGGGTCCGCCGCCTCGACCCAGCCAAGCTCGCCGTGGCAAAGGCCGAATTCGACGCGTTGGAGCACCTCGGCATCGTGCGGCGCTCCGATAGCGCGTGGGCCTCGCCACTGCACATCGTGCCAAAGCCGGGGGGTGGATGGCACCCGTGTGGCGACTACCGCCGTCTCAATGACGCTACCACCCCCGACAGGTACCCGATCCCGCATATTCAGGACTTTTCCGCCCGTTTGGCGGGACGGGTCATCTTTTCGAAAATTGACCTGATACGGGGCTACCACCAGGTACCTGTCCGGGCGGCTGACGTCCCGAAGACGGCCGTCATCACGCCGTTCGGCCTGTTCGAATTTTTGCGGATGCCGTTTGGCCTCAAGAACGTGGCCCAGGCGTTCCAGCGCTTGATGGACGGCGTGCTGCGCGACCTGCCGTTTCTTTTCGTCTATCTGGACGACATCCTCGTCGCCAGCACGTCCCGTGCCGAGCACCTCCTCCACCTCCGAACACTGTTCGGTCACCTCAGCGAGCACGGCTTAATTGTCAACCCGGTCAAATGCCACTTCGGCGCGACGACCGTTGACTTTTTGGGCCACCGCATCACCAAGACCGGGGCCGTGCCGCTGCCGACCAAGGTCGAGGCCATCACCACGTTCCCGCGTCCCCGTTCCATCAAGGCCCTCCAAGAGTTCCTCGGCATGGTGAATTTTTATCACCGATTCGTGCCCCGCGCTGCTCAGCTCATGCGGCCCCTTTACGAGGCCCTCCGGGGCAAGCCGGCCAAGCATGACATTGTTTGGTCCGCGGCCATGGACGCGGCCTTCGCCAGTGCCAAACGGGCCCTCGCCGACGCAACGCTGCTGGCTCACCCGGTGCTCAACGCGCCCATCGCCCTCACTACGGACGCCTCCAACTACGCGGTGGGCGCCGTCCATGAGCAATGGGTGGACGGGGTTTGGCAGCCACTCGCTTTTTTCAGCCGGCAACTCCGGCCGAACGAGTTAAACTACAGCACGTTCGACCGCGAGCTGCTCGGGCTATTCCTGGCCGTTCGCCATTTCCGACACCTCCTGGAGGGCCGCCCGTTCACGGCTTTCGTTGACCACAAGCCGTTGGTCTACGCAATGGCTAAGGTCACGGAGCCGTGGTCAGCCCGCCAGCAGCGCCACCTCTCCGCCGTGTCGGAGTTCACCACGGACATCCAGCACGTCGCCGGCAAAGACAACGCCGTGGCCGACTGCCTTTCGCGGGCCAGCGCGAACGCGGTCCACCTCGGCATGGACTTCACGCTCATGGCGGCCGACCAGACCACCGACGCCTCGGTGCAGGCACTCCGCGTGGTGGACACGGGCCTCCGCCTGGCCGACATCCCCGTCGCGGGCACCGTCCTGCTCTGCGACGTCTCCCAGGGCCAGCCTCGCCCCATCGTGCCCGTTTCCTGGCAGCGCCGCATCTTCGCCTCCATCCACGGCCTTTCTCACCCAGGCCGGAAAGCTTCTCAGAAGCTGGTGTCGGCGCGTTTCGTCTGGCACGGCCTTCGACGAAACATCCGCGACTGGGCCAACGCCTGCACGGCCTGCCAGCGAGCCAAGGTCCACCGCCACACCCAGGCCCCGCTGGCACCTTTCGCCGTGCCTGAACGGCGTTTCGACCACGTCCACGTGGACCTGGTGGGTCCCCTGCCCCCCTCGCGGGGGTTCACCCACCTGCTCACCATGGTGGACAGGACCACCAGGTGGCCGGAGGCCGTGCCCCTCACCTCCACCACCACCGCCGACGTGGCGCAGGCGTTCATCGCCACCTGGGTCGCGCGCTTCGGCGCACCAGCGGACATCTCGTCCGACCACGGCCCACAGTTCACGTCTGAGCTTTGGGGCGCGGTCGCCCGTTCGTTGGGGGTCATGCTGCACCGCACCACGGCCTACCACCCCCAAGCCAATGGGTTGTGCGAGCGGTTTCACCGCTCCATGAAGGCCGCACTCATGGCCGGCCTTCAGGACGACGGTTGGGCCGACCGGCTGCCGTGGGTCCTTTTGGGCCTTCGCACGGCCCCCAAGGAAGACCTCCAGGCGTCCGCCGCCGAGCTCGTCTACGGCCAGCCACTCCGCGTCCCGGGCGAATTCGTGCCTGACGCTACCAGTCCCTGGTCCGCCGCTCGCCAGCGCTCGGACCTCCAGGAGGCCGCCCGACGATTTGCCCCCGTGCCGACGTCCCGCCACGGTGGCCCCCAGTCCTACGTCCCCCCGGCGC
Organism: Myxine glutinosa; assembly: GCF_964187855.1. Classification (NCBI taxonomy): domain Eukaryota; kingdom Metazoa; phylum Chordata; class Myxini; order Myxiniformes; family Myxinidae; genus Myxine; species Myxine glutinosa. Next base: position 122,885,416 of record NC_136265.1, read on the forward strand.
TTCGCACAGCGGAGTACGTCTTTGTGCGTCATGACGCGCACCGGGGGCCACTCCGGCCGCCGTACGACGGGCCCTTCCGGGTCCTGCGACGGGGCGACAAGTCTTTCATCGTCGACTTCGGCGGCCGGCCGGACCGGATTTCTGTGGACCGCCTCAAACCGGCGCACATGGACGTCGACCGACCACCACGGTTGGCCCTTCCTCCACGGCGAGGCCGCCCCCCGTCCACAGTTCCCCCCGCTCGACCACCCACCACCACGTCAGACCCCTCCCCACGACCCTCCAGGGGTCGCTTCGGCCGGGTCATCCGGACCCCCCTTAAATTGACCCTGCCGGTGCAGGTCGATTCTGGAGGGGCGTGTGTAGCGGTAACCGCTGGATGTACATAATCGCCTTGCACCGGCCAGAACACGGCCAGACGCGCCTCTCCCGGGCATGCCCGGACTCACTGTTCCCGGGCACGCCCGAACCTCCCGGGCACGCCCGGTCTCGTCTTTCCCGGGCATGCCCGCTCTCGCCTTTCCAGGGCTCGCCCAGAGCGTCCGGGCATGCCCGCTATCGCCTTTCTAGGGCTCGCCCAGAGCGTCCGGGCATGCCCGCTATCGCCTTTCCAGGGCACGCCCAGAGCGTCCGGGCATGCCCGCTCTCGCCTTTCCAGGGCTCGCCCAGAGCGTCCGGGCATGCCCGCTATCGCCTTTCCAGTGCTCGCCCAGAGCGCCGGGCACGCCCAGCCTCGACTTGCCAGGCCGCAGCCAAACACGCCCGGGCAGGTCCAGACTCGCCTTTCCAAGGCTCGCCCTTGATACCCGGGCATGCCCGGTATAGCTTTTGCCGGGCAAACTTCCCGACATAAATGTGTATATATATTGTTGCCCGAAAAACGGGCTTGTCAGAATACCTGAGCTGTTTTGTTTCAATAAAGCAACTCGGACGAATTCCGTCTTTGGTCGCGTCAATTCTTTCGACTCGCGTTGGAGCGCAGTTCCGCAGTTCCTTCAACCTGACATTTCTCAAGATTCACTGAGCATAATCACAAAGCCCATGGTCTACTCCTCTACCAATAATCGATGGGTCCTTGGGTATATGACCTCCTGATGTTGAGCGTCACTTGTTCATCTAGAATGGCACTCAGTAGAGAGCATACCTCCGCCTGGTGAACAGTTTACGTTTTGTATCTCAGAGTAGATCAGAAAATCTCAATACAGAATCACATTTAATCAAAATCAATCACAGGAATCACCATAGGTCCAGTCTTTCATACCCTGATCTATCCCTCGTTTTTGGCCATATGACTCGATGGTGAAGAATAACTTTAAAATTCTACTAGCTGGATCCGGATCCGTATCTTCAGCAAACTTTAATCGATTCTTCCTCGTCAGACACCCAACCGGTCCACCAAGTTTCGTCCACATCCATCCATAACTTTTTGAGATATCCCGCAATGTATCGTTTTTAGCTCGATCTCCCAATGGTGAAGAATCACGATTTTTTTTTAAAATAACGCTCATATCCGAATACATATTCAGATCTTCACCAAAATCGAATCGATTAGTCCTTGTCAGACACCACACCTGTCCACCAAGTTTCGTCCAAATCTGTTCACAACTTTTTGAGATATCCTGCTATGTATCGTTTTTGGCCCTATCTCCCAATGGTGAAGAATCAATTAAAAAAGAAAATAATTCTCATATCCGAATCCATATTCAGATCTTCACCAAATTCGAATCGAATCGTCCTTGTCAGACACCCAACCGTTCCACCAAGTTTCGTCCAAATCCATCCATAACTTTTTGAGATATCCTGCTATGTATCGTTTTTGGCCCTATCTCCCAATAGTGAAAAATCACTTTAAAAATTATAGTAACCAGATCCGAATCCGGATCTTCACCGAAATCTAATAATTTCGTCCTTGTCACATACACTACATCACTGCCAAATTTCGTCCGAATCTGTCCACAGCTTATTGAGATATCTTGTTCACAAACGGACGGACAGACAGACAAATAAACAGACAGGGGTGAAAACATAACCTCCATCCACCTTTGGTGGTTGAGGTAATAAGAAGTGGAATTCCGTTTGGAACTGCATTTTATCACTTGGACTTTTTCGTGCAAAATAAACTTTGGAATGAACAACCAATGAGATTGTTCACCATATTCCATGAGTTTATATCACTTGCATACCTGAATGATGAGGCTCAGGCACACAACAATTGTGATGAAGATTTGGCAATTCATCATCATTTCTATCTGCCGGTGTTGAGTGGCGGCACGGTTGAAGTACTCGTTCCAGGACGATGTTAGTCCTGTAAACAAGAGCAAAGAGAGTGTTACAAGGGTTATTGTCTCCCGTCGCACCGCGGAGCGAAAAGGGGACTAAGGTTTTCCCCTCCGTCCGTGTGTCCGTCCGTGCGTGCGTGCGTGCGTGCATACGTGCTTGCGTGCGTTGCTAAGCGAAGGACCGAATTCTAATTTGGTGTGTGGGTGCAACCCACGTCAAAATCCAAGATGGCCGCCGCCATGTATGTCTGACGCCATGTATGTCTGAACCTTGTGAGCGGAATATCTTGAAAAATAAGCGAAGTACCAACTTCTAATCTGGTGTGTGGGTGTATCTAGGCATAAGGAAGAACGCTGTTTAAAATTGGGTCGCCACGTCAAAATCCAAGATGGCCGCCTTGCGTCTTCCACTTTGTCAACTCACATCACTTCACCGACGGGGGACCTAGGCGTAACACTTGTTCTAACTTGCATAGTTTCAAAGATAATGGAGAAATCATACATACATAAAATTGGGGACGAGGATATTGCTGTAACCATCTGTGTACTTGAATGTGAATTACAAAGACATTGGTAGACAAGAAACAAACAATTTAGTCTCATGAGGGACTTGAACACATGTTGCGAAAGAACCTATCTTCCTTAGCAACATGAGATCAGGGTTCAGATGAGATCACCAGCAGATTAACCAGGAGAAAATGGTTTATTGGTTCCATTGTGCTTCACATAATAGGAGATAAAGTTACAAATGATCAAAACGAGAAAAGGTAATTTACCTGAAGTGAATAAACATACATGTGTGGTGTAAGTTCGATTTCATCTGCAATCTCATCATGTATGGCAAATAGAACTAGAACGCCACTCATTAGAGCGCATACTCCCGCCGTGGGTTTAGTTGGAATAATACTGTTGCGGATCTCAACGTCGGCCCTTTTTCCCCTTACCAAGGGGGGATTAGTCCCCTTGTGTGCGACTGACCGACGTGAGTCCTGAAGTTGCCCAGCTCCCTCCTGGGGAGGCAGGTGAGCAACCTCGTTCGCGACCGCGGACAAGATGTTAATTGCCGAGCGGATTAGCAGCCGCGGCACGAACCATTAGCAAGTAACTAGACCCGATTCTTAAACATTGGCCAAATCGTGCCACAGGTATTCAATTGGGAAAAGACAAGGACGAATGGATGTGAGGAAACCAGAAGGTAAGGTAGGAAGAACTGGATTTATTACTAACTATTATGTACGCAATCAAAGAAACCAAGGAAGATGGAAAGATATGAAAATAAAGACAGAAGGAGTAAGACACAGTGCAAATATTAACTTATATCTAAACAGGCTTAACTTATATCCCAGACAACATAAAGGACGGACGACAATCAGACTTACACGGGGAATGATGATAGGAATGAATGGCAGGAGGTGGATGGCTGGACGGACGAGGAGGTGGGATCACAAGGCGGGAAGGATGCGGGTGGTTGGTATGATCGCGCGGCTTGAGGTGAGCAGCTGCCGACCCTCCCCAATCGTATCTGCACGGCGGCGTTCTTCGCGGCCGCAACTGCCGTCAACGCTCAAAGCTGCCGTGGTCAAAAGCTGCGGTGGATTCCGTTGCGGTGGGGTGAACTCGAGAAACGAGTCCGAGGTCACTTGGAGCTGGTGGGGGCTTCCTCGGTCATCTCCTTCCTCAATCATCTCTCGTTGTGGGCGTCGCGCCGCGGGCTATATATGCCACGCCCTACCAAGCCATGACCACACCTTACCAAGCCATGCCCACCGAGTCCTGGTTGGGTGCAAGGGCTTCCTGGATCCACCTCCTGATGACGAGGTGCGGGCCACGCCCATAATGTCGCTCCTCCCCCTTCTCCTCCGAGGCTTGACCACGTGCGTAATGGCGGCAATGCAGTTGGCAATAGAGGCTTTGAGGGAATGAAAGGGGATCTATCTTATTTCAATTCGGTGCAATGCAGAGTCAACTAATGGGAAACACAGCCTTAAACTAATACACATAATAAGGAAATAACTATTTAGAAGGGTATATGGTGGCCGAAGTGCTTGCGATGGATTAACTAAGGGGATGACCTATGATCTTTACACTTAAACGGAGGTATTTACAACGATCATGACACTACTTACAATTGACAGAGGGTCATATTTACAACAATTCTCAAATCCGCAACAATACGTTTTGGTTAACATCCCCTCTCCCCAAAACAATCAATGAAAAAGAAAGTAGGCCCTAACTGTCAGAGAATTTATTTTGATATATCTCGGAATTAGAGGTGAAAAACATAATTTAAGAATAAGAATAAAAGCGTTAATGCAGTAAAACAGAAAAAAAAATCCACAAAAAATTCCCCCAAAAATTCCTGGATCCGGAATAATATCCTGAGCTTCACCAAAAACTAATCAATTCTTCCTTATCCCAAGGGCAATCATCCCACCAACTTTCATCCAAATCCGTTCAGAACTTTTCCAGATATCTTGTTCACAAACACACGAACACACACACGCACGCACACACACACACGGACACGATCGAATGCATTACTCCCGCAAGGAAATGAAAATGAACATAACGGTGACTTACCCTGACAGAGTTTTGATGCCCAGTGTGTTTTTCGGGACTGCATTGGAATAGAAAGAGCAATAATGTCAAAAAGGATGAAGGTTTCACTCACCATCTTCTTTGAGTTTGAGTCTTCAAGTCAAAGTTGTACTCTCTCACAACAAGCACACACAGATGCACACACACACACACACACCACGGAACGGTCTACCAGCCTATCTCCTCAGCCCAAGGGGAATCCATTCCATGCTGACTAGCCGAAACCCGTGGAACATCCACGGAAGGGAGGATGTGGTGTATGGATAGAGTGTACCATTATGGATGGCATAGGGGATTTGCTTGTCCGAGTAAGAGTTAGGAAGAAAGATGAGAATGAAGAGTGCGTATATGAACAACGTATTTATTGCAATCTACTTAAATGACAACGCTACGATATACTTTTGAAAAATGAATGGATTCGTAAAAGGAATCGGCATAGCACCACTTTGGGATTGTCCACTCAGTGGATGGCTTGCTGTCGCCTTCGCCTGTCCAATCAGCGAACGGCTTGCTTCGCCTTCGCCCAGCAGACGCCAATACGATGGCGTCGTAAGATGGCATCGTATCGGCAGTTAATCGGATGCTTTTGGGCCCCAACGTCGGCTAATTCAGATTTTTCGAGTATGGCTGTACGTCATAAACAAAGAGCGCGGTTCGTAGATCGTAAATCCATTAGTGCCGTGGGCATCGGGTCACTGGGTGCGGCGTAAAAGGGATAACAAAGTCGAGTCCTTACGCTATTATTATATAGATATAAATTTTAACTTTCATCCCCATCCAATATTTTATATCACGTACATGGAGTAATCCATGCCAGCTTACCTTCAGGAAAAGGAACAAGGTTGAAGAAGATTTTAAATTGATGATCGGAAAAACTTTTACACTACTGGAGGACAGAGACAAACACAATATATTGATGTGGCTAAGATTATCAAATAAATAACAAGACCCAATCACGTCTCTCACCCACAACTGGAAGATATAACCAATCCGCTCTCACCTAATCAATTACCCCAGGTGGCTAAGATTATCAAATAAATAACAAGACCCAATCACGTCTCTCACCCACAACTGGAGGATATAACCAATCCGCTCTCGCCTAATCAATTACCCCAGGTGGCTAAGATTATCAAATAAATCAAGTGCCATGCTCTTCCAGCGAAGAAAGCTGCATAAAGTCACCAAGCAAAGTTACACAAGGTAAGTAATCTCTTTGCTGTCCACTAAAGCTTCAGACATTCACAAGTTATACATAAATGGGAATCCCAATGCTACACGCCCCCCTGACCCCCATGCCACCGATGACATCTTACCTTGAAGAAGGTGAAGGTGACAGGATGACATCTTACCTATTTGAAGAATCTTTCCAAGAGATGGTCAGAAAGACTTTGAGGCTTCTGTTTGACAAACAGAGATAAACAAAACATCTTGTATCAGTCAAATAAGATTTCCTGAATTGTGTTTCACTGTCGAGGGGAAAGTACCACCCAGAAATATATACGATATAAGCTTAGAGATCGATAAAAAAAATGTCTATCAGCTTTTTCTGATGCACATGTGGTCACTCAGAAGAACAACATGGTGGACGATTGTACTTGACGAGATTGTTTATGTTACTGGCGAATGATGTGTGGCGACCACAAGGTGTTAGAACACCACATCAAACGTTCTGTCTACACAATGTTCTTATGTTATAGATGTGTGTGGTGGAAGAAATATCGACTCAAGAGATACAAAGTTATTCCACATCTTCCTCCCGACTATAGCAGACTCACCTGCCTTTCCCACTTCCCTACCTGTTTGTAAGGTACCTGTTATGCCCTTTATCTCTACTCTGAGTTTTGCCTCCTCTCATAAAACACTTGTGAACTTTTGTTAATACAGAAAATTTGTCACTTGTTGCTGGAGTGTTGCTTGACGTCATACCTGAAAGGGGATAAGGTTTACGAGCCTCTCAGAGATGTAGATGGAATATCCTTGAAGTTTCTATATGGGAGAGATGGATGCAAAAACATATTGGTTCAGGAAAAATATTTGGACCGTTTGGTAGTGAAATCGGTCGGACACACACACACACACACACACACACACACACACACACACACACACACACACACACACACACACACACACACACACACACACACACACACACACGTACACACACACACACGTACACACACTCACACGTACACACACACACGTACACACACGCACACGCACACACTCACACACACATACACACACACGCACTCACACACACGCACACACACATACACACACACTCACACACACTCACACGCATGCACTCACACACACGTATACACACACGCACTGACACGACGAAGTCGGTTCAGAAAACTCAGCTACAGCGAGGTGGAAATGAGCAGCTGCATATTTCACCATCCGCAGGAAGGTTCTCAAACCACACTTTTAAACCGGTTGAAACATACACGTAAATCTTCGCACTTGTTTAATGTTCACCTGTTGAAGTTCTAGCAGGTAACCGAGGTTGAAGTCGAGTATGAACCAGCAAAGCAAAGCAACGAGAAAGACACACATCCTCGCCATCTTGAAGCAAAGTTTCAAATGCGATAACGTCACACCCGTTTCAAATGCGTCGCTCTGTGATGTCACACCCTCACAGTCATGCCCATTGGTGACGTCACAATTAAGGGTTCTGTTGGCTGTCAGTTCGAATAATCGACATAAAAACGGTATTTAATTTTGAGTATGTTCGTTATCCCATTGATGATTATGAACGCTCATCATTTGTTTCCATACATTTCCCATTATAATTATTGTGTTATATGTTATAGTTGGATTCTGTTGTTTTAAAACAATCACCATGGTTACCAGTCATTTCAGAGCAGGTCAATCCCTCAGTCTATATAATTGACATCTTCATAACTGTCTATATTGTGGCAGCCTCGGGTTTCAGATCTAAGAAGAGGTGTTAGCCTCAGTTCACCTCAAACTTACCGGGCCTGGGGCTACCGAGCATGAATACCTTTGTGGGGGCAGCAGGTTGCTAATCAACCGCAGATGCCAACCAGTTAACCAAGTGCTTCAGTGTCTGCCGTCTAATACTGTTTACCTGAATGTCACATGAACTTAGCGAGGGCAGGACGTGCCAGTGCATTCTAGAAGGTTATCAGTGGAATCGGGAATCCGCTTCACCACGCCCTTACCAGCCTTTCACAGTCACTTCGTGAACGTGTTTTGAGCTCCGGCATACTTTAGCAAAATGTCCTCTCTTTTTGCAGCTGTTGCATTGTGTGTCCTTCGCTGGGCATCCATAGTCATTAGCTGTGTGGTTTACAGAACCGCATCTATAACACATCTTCCCTTGAGCCGGTTGGGATCGCTGATCTGAAATACCTCTCCCAGCAAGTCTAAAGGGTCTTTTGCTGCTCTGCAAATCCTGTGTCTGCACAGGGTGTATGTATGGCCTGTATGGCGCTAGCAGCCCCTTGGCCTATGATCTTGGCCTCTGCCATTGCCGACTCAGTCTGTGTAGCGATGGTTATAGCTTTCTGTAATGTCAGTCCCGTTTCTAGCAGTAACCGCTCTCTAATGGGGGGAATTTGTTTTCTCGACCAACTGGTCCCAGATCATTTCATCTGCCAGCTCTCCAAACTCACATGTGACGACCATCTCCCTTAATGAGGCAATGTATTGTGACGTAGACTTGCTGCCATTTTCCTGACCACGTTGCCGAAATTTATATCGTTCTGCCACGACATTTACTCTTGGGACAAAATAATTCCTCAAGGCCGCAAGTGCAGTCTCATAGCTATTATCAGCTATTGTTGATGCATAGAAGAGTCTCTGACCTTCAGTGCCCAAGCAATGTATCAAAAGTGTTATTGAATACTTTTGCCTAAGCAATATTCAACTCCTTTGCGATGACACTCCAGATTGATCTCAGGTGCATCCAATTTCTTTTGATCATCCTTGAGATGTCTCTACAACTTGATTGGAGCCCACCTGTGATAAATTCAATTGATTGGACGTGATTTAGAAAGAAACACACCTTTCTGTACTAGGTCCCACAGTTTACAGTGCATGTCAGAGCAGAAACTCTATCATGAAGTCCAAGGACCTTGGTCGGCTAGGTGACCAAGACTACAGAGTTCCTTGGCTGAGATGAGAGAATCAGCCAGAAGGACAACAGTCCCTGCAGCACTTCACAAATCTAGGCTTTATGGGAGAGTGGCCAGACGGAAGCCACTCCTGAGGAAAAGGCAGATGACAGCACACCTGCAGTTTGCAAAATGACATGTGAAAGACTGAGAGCATGAGGCAAAAGATTCTGTGGTCTGATGAGACGAAAATTGAACACTTTGACCTGAGTGCAAAGTGCTACATCTGGCGGAAACCGAGCACAGTTCATCACACATCAAACACCATTCCTACCATGAAACATGGTGGTGGCAGCATCATGCTATGGGGATGCATTTCAGCAGCAGGGACTGGAGGACTTGCAAGGATAGAGGGAACAATGAATGGAGCAAAATACAGGTAGATCCTTGAGGAGAACCTGCTTTAGAGTACAAAAGACCTTAGACTGTGGTGAAGATTTACATTTCCACAGGACAATGACCCCAAGCATACAGCCAAAGCAACATTGGAATGGCTTCAGAAAAAGAACGTGAAAGTCATTGAGTGGACCAGCCAAAGCCCAGACTTGAATCCCATTGAGAATCTGTGGAAAGACTTGAAAATTGGTGTTCACCGACATTCCCAATCCAACTTCACAGAGGTTGAGCAAATCTACAAGGAAGAATGGGAGAAACTTCCCAAATCCAGATGTGCAAAGCTGATACAGTTATACCCAAGAAGACTTGAAGCTGTAATCGCTGCAACAGGTGCTTCCAGCTTGATGGAGCACTTCTCTCCCCGAAGGGCTGGCTCCCCTGTCCTACACCTTGCTCAGCTTGAAAACATGGAAACCAAGGCCTTTCAAGATCATTGGAATCTCCGGCATTGAAGCTGAGGCTCCGGGCCTACAGTCTGAGTACCAAAGTCACATTTCAGTTTTGACATGCAATTACCATCTGGCCAATTTTTTTTGATGGTTTTCCCCTTATTTTGTAGATGATGCCCCCTCAGGATCCTTGAGGGTTGTGAGATATCCAAGATGGCTACCATGATATAAAATAACCATATCTTTGCTCATTTTTGACATACAATTGTGATTTAAATGGCTTTTAAAAGATATTTAAGGTAAATTAATTAATTTTGTTTATTCTTTTTATTGACAAATATAAACTTTTCTCATCAGATCATCATAGCTATCGGCTTGCTCGCTGGTCTATCGAAGCAGCTCTTCTGCCAATAACCTCAAGGCTCTAACATTTTGAGGGAATTTATGTCCAGACGGAATTCTTGATACACCTGATACACCAAAGGCTGATTCCATTACCTCCTTCAGGCCAGTCTCTGTCATCAAGAGCCCAACACATCCAACAAAACCCATCAGCATGCCTCCAAGCCTGGGGATGATCGTCTCAAATAGATTGGGATACACCCACTTCACATGGACGATCACGTGGTACAGTTGTTGATCTGTTGTCATGACAGTGAAAGCTTGCCCAGTCTGCCTGATGTCCTTTTGTGCCTCATACGTATTGTGCAGGGACCCTGTCGATCAGTGGTTGGTAGGTCGGTAGCTTTTATTGCTGCTTTCACAAAATGATCTTGCTACCGACAGGTGTTCGTGTTGTCAGCCCCCAATTCTGGAGTTTGGGGATCAGAGACGATGTCCTTGAAGATCTATTCATCCAGAGTACGAGCTCGTCTGAGAAGTACCTTTTGGAGCGCTAGAACATTTAATGGCGGGACACACCTTTTCCATTAATTTCCAGCATTAGCGGCTTCTTGGGTCCTTTGTAGCATTGTATTAAAACATCATGGAGAATGTCAAGCACCTGATTCTGCTGTCAATACTAGTATTGCGTACATCGGGTTGGCCCTGCGTCAACAAAAGAGCGCAAGTGTGTGCGTGAGTTGTAGCCCATTTTGAGACGAAACGTTGCAATCAAAGTTGTCAACAACTGTTTGCACAAGTCCGATGCTTGAATCAGATATGTCGCTCATGCTCTTGTTGTTTGCAGCTTCTGTAGCAGCAGAGGCTTTGAAACGTTTAACCTTGTCATAAGAGCATGGCATTCCAAAATCGTAGAGGTGGTTTATGAGGGATTTATCCCTTATAAGAACACCAAGAGCTACCTGGAGGTCTGTTGGCTGATTGTTCAATGCACTTGTTATCATACTGCCGATCAGAATAGCAGGTAATAACACCAAAAGGCACCTGAAGGTCTGTTGGCTGATTGTTCACTGTACTTATCATATTACTGATCGGAATGGCAGATAATGACACCAAGAGCTACAATACATGGCCAAAAGTATGTGGACACCCAAACATCACACCCATATGTGCTCGTCGAACATCTCATTCCAAAATAATGGGCTTTAATATGGAGTTGGTCCCCCCTATGCTGCTATAACAGCCTCCACTCTTCTGGGAAGGCTTTCCACTACATGTTGGATCATTGCTGCGGAGATTTGCTTCCATTCATCCAAAAGAGCATTAGTGAGGTCGGGCACTGATGTTGGGCGATTAGGCCTGGCTCGCAGTCGGTGTTCCAATTCATCCCAAAGGTGTTCGATGGGGTTGAGGTCATGTCTCTGTGCAGGCTAGTCAAGTTATTCCCCACCGATCTCGACAAACCATTTCTGTATGGACCTCACTTTGTGCATGGGGGCATTGCCATGCTCAAACAGGAAAGGGCCTTCCCCAAACTGTTGCCACAAAGTTGGAAGCACACAATCGTCTAGAATGTCATTGTATGCCGTTGCATTAAGATTTCCCTTCACTGGAACTAAGGGGCCCAGCACGAACCATGAAAAACAGCCCCAGACCATTATTCCTCCTCCACCAAACTTTACAGTTAGCACTATGCATTCGGGCAGGTTGCGTTCTCCTGGCATCCGTGAAACCCAGATTCGTCCGTCAGACTGCCAAATGGTGAAGCATGATTCATCACTCCAGAGAACGCGTTTCCACTGCTCGAGAGTCCAATGACGGCGGGCTTTACACCACGCCAGCCGACGCTTGGCAATGCGCATGATAATCTTAGGCTTGTGTGCGGCTGCTCGGCCATGGAAACCCATTTCATGAAGCTCCCGACAAACAGTTGTTGTGCTGATGTTACTTCCAGAGGCAGTTTGGAACTCGGTCCTGAGTGTTGCAACTGAGGACAGACGATTTTTACGCACTACGTGCTTCAGCACTCGGCAGTCCCGTTCTGTGAGCTTGTGTGGCCTGAATTTGACGAACGGACTTGTTGGAAAGGTGGCATCCTATGACGGTGCCACGTTGAAAGTCACTGAGCTCTTCAGTATGGCCCATTCTACTGCCAATGTTTGTCTATGGAGATTGCATGGCTGTGTGCTTGATGATATATACCTGTCATTAATGGGTGTGGCTGAAACAGCCGAATCCACTAATTAGAAGTGATGTCCGCATACTTTTGGCCATGTAGTGTATCTGGAGGTCTGTTGGCTGATTGTCCAGTGCACTTGTTGTCATATGACCGAGCAGAATGACAGGTAATGTCATGTCAGGTCTGTTGGATATACTGGAAAGCAGAAACAATAGGGTTGCACTGATAACCTCCGATGCTAGATCATTTTGTGGTGTTGTCAGGTAAGAATTTTGTTAGACATCAAATCTTTGGGCTTCTTTTTAATTTTCTTCTCCATCTGTGATATTGAATCGTTATCCTCCTCATCATCAACAACTCTAAGAAGTCGTCCCTCTCTGCTCTGAAACATCATCATTTTGGCTTCTCCTGGTGATGAGAGGACCCAAAATGCTGAGGACCATTATTGATGAGATGAGAGGGCCATTATTTTTGTTCATGCCTAAAATGCTCCAATAATCTTTGCTCGATGATGTGCTCTAATAGCATAGTCCAGGTATTCTTTTATGAGAATTCCCAAGGCTGGATCATCATCATCATCATGTTCTGAGCATTTTGATGCTGCTCCTGCTGTTGCTTGAACAGAGTGAAGAGCCATGAACCTTTTCCTCCATTCATGGTGATGTCCAGTATCAGCAGCATAGAGACCACGAACGGCCCATTGTCAGTGGAAATGAACTTCTTCTGCCATTCCATCACATCTTTGTTTACAGACTTCAGACATGGCTTCTTTTAAATGATTTATTTCCACTGCTAGGATATGTTGTTGTACGGAGTTTCACCTTGTGCCACCTGGAAGGGTTGTGAAGATCAGGTTTCATGAGACATATTCCATCACAGAATAAGCAATTTTACAGGAAGCTAAATATCGTTTGGTCACATCTGTGACATCTCTTACGAGGTGGGGGTTCGCTCCAAGATGGAGTTGAAGATTTCCCTTATGGCTTCAAATATTTTTAAAATGTGGAAGAGGGATGCGTCGGAAGGATCAAGTTCAACAACATCCTCTTCAAATTGTCTTTGGTGGCGGAGTGTAACGACCAATCATAATAGCCCAAACTGCTAAAAGTAAATGTACAATATGTCATTCATTTTCCAGCAATAAACTGATGATGTTTCAGAATCCATATGGTTATTGTCATTCATAATGTTATAAAACTACAAGAGACATCTTACGGTGTTTGTAAGAATGGAAATACAGTACAGGCCTACATCAAACCTTTTACATACAATACACATATAATAGGACTTTTTAATTATGTTTATTTTTTTTATTTTTTTTTAATGTATACTGAATCGAGGCTCGTGAAAGAGCTAACATTTATTTCACAAACAAATCAACCAGACAAACAAAATATACAAAAAGAGGGAGCGGAAGACAAGATGGGGAGAGAAGGGGAAGCACACAACCACAACATTTGAGAGCAGGGAGAAGTGTGGGAGGGAGAGGGCTCGGGGGGAGGAGGCGTGGGAAGGGGGGGGGGGGGAGGTATAAAACACAAGGGGACCGAAATTAGCGGGGGTAGAAAAGATCAAGGTTTTGGATGGGGGAGGATAAGAGATGGTGGTGAACAGCTGTTTTAAAGACCTGGAGGGTGGAGTGGGATTGAAGAGAGTGAGGGAATTTGTTCCAGAGGCGGGAGAAAAGAGGAATGAAGGAGTGAAGGTGAGCATTAATTTTATGAATTACGTTAATTATGTTAATATTAGAAATATTTGCCAAGATATGGCGATTTTTTGTTTTTTGCTGCCACCTGGTCGCCATCTTGAATTGAGTAATTCATAAATTAATCAAGAACCCTATTTTAATTGACTGAGAAAATATTACAAATCGATTAATTGATCCAGCAAATTTGATTAACTGGCATCACAATAATGACACATGTTCTAATTTAAATGATAGTAAAGAAAACCTCATTATACATAATGACGGCCATTTTGGCAGCCATCCTGGCGGCCATTTTGTTTCAAATTTGAATATATATCATATGTTTGTCACTGAACATATTAAAAGGAACAATCAATTTACCTTAATCAACAAACAAAAGACATTTAAATATACTAGTTGAGCCCGCAGAACTTGCGCACAACAGACGGGGAGGATTCGAGGTGGGGGAGCACGTTGTCAAGAGAATACACGGTTCCGTGGAACAAATATAATCGTACCTCATCGGTTAAGGTGTGTGAACTGTGAATCCTCCTGTTATGACAATACGATGTGTCGAGAAATGCTGTTTGTTTTTGAAGTAAACATTGCCTCAGGAAAATAAATATTACCTCAACATTACCCGAAAAAAAACCGGCAACAACAACAACAACAACACGATCACCTCAGAAGAATAAATATTACCTTCGCAACAGCAACAACAACAACAACAACAACATGATCGCTTCGGAAAAAGATGTTCGAGGCCTGAAGGTCAAAAGCCGAAATCCCATACGTGCTATGGCCTTATCAAGGCCCGTGACGGCTATCGGCTGCAATCTTTCGATATATAGGTGAGGGCGAGACTACCGGAAGTAAGCTGTAACACGTACCCTTTTGTGGTTTGTTTTCAACGTATCCAATCACGTGACTTGTCGCGAAGGGTGCACTAACCGGAAGTTACGTAGTTCCGCGGGCGCCTATATTTGATAATCCTTGATTACCTGAATACTGATTACTTGATTACCGGTACACTGAAGGGAAAACTGAAATGGAAGGCATAACGATTGTGAATACCGAATAACGCTTCCGCAGATGGCTTGGGCTGACCCGAGCAGGAACATGGCGGCTGAGGCCTGCTGTCGACCTCAAGGGAGTATGGCAGTCCTTCCTGGTCTGCTCACCGACTTACTGATACGTATGTACATACGTACGTACATACATACATACTCCATCTGCCCGGCCGTCCAAACATCCAATCAAAAACCAGTTTGGCTATTTAGTGAATAGATTTGCTACTTTGGTGGCCATCTTGGCAGCCATCTTGGATATCTCAAGAACGCTGAGGGGGAATCATCCGCATTCAGATTCAGCGACCTGTAAATAGGGGGAAACCATCAAAAAACCTTCGACAGACGGTAATTTAAGGTTTTCAGCCTCCACCTCTAGCGTTGGTGACCCTCACCCTCTGTTTTTGTTGGTGTTTTTACGGCTACTCCATTATAGGATGAAGTAAAGAAGGTTCAAGAGCACCTGACTATCTACTATCACTTGACTATCTACTGTTCCTTTTGTTCTGTTGCATCCTGATCCATTTAGTGTTCTAGCTCTTCCATGAGCCTTGACTTTGTGAAAAAAAATCTATGCGGAGCACAGTTAGCCAGACATATTATGTTATCTGTTGTGTGGCTTTGCAGTTTGATAACTATACCTATCTAATACCTATATTGCACACCTAGAAATGTCTGACAGCTTGTGCCTCCCATGTTAAAAGTATACCTTGCAATAAACGCAGGTGTGCTTTAGTTCCTAGCGCAGCAAACCTTTACGGTTGTTGTTATGACCTTCAGTGATTTCTTGTGATTAATCAGCAGACACTGTGCACGGCTAGACGTCCCTTACCTCGCTTCACAGCCATTTGTCCCAAATTATGCATCCTTCATCCCCGGGCCGAGCGTGTCCAAAACGCCAATTTTACGCTCCGCTCACCATGCCAGTCGATGAACCTTCCTAAAGGGAAAATTCTTCAGAAGGAACCAGATGCACACACAGCAATACCGGATGAGGTTGCGGTTTCCACGGGCCCTATGATTGTTGGTTGCCTTGGATTGTGGTCAACCTGTGTGTTTGCAGGTTCCTTGCATGGCGAGAAGCTTGGAGCTCTTCCATTAGCCTCAATCCCTGTATTAGATATAAAATTTCTCGGAAATGATAAAAAGTCATTGCAGGCAGAACTTTCCAGCACTTGGATTCCATTTAATACAGCACTAATAAAGAAGCTTCGAGAGCACCTGGACCAGTGGGCTTTCCCGTGACTAGGAAACTTCTGGAGAAGGACCTTCACCAACTTCAGATAATTACCACTGAAAAACACTGAAAACACATCCTGGCAAGAGTCTGCAATCTCTGATTGCTCTTTCGTAGTTCTTTCTTTCTTTCTTAGCACTCGTAAAGAAGCTTCGAGAGCACATGGACCAGTGGGCTTTCACGTGACTAGGAAACTTCTGGAGAAGGACCTTCACCAACTTCAGATAATTACCACTGAAAAACACTGAAAACACATCCTGGCGAGAGTCTGCAATCTCTGATGCTCTTTCGTAGTTCTTTCTTTGTTTCTTAGCACTCGTAAAGAAGCTTCGAGAGCACATGGACCAGTGGACTGTCATGTGACTAGGAAACTACTGGAGAAGGACCTTCACCAACTTCAGATCATTATCCTTGTGTTACAAGCAGAGATCTGCAGATTGGCCTTCAATAAACAAAACGTCATAAATCCGGTAATTAGTATAATAATGACAGTAATGTTGTCTCAAGGGCTGGCAGGATAGCTTGGTGGTGTGTACACTCACCTTTGAGCTGTCTAGCCTGGGTTCGAATCCCGACCCAGCTGTAAACTGTCATCCCGGTGTGTCGCATGCAACCTAAATGTGTGACCCGTCCCTCGGATGGACGCTAACCTGGAGGACCGTCCTGCCAGCATTGGTGGACGTTAAAGATCCCACTGTGCTTTCACAAAGAGTCAGTGAGTTATCGCACACTCACTGAAATTCCAGACGCACACTCACCTTCAGGCGAACGGCAGGCCCTGCCAGCCGGTTCCTGAAAGACTTGGGATAAATCTTTCCCTGGCTGAAGTAGTAGTAGTAATAATAATAAAAGTCGTGGTAATAATGTCTTGCAGCAGGTAATAATGTCTTGCAGCATAAGATGGAAATCTAAAGCAACTTTTCCTTAATGCGGGTAATGACATTTTGATGAAACGTTCTGATGCCAGCACAAGTTGGCAAGATCCTGTTCTCGGAAGCACCGTTGGACAAATACTTTTGCCCAGAGGGATTTGGACTCGGTGTGCTTTACGGAATCTCAACGGTCTCTCCATATGGCAAATTATCAACAAGCTTGGGGGGCAACCAGGGGCTACGTTAATGAGGGCGCTGCAAAGCCAAGGATCAAAGATGTCGATGATTCAAGTGGTATACAAATTACCAGGGTGTGTATACCAGTCAAGCTACTCACTGCTGTGCAAAGATCGGAAAGTTTATATTATGCATTAGACTTTACTCCCACCAGCCCAGACACAGATCCATAGGCAACAACAAAAGTCCAACGGTCATCATCTATGATAATAAAACGCAGTGTGTGTTTGTGTGTGTCTCCTCCATAACTTCAAAACCATGAACCTCACGGCCCCGAACATTTCATGCACACTTCTCGGCCTCTAAGGGAGTGCCTGAATGAAAACTGGGGTGTTTGGGTGTGTTACAGACCCCTTTCAAGATGATTAATGGGGTGCTCATAACAACAACAAAAAAAATCAAAATAAGCCTTACCAAAATGGCGGTCCGCCATCATGGTCAGCACTCTGTGACATCACTGGTTTCTTAAGCCGCCATTTTGTTTTGGCCCTTTGAAATGTGCCAAACTTGGAAACTGTCTACTCTCACGGACTAATTAAAGCACATAATCAAAATCTAGATTTTGATTTGAGGATCGGATCCCATACACTAAATAAGTATCGAAGTCTGGAGTGAAATCTGGAAGATTTACCAACATTAGCTATTCTTATAACCAATTGAATTAATGTAAGCAAGACTGTTGTCTTAATTCACATCTCCAAAAGATAAGGTGTTTTTATGTAGTTGCAAAATGCTTAAAGTTTATTTCGATTCGTCATCATTTCATTATTGCGATTGTAAATAAACAGAATGCTGAGAAACAGAGTGTGAACAAAGCATTAGCGCTTAATCCTCTTCTTCTTCAAAGCATGACAGAGAAACTCAGCTACTAATGAGATTGTGAAAACATCAACATAAAAAAACAACATAAATTTTATTATTCCCTGTGTTTTGGCAACATACTGTCCTGTCACCAGCGATTAATACCACCGGATGACAGAAGGCAGTAACGGTTTTTACTCCGAGGCGATAAAGCCAAAAATTGGCGGCACTTTTTGGCGTGTGCAGGACGAAACCAAAGTGCTTACCTGCACAGACGAAATCACACGGGTTTACCTCGGACCCAACACCATGCAGACAAGACACCACAAATAAAATATGCCACCACAAGGAATTTATTGAAAATACATTAAGACAAAATAAAAGTTGGAGTAAAATAGTTTAAATTCCTACTTGAGGGACCCTCCAAGCAGTTACAAAAACAGATAAGGGGAAAGATAAGGAAAATAAAATGATGTTATTTTTATATCGGCCGGCACTCAGCTTGCTCAACGAGATTGTTGAATGTGGTGTCGGCAGCACAAGACAGCCCGAAACCACTTGCGTGGGAAACACACAAGATGGCTCGCAGTTCCTCTTCACTGCACCACGCACGTGAGGCAATTCGTGCAGCCGGCCCTGCTTTGCTCTCCACTCCCTCTGAAAACGTGACGCGGCTCCAGCTCTATCGAAAACACTACCGTCAAACATCACCCCTGGCTCCAACGCTGCAAGGTTCTCTGAGCTCCAAACAGTTCTCTTCACAAGCGCACACAACAAAAGCGACCGCCCGCCACAAAGCCAGCACAAGAGAGAGATTCTTCCTCCTCCGTTCTCAAGGTCTCTTGATGACGTCACCCTGACCAATCATGCACTTTGGGGGCGGGGCTTCAAGGCCCTCTTGACCGCCCACCGATTCTCTGCCTCTACTGGGTGGGGCCTTTTTCCTTAGTCGGTTGGTGGGGCAGGGTTAATTGTCTATTACGATTCCTTGGAGGCGGTGTTTACTTGTAGATCGTAATGTCCGGGTACTGTCGGCGATGGTGGGGCGGGGTTTAGCCCGAGCGGGAATGTTCGGGTTTCTATCGGCATTTATGCCGGTAGTTGTTGTTGTGGTTGTTGTTGTTGGTTAACGACGTGGGTTTTTATAGCCAACTTGTTATAATTGTAAGAACATAGGGAAAATCACAGAGGGCAATCACATACTGGGGAGATTAATCATAAACCCTACCTGGTTACCACAAGCTCCACCACCCCCCCCCCCCCCATGTGAAGACACATAAACGATCTTAAGCTCACAGTTTTCCAACTTAAATACATCGAGATTGGCTTCCTACTCGCATGCGGTCCATGCTACCCTACACAGTTCTATCTCCACTTTGGTATGTCATCAGCTCATCACCTACCCCCACAAATTTAACAATACACTGCCCAGATCTTCTTCAAACTGAACGAGAAACTTTTTATTCAAACACTAAAAACGTTACGGAGAAAGTCTGCTTCTGATAATTCTTCTTCTTCAAACTCGGAAAGCATTATGGATAAACTCAGCAATAGATTACCTAAAGGCTCCTCTGTTCACCAGTGTTATGTCTAGGTGCATGCATATATAGAGTGAGCCTTACGGCTCTAAAAACGCCATGAAACGTAACAAGAAGAGGAGGAAGATCCCTCTTTCTCCATATTCAGTGTAGTGATGGGTGGAATTTGCTAGAGATGGGAGGTATTTCGAGAAAGACCTGTGATATTGGCCCCATGGTGTTCACATCTATCGGATTAACAATGTATATATGGCAAGTTGAAAGTGACACGGAAAACAGGCCGATAGGAATCGAAAGCGGGTTTTTTTATATATCTCTACACACACCCCTAGAGTACCTACATAAAGAGAGTAGCGACATAGGGGGACCAGAAATTTAGGGTCACGTGACTCCAGGTGCCATTTTGTTTCACACGCGATCGCGTATCAATCAACGCCGTACGCAGCTTAAAACGAATTAGTACTGAAAGTTTGGTGATCAAAAAATCTGACAAAATGACGGGATGTTGCGCCTTTGGATGCAGCAATAAATCGGAGAATGGGTACAAGATGTATCGGTTCCCTGCAAATCCACAAAGACGGAAAGTATGGGAGAACAAAGTGAGCAGAGTGGGATGGAAACCAACTTCGTCATCGTGTTTGTGCGAGGTAAGCAGTGGTGATATCGGTCCCATGTATTAATATTGGCGTACGTATCGGTTCGCACGAAAAGGGAGGAGCTTAATCGTATGACGTCATGAAAAAACGCGATGACGCAGCCTCGCAGAACAAGAGCGGAATCTCCATACAGTTCCAGGGGTGTGTGTGTGTGTGTATATGTGTGTGTATGTGTGTGGGTGTATATGTGTGTATATGTGTGTGGGTGTATATGTGTGTATATGTGTACGTGTGTGTGTGTGTGTGTGTGTGTGTGTGTGTGTGTGTGTGTGTGTGTGTGTGTGTGTGTGCGTGTGCATGTGCTTATATGTGCGTGTGTGTGTGTGCGTGCATATATGTGTGTGTGTGTATATATATATGTCTGTGTGTGTGTGTGTGTGTATGTGTATATATGTGTGTGTGTATATGTGTGTATGTGTATATGTGTGTATTTGTATTATTTAATTATTTACCAAGAAGACAATATCTTTTTTTTTCTTCATTTTGCTTATAAAACTCAATAAGACATACTCGATATAATAGTACATTATTTCCAAATACCCTATTTGTAATCATATTACCCTCAGTCATAAAATGATTTTGCCATGACAATATGTGATCTACCATTGCCTCGACTAAGAATTTTACTTTTCTCGAGCAAACGAACTTGGGGCACCACCTTATGGACCACTTGTTTGTGGCCGAGCACCACCATGGACCCCAATGTTTTGGGATGTCAATGTCCCAGTCGCACACACCCAGTCCCAGTCGCACGCACCCAGTCCCAGTCGCACGCACCCAGTCCCAGTCGCACACACGCAGTCCCAGTCGCACACACCCAGTCCCAGTCGCAAACACCCAGTCCCAGTCGCACACCCCGAGTCCCAGATACCCAGTCCCAGTCGCACACACCCAGTCCCAGTCACACGCACCCAGTCCCAGTCCCACGCACCCAGTCCCAGTCACACGCACCCAGTCCCAGTCACACGCACCCAGTCCCAGTCACACGCACCCAGTCCCAGTCACACGCACCCAGTCCCAGTCGCACACACCCAGTCCCAGTCGCAAACACCCAGTCCCAGTCGCACACCCCGAGTCCCAGACACCCAGTCCCAGTCGCACACACCCAGTCCCAGTCGCACACACCCAGTCCCAGTCGCACGCACCCAGTCCCAGTCGCACGCACCCAGTCCCAGTCACACGCACCCAGTCCCAATCTCTCTCTCTCTCACACACACACACACACACACACACACACACACACACACACACACACACACACACACACACACACACACACACACACACACACACACACACACACACACACACACACACACACACACACACATACACACACACACACACACACACACACACACACACACACACACACACAAACGAGTATTTTGTGTTAAATATGTCCCAAAGACCGTCTTTGCAATGCATCAAACTGAGGAACTGTGCAACTGCAAGGCGTGCATGGACGATAAAAGACGTGCACGACAGGGACAGAGACGTGCACGGACGATAAAGGCGTGCACGGACTGGGACATGCACAGAGAGAGAGAGAGAGAGAGAGAGACTGACTGTTTCTTCCTTTTATTACAAGAGTACAAAAAATCAGTTATGTTCAGTCACAAAGAAACAAAACACAATAAAATGGTCTCAAGGAAAGGTTATTTTCAAATCATCATCATCAAGTGTGCATATGACATCATTAAAAACCCACTTTTCTTTAAAACATGTTAAATTCTTGTTCATTTAAAAAAACCGGTACTCTAGCTTTAGTCTTGCATTTACAAGAGCCTTAAGGGTGAGCAGTACATCACATGACGAGTCAGAAGCGTTTCCCATTTTTTTCTTCCTGGATTTATAAATTGCAAACTTGGCCTGGCCAATTAAAAAATTCATTAAAACCACATTCCTCAGGGAAGACGGTCCTAAAACACCATAAATAAAAACATTGTGATTGAAGAGGGAACCAAGCTTCACAAAGCGTTCCTGAAGGAATGTAAAAAGAGGTTGCAATCGTTCACACTCCAGGTATATATGCGGTAGGGTTTCAATGGATGCACAGAAAGGGCATAGATTAGAGTTAGCAGTAGAAAACCGGTTCAGTAAAACATTATAAGGTAAAATCCAGTGTACAAGTTTCCATTGAATATCTCCAACATACTTTGGAGTAGGCAAGAGATAAAAACTTCGCCAATTGGGGCAATTGGGGGGTATTGGGGGTAAAACATCCCGCCATCGAAGCCTCGGGTGCTCAGAAAATGTTTTTGCGTATAAAATTTTAACGTACGCGTTGTACAGAGTTTTCTTTGGAAAGGCGGGAAGGGATAATGCAGTATCATCAGGGCTGTTCAGGCCAGGGGACAGATTAAGTGGCGGGCTGAAGACTAGGAGTTTGGGGAAGTCACCCGCTGTTTCCTCGGGGGGAGGGCCAAGTTCCTCGCAGGTATTACGATACGTTGTGGATATCCCTTGAAGGAACCGAGAGATGATCCTGACAGATTTTATTCCGGTTTTTTGTGCCACAGCGGCAGCACTCAGCCGGCAGCTCCCAGACTCTGTCATGAGGTCTTTCACTCGCAGCAGCTTGGCATCAACAAAACGTTGAACGAGTCCCCTATTATTCAAGCTGTTTTCCAGGAAGGGGTTGTAGCATAGGGGCTCGTTCAACAACATTTCCATGTTGTATGTTGCCATTTCACGGGAAAAGGACAGGGCTTGCCAGGCGTTCATCACCCCTTGGTAAAAGGTGGGCAGCAAGGATGAATCGATTTGATGAGGGTTCATCAAGAAAAGTTCTCGGTCGTAACCCAGCTTGCATGTGAGCTGTAATATGCAGTTAGCCAGAGGCCTCCAGAGTAGGGCTTCATCTCCATATACAAGTTGGCGCACGATATGAAGCCGGAAGACCATAATCCGGCTGCGGATATCAATAAGACCTTGGCCACCTTCAGCGAGTGGCAAGTATGCCACGGGGGGTTGGAGCCAGTGTTTCCCGCTCCAGAAAAAGTCGACAATGCTCTTTTGCAGTGTAATAAGAAGGCTCCCAGGCGGTTGTAGGCATATCATCTTATGCCATAGCATAGAGGCGACAAGATTGTTAATGACGAGAGTTCTTCCGCGGTACGAAAGTTGGAAAAGAAGTCCTTTCCAGCGGGCCAGTTTTGCCATTACCTTGTCTGGTAATCCCACCCAGTTCTGCTGCTCAAAGGTGTTGTCTCCGAGGAAAATACCGAGGTATTTAATGCCACTTTTCTGCCAGTTCACTCCTCCTGGTAGGACAATTGGCGGGCAATCTCCAGGTCCTATCCAAAGGGCTTCACTCTTCTTCCAGTTTACCTGGCCTGAACAAGCCTGACAATATGTTTTTAGTGCCTGGCCAACCGCAGTGACGTCAGTACTATTTTTTATATAAATACAGACATCATCTGCATAGGCAGAGACTTTTAGCGGTGTGGTAAGAATTGATCCAGTGAAGCCAGAAATGTGCGTACGTAATTGGAGCAGAAGAGGTTCGATGGCAAGAGAGTATAAAAGTCCAGATAGCGGGCAACCTTGCCGTACTCCCCGTTGTACAGCAATGGGGCTACACAATACTTGATTAATTTTAAGAACACTGGATATATTACAATACAAAAGTTTAACGTACGAGATAAAAATAGGTCCAAACCCAAAATTCTCTAAAACTCTAAAAAGGTACATGTGGTCAATACAGTCAAAGGCTTTTCCTTGGTCAATAAAAAACAGACCAACATTCATATTAAAATTGTTACAAAACCGAATGGTATCACGGATAAGAAAGATATTATTAAAAATAGTACGTCCAGGAATACAAAAGGATTGATGTTCTCCTATTAGTACATTCATAAAAGGTTTCATTCGATTAGACAAGGCTTTGGCTAAAATTTTATAATCCGTACATAAAACAGAAATAGGACGCCAGTTCTCTATAAGTTGAGTGTCCGCTTTCTTAGGAATTAAGGTGGTGACTGCTCTCCGGCAACTCCACGGCAGTTGTCCATCCTCTAAACATTCATTCAATACCCGCAGTAGGTGAGGTCCAATGGTGTCCCAAAAAAACTGGAAAAATTCACTTGTCAGCCCATCCAGTCCAGGGGCTTTATCAGGTTCCAAGGCCTTCAAGGCAGCGGTGAGCTCAGGTAACCTAAGAGGATCCTCCAACTGCTGCTTCTGATCCTCCGCCAATGTTGGAAGGTTAGAAACAAGTTCCGATATTGCATCCTGGTTAATGTCATGCCGCATAAACCGTTGTTTAAAATGTTTCCGGGCACATTCCCTGATTCTGCCATCTTCATAAAGGAGTTCCCCATCATGGAGCAAGCGTGTAATCATTGACGAAGAGGCCCCCCTTTTAAGGCTGAAGAAGAATTTGGTTGGAGCATCAAGGTCGTGTATGTACCTCATCTTCAGGCGCAATAAAGCATTTTGTGCTCGCCTTTCGGATATGGAATTCAGTAAGGCCGTTTTTCCATGGATTTGTTGCCTCATTCCCTGGTAGCTCACACTTGCGGTTCCCTGAAGCTGTTCCTGTAATTCCAGGATTTCATCTTCAAGTAAGGTTGTGGTTTTTCTTTCCTCTTGAACACCATACGCACGATATTGTTGGCAGAACAGTCTGATGTGCGTTTTGGCATTATCCCACCATTGTCTGAGGTTTGAGAAATTCCCTTGGGAGGCAACCAGAATATTCCAAATTTCCGGAAAAATGTCCTTAAAGGTACTATCATCAAGTAAGTTGTTATTAAATTTCCAAAAAGCACTCTTGTGTTTCGGGCAGGGGGCAGAAATTTTGAGAAATGTTGCGCTGTGGTCCGAGAATCCTGATGGGCAAATTTTGGATGACAGAACGAGGCGTTCAAGTGAAGGATTAATATAAAACTTGTCCAAGCGAGCAAGTACAATATTACCCTGAATACATCGACACCATGTGTATTGCCTGATTGATGGGTGCTGTACCCGCCATATATCTGTCAAATTCATTTGTTTTAAAAATTTGGTGAGAGGGATTGTGGAGGCAGGATGGGGCTCTGCACTGTTCCTGTCGAGTTGGGGTTGGAGGGTGCAGTTAAGATCTCCACCAATACAAACATGATTGTCTTGGTTTTTTAGGGCGTTTTGACTGTCGAGGGACGTTAGGTGTGTCCCAAGGTCATTAAAAAAAACTCGCCGAGCTACAGGCGTACTTGGGGCATAGATATTAAAAATAGTATAGAATTTTCCATAGTAGTGGAATTCTAGGGATGCTAGGGATCCCTTGTGTATTTCGTCGAATTTAAGCGATGAAGGCGAAAAGGAGGGGCTAAGAATTATTGCGACACCGCCTTTGCGGGAGTCACCGTTACTAAAGAAGGACAGGCCGGGGAAGAGCCTACACCACTCTGCGACACAGCAGTCGTTGGCATGGGTCTCTTGTAAGAGGGCAATGTCAACTTTCTTCTGCAATAAAAAATCCCTTACTTGAACTTTACGGACAGAGCTACATCCTCCGTTAATATTCAGGCTACAAATGGAAAAACTCATTACAGCTATAAGGAGGAGTGACCACCACTCAATTTTTTGATAGCAGTTCATTCTTAGCTTTTTGCAACCACTTCTTTAAACGGTGACGTTGGGAGGAATTGAAATTAAAAACGTGGGGCCGTTTTACCATCAGTTTAGCGGAATGTATAAAATCAGGTAGCTCCGGAAAAAAGGTTTCTATTACAACATTCCTTTTTCGGAATGTGTCCTTAAGAAACCTTTTTATCTCGGAGGGAGGGATTGGAGGGATTTCTTCTTCCTTAAGGCTACCACATTCACTAACAGAGTCATCTATATCAGATGGCTCAGATGGTGTGTCACACTGGTTTTCATCATTTATCTCCTCACCGTCATCACATCCCTCCACGTTATCGGATGGGGCATAGTCCATAGAGGGGGGGGACGGGGAGGGAGAGAAATGAGCCATCTTCAGGGGAGGGGGGGGGGGGGTACTAATTTTTGTGGTTCAACCATATCAGTTTCTAGGTCAGTAGACAAGGGCGAGGATTCATCCACATCTATGTCTTCCAATACCGAGAAACGATTTTCTGTGACGAGGGACAAATCTAGGCCAGAGAGGAGGGCCTGTTGGTTTTCAGTTGTAGGTTTTTTAAAGAGGTGACCGTTTTCATCTGTTGTTTGCAGATGTCTTTTTCCTTTTGGGCAGACTAATTGAAACTCGTCCTGGTTAGTGGGAAGAGATTGCAAGGGTTTGGGGGGAGGGGGGGGAGGGAGGACGTGATCATCGGGAGGGGGATCCCATCGGCTACCACGGCGGGAGAGGTAGGATCAGTTATAGCAGGCAACAAGCTGTGATTGGACGATGTCGCCTGGGGGGTGAGATCTATAGTTAACAGGAGATGGCTGCAATTAGATCCTTCAGTAGAGGGAGGGGCCCCTGTTTCAAGGGGAGGGGAGGGGGGTACGGCGGGGGGGTTTGGATTGGTGGTAAGAGGGCTTGGGTCGGTGGTGGACAGATTGGGATCAGTGGTGGTAAGGCTTGGGTCGATGGTGGGAAGGTTCGGGTCGGTGGTGGGAGGGCTTGGTTCGGCGGCGGGAGGGCTTGGTTCGGTGGTGGGAAGGTTTGGTTCGGTGGTGGGAAGGCTTGGGTCGGTGGTGGGAGGGCTTGGGTCAGTGGTGGGAGGGTTTGGACCGGTGGTGGGAAGGTGGGGGGGGTTGCTTATTCCCGGTTCGGAGGGGAGGTTGCACTTGTGGAGAATTCTCTTTTCGGGGGCAGTCATGCTTAACATGCCCAAATTGTCCGCAGCCAAAACATTTTAGAACGTTGGTGGACACGTACACTGTATATTCGTTCTGTTGATGTTTTAATTTTATTATAAGGTTTAAATCCTTCTGGGAATTTTTTAAAATCATAAACACTTGCCGCCGGAATGAAACCACGTGCCTTAAATCGTTGTTTCGTGACCCGAAGGGAATCATGGAGATACGAGACACGATGGTACCGTATCGGGACAACTCTTTAATTAGTACATCGTCGGATACAAATGGGGGGCAATTTGATATCACGACTTTTATCGCTGGGCTATCTAGTGGGGAAATCATTACAAATAAATCTGGATCGATTGTCAAACCCTGTTCGACAATTTGTGGGACACAATCCACGTCGACAAAAAAATAACGATCCGCTTGTTCATCCGCGAAGCGGCAACAACCTTGTCGATCCCGACAACACGACCGGTTGCGAGGACAACGTCCTCGACACTAACCTCACGTTCCGGAGGTACACAAAAGAACCCGTGCTTACGGGTCAGGCTCTGAAAGGCCGTAAATCGAGATAGTGCAGCTGCCATGCTGGAACAGCTGCACTTACAACCCCTCCCCAACTCGGGGAGGGTGAATATATAATACAATCTTCCCTACCCGAACTCCGGGAATGGGAAGCAATCAGACCTCTCCGATTTCCCTAACTTCGGAAAAGGGAGGCAACAAAACAAACTGAAGGAAGGATAAACGAAAGGAAAAAAAGGAAATAGAGGTTTAAGATGAAGGAGCAAACACCGATCGGGCGACGCCCAAAAACGGCGAACCCTTACCAGCGATCACCCTGTGCTCTCCGGCTCTCTCTCCCGTCTCAACGTATATGGGAATCACCAGGAAGACTCCACGAACAGGTACAAGGACACAGAGGGGGGAAAACGGGGGGGGGGGGGGGGGGGAATGGAGCAACAACACAGAGCACTCACAGGCCTCCACAAGCAGACGCCATGACAGTACAACCAGCATGCAAACGACCAGCAGGGGGCGCAACAGAGAGAGAGACAGAGAGAGAGAGAGAGGATAATGAGTTGCATAAGGGGCGGGGGGGGGGGGGGGGGGGAAACGACTTTGCCATACAGCCAAGGTTTGGACCATGAAGATATTAGTTCACTGGCGGTACCGGTGCGGCAAGCGCTCGCACCGCGCGCTGGCGAGTGAAACAAAATGGCGTCAATGCGGAAGTTGTCGCTACTCTCTTTATGTAGGTACTCTACACACCCCTCTTTGTCTTTCCCCCTCCATCCCCACCCCTTTCTCTCTCCCCTCCCCTCCCCCCGCCTGTCTCTCCTCCCCCTTCTCCCCTTCCCTCTCTCTTTTCCTCACTCCCACTCCCCTCCTTGCACCTCTCCTCCCTCCATCAGTATATAGACTATAGTAAAGCAACATACATTTACCGAATTTTATAATTACCGAAATTACATTAATAAAAAATGATTACATTAAATTACATTAATGTAATCATTAAATTAAAAATTACATTTAAAAAAAAATTACATGAAAATTACATAAATACAACATACATTTACCGAAAATAACAACATTTACCAAACTCTCTTATCTGTCTCCCTCTTCCAAATCCAGGTGGCGTCTGGTCAAATCTGTTTCTGGTGTTTGTTCCCCCTCCATCCCCTCCCTTACCTCAAACGGCTACACAGCTGACCCCGCACGTGAAAAAGCTGAATGCCTCAACTCTGTGTTTGCCTCCAAATCTTGTGTCCCAAACCCATCCCTCTCTGTACCCACCGTACCCAGTCGTACCCAGCTGCTCCTGGACTCCGTGTCCTTTCCTCCTGACAAGGTGGAAAAGTTTCTGTCAACCCTCGACTCTGATTCTGCAACTGGACCTGACGGCATCAGCCCACGGGTCCTAAAATCCTGTTCTTCTGCTCTTTCACTCCCTCTCTCTGTTCTCTTCACCCTCTCTTTTGCTCAAGGTCAACTGCCATCTGCTTGGAAATCTGCCAACATCACCGCTTTGCACAAAAAAGGTGCAAAAACAGATCCTAGCAACTACAGACCAATCAGCCTTCTCCCAATTATCAGAAAGTCATGGAATCCATCATTGCTTTGGATATGAAATCTTTCCTCTTCTCCAATGGCTTGATCTCTGATCATCAATTTGGTTTCAGACCTGGTCACTCTACTCTGGACATGCTGCTTCTGCTGTCTCAACAATGGATGGAGGTCCTCAATGCCAAACAGGAAATTAGAGCTGTCTCCCTCGACATATCACATGCCTTCGATACGGTCTGGCACCCCGCTCTGCTCACCAAACTCTCCTCCTTTGGTATCCATGGAAATCTCCACGCATGGCTGGCGGACTTCCTCTCTCGTCGTAGTCAACGTGTGGCCCTGAATGGGTTTCTCTCATCTCCTCTTCCTGTTCAGGCTGGAGTTCCCCAAGGCAGTGTTCTGGGCCCTGTGCTTTTTCTGGTCTTCATCAATGATCTCTCTGACTCTCTTGAAAATCCTCTCTATCTCTTTGCTGACGACTCCACTCTCTGCCGCTCCATTCCTCATCCCTCAGATCGGCAGTCTGCAGCCTCCTCACTCTCTGCAGGCCTGGACAAAATCACAGACTGGGCAAACAAGTGGAACATGTCTTTCAATCCTGACAAATCTCACACTCTTACGATGTCTCTCCGAAAAGACCGACTGGACAACCCTCCCATCCACTTTCTGAATAATCCTCTCCAAGAAGTTCTGTCACTCAAGCTTTTGGGTCTCACTATCTTCCATGATCTTTCCTGGGAAAACCACATTTCCAAGCTGGCCTCCAAAGCCAGTCGCCGACTGGGCATCCTCCGTCGTGCGAAGTCCTTCCTTGGCACACCTGAGCTCCTCACCACATACAAGGCTTTCATCCGCAGCTCAATGGAATACTGCTCTCCCCTCTGGGCTGGTGCTCCTGCCTCACACCTAGCTCGTCTTCACGCTGTTGAAACTAAAGCGTTCAGAATCATTGGAATCTCCCGCGATGACGCTATCTCCGAGGGACTTTCACTTACTCACTGCAGGCAGGTTGGTGGTCTTTCCGTCTTCTACCGACTCCTCTCCGGCCTTGCTCCCCCAGCTCTCTCTGGGCTCTGTCCCCCAAATTTTCCTGCAGGTCACACAAGATCTGCCTGCAACCCTCTTATGGTTAAACTGCCAAAATCAAGACTCTCTGCTCAACTTCACTCCTTCATTCCTCTTTTCTCCCGCCTCTGGAACAAACTCCCTCACTTTCTTCAATCCCACTCCTCCCTCCAGGTCTTTAAAACGGCTGTTCACCACCATCTCTTATCCCTCCCCAATCCAAAACCTTGATCTTTTCTACCCCCGCTAATTTCACCCCAAATCCACCTTTTTCAGGTGACTTTTGTCTTCTTTCCTGGAAGTCCTTGGTGTCCTTGCGTTTTATACCTATCCTGCCCCCCCCCCCCCCCAGGCCCTCTCCCTCCCACACATCTCCTGATGTCCCTGCTCTCAAATGTTGTGTTTGTGGGCTTCCTCCCATTCTCTCCCCATCTTGTCGAACGCTCCCCTTTTTATATACTTTGTTTGCTTGTTTGTTTGATTTGTTTGTTTGATAAATGTTAGCTCTTTCACGAGCCTCGACTCTGTATACAAAAAAAACAAAAAGAAAACATGAGGTGAGGCTTTGCTTTCCTCTCTCCTTGCTCCGTCCTCCCTCTATCACCCTCCTTTCTCCCACATCCTCTGCCCCCCCCCCCTCTTGACCCTTCCCTCACTCACTCTGCCCCACCCTTACCACTCCCTTCTCCCCTTCCTCTCCCCTCCTCTTCTTCTCTCCTACCCCTCATCTCACCCCATCCTTCCCACCTCCCTTACCCATCTCCTCCCCTCCCCATGTTCCTTCCTCCTCTTTTCCCTCCTCTCTCCCCTCCTCTCTCTCCCTCCTTCTTCTCTCCCCTTCTCTCTTCATATTCCCATCACGAAGCAACTCTGCATTACCCGGCAACACGGGGTACCTTTGCTAGTCTCTAATATGAATGGTAGGTAATATAACTACAATACCTAACAATGTTACACCTACCCCACTTCACCCCCTTGCCCACCCCTCTCACCCAGGATAGGAACATCTCACAGCTGATTGTGTAACCTCAATCAGCACTCCCTGAGTGATGACAGTTCAGAGTGCAATGTATTACTGGGCTCCTATCGTGTTATATTGAGATGAGGGGCACTGTGGATGTAACAAGGGGTTTTCATAAATCACAGAAAAACCTTTGAATGAGGTGATCATTGTCATACTACAGGTCGACGCTCGTCTCTGTCTGTGATCCAAGGTGAAAAATGAGTTTATTATTCGGATATAAAGTGATTGAAACTTCCTGTTGTGAAACCACTGGCCAATGCTGGGATCTTGCTCCCACCACATCTCACTGGTGGTCCAAGCTAAGGGGGATCTTGCTCCCACCACATCTCAATGGTGGTCTAATCTAAAGAGGGTCTTGTTCCCACCACATCTCACTGGTGGTCCAATCTAAAGGGGATCTTGCTCCCACCACATTTTACTGGTGGTCCAATCTAAAGCGGATCTTGCTCCCACCACATCTCACGAGTGGTCCAATCTAAAGAGGATCTTCCTTCCACCACATCTCACGAGTGGTCCAATCTAAAGGGGATCTTGCTCCCAACACATTTTACTGGTGGTCCAATCTAAAGCGGATCTTGCTCCCACCACATCTCACGAGTGGTCCAATCTAAAGGGGATCTTGCTCCCACCACATCTCACGAGTGGTCCAATCTAAAGCGGATCTTGCTCCCACCACATCTCACTAGTGGTCCAATCTAAAGAGGATCTTCCTTCCACCACATCTCATGAGTGGTCCAATCTAAAGAGGATCTTCCTTCCACCACATCTCACGAGTGGTCCAATCTAAAGAGGATCTTCCTTCCACCACATCTCACTTATGGTCCAATCTAAAGGGGATCTTGCTCCCACCACATCTCACTAGTGGTCCAATCTAAAGGGGATCTTGCTCCCACCACATCTCAATGATGGTCCAATCTAAAGAGGATCTTGCTCCACCACATCTCACTAGTGGTCCAATCTAAGGGGGATCTTACTCCCAACACATCTCACTGGTGGTCCCATATAAAGAGGATCCTGCTCCTTGGTGCTCCCATATAAAGAGGATCTGGCTCCGACTACATCTCAATGATGGTCCAATGTAAAGAGGATCTTGCTCCCACCACATCACACTGGTGGTCCAAGCTAAGGGGGATCTTACTCCCAACACATCTCACTAGTGGTCCAATCTAAAGCGGGTCTTGCTCCCACCACATCTCACTAGTGGTCCAATCTAAAGCGGCTCTTGCTCCCACCACATCACACTAGTGGTCCAAGCTAAGGGGGATCTTGCTCCCACCACATCTCACTAGTGGTCCAATCTAAAGCGGATCTTGCTCCCACCACATCTCACTAGTGGTCCAATCTAAAGCGGATCTTGCTCCCACCATATCACACTAGTGGTCCAAGCTAAAGCGGATCTTGCTCCCACCACATCTCACTAGTGGTCCAGGCTAAGGGGGATCTTGCTCCCACCACATCTCACTAGTGGTCCAATCTAAAGCGGATCTTGCTCCCACCACATCTCACTAGTGGTCCAATCTAAAGCGGATCTTGCTCCCACCACATCTCACTAGTGGTCCAATCTAAAGTGGATCTTGCTCCCACCACATCACACTAGTGGTCCAAGCTAAGGGGGATCTTGCTCCCACCACATCTCACTAGTGGTCCAATCTAAAGCGGATCTTGCTCCCACCACATCTCACTAGTGGTCCAATCTAAAGCGGATCTTGCTCCCACCACATCTCACTAGTGGTCCAATCTAAAGCGGATCTTGCTCCCACCACATCTCACTCGTGGTCCAAGCTAAGGGGGATCTTGCTCCCACCACATCTCACTAGTGGTCCAATCTAAAGCGGATCTTGCTCCCACCACATCTCACTAGTGGTCCAATCTAAAGCGGATCTGGCTCCGACCACATCCCACTCGTAGTCCAATCTAAATAGGATCTTGCTCCAACCACATACTGCTGGTGCTCCTTCTAAAGTTCTGAAGGATGTTTGAATTCCATAAAATAAGAATATTAGATTAACCTGGGAGACTGCCACGTGCCACCAGAGAGGATTAGAAATACAGTATTGAACTATTGGAATTATTTATTTACTTGCTTTAGTTGAAGTCATATTATCACATTGGACTAACTTAAGACCGTAGAAACAGGCTGTCCTAGGCACATTGTGAAATATTTCCACCAGCTTTCAACTCTTTGTCTCATCATGGGCTATCGGTACCATCAGTGCATGACCACCCCACACCAAACCCGTCACAAAACCTCAAAATTCCAAACTTCCGGAAATTCCTCGTTTTCACGTGCGGGCATTTCAAGCAGCTCCGTATTAGTGAGTTGCCCTGGTTCAGTGATCATTACGACTTTTGATCCCTTGATCCTGTGGTCATCCAGTACAATTTTATTGGGGAAAAAAATGTGACTCGAACCACCTTGGCAAATTTGATTCAAAGTCTGCAAACAATAACCATTTAGAACTTGACCTTGACCTTGACCTTTTGACCTCAAAAGCAATTGGGCTTCAGTGACCCAATATGCAAACCCTGCTCAAATTTCAAGACAATCGGATGAAAATTGACGATTGGATGTAACATTGACCTTGTATTGACCTTCTAAAAAAAAAAAAAAAAGCTGCTTCTGGCTTTTGATTGATGAACCAATTCAGTGACATAATATGCAAATTCATAAACTTTCAGGTAAATGGGATAAAAATTGATTGAATTGAAAAGGAAAAATCCTGCAACATCATTTCACCAAGAAATTCAAATTTCCCTGTGTTTGTGTTGAGTTATCGTGGAACAAATGGCGAATGAAGACCTGTTAAAGCAGGGCAAGGTATCTGCAGTTGTAATATGGCTCCCGTTGTCAACACACGTAATAAACCCACCTGGACAACCAAACCACCCAGCATAACCAGACCACCTAACATAACCAGACCACCTAACATAACCAGACCACCTAACATAACCAGACCACCTGACATAACCAGACCACCCAGCATAACCAGACCACCTGACATAACCAGGCCACCTAACATAACCAGACCACCTGACGTAACCAGACCATCTGACATATCCAGACCAGCTGACATAACCAAACCACCTAACATAACCAGACGACCTGACATAACCAGACGACCTAACATAACCAGACCACCTGACGTAACCAGACCACCTAACATAACCAAACCACCCAGCATAACCAGACCACCTGACATAACCAGACCACCCAGCATAACCAGACCACCTGACATAACCAGACCACCCAGCATAACCAGACCACCTGACATAACCAGACCACCTAACATAACCAAACCACCCAGCATAACCAGACCACCTGACATAACCAGACCACCCAGCATAACCAGACCACCTGACATAACCAGACCACCCAGCATAACCAGACCACCTGACATAACCAGACCACCTAACATAACCAGACCACCCAGCATAACCAAACCACCTAACATAACCACACCACCTAACATAACCAGACCACCTGACGTAACCAGACCACCTAACATAACCAGACGACCTGACATAACCAGACGACCTAACATAACCAGACCACCTGACGAAACCAGACCACCTAACATAACCAAACCACCCAGCATAACCAGACCACCTGACATAACCAGACCACCCAGCATAACCAGACCACCTGACATAACCAGACCACCCAGCATAACCAGACCACCTGACATAACCAGACCACCTAACATAACCAGACCACCCAGCATAACCAAACCACCTAACATAACCACACCACCTAACATAACCAAACCACCCAGCATAACCAGACCACCTGACATAACCAGACCACCCAGCATAACCAGACCACCTGACATAACCAGACCACATGACATAACCAGACCACCCAGCATAACCAGACCACCTGACATAACCAGACCACCCAGCATAACCAGACCACCCGACATAACCAGACCACCTAACATAACCAGACCACCTAACATAACCAGACCACCTAACATAACCAGACCACCTAACAAAACCAGACCACCTGACGTAACCAGACCACCTAACATAACCAGACGACCTGACATAACCAGACCACCTAACATAACCAGACCACCTGACATAACCAGACCACCCAGCATAACCAGACCACCTGACATAACCAGACCACCCAGCATAACCAGACCACCTGACATAACCAGACCACCCAGCATAACCAGACCACCTGACATAACCAGACCATCTGACATAACCAGACCACCTAACATAACCAGACCACCTGACATAACCAAACCACCCGATTTAACCAAACCACCCAGCATAACCAGACCACCCAGCATAACCAGACCACATAACATAACCAGACCACCTAACATAACCAGACCACCTAACATAACCAGACCACCTGACATAACCAGACCACCGAGCATAACCAGACCACCTAACATAACCAGACCACCCAGCATAACCAAACCACCTAACATAACCACACCACCTAACATAACCAGACCACCCAGCATAACCAGACCACCTGACATAACCAGACCACCTGACATAACCAAACCACCCGACTTAACCAAACCACCCAGCATAACCAGACCACCCAGCATAACCAGACCACCCAGCATAACCAGACCACCTGACATAACCAGACCACCTGACATAACCAAACCACCCGACTTAACCAAACCACCCAGCATAACCAGACCACCCAGCATAACCAGACCACCTAACATAACCAGACCACCTAACATAACCAGACCACCCAGCATAACCAGACCACCTGACATAACCAGACCACCTAACATAACCAGACCACCTAACATAACCAAACCACCCAGCATAACCAGACCACCTAACATAACCAGACCACCTAACATAACCAGACCACCCAGCATAACCAGACCACCTAACATAACCAGACCACCTAACATAACCAGACCACCTGACATAACCAGACCACCTAACATAACCAGACCACCCAGCATAACCAGACCACCTAACATAACCAGACCACCTAACATAACCAGACCACCTGACATAACCAGACCACCCAGCATAACCAGACCACCTAACATAACCAGACCACCCAGCATAACCAGACCACCTGACATAACCAGACCACCGAACATAACCAGACCACCTGACATAACCAGACCACCCAGCATAACCAGACCACCTAACATAACCAGACCACCCAGCATAACCAGACCACCTGACATAACCAGACCACCTAACATAACCAGACCACCCAGCATAACCAAACCACCTAACATAACCACACCACCTAACATAACCAGATCACCCAGCATAACCAGACCACCCGACATAACCAGACCACCTGACATAACCAAACCACCCGACTTAACCAAACCACCCAGCATAACCAGACCACCCAGCATAACCAGACCACCCAGCATAACCAGACCACCTGACATAACCAGACCACCTGACATAACCAAACCACCCGACTTAACCAAACCACCCAGCATAACCAGACCACCCAGCATAACCAGACCACCTAACAAAACCAGACCACCTGACCTAACCAAACCACCCAGCATAACCAGACCACCTAACATAACCAGACCACCTAACATAACCAGACCACCTAACATAACCAGACCACCTGACATAACCAGACCACCTAAAATAACCAGACCACCTAACATAACCAGACCACCCAGCATAAACAGACCACCTGACATAACCAGACCACCTAACATAACCAGACCACCCAGCATAACCAGACCACCTAACATAACCAGACCACCTAACATAACCAGACCATCCAGCATAACCAGACCACCGAGCATAACCAGACCACCTAACATAACCAGACCACCCAGCATAACCAGACCACCTAACATAACCAGACCACCCAGCATAACCAGACCACCTAACATAACCAGACCACCTAACATAACCAGACCACCTGACATAAGCAAACCACCCAGCATAACCAGACCACCCAACAACCAGATTACCTGACATAACCAGACCACCTGACATAACCAGACCACCTAACATAACCGGACCACCTGACATAACGAGACCACCCAGCATAACCAGACCACCGAACATAACCACACCACCTAGCATAACCAGACCACCCAGCATAACCAGACCACCTAACATAACCAGACCACCCAGCATAACCAGACCACCTAACATAACCAGACCATCTGACATAACCAGACCATCTGACATAACCAGACCACCTGACTTAACCAAACCATCCGATTTAACCAGACCACCTGACATAACCAGACCACCTGACATAACCAGACCATCTGACTTAATCAAACCACCTGACATAACCAGACCATCTGACTTAACCAAACCACCTGACATAACCACACCATCTGACTTAAACCAAACCACCTGACATAACCAAACCACCTAACATAACCAGACCATCTGACTTAACCAAACCACCTGACATAACCAAACCACCCGATTTAACCACAC
The DNA here is from genome assembly GCF_964187855.1 of Myxine glutinosa. Lineage (NCBI taxonomy): Eukaryota > Metazoa > Chordata > Myxini > Myxiniformes > Myxinidae > Myxine > Myxine glutinosa. The sequence continues at coordinate 122,923,183 of NC_136265.1, forward strand.
CACCTGACATAACCAAACCACCTAACATAACCAGACCATCTGACTTAACCAAACCACCTGACATAACCAGACCACCTGACATAACCAGACCACCTGACATAACCAGACCATCTGACATAACCAGATAATCTGACATAACCAGACAACCCGATATAACTAGACCACCTGAAATAACCAGACCACCTGACATAACCAGACCACCTGACATAACCAGACCACCTGACATAACCAGACCATCTGACAAAACCAGACCACCTGACATAACCAGACAACCCAATATAACCAGACCACCTGACATAACCAGACCACCTGACATAACCAGACCATCTGATATAACCAGACCATCTGACATAACCAGACAACCCGATATAACCAGACCACCTGACATAACCAGACCATCTGACATAACCAGACCACCTGATATAACCAGACCATCTGATATAACCAGACCACCTGATATACCCAGACAACCCGATATAACCAGACCACCTGACATAACCAGACCACCTGACCTAACCAGACCACCTGACATAACCAGATCACCTGACATAACCAAACCACCTGACATAACCAGACCACCTGACATAACAAGACCATCTGACATATCCAGACCAGCTGACATAACCAAACCACCTGACATAACCAGACCACCTGACATAACCAGACCACCTGACGTAACCAAACCACCCCACATAACCAGACAACCTGACGTAACCAAACCACCTGACATAAACAGACCATCCGAACCAGACCACCCGACATCTAAGCCATTCAGTATATCCAATCCATTCAGTATATCCAATCCACCCAGTATATCTAATCCACCCAGTATATCCAATCCACCCAGTATATCTAATCCATCCAGTCTATCCAATCCACCCAGTATATCTAATCCACCCAGTATATCTAATCCACCCAGTGTATCTAATCCACCTGGTATATCTAAGCCATCCAGTATATGTAATCCACCCAGTATATTTAATCCACCCAGTATATCTAATCCACCCAGAATATCCAATCCACCAAGAATATGCAATCCACCCAGTATATCCAATCCACCCTGTATATCCATTCCACCCAGTATATCCATTCCACCTAGTATATCCATTGCATCCAGTATATCTAATCCATCCAGTATATCTAATCCATCCAGGATATCTAATCCATCCAGTATATCTAATCCATCCAGTATATCTAATCCATCCAGTACATCTAATCCATCCAGTATATCTAATCCATCCAGTATATCTAATCCACCCAGTATATCTCATCCATCCAGTATGTCCAATCTACCCAGTATATCCAATCCACCCAGTATATCCAATCCACACCACACAGTATAGACAATCCACCCAGTATATCCAATCCACCAGTATATCCAATGCACACAGTATAGACATTCCACACAGTATATCCAATCCACACAGTATATCCAATCCACACAGTATATCCAATCCACCAGTATATCCAATCCACCCAGTATATCCAATCCACACAGTATGTCCAATCCACCAGTATATCCATTCCACCCAGTATATCCATTCCACGCAGTATAGACAATCCACCCAGTATATCCAATCCACACAGTATATCCAATCCACCAGTATATCCAATCCACCCAGTATATCCATTCCACGCAGTATAGACAATCCACCCAGTATATCCAATCCACACAGTATATCCAATCCACCAGTATATCCAATCCACCCAGTAAATCCATCCCACTCAGTACAGTATATCCAATCCAGCCAGTAAATCCATCCCACCCTGTATATCTAATCCATCCAGTATATGCAATCCACCCAGTGTATACATTCCACCCAGTATATCCAATCCACCCAGTATATCTAATCCATCCAGTATATGTAATCCACCCAGTGTATCCATTCCACCCAGTATATCCAATCCACCCAGTGTATCCAATCCACCCAGTATATCCAATCCACCCAGTGTATCCAATCCACCCAGTGTATCCAATCCACCCAGTATATCCAATCCACCCAGTGTATCCAATCCACCCAGTGTATCCAATCCACCCAGTATATCCAATCCACCCAGTATATCTAATCCATCCAGTATATCCAATCCACCCAGTGTATCCAATCCACCCAGTATATCCAATCCACCCAGTATATCTAATCCATCCAGTATATGTAATCCACCCAGTGTATCCATTCCACCCAGTTTATCCAATCCACCCAATGTATCCATTCCACCCAGTATATGTAATCCACCCAGTGTATCCATTCCACCCAGTTTATCCAATCCACCCAGTGTATCCATTCCACCCAGTATATCCATTCCACCCAGTTTATCCAATCCACCCAGTATATCTAATACAACTAGACGCCACTCAGTAGAGCGCATACTCCCGCCGTGGGTTTAGTTGGAATAGTACGTTTTGTTTAACATCCCCTCTCCCCAAAGCAATAAATTAAAAAGAAAGTAGGCCCTAACTGTCAGATAATTTATTTTGATATATCTCGGAATTAGAGGAGAAAAACATCATTTAAGAATAAGAACAAGTGAATCCTCTTGGATTGCGCTGAGGTTCGGGCATGGAATTTCTAGGAGGAAGTATAATTTGTATGCAATGAAAGTACATGTAATATGGGATCGAGTAAGATCGAGTAAGCTTCACCAGTGCGCGTGCGCGAATTTACGTCACGTCGGCAGCGAGAAGGCGTTCCCCAACACGAACCAATCAGGAACTGCCACGCCCACTTATATGATCTCAGAATTCCTGTGACAGGAATTAGCGTTACACTGGCTGGAAGTCAATCGCTAAAGGCGCTTCCTCAGCGCCAATAAAAGCTTTAATGCAGTAAAACAGAAAAAATCTTTCCCAAAAAAATTTCCAAAAAACATTCCTGGATCCGGAATAATATCCTGAGCTTCACCAAAAACTAATCAATTCTTCCTTATCCCAAGGGCAATCATCCCACCAACTTTCATCCAAATCCGTTCAGAACTTTTCCAGATATCTTGTTCACAAACACACGGACATACGAACGCACACACACACGGACGGACACGATCGAATGCGTTACTCCCTGGCGGGAGTAATAAACCTGAAAGTCGCAGAGCCAGAACCAGAATTATTTATTTGGTCTGGGCAGCCCATGCAAGATTTCTTCTTCTTCAGCCTCTCACAACTCTGGGTGAATATGCGATCTTTCAAAAAAAAAGTTGGAATTTTGCCAAATCTGTTTTATTCGTTTGTTAATATCCCTCAGCCATTGACAAATCTGGAACTATGTCTTTATAAGTTTATCAAATACTGACACGGCGAATGACATTCGCTGAGCTAAATGTTGATATCTCTTCTGAGGTAAAAAAAAAAAAAAAAAAAAACAGTTTTAAAGCATTATACGTATCAAACGACACATTTTATGAAACGGGGAAACCTAATACACACTTTGGTGGTTTTAAAATGACAGAACTTGTCTTTATTAGAAAAAATAAATAAACATTGAAGACGACGCTGCTAAAAACAAATACACCGCTCTAACGCATAACCACGAGTTTAAACTACATTTACAACAAATATGAAAACTATTTTCATATCACAATGTTAAATATAGAATATATAGAAGATAATGTTAAAAACAAAATGAGCCCTATCTTCCAATGGTAAAAAAATCCTTCAAAAAATTTCTGGATCTGGAATAATATCCTGAGCTTCACCAAAAACTAATCAATTCTTTCTTATCCCAAGGGCAATCATCCCACCAACTTTCATCCAAATCCGTCCAGAACTTTTCCAGATATCTTGTTCACGAATACATGAACATACGAACGCACACACACACGAACACGAGTGAATGCATTACTCCCTTGCGGGAGTAACAACAACATGCATTTTAAGGCCATTTTCCCTGCTAGAGCGGGGGTTAGCCTTGCGGTCCCCATGACAATCTTTTCCATTTTGCCCTATTTTCTGCATCTCTCCTTGTTAACCCCCTTGCCCGCATTTCTTTTTCCACCATCTTAAGCCAAGTCTTTCTCGGTCTTCCCCGTCCTCTACTTCCTTCTACATTCATTTCCATCATTCTTCTCAACCAGTCACTTTCATCCTTCCTCAACACATGACAAAACCATCTCAAACTGTTCCTCTTCACAGCATCAATCACAGGCTCTATTCCCATCATCTTTCGCAATTCATCATTTGTCTTCCTCTCTCTCAACGATACTCCGCACATCCACCGAACCATTCGCATTTCCACCCTTTCCAGCCTTCGTTGCTGCTCGACGTTCATTACCCATGTCTCGCTCCCATAAATCATAACACTTCTCACACATGCAGCTTACACCTTTCCCTTCAGCTTCAACGACACTCCCCTCCTCGTCAGCACGCTACTCAGTTCCCGAAACTTCTTCCATGCACATCTCACTCGAGAAACCGTTGCCGAGTCTGATCCACCTTCTCCATTCAGCATTTCTCCTAGGTAACAAAATGTTTTCACACTTTCCAGCTTCACGCCGTCTCCAAGATCCAACTCCTCAACATTTCCACCATCTGCAGTTCCCTCTGTGCACACCTTACATTTGAATGTAACTGCCACACTGGTTAAAGACCCTCTCAAACCACTTTTTTTTTTGATGAACCCACTCAGCGCACATTGTACATTGAATCGAATTCACTCTGACACCCTTACTGCACACAGCACACTTCCACTTCCCAGTTCTTTCCACCTCACCACATGCTTTACCACGACATCACCTTCGTCTTTCCGATATTCACCTTCAGACCTTTTGTCTCCATACATTCCTTCCACTTGTTCATTTTTTCCTTCAGTCCATCCATACTTTCCGCAATCAACACCAGATCGTCTGCATACAACAACTCCCACTGTAAACCCTCCTTTACATTCCGAGCCAGCACATCCATCACAGCTACAAATAGTAGTGGACTTAGTACCGACCCCTGATGCACTCCCACCTTCACCTCAAACTCACCACTGTTCCCATCCTTCGTCCTTACAGCTGTGCGCGCTCTTTTGTACATTGCCATCACTACTCTGATCAACCATTCCTCCACTCCTAACTTCCTCAATGCCCATGTCAATACTTCGCGTGGAACCCTATCGAATGCTTTCTCCAGATCAACAAACCCAAGAAGCAACTTCTTCCTCTTCTCCATGTACTTCTCCTGCAACTGCCTCACAATAAAGAGCACATCTGTCGTTCCTCTTCCTGACATAAATCCAAACTGCATTTCATCGATCTTCACTTTCTTCCTTATCCTCCTCTCCAACACCGTTTCCAATACCTTCATTCCATGCTCCAATAACTTTGTCGCTCGATACGAGCCACAGTCCAGAGCGTCACCTTTCCCCTTGTATAGAGGGACGAGGGTACTCAGTTCCAAATCCACTGGAATGCGGCCTTCTTTCACCACCAGATTACAGATCTCTGTCATTCTCTTCACACCGCAACTTCCTGCTGCCTTCAACATATCGCCCACAACTCCCGTCGGCCCTCCTGCTTTTCTACTCTTCATTGCTTTTATCGCTTCCTCAACTTTCTTCTCAGTTATCTTCTCTGCCGGTCCTAAAACTGGGTTTCTCTCTATGTTGCCATCCCATTCATTCTCTGTATTCAACAGCATTTCCATATATCTTTTCCATCTTCCTTTAATTCCATCTGTGTCCACAACGATTTGTCCCACTTCATCCTTCAAGCAACTCACCCCCATCACATCACACTTCTCTTTCGCTATCTGCTTTGCAATCCTGAATACCGCTATCTGACCCTCTTCTGAATCCAAGCGTTCTCCGAACATTTTCCTACATGCCTCCTGTGCCTTTGCTGCCTCTTTCTTTGCAGCCTTCTTGGCTGCCTTATAACTTTCATGCTCTGCTTTTTCTGCTCCCGTACCCTTCGCCTTCTGCCACTCCTTGAACTTATTCCTCTACTCGTCAATCCTCTTTCCAACTTCATCATCCTACCACCATGTTTCCGAGTGCCTCAGTTATCCTTTTGTCCATCCACATACCTCACCAACGGCTCCCAACAGATTATCTTTCATTGACATCCAACCACGTTCAAGCTCAACCACATCATCCTCTACCCTACTCAGCCTCTCTTTTAATGCCTCCCTTACTCTCACATCTTTCAACCTCCACACCTTCATTCTCGGTTGGTACTTCACCCGCCGAGCTCTCCTCGCACCTTTCACCCTTATGTCGCAGACAACCAAGTGGTACTGTGAAACAGCCTCCTCCCCCGGGATCACCTTTGTGTCCCGGAGCTGCCCCCTATCTCGCCTACGCACCAGCAGGTAGTCAACGGTTGTCGTCGACCCACCTGACGTGTATGTAACAAGCTTATTATCCTCTTTCTGGAACTGAGTATTACAAATCAACAAATCAGCTCCATCAGCAAACTCCAAAATCCTCTCACCTTCTCCATTTCTCACACCATATCCGTAAACCCCATGAACTCCCTCAAAACCGTCCATACTCCTTCCCACATGTCCATTTAGGTGTCCTCCGACCACAACAACTTCCTCATCTTTCACGTTTTCCATCAGCTTCTCTATCGCACACCAGAACTTGTCCTTCTCTTCATCGCTCCGACCAACCTGCGGAGCATATCCTGAGATAACGTTCACCAAGAGCTTTCCAATCATCATTTTCACCATCATCAACCTTTCACTCACTCTAGTCACACTCACCACACTGTCTACAAACTCCTCAGAAAACAGGACACCAACACCATTCACGCCCTCCGGGCACCCTTGCCACACAAACTTGTATTTCTGTCCCTGCCTACCCTTCACCATTCTCACACCACTTCCCTTCCATCTCGTCTCTTGCACACAACATATGTCCACTCTTCTTCTGACCAATACTTCCACCACTTCTCCTGATCTCCCTGTCATTGTCCCTACATTCCATGTCCCAAACCTCAGAAACCGATCTCCACGTCGGGCATCAGACTTTTCGTCGTCATAAATGGAATGATTTCCACCCTTTCTTCGATCGGGTACCCCACCTTGAGTTTTGTCGAGAGGGAGTGGGGTCCCCCAAGGGTACTTCGGGCTCTACCCTGCCCATATGTAGTTGTAATTGTCACGGTTCTCTTTTTGAGGCAATGTTTTCATGGCCGGATGCCCTTCCTGACGCCAACCCTTTCAGTCGCCTCTTACGACACGCAGGGGTACGGTGTACCTATTCTAAACCGGGGTACACACCCAGTGTATCTAATCAACCCAGTATATCATTAGTCGACATGGACATTCAACGTTAGTTGACATTTACAGTCAGCATCTTTACCTGAATTACTCGGACATTAGTGGACAATGTGTCGGCATTTGATTGATGGGATTTGAACCCAGGATCCTCGTGTTACGAGGCAGGAATTCAGCCGGTAACACGAACGGGCCAAGGCAGGAAATCGCTGGAGCCATTTTGAGAGTCGATCTAAGTTTAGATTCAAAATCTCAAGAACAATGAATGACGGTTCAACATTTACAACCTGCAGACTCTGGAGTCATAAATCAACATATAATACCTGGTGTGTGTAACAAGGGATCGCTCACCTGTTTCAACCACAACGACGTGTAGACAGTGGACCAGGTTCGAGTACCTGAACCATATAATACCTGGTGTGTGGAACAAGGGTTCGCTCACCTGTTACAACAACAACGACGTGTAGCCAGGTGACCAGGTTCGTGTACCTGAACCATATAATACCTGGTGTGTGTAACAAGGGTTCGCTCACTTGTTACAACCACAACGACGTGTAGACAGGTGACCAGGTTCGTGTACCTGAACCATATAATACCTGGTGTGTGGAACAAGGGTTCGCTCACCTGTTTCAACCACAACGACGTGTAGACAGTGGACCAGGTTCGAGTACCTGAACCATATAATACCTGGTGTGTGTAACAAGGGTTCGCTCACCTGTTACAACCACAACGACGTATAGACAGGGGACCAGGTGAGTACCTGAACACAATCCTTTACACTGGTTACAGTTAAAATGTTCCTTTAGAGAATGGTTCAATTAAGGTATATTGGGACGGAATTTAAAGTTCGTTGGGTTAAACAGTTAAACCAGTACTTTGATAACCGATTAATGATAAACCAGGTGTTAGCTTAGTATATTCGTTATCTGGATCTCCATTAAACACATCAACATAAAAACAGGTTTCCTTCTCCGGTTCCAGCAAGTTTCAGGGATGGGAAATGAAAAGACTTTGGACTTGGTGAGAATGGATTGCCTCTTACTGTTTCACACCAAACACACCAAAAAACACCAAACTCACAATTTCATACCAAACACACCAAAAAACACCAAACTCACAATTTCATACCAAACACACCAAAAAACACCAAACTCACCAAACTCGTCTTTTCACACTAAACACACCAAAAAACTCCAAACTCACAATTTCATACCAAACACACCAAAAAACACCAAACTCACCAAACTCGTCTTTTCACACTAAACACACCAAAAAACACCAAACTCACAATTTCATACCAAACACACCAAAAAACACCAAACTCACCAAACTCGTCTTTTCACACTAAACACACCAAAAAACTCCAAACTCACAATTTCACACCAAACACACCAAACTCATCATTTCACACCAAACACACCATAAAACACCAAACTCACAATTTCATACCAAACACAACAAAAACCAAACTCACCAAACTCATAATTTCACACCAAACACACTAAAAAACTCCAAACTCACAATTTCACACCAAACACACCAAACTCATCATTTCACACAAAACACACCATAAAACACCAAACTCACAATTTCATACCAAACACACCAAAAACATCTTTTCACACCAAACATACTAAACTCATCATTTCACACCAAACACACCAAACTCATCATTTCACACCAAACATACTAAACTTGTCATGTCACACCAAACACCCCAAACTCATCATTTCACACCAAACACAGTAAAAACACCATTTCACACCAAACATACTAAACTCATCATTTCACACCAAACACAGTAAAAACACCATTTCACACCAAACGTACTAAACTCATCATTTCACACCAAACACACCAAACTCATCATTTCACACCAAACATACTAAACTCGTCATGTCACACCAAACACCCCAAACTCACCATTTCACACCAAACACAGTAAAAACACCATTTCACACCAAACATACTAAACTCATCATTTCACACCAAACTCATCATTTCATACCAAACACACCATAAAACACCAAAATCACAATTTCATACCAAACACAACAAAAACCAAACTCACCATTTCACACCAAACACACTAAAAAACTCCAAACTCATCATTTCACACCAAACACACCATAAAACACCAAACTCACAATTTCACACCAAACTCATCATTTCACACCAAACACACTAAAAACCCCATTTCACACCAAACACACTAAAAACCCCATTTCACACCAAACACACTAAAAACACCATTTCACACCAAATACCCCAAGCTCATCATTTCACACCATGCTCTCACTGTTTAACACCAAAGACACCAAACTCTCATGATTTCATGTTGACCACAGAGTGCAAGTTTACATGTGTCCGGCTGCACGCGCAATGGGGAGAATAAAGGGGCGGAGACAGCCGGGGATTGTGACCGTGAAAGGGGAGGAGTGTGGGAGGTCCAAAATAAGGCGATGGTTAAGGGGGGGAGGGTTGAGGTGTGGTGTGGTGTGCAGTGAGGAAGGGTAGCGAAGGTATCCAAGGAAGAAAGAGGGTGTGTAAGGAATCCCCTCCTCCCAGCTCCTCGAGGTCCATCAAGACCATGGAATATTTGCTCATTTTTTGTCCACTTTCATCACTGTGACCCCCACCCCTACCCCCACCGCCCCACTCCAAGCTGGTGTCCGAGGAGCTCTCGTTATTTCCTTATTTGACTCGAGTTCCCCCTCCCACCGCCACCGTTCATACCAGGCGAAGGAAATTCCAGAGCGGCAGGGTGAAGGGGAGAGGCACGTCGGGGACGGACACGTCGAGAACGGACACGTCGGGGACGGACACGTCGGGGGACACACGGAGACACAGCAAGCTAGCGGCGCCTTCCCGACCCACGTCTCGGAGCTCGCACGGTAAGAGCACATGCCACGAGGTAGAGGAGCCATGGGGTAGAGGAGCCACGGGGTAGAGGAGCCATGGAGTAGAGGAGCCACGGGGTAGAGGAGCCATGGGGGTAGAGGAGCCATGGGGTAGAATAGCCATGGGGTAGAGTAGCCATGGGGTAGAGGAGCCATGGGGTAGAGGAGCCACAGGATAGAGGAGCCACGGGGTAGAGGAGCCATGGGGTAGAGGAGCCATGGGGTAGGGGAGCCATGGGGGTAGGGGAGCCATGGAGTAGAGGAGCCACGGGGTAGAGGAGCCATGGGGTAGAGGAGCCATGGGGGTAGTGGAGCCATGGGGTAGAGGAGCCATGGGGTAGAGGAGCGATGGGGTAGAGGAGCCACAGGATAGAGGAGCCACGGGGTAGAGGAGCCATGGGGTAGAGGAGCCATGGGGGTAGAGGAGCCATGGGGGTAGAGGAGCCATGGGGTAGGGGAGCCACGGGGTAGAGGAGCCATGGGGTAGAGGAGCCATGGGGTAGAGGAGCCACAGGATAGAGGAGCCACAGGGTAGAGGAGCCATGGGGTAGAGGAGCCATGGGGGTAGCGGAACCATGGGGTAGACTAGCCATGGGGTAGATCCTGTGGCTCCTGTGGAAACAGGAGCCACAGGATAGAGGAGCCACGGGGTAGAGGCACCACGGGGTAGAGGGGCCATGGGGGTAGAGGAGCCATGGGGTAGAGGAGTCATGGGGTAGAGTAGCCATGGGGTAGCGTAGCCATGGGGTAGAGTAGCCATGGGGTAGATGAGCCACAGGATAGAGGAGCCACAGGATAGAGGAGCCACGGGGTAGAGGCGCCACGGGGTAGAGGGGCCATGGGGGTACAGGAGCCATGGGGGAGAGGAGTCATCGGGGTAGAGGAGCCACGGGGTAGAGGAGCCATGGGGGTAGGGGAGCCATGGGGTAGAGTAGCCATGGGGTAGAGTAGCCATGGGGGTAGAGGAGCCATGGGGTAGAGGAGCCATGGGATAGAGGAGCCACGGGCTAGAGGAGCCACGGCGTAGACGAGCCACGGGTAGAGGAGCCATGGGGTAGAGGAGCCATGGGGTAGAGGAGCCATGGGGGTAGAGGAGCCACGGGGGTAGAGAAGCCACGGGGGTAGAGGAGCCATTGGGTAGAGGAGCCGTGGGGTATAGGAGCCATGGGGTATAGGAGCCACGGGGTAGAGGAGCCACGGGGTAGAGGAGCCATGGGGTCGAGGAGCACAAGACTCTCTATAGTCTGTTTCGTGCCTTCGCTGTCATTTGTGGCTTTAAAAGTCTCCATAGAGAGAGAGAGAGAGAGAGAGAGAGAGAGAGAGAGACAGACAGACAGACAGACAGACACAGACAGACACAGAGACAGAGAGAGTCCAATAGATATTAGAGGGACAGACTTGGTGGACTGTGGCTGTTTGCTTTCAGACAGACAAAAAATAATAATAACCTTTTGAAAGAGCTTTGAAATACAAGGACAGCCAGTGATGTGTGTTTATATTTACATATATATATTTACATATATATGTTTACATGTATATATATATTTACATAAATCTACACACTACATGACCAAAAGTATGCGGACACTCCTTCTAATTAGTGGATTCGGCTGTTTCAGCCACACCCATTGCTGACAGGTATATATCATCAAGCACACAGCCATACAATCTCCATAGACAAACATTGGCAGTAGAATGGGCTGTACTGAAGAGCTCAGTGACTTTCAATGTGGCACCGTCATAGGATGCCACCTTTACAACAAGTCAGTTCATCGAATTTCTGCCCTGCTGGAGCTGCCCCGGTCAACTACAAGTGCTGTTATTGTGAAGTGGAAACGTCTCGGAGCAACAACAGCTCAGTCGCTAAGTGGTAGGCCACACAAGCTCACAGAACGGGACCGCCGAGTGCTGAAGCGCGTAGCGTGTAAAAATTGTCTGTCCTCAGTTGCAACACTCACGACCGAGTTCCAAAATGCCTCTGGAAGCAACGTCAGCACAACAACTGTTCGTCGGGAGCTTCATGAAATGGGTTTCCATGGCCGAGCAGCCGCACACAAGCCGAAGATCACCATGTGCAATGCCAAGCGTCGGCTGGAGTGGTGTAAAGCTCGCCAGCATCGGACTCTGGAGCAGTGGAAACGCCTTCTCTGGAATGATGAATCACGCTTCACCATTTGGCAGTCTGACGGAGGAATCTGTGTTTGGCGGATGCCAGGAGAACACTACCTGCCCGAATACATAGTGCCAACTGTAAAGTTTGGTGGAGGAGGATTAATGGTCTGGGGCTGTTTTTCATGGTTCGTGCTGGGCCCCTTAGTTCCAGTGAAGGGAAATCTTAATGCAACGGCATACAATGACATTCTAGACGATTGTGTGCTTCCAACTTTGTGGCAACAGTTTGGGGAAGGCCCTTTCCTATTTGAGCATGGCAATGCCCCCATGCACAAAGTGAGGTCCATCCAGAAATGGTTTGTCGAGATCGGTGTGGAAGAACTTGACTGGCCTGCACAGAGACATGACCTCAACCACATCGAACACCTTTGGGATGAATTGGAACACCGACTGCGAGCCAGGCCTAATCGTCCAACATCAATGCCCGACCTCACTAATGCTCTTGTGGATGAATGGAAGCAAATCTCCGTAGCAATGTTCCAACATCCAGTGGAAAGCCTTCCCAGAAGAGTGGAGGCTGTTCTAGCAGCAAAGGGGAGACCAACTCCATATTAATGCCCATTATTTTAAAATGAGATGTGTGATGTTCAGGTGTCCACATACTTTTGGTCATGTAGTGTATAAACCACCTTTAGAGGCCATTTTCCCCGCAGAGCAGGGGTTGGCCTTTTTTTGGGCACCGTGGTCCCCTTTTTGAAGCAATGTTTTATGGCCGGATGCCCTTCCTGCCGCCAACCCTGTTAGTCGTCTCTTGCGACACACAGGGAATTACCAGTGAACTGGTGCTCAACGTGCCGACCTCGGAAGGATGACAGGCTGAGTCAACCCCCCTGGTGTTAATTCAGCAATCGACCAGGATTGGTGTATATGTGTATATGTTTACATATATATTTACTTATATACATACATATATTTAGAATTTCCGAAAGACAAGAACATAATACAACATTTTTTCATTCTGGTAAATATGATGTCTGGATGCAATAGATTGATGGATCATTTCAGCACGAGTCATAGCTAAGAGATAGTTTCATCATGGAATGCTACCAGTTGGCTGGTCTAAACGACTCATTTCATGACTGTAAGAGGGAATCACATGGTCTCCGGCGAGGGGTGGGGGCGGAGGGGATCTGTACGGTGAGTAACCAGACATATGGTCCACCCTATAGGATGCCTGTTTGTGTTGCTTTCAGGAGAGCATTACTCCTGTCATGTTGCCATGGGAACATATACATCTTGAGTAAATAGAGATCGAGCAAATGAGCTTCTGCTGTGGCTGCTGCTATCAGTCATGTTCCTCAAGTAAATGATTGCAGACATCTGTTACCATGGAGTTTGTTGATGTGTTTGGTTATCATGAGATATTCCTGTCGAAATCCACGCTGTCTGCAGCCGTTGATGTGCTTGATTTACTCCAGGGACAAACAGTTGATTTACTCCTCGTATATTTGGAGACATTAAACAGTGGCAATGACTGTTCCGAAAGTGTTGCATTGGGACCTCCCAATGAACCTCTGACTTGTAATCTGATTTGTACCATTTTTTTCCTGTACAAATGCTGAGATTCATGGAAGTATGAGATGACGTGATATTAACAATATACAAACGGACAGAGGGAAAGTGGAGACTACGCAGGCAGGACAAACAGAGGAGTGTGGCTAAATTGCAATGGAGGAGGAAGACTTGCGGATAGGTAGACTGTGACATGATGTATCATGGTAAGTTGTGATCTCAAAGGAGACTTCAGAGCCAGACAGACTTCGGGGACAGGTGTGCATCTCTCGCCATGCCGGTGATTGAAACCTCGATTTGGGGAAGCAGAGGCAATGAATGAGTTGATCGATGAATGTGTGTTCCTCATTGGTTCTGCAGAAAAGCAAATGGTGGAAAGTGTAATCAGTGCAACACCTGCATGACAAGAGGTGATGGAAGACATAGAAGACAAGAACCTCATCCATAATGAGATGGCAGAATGTCCAGTGGCTCATCCTGCCAGGAAATGTTCCACCACTTTTGGTGTGCCAGTTGGGACACAACTATACCACAGTGGACAGAAATATTAGTGTTTTTGAGGGTTTTCAATAAGGCAACGATTGATGATTACCAAACAATTTTTTTGGTTTGTTTTTTTTGGGGTTTTTTTTTTGGTTCTTTGGTTTTTTATTTTGGTTTGTCCCAAACCCATCTCTCTCTGTTCCCACCTTTCCCAGTCGAACCCAACTGCTCCTGGACTCTGTGTCCTTCTCTCCTGACAAGGTGGAGAAGTTTTTTGTCAAACCTCGACTCTGATTCTGCAACTGGACCAGACGGCATCAGCTCACGGGTCCTAAAATCCTGCTCTCCCGCTCTATCTCACCCTCTCTCTGTTCTTTTCACCCTCTGTTTTGCTCAAGGTCGTCTGCCAGCATCTTGGAAATCAGCAAACATTACCGATTTACATTAAAAATGTGCAAAAACAGATCCTTGCAACTACAGACCAATCAGCCTGCTTCCAATTATCAGCAAAGTCATGGAATTCATCATTGCTTCGGATATCAAATCCTTCCTCTTCTCCAATGGCTTGATCTCTGATCATCAATTTGGATTCAGACCAGGTAATTCTACTCTGGACATGTTGGTTCTGCTGTCTCAACAATGGATGGAGGTCCTCAATGCCAAACAGGAAATCAGAGCTGTCTCACTTGACACATCACGTGCCTTCCATACGGTCTGGCACCCCGCTCTGCTCACAAATCTCTCCTCCTATGGTATCCATGGAAATCTCCACTCATGGCTTGCGGACTTCCTCTCTGGTCGTAGGCAACGTGTGGCCCTGAATGGATTTCTCTCATCTCCCCTTCCTGTTCTGGCTGGAGTTCCCCATGGTAGTGTTCTGGGCCCTGTGCTATTTCTGGTCTTCATCAATGATCTCTCCGACTCTCTGGAAAATCCTCTCTATCACTTTGCTGATGACTCCACTATCTGCCGCTCCATTCCTCATCCCTCAGATCGGCAGTCTGCAGCCTCCTCACTCTCTGCAGACCTGGACAAAATCACAGACTGGTCAAGCAAGTGGAACATGTCTTTCAATCCTGACAAATCTCACACTCTTACTATGTCTCTCCGAAAAGACCGAATGGAAAACCCTCCCATCTACTCCTCTCCAAGAAGTTTTGTCGCTCAAGCTTTTGGGTCTCACTATCTGCCATGATATTTCTTGGTAAAACCACATTTCAAATCTGGCCTCCAAAGCCAGTCGCCGAACGGGCATCCTCCATCGTGCGAAGTCCTTCCTTGGCACACCTGAGCTCCTCACCACATACAAGGCCTCCAAACAAGCTGGCCTCCAAAGCCAGTCGCCGACTGGGCATCCTCCGTCGTGCGAAGTCCTTCCTAGGCACACCTGAGCTCCTCACCACATACAAGGCTTTCATCCGCAGCTCAATGGAATACTGTTCTCCCCTATGGGCCGGTGCTCCTGCCTCACACCTGGCTCGGCTTCACGCTGTTGAATCCAAAGCTTTCAGAATCATTGGAATCTCCCGCGATGAAGCTATCTCTGAGGGCCTTTCACTCACTCACCGCAGGCAGGTAGGTGGTCTTTCTGTCTTCTACCGACTCCTCTCCGGCCTTGCTCCCCCAGCTCTCTCTGTGCTCTGTCCCCCAAATATTCCTACAGGTCGCACAAGATCTGCCAGCCACCCTCTGATGGTTAAACTGCCGAAATCTCGGCTCTCTGCTCACCTTCACTCTTTCATTCCTCTTTTCTCCCGCCTCTGGAACAAACTCCCACACTCACTTCAATCACACTCCTCCCTCCAGGTCTTCAAAACAGCTGTTCACCACCATCTCTTATCTTCCCCCATCCAAAACCTTGATCTTTTCTACCCCCAGTAATTCACCCCAGATCCACCTTGTTTGAAATTCCAACTTCTTTCCTGGAAGTCTTGGCAGTGTCCATATGTTTTATACCTCTCCCACCCCCCCCCCCCCTTCCCATGCCTCCCCCCCCAAAGCCCTCTCCCTCCCACAGTTCTCTCGATGTCTCCATGTCTCTCGGTCCCTGCTCTCAAATGTTGTGTTTGTGTCCTTCCCCCTCTCTCTCCATCTTGTCTACCGCTCCCGATGTTATTTGTTTTGTGTGTCTGTTTGTCTTTCTGTGTGATTAATGTTCGCTCTTTCACGAGCCTCGATCTTGTATACAAAAAAAAAAAAAAAAAAAGGCTTTCATCCGCAGCTCAATGGAATACTGTTCCCCCCTCTGGGCTGGTGCTCCTGCCTCACACCTAGCTCGGCTTCACGCTGTTGAAACCAAAGCTTTCAGAATCATTGGAATCTCCTGCGATGAAGTTAACTCCGAGGGCCTTTCACTCACTCACCGCAGGCAGGTTGGTGGACTTTCTGTGTTCTACCGACTCCTCTCCGGCCTTGCTCCCCCAGCTCTCTCTGTGCTCTGTCCCCCCAATATTCCTTCAGGTCGCACAAGATCTGCCTGCAACCCTCTTATGTTTAAACTGCCAAAATCTAGGCACTCTGCTCACCTTCACTCTTTCATTCCCCTTTTCTCCTGCCTCTGGAACAAACTCCCCCACTCCCTTCAATCCCACTCCTCCCTCCAGGTCTTTAAAACAGCTGTTCACCACCATCTCTTATCTTCCCCCCATCCAAAACCTTGATCTTTTCTACCCCCGCTAATTCACCCCAGATACACTTTTTTTTTTTGAAATTCCAACTTCTTTCCTGGAAGTCCTTGCAGTGTTCATATGTTTTATACCTCTCCCACCTCCCCCCAAGCCCTCCCCCTCCCACATTTCTCCCGATGTCCCTGCTCTCAAATGTTGTGTTTGTTTCCTTCCCCCTCTCTCCCCATCTTGTCTACCGCTCCCCTTATTTTTTGTGTTTTATGTGTCGGTTTGACTTTTTTTGTGATTAATGTTAGCGCTTTCACGAGCCTCAATCTTGTATACAAACCCCCCCCCCCCCCCCAAAAAAAAAACAAAAAACAATATCCATGCTCTTTTTTTTCCATAAAATTAGGACTTATCAATCTTGAAACGAGATGGACCTCATGATAATCTCAGAAGCGGCACAGAATTTGTCCCCGCAACTTTATTGGTTACGCGAGGTCACCGTGGCATCGACAAGGACTTCTGGACTGCACATTGTTGAAAACCTGTCATTTTGATCTCTTTCTTCCGAAATAGTGTCACACGTCACCATGATCCATTCTCTTCTTCCGCTGATACATTGTCCATAAAACTTCCTGTGCAACATTTCCTTTCTGTTGGCCTTCGAACACTGTGTGAACCGACCAATCGAATCGCAATCTAGGTGTATTATGGAAAACTTTCATCTGTGTACTTGCTCCACGCGAGTACCGGCGGTGTGCTTGTGCTCGTTCATGTCTGTGCTCCGGGCAGTCACAGTGACATGCCAGGAATGTATACGAGCGACACAACCTGGGTAGTCACAGTGACATGCCAGGAATGTATACGAGCGACACAACCTGGACAGTCACAGTGACATGCCAGGAATGCATACGAGCGACACAACCGGGACAGTCACAGTGACATGCCAGGAATGTATACGAGCGACACAACCTGGACAGTCACAGTGACATGCCAGGAATGCATACGAGCGACACAACCGGGACAGTCACAGTGACATGCCAGGAATGTATACGAGCGACACAACCTGGACAGTCACAGTGACATGCCAGGAATGCATACGAGCGACACAACCGGGACAGTCACAGTGACATGCCAGGAATGCATACGAGCGACACAACCTGGACAGTCACAGTGACATGCCAGGAATGTATACGAGCGACACAACCGGGACAGTCACAGTGACATGCCAGGAATGTATACGAGCGACACAACCTGGACAGTCACAGTGACATGCCAGGAATGTATACGAGCGACACAACCTGGACAGTCACAGTGACATGCCAGGAATGTATACGAGCGACACAACCTGGACAGTCACAGTGACATGCCAGGAATGTATACGAGCGACACAACCTGGACAGTCACAGTGACATGCCAGGAATGCATACGAGCGACACAACCTGGACAGTCACAGTGACATGCCAGGAATGTATACGAGCGACACAACCTGGACAGTCACAGTGACATGCCAGGAATGTATACGAGCGACACAACCTTTTCAGATTGCACAACCGTTATAACTCCGAACACTTTTGAGATGTTCCTCCAAGTGTTTCCACCTACACTCTTCTCGGTTTCGATATCAATGACTATATATTCCCTTCCATCCGCTACCAGTCTGCATGTCATTGCATGAGCCATGTTCCAGCCATTCCTTTATAGCATGTTACTTCCTGTCTGAGGCACAATTGCAAAAGTTTGTCTTTGGCATTTTCCTTGATTTATTTTTGTGGTTTTTTTTTTTTGCGTCTTCATTCTGATGAAGTGGTATTTTATCCAACTTTCTTCTTTTTTTTTACTCCTGTGCTTCCTGACATTGCAACGATAATTCATGGACTTTATTTCATTGGCTGCACGCAGCCAGCCTTGTCCTTACATGGAGGCTACAATGCTGGGTGGGCGTTGTGGGGTTGGGTTGGACTTTCCTGGGAACTCTGTGTATAAGAAACAGTTACCTTTTATGGAGACAGAGAGAAGGAAATAGAACTGTACAAGGAAAGAAACAAAAAATAAGGAAAAAAGAAAAGAAAAGAAAAAAGCTCGTTTTGGCCTCAATATTATGCACAACCAAAAGGAAAACAAACTGATTTCAATGCAGGGACATTTAATCCATCTCCTAGTGTGTTTGTGTGTGTGTGTGTGTGTGTGTGTGTGTGTGTACATGTTTGTGTGTGTGGCATTGATGTACTGAACAATTTCTGAAAGTTTGTTGCATATTCTTCAAATACAACCCTGTCTGATTTGTCTCTGACATGTGTGGACTGTCATATCCTGTCCCTTTGTCCATTTCCAAGTTATTCCACAAATTAATCGCAAGGTAATTAGGACACACGTTAGGATCATTTGGTTAATCGTGCCTGTGCGAAACGAGACATCCAGCTTCAAGCCTCCATCCGACAGTCTGCATGCTCCATGATGCAGCTACCCCTGCTGGCACTGCACCAGAATGGTGGTATAAAACCAAGCTTGACCTCCTCAAGCATCGATCACAGACTGGACAGTCCAATGGCGAGTGTGTTACCACAATGAGCACCTTAAATTCATGCATGAACTGTACATTTTTCAACCCTCAAGCGTAAGGGCCGACACAACGTACGAATAATCGTTTTTTTTAAAGATGAACATTTTTTCCACGTGATTTTAGAAATTATATAAATCTAAATTTTGACCACAGGAATGCAACCGGGCTGGGCTTGCAGCTGCCTTGTCAAGCGTCATATTGACTTTGTTTGGTCACCATAACTCATCAAGTCATGGATCTTGTCCTGACGCAAAACAGACACCTGTAGTCTTATTCTTTTTATGTACTTGATGCTGTATTCGTACCCAGGCAGAGGCCATTTTATTTCCCCGCATTTACCAAATACATAAATTATGTGCACATATATATATATATATATATATGTATGTACAGTCATGGCCAAAAATATTGGCACCCTTGCACCTTTTTCAAATAATGCACCATTTCTTCCAGAAAATTGTTGAAATTTCAAAATATTTTGGTATCCACAAATGTATTTCTTTGGTTTGCAGTGGAACAAAACAAAAAAAGCTTAAAAAATTACTAAATCTTAGCTTATTCCACACAGAAACCCTAAAATGGCCCGGACAATATTATTAGCACCTTTTAGAAGTTGTTCGATATAATTAGATTTCAAGCAGGTGATTCTCCTTTACTTTGGAATTGAACTCACCTGTGGTGAGTTGCAGGTGCCTGCAATATAAAAATGAATCATTCAACCAGTTTGAACAGAGAAAAGGAGTCAATCTGCTGTTTTGTGTCACTGTGTGTACCGCAATGAGCATAGAGAAAAGAAAGAAAACCAGAGAATTGTCTAAGGAGGTCAGACACAAAATCAGACGAGGATAGAGATAAGAAAGCCTGACTGGAGTTTTCCAAAATACACCTAAACAAGCCAAAATCCTTCTGGGAGAATGTCCAGTGGACAGAAGAGGCCAGATTAGAGTTTTTTTGGTGAAGCACATCATCTCTATGTTTACACAAAAGAAAATGAAACCTTTAAAGAAAAGAACACCTTCCCAACAGTCAAACATGGAGGAGGTTCAGTGATGTTTTGGGGTTGCTGTG
This sequence comes from Myxine glutinosa, assembly GCF_964187855.1. Classification (NCBI taxonomy): domain Eukaryota; kingdom Metazoa; phylum Chordata; class Myxini; order Myxiniformes; family Myxinidae; genus Myxine; species Myxine glutinosa. The sequence goes on from NC_136265.1 coordinate 122,943,688, forward strand.
CTGCCTCTGTCACTGGGTACCTTGAATGTGTGCATGGCATCATGAAATCAGGACATTGTCAGGCATTTTGGAGCGCAATGTTCAACCCCGTGTCAGAAAACTGGATCTCCGTCAAAGGTCACGGGTCTTGCAGCAGGACAATGACCCTAAACACACTTCAAGAAGCACCCAGGAATGATTCAAGACAAAACGCTGGACTGTTCTGAAGTGGCCAGCAATGAGTCCAGATCTAAATCCCATTGAACACCTGTGGGGAGATCTGAAAACAGCAGTTGGGAGAAGGCACCCTTCAAATCTGGGAGAACTGGAGCAGTTTCCACAAGAAGAGTGGGTGGGCCAAACTGCCAGTAAAGAGGTGTAGGAAGATCATTCATGGCTATAGGAAGCGCTTGACTGCAGTTATTTTGTCCAAAGGCTGTCACATATTAAGTCTAGGGTGTCAATAATTTTGTCAATGCCATTTCTTTTTATATTCTGATCTAAAAGGAAATATTAAGTTCTGAAGCTAAAACAAAGGTTCTGTAATATTAATATTAACATGTTAAATGTTAATATTAATATTAACATTAAATTTAATTATTAAATATTAATATTAACTTAATATTAACTTAATATTAACATTAAATGTAATTACATTTTAAGAATTACACAAGTACAATTACAAATGTAAACTTAATATTAACATTAAATGTAATATTAACAGTGAAATTAAGAATTGTGGAGATCAAATACTTTTGTCAATTTCAACTTATTTTTAGATACAATTGTTAGTTATTTGAAAAAAGTGCAAAGGTACCATATTTTTGGCCACGACTGTATATAATATTTTAAATCATGCTTCTGATCACTGGTGTTATGGTCACGGGGTACTCACCAAGGTTGAGATTGCACTCCTGACTATCACTATCCGTGTTATAGTCACGGGTGTTAAAGACCGGTCGTCCCACCAGGTGAGTATGGGCCCGGTAGTGAGTGGTCCATGACGTTTTGATCTGATTTCTGGTTTCAGATGATTTTTAAGGAGGTTGCAGAATGATGCAATGGTGACTGTGGTCCCTCTGGGCTTGTAATGCTCCACAAGTGGGCCTCGGCTATCCCTCGGCTCTTTACTTGCCCTATTCGTTTCTGGCTGAAAGTAGTGGACCCAGCTTTCATCCCCAGTCAGTATGCGCTGTAAGAAAGCGTCGCCTTCTATTTCGTAACGTCGCAGAAGTTCTTCACATGCGTCCACTCGCCGTTCTTTCAGTTCGGGTGTGAGTTGTCTAGGCGCCCACCTTGAAGACAGTTTGCGGAACCCCAGCACATTGTGAATGATATGGTGTGCTGAACCGTGGCTAGTGTTCAATTATTCGGAGACCACTTCATCCAGCTTAATGCGACGGTTTTCCCTTAGCGCGCACTCAACTCCCACAACCATTTCTGGTGTGTCGGCTGTGTGAGGCCTGCCAGAGCGAGCAGCGTCTGCCACACTGGACACTCCACTTTTAAACTTCCTGTCCCAGTCGTACACCTGCTGCAGCGATAAACATGCGTCACCATATTGCATCTTCATTCTGCGCTGGATTTCACTGGGATTCACACCCTCGCTTCCCAAGAAACGGATGACAGAACGTTGCTCCTCCCTGGTGCATGCTTCTAAGGGAGCCGCCATCTTGGAACTGCTCTACTGACGTCATACGTTCAATGTTACCAGATCTAAAACAGGCAAAAAAAAAACATACATCGTTTACAACAACACACATTACATTCTCAAATTTATATCGCCATTTTAAGGTTACTTATTGACTGGCCCTCGTATATGTTGTCTGGTATGTTAATGATGCTATGATTGATCCGTTTTCTCAAATTGCAAAACTTGACAAAGGATGTTTAGCAATATAAACGACTTGAAATCCTCTAATAACTCTGTCATAAGACAAAGTGAAAATGCTTGGAATACAAAGACCAAATGAGTGTTCGCCATTTTGCTTACATCTGTCTATGTGTTTGAGGGCATCGTGCGGGCAGGGGAATTGTCAGGGCAGAAGGCACAGACAGTGATGTCATTTGTTTGCAGTAAAAAAGAGAGGAGACAGAGGGAGAGATGTCCCCAGAGACAAATCCACAGGCATTCATTACTGATAACAGCAAAGTCTTACATTCCTCTAGCTGCTCCGCGGAGGATGCCGCGTGCTATCACTCATCTTAAGAAAAAGTGGGTGCAGATGAAGGTGGGAAAAAACAAAACACCTAAAGGAATAAACAGGAGACAGTAGATTCTTTTATGGTTTTCTGGCTGTGCCCGAACACGCGGCCACCGTGCAAACCGGGGCATGGAGCCAGCTGTCACGTGGTGTGATTTCCAGTGTGATTTAATTTTTTTTTCCTTCTCCCCCTCCCATCCTACTATTTCCAGATCTAAGGCTATAATGACTGAAGTACTGGATTGTGAGTCGTGTGGAAAGTCGCTCCTGGGCAGTCAATATGCGGCCGCTGAGGACAAGCCTTACTGCCTGCCTTGCCATGACTCCCTCTTTGCATCCATTTGTGAGGAATGTCAGAAGAGCATCGGTTGCGGCTCAAAGGTACTCTGGAGTTCACATCCCAACTCTCATCAAATCCGCCTTGCTTTACCTTTGTACACTTCTTCTTTTTTCTTTCATCTTCAAAAGGTTATTTCATTTGAAAAATTCAAAAGGTTCATGTTTTTTCCATCTCAATCTCTCAGTCCTGTCAATGCAATCACAAACCCTATTCAGGTTGTATGTTTGCTGTCCATTGTGCTTCGAGCATCATTTTAATTCCCTCCAGAATACGGTCTCTTGGTAGAGCAGACAGTAACACCAAGTTATACATTACACTCAATATCATGTTACCTTCATAAATATCGCTCGGGAGCTTCCATCTCATTCAGCGATATTCGCAGGAATTTGCAAAACTTTCGGTGTAAATTCGCTGAAAATTAGAATTTGTTTACGATATGTACATTTGTAACTCATTCGTCATTTGGGCTGAAGTTTGTCACTCATTTGATCCTGGGTTCAGTTTTAACTGATTTAATCCTGTTTTGTATGCCCACATTTATAACTCATTCGCCACTGATCTTTCTCATTTGGTTGGTTATCTAAACTAGCGGAGTACCCTTCTCGGCCCAACTTCGGTCGGCAATGTGCTGTGGCATATTCTTGGGAATGCACTTTATAATTTTTGGCATTATTGAAAAATATTTTATTGATCACAACACCTATCATAATTTTGAGAAGGTTCCAGTATATTACGACAAAAATAAAGGAAAAATTATTTGTAATACCGGATACCACCAAAGATGGCGCAATTTCAGACACACACAAATACACACGAACACACACACACACACTGCATATATATATATATATACATCTGCTCCATTATATACAAGATGGGGAAAACGTAGTATATTTATATTATACTTTCGTACTTTCGTATTAAACGTATTATTATACTTTCAGGTATGGCATTTGTAACTCATAAGTTACTTGTCTGGCACAACTCACAAACCCTGTCCGATGGCGTGGTGCAGAAGGAGCGCACTTGCCTTTGTGTTGTCTAGTCCGGGTTCTATTCCTGACCTGACTACAAACTGTCAGATTGGTATTTCACAGACAAGCATGTTATTCCACATCACAAAGTGTGCCGTCCTTGGGATGGACGATCTGTCAGCTGTCCCTTGTGCTGCATTAGTGGTTGGACATTCAAAATCCCACGGTGTCTTTCACGAAGAATATGGGAGTTATTGCCAATACCCTGAACAAATTAACAACTTCCTGTGCAAACAGTCAGGCCTGTTCAGCTGGTTCGTGAAATACTTGGGCTGAACACCTTCCACAGCTGAGCTGATCCCACAGGAAAATGGGAATAATTGGGGTCATTAAAGGTGTAGTAACTCATTCATTAGTAAATGCCGAAACAAGTAACTCATTTGCTAAATTTCTGCAAATTTATTTGAATGACCCGTAATATGAAAACTTGATGGCAAAATGACAATATAAATATAATAAACATTTTAAAGCACTTGTCTGAGGGAGTAGCACCACCCATGTGTGGTAAAATAGGAGGTATAAGGTGTAATAGGCATCAGCGTTTTATGAAGCAAACCTGAGTCTACGAGCTTCCACAGAGAAGGTCATGGGGTCTCGTTGTTCACAAGTGAACGGTACAGTTATAGCCACGACCGGCCCGCCATTGGAGCCAATATGGTCAAGTGTTTGGTTACACCATGGTAAGGTTTCCAGGCCTGACAACAAATATACCCCAGGTGGTGTCGCAGTGGCAACTGATCGGTCACTTGGTCCGTTGCTTTTTCATGAAGTCGCACTGGTTGTCAATTGGTTAGTGAGATAGTCAATGAGAGTTTAGATCACCAGTCGGTTGGTTGGTTACGTTTTTGCTCGGTAAGGTGACGGGGAACAAATTACAAAGTCCATCATATTTTGCCACAGTCAGCTTCTGGAATGCATCGTCCGGGGAAAGGCCCGGCTATTCATAGCGGGCGGTTGTCCCGGCAGCCATCGGCCTTGTGTGGCCTGTTTTTGTCTGCGTGTTTGGCCGGTTTCCCGAGAGACGGCGCCAATGGGTAGCAAAAGGGGTGTCAATTGCAGGAGGAGTCCCTGGCGATGTGGATTGGAAGTGAAGAAAAGGAATACCCAGCACGGTCATTTTTAACTTTTCACAAGCCAAGCTAGTTGGAGTGAAAGATGTATTTCAAGAAGGGGTTCCTTGCGAAAAGAGTTGTTTCGGAAACAAATGTCATGGACATGGCTGGGAATGCCGGAGTAATAGAAGGGCAAGGGGGGCAGAACTGATTTCGAGAGTCAAAAAAAGAAAGAGGAAGAACACCATATCCTTCCCTTTAATGATATTGTAGTGGTTACCTTATTCACATGTCGCGGTTACCTTATTCACTTGTCGCGGTTAACTTATCCGCATGTGACGGTTACCATTACAATGGGTTTGGTCTAACCCACGCACACGGGCTTTTGGTTGTGTCGTCGTGACGCACGTGCGGCTGTTGGAGCCACGCCCTCCGAAGAGGGTTCTTGGTTTTATATAAGCCGTTACGACTTCCGTTCGCTAGCAGTTGCTGGAGATTTCTGTACAATAAACAACCTTTTGTACCCAACGAAATGGCCTCTTCTTATCGTCTTCGGCAACCGCTAAACTGGTGACCCCGTTGCCACCGAACGTATTCGGGGGCCAAATGAACACGCTTCCATAAGACCTAAACTCGAACTGCCGGAGTTTTAGCAACGGCGAGCGGCCATGTGGTTCGCGCATCGCGCTCGGTTCCTCCTCTACGACTAGAGGGGCGAACCAGCTCTGGGACCCTCCGAAGGAACGCCGTTATGGGGCGTTGGCGGCACTGCTACTTCGTCGCCTCCGCGCACACAGGCCGGGCACGGCTACTTCGTCGCCTTCGCGCACACAGGCCGAGCACCGCTGCTCGTCGCCTCCGCGCACACAGGCCGAGTACTGCTGCTCGTCGCCTTCGCGCACACAGGCCGAGTACTGCTACTTCGTCGCCTCCGCGCACACAGGCCGAGTACTGCTGCTCGCCACTCCTACTACTGCTCCTACGGCGGATCCCGAGGCTGATGCTCCTGCACCTACAGCTACTACTGCTGCTCATCTCTTGCGCACGCACGGCTGCTTTGTTACCTTCGCGCGCACTGGCGCCTCATTGTCTTCGCGCGCACTGCTGCTCGCCACTCCCACAATTCCTACTGCTGCAACTACAACGGCTACCGCTGCTCAGCACCCGTGGCCCGGCTCTGTTCCACCCGCGGCCCGGCTCTGTTCCACCCACGGCCCGGCTCTGTTCCACCCGCGGCCCGGTTCTGTTCCACCCGCGGCCCGGCTCTGTTCCACCCGCGGCCCGGCTCTGTTCCACCCGCGAACTACGTACACGCCCGTGGCGTGCCTTCTGGGGGGGGGCGCATGTAGTGGTTACCTTATTCACATGTCGCGGTTACCTTATTCACTTGTCGCGGTTAACTTATCCGCATGTGACGGTTACCATTACGATGGGTTTGGTCTAACCCACGCACACGGGCTTTTGGTTGTGTCGTCGTGATGCACGCGCGGCTGTTGGAGCCACGCACTCCGAAGAGGGTTCTTGGTTTTATATAAGCCGTTATGACTTCCGTTCGCTAGCAGTTGCTGGAGATTTCTGTACAATAAACAACCTTTTGTACCTAACGAAATGGCCTCTTCTTATCATCTTCGGCAACCGCTAAAATATAGGTTGGGAAATAATATCTGGAGATAAAAAGCAAATTGCAAATTGAAGAAAAAATGGAGGCCTCAAATCAAACGAAAAAGCGGAACAGGAATTACACGTAGAGCATGATGCTCATGATCAAAACAGAAGTGCACCAGGCGGTTGTACACATGAAAAGGTACAAAAGGTGATGGCACCCACGTGCGGTAAGATTGATTTAATTAATTGCAACACCTAAAATTTATCAATCATCAATTGGTGGTAGTGCACCGCACGCCCCTATAACGATGGTAGCATTGCATGTAACTTCACGGCAGCTGGAGGCTTGTCAGGTCGCGTCGTTTGCTGCCAGGCTACGTACGGTGTCTTATCGCAGTGAAAATTGACAAACTGGAATCAGCAAATCCTTTGGAGGAAATTTTGAGGTCTGTCTCCCTAAAGGCTCCGAAAGACTTGCGACGACAACTTATTGGCAACCAAAGGATATGGTGCATTTTAGAAACCTCACACTCTCTGCTAGTCCAGCAATGTCGTCAGCCTATCACAGGACCCCGTGTGGTAAGGCACTCAAATCCTCTTAGCAAAAGTTAGGGGGGGGGGGGATAATTGCCACCACCTTCCCCCGCCCCCACCTCTCCGGCATCCCAGGACATATCCTGGGATGCCGGATTCTTGGTCCTTCCTTCCTTGAAAAAAAAGAAGTCCTTCCTTGGCACACCTGAGCTCCTCGCCACATACAAGGCTTTCATCCGCAGCTCAATGGAATACTGCTCTCCCTTCTGGGCTGGTGCTCCTGCCTCACACCTAGCTCGTCTTCACGCTGTTGAAACCAAAGCTTTCAGAATCATTGGAATCTCCTGCGATGACGTTAACTCCGAGGGCCTTTCACTCACTCACCGCAGGCAGGTTGGTGGGCTTTCTGTCTTCTACCGACTCCTCTCCGGCCTTGCTCCCCCAGCTCTCTCTGGGCTCTGTCCCCCAAATATTCCTGCAGGTCGCACAAGATCTGCCAGCAACCCTCTTCTGGTTAAACTGCCAAAATCAAGACTCTCTGCTCACCTTCACTCCTTCATTCCTCTTTTCTCCCGCCTCTGGAACAAACTCCCTCACTCTCTTCAATCCCACTCCACCCTCCAGGTGTTTAAAACAGCTGTTCACCACCATCTCTTATCTTCCCCCATCCAAAACCTTGATCTTTTCTACCCCCGTTAATTCACACCAGAGCCACTTAAGCATTCGGGTGCGTACGTGTGCCATGTGCCGTGTCTGCATTTTTAAAATTCATTTTCTCAACAACCGTTGTTCCGATTGACACGAAATTTTACCATAGGAGCACCTCCGCCTGGATAAATTTTTTATTCATAATTATGACGTCATATGCCACATGGTACGGATGCCATCTTGGAAAAACGTTACACCTCTATATCTCCCAAACCGCCCAATGTAAAAAATTGAAACATGACTCATTGTCAAGTACTTCCCATGGGGGAATAAGATATGTTGATGATGATATCATCGGTGCCTTAATTATGATGTCATAATTCGACAAGTACAACGCTTGATCTGATCAATATGAAAATAAATAAAAATTCCTCTGCAACTGTTAGTCCGATTGACACGAAATTTTCAGAATATGGGCGGCTCCTCCTGTGGAATTTTAAAAATGATAAGTATGACGTCATAGGTCACGTGGTACAGGCGCAATCTTGGAAAAATCGAGAAAAAAATGCACCTCTATATCTCCGAAACCGCTCCATGGGAAAAAATTGAAACATGGCTCATTGTCAAGCACTCCACTTGGGGAATGAGATATGTTAATGATGATGTCATCGGTACTTTAATTATGACGTCATAATTCGACAAGTACAACACTTGATTCGATCAGTATGAATTTTTTTTCTCTGCAATTCCTGGTCCGAGTGACACGAAATTTTCACCATAAGAGGGCCTCTTCTTGTCGAATAATTTAATGATTATTATGACGTCATAGGTCACGTGGCACAGGCGCCATCTTGGAAAAACTTCGCACCTCTATATCTCTGAAACTACCCCATGGAAAAAAATTGAGACCTGGCTCATTGTCAACTACTCCCCATGGGGAATAAGATATGTTAATGATGATGTCATCGGTGCCTTTGTTATGACATCATAATTCGACAAATACAGCACTTATCCATCCGATCATTATAAAAAAAAAATCAGCAACTGTTGGTCTGATGGACACGAAATTTTCACCATAGGAGCGCCTCCTCTTTTAGAATATTTTAATGATAATAATGACGTCATAGGTCATGTGTTACAGGGGCCTTCTTGGAAAAACCGAAAAACGTTGCACCTCTATATCTCCAAAACTGCTCTATGTAAAAATTGAAACGTGGCTCATTGTAAATAACTCCATATGGGGAATAGGTGTTGTTAACGATGACGTCATTGGTGCCATAATTATGACGTCATAATTCGACAGGGACAACACTTAGTCTGATCAGTTTGAAATTTATTGAGCACCAGCAGAAGTACCCGGCGTTGCCGGACGGGGGAGGGTGGGGGAAGGGAGAGGGGAGGGGATGAGGGGAGAGGGGGGGGGGGGGGGTGTTGACCAGATCCATTTTCCAATAAATCCGCAAAATGCTGGTGGAAGGGACATACATATATTTGGACAGACAAACGCTGTTCCAGATGGTATTATCCAATGGTTTATGCCGTAGTAATCTATCTATAATTCCAGTAATCTCTGTGTGTATGTATGTATGTATGTATGTATGTCTGTGACCGCTGTTTCTCGACAACCACGGGTCCGATATACTTTAAACTTGCCAGGTATATTGCTGGGGACCCGAGGATGTGCCTTTTCAAGGTTTCATATTAATCGGACAAGTAGTTAGCGAGCTATGTCCAAAAAACGATTCAACCAATCAGAGAGCAGCGAGCTATCGCGTGTGCCGAACGTGGCGAACACACTCTGCCTCGGACGGCACATTTGAGAGCGTATTCATTTATTTCACGTTGGCAAACTATGTTGGCGTTAAACTATGTTTTAAAACTAATTAAAACTACTTTGCGATTCTTTCGCTTTCCTGCGCGTTTGTGCACGCTATGGCGATTTCTTTACCAAACTCCGCAAGCCGTTCGCTTTGGACCAAACCATTTCATGTAAATAGAGGGGGGGGATTGTCACCGTACTCGCAAGCCGTTCGCTTTGGACCAAACCATTTCATGTAAATAGAGGGGGGGGATTGTCACCGTACTCGCAAGCCGTTCGCTTTGGACCAAACCATTTCATGTAAATAGAGGGGGGGGATTGTCACCGTACTCGCAAGCCGTTCGCTTTGGACCAAACCATTTCATGTAAATAGAGGGGGGGGGGATATAATTTTAGATATATATATAGTACGGGCATGCCCTAGTAATAATAATAATAATAATAATAATAATAATAATAACTAGCCGAAACCCATGGAACATCCACGGAAGGGAGGATGTGGTGTATGGATAGAGTGTACCATTATGGATGGCATAGGGGATTTGTTTGTCCGAGTAAGAGTTAGGAAGAAAGATGAGAATGAAGAGTGCGTATATGAACAATGTATTTATTGCAATCTACTTAAATGACAACGCTACGATATACTTTTGAAAAATGAATGGATTCGTAATAGGAATCGGCATAGCACCACTCTGGGATTGTCCACTCAGTGGACGGCTTGCTGTCGCCTTCGATTGTCCAATCAGCGGACGGCTTGCTTCGCCTTCACCCAGCATACGCCAATAGGATGGCGTCGTAAGATGGCGTCGTAAGATGGCGTCGTATCGGCAGTTAATCGGATGCTTTTGGGCCCCAACGTCGGCTAATTCAGATTTTTCGAGTATGGCTGTACGTGATAAACAAAGAGCGCGGTTCGTAGATCGTAAATCCATTAGTGCCGTGGGCATCGGGTCACTGGGTGCGGCGTAAAAGGGATAACAAAGTCGAGTCCTTACGCTATTATTATATAGATTATATCAAGCTGACGTCCTGTCCGGTTTAAATAAATGGACGTGTTTTTCTCCCAACAACGTTCTCTGGAAGCTGCGAGAGCAGCACAAAGGGTCCAGAGCTTTGTGTCATTAACTATGGATCCCAAACCTCTCATAAATCGAGTAGCTAATTGTGCGCAAACATTGGACTGTTCTTCTGCTTGTGCTGCACCACGTCGCCCGACTATGCCCCATGCCTAGCATTCCATACACCTTGTAGGTTCTCAGGGAAATACCACAAAAATTGACTGTGTGGTTATCGGTGGAATTGAATCCATGTAAAAGTGGTCCGGTGCAGTAGTATATTGGGAAGTGTGTTGGTCACATGTAATAGGCCTCATACCTGTGTCCACTGCCACCCCACAACTCCCTTTCCATGAACACCTACAGGACATGGTGTATGAAGATAGACATTGGCACGAGCAGTGCTTCACCTGTTCTTTTTGTCATGGTTCTTTGGCTGGGAAGCCATTCTTGGAGCAGGATGGCAAACTAGTTTGTTCTCAGTGTTACTGCTCTGAATTGGCTGCACGGTGCCAGGTGTGCAGCAAGCCAATACCACCAGGTAACGGGTTTTTGTGGGCGGCCACGAGGATTGAAAGAACCCGACACCCAGCACCGAGCATCTCACATCCCGAATCCCCGTTCCCGCTTCTGTTTCACCGCTTGCAGGTTCCCAGCGGATGGAGTATGAAGGGCAGGTCTGGCATAACGAGTGCTTCCTGTGCCAGAAATGCAATCGTCCAATCGGCACTCAGAGTTTCTTCCCACGCGAGGATGGAAACTATTGCAACTCGTGCTACGAGGCTCACGTTGCCATGCGCTGTGCCCATTGCAAGAAGGTGCGTGACTTAGAACCAGGAAGTGATGATTTTTTGTTTATGTATAAGTGATTATAAGTGTAGGCCTCATGTCCTAGGAGCAATTCAAAAACCCCTGAATACTTAAACCATGGGTCTGCTGTAGGTTTAGTCAAGTTGTTATTTTCCAGAATTTGCTAGATTTGCCAACCTATTCCCTTGGCAGCGCCCTACGATATCCCAGCGCAAGTGGGACACAGTATGGTGTGTATATCAAATTTAAACGGTGACACTTATATCGAAGTACCAGGTCAGCACTTGCTCACATTACAAGTGCAAGAGGCTGTTTCGCTGACTTTACAATTATGTAACATGTGTGGGTTGGCAAAAAGGCGTTATGATCCGCCAATTGACTATAAACCTTGATCTTTTCTACCCCCGTTAATTCACCCCAGATCCACTTTTTTTGAAATACCAACTTCTTTCCTGGACTTCACCCTTCCCATGCCTCCTCCACCAAGCCCCCTCCCTCCCACAGATCTCCCGATGTCCCTGTTTTCTACTGTTGTACTTGTGTGCTTCCCTCTCTCTCCCCATCTTATCTCCCGCTCCCTTTATCATATGTTTTATGTGTCCGTTTTTTTTGTCATTAATGTTAGCTCTTACACGAGCCTCGATCTTGTATACAAAAAAACCCCCCAAAAAACTACATTGATATTTAAAAATATTATTTATATCCACTTGTAAGTTTTAGCATCGTCGACAGTTGATACGGAATAAGTTATTCACAATATTAAGTACCCTTACATCATCTTAATACTCTTCCGCCCCTTTAGATGCTAATAATACAATATGCACTGAACGCATTTCTGGTGAGCTTCCAGAAAAGCTCCATGCTCATCCATTCCATGCTCATCCTTTGCTTGTCCTTCTCCACTCAGCCAATCACGGAAGCAGGCGTGCGGTACCGAAACGAGCCGTGGCACCGTGAATGCTTCGTCTGCCAGAACTGTCACAAGGCCCTCTCGGGTGAAAAGTTTGCCACTCAGGAGAATCTTCCTTATTGCACCGAATGCCACACTCAGCTTTTTGCCAAGCGCTGTCACGGATGTGGCAAACCTATTGCTGGTTCGTCCATTTCCTTCATTTTCTTGAGTTAATTAATTTATTACCTACTTATTTTGGTTCCCGGAGAGAGGCCTTGAGTGTTTAGTCTTGGTGTCCATGGTGTTGCTCTTTGTGAAGAATAATGCTTGCATTATTTAATTCTTTATTATTCTAGCTCCAGGATTGCTAATTGATAGTGATTCCGTTCACTTTATAGCAATCCTGCAGGTGTGCAATGTATGTCGTCATGTACCTGCAAAATAATAAATGAAATGAAATTATTTAATGATGTAAATTTTCAATTTAATTTTAAGATATTAATTTTTTTCAGATTTTCAGTTGTTAAATTTTTAGTTTTATTTTTGTATTTAATTGTGTAATTATTTTAAATGACTGTTGAATTTTCAATTTTTTAAGAATAATTGTTGTCCGTGGTGTCACTTTTTAAAGAAGAATTTTTTCATTAACTATTTTTTCAATGTTTAAATATTAATTTTTTACCAATTTTCAATTATTTAATTTTTAATTATTTAATTTTCAAGTATTTAATTTTTCAATTTTCGAATTATTTATTTTTAAAATTATTTAATTTTTCAATTCTTTAAAGTCTTTTCAATTACTTGATTTTTATTATTATTTAATTTTACACTTTAATTTTCATTTATTTAATTTTTAAGAATTACGTTTCCCAGAGGGAAAGTTTTTGAAGAAGTGTTTTTTCAAAAAATGAAGTGTTTTCAGCTTCCCCCCCCCCCCCCCCAAAGCCCTCGCCCTCTCTCAGATCTCTCGATGTCTCCATGTCTCTCGGTCCCTGCTCTCAAATGTTGTGTTTGTGTCCTTCCCCCTCTCTCCCCATCTTGTCTACCGCTCCCTATGTTATATGTTTTATGTGTCGGTTTGTCTTTCTGTGTGATTAATGTTCGCTCTTTCACGAGCCTCGATCTTGTATACAAAAAAAAAAAAAAGAAAAAAAAAAAAGAAAAAAAAAAAGGTGTCCATGGCTTTTTTTTTTTTTTTTTTTTTTTTTGTATGCAAGATCAAGGCTCGTGTAAGAGCTAACATGAAATCACATAAAAACAAACTGACACATAAAACATATGAGAGAGAGGGAAGCACACTAGTACAACAGTAGAGAACAGGGGCATCGGGAGATGTGTGGGAGGGAGAGGGCTTGGGGGCTGGGGGAATGGGAAGGGGGGGGGGGGGGGTGGGAGAAGTATAAAACACATGGACATTGCTCGAACTTCCAGGAAAGAAGTCGGTAGTTCAAAAAAGTGGATCTAGGGTGAATTAATGGGGGTAGAAAAGATCAAGGTTTTGGATGGGGGAAGATAAGAGACGGTGGTGAACAGCTGTTTTAAAGACCTGGAGGGAGGAGTGGGATTGAAGAGAGTGAGGGAGTTTGTTCCAGAGGCGGGAGAAAAGAGGTATGAAAGAGTGAAGGAGAGCAGAGTCTTGATTTTGGCAGTTTAACCATAAGAGGGTTGCTGGCTGATCTTGTGCATCCTGTAGGAATATTTGGGGGACAGAGCACAGACAGAGCTGGGGGAGCAAGGCCGGTGAGGAGTCGGTAGAAGACAGAAAGACCACCAACCTGCCTGCGATGAGTGAGTGAAAGTCCCTCGGAGTTAGCTTCATCGCAGGAGATTCCAATGATTCTGAACGCTTTGGTTTCAACAGCGTGAAGACGAGCTTGGTGTGAGGCAGGAGCACCGGCCCAGAGGGGAGAGCAGTATTCCATTGAGCTGTGGATGAAAGCCTTGTATGTGGTGAGGAGCTCCGGTGTGCCAAGGAAGGACTTCACACGACGGAGGATGCCCAGTCGGCGACGGGCTTTGGAGGCCATCTTGGAAATGTGGTTTTCCCAGGAAAGGTTATGGCAGATAGTGAGACGCAAAAGCTTGAGTGACAGACAAAAGCTTGTCCCACGTTTTGGAAAAAAAACATTTGTTTTCATTATGAGGCAGAATTTCATTTGCTCCCAATTGGCTAATATTACGAGTTGACTATACCAGGAACAATCAGCGATCCCCGATCATAGCCCTCTTGTTACCTCCGCCACCAAAGGTGGATGTTTTCACCCCTGTCTGTCTGTTTGTTTGTCTGTTTGTGAACAAGATATCTCAAAAAGTTGTAGACGGATTCGGACGAAATTTGGCCGAGATGTAGTATATGTGACAAGGACGAAATGATTTAGATTTTGGTGAAGATTCGGATTCGGATCCGGTTACGAGAATTTTTAAAGTGATTCTTCACCATTGGGAGATCGGGATAAAAACGACATAGAGGAGGATATCTCAAAAAGTATTTGAACGAAACTTGGTGGAGAGATTGTGTGTGTGTGACAATGACTAATCGATTCGATTTTGGTGAAGATCTGAATATGGATTCATATAGGAGAATTATTTAATTTTAAAGTGATTCTTCACCATTGAGAGATCGGGCGAAAGGCGATATGTGTATAACATGATATTTAAAAAAGTAATGGACAAAGTTATGACTCAACCTGGTGGACGAGTTGGTTCAGTGACAAGAACAAGCCGATTCGATTTTGGTTCAGGTCCAAATCCAGATGTGGCCTATCAGTGTGATACAAACATAAACTTCTCAGCCTGGCGGAGGAATGCGCTCTACCGATTGCTGTTCTCGTTTTGTTTGCGTTCAGCTTCGCAATCGAGCTCGGCACACAGGGCACAATTGCAAAGCTAGGAGCTCATATGTATGTTCTACCCACGTTAATTCACCCCAGATCCACTTTTTTTAAATTCCGACTTCTGTCCTGGAAGTCCTAGCAATGTCAATGTGTTTTATACCTCTCCCATCCCCCCTCCCCCCTTCCCGTGCCTCCTCCCCCCACATCTCCCCTTCCCGTGCCTCCTCCCCCCTCATCCCCCCTTCCCGTGTCTCCTCTCCCCAAGCCCTCTCCCTCCCACAGATCGCCCGATGTCCCTGCTCTCAAAAGTTGTACTTGTTTGCTTCCCTCTCTCTCCCCATCTTGTCTCCCACTCCCTTTATCGGATGTTTTATGTGTCAGTTTGTGATTAATGTTAGCTCTTACACGAGCCTCGATGTTGTAGACAAAAAAAAAAAAAAAAAAGCTCTGGGGGATACCATTAACGGCAAGAACCGTTTTATGTTAGGGGCCAATCCAATTGACCTTCCCATGTATCAACAGGTTGGTTTTATGTCAGTTCATTATTAATATCATGTAAATAACCACTGTAGCAATGCAAGGCCTTCTTGCCATCATTGGTGCCTACGTGAGATAAACGAGGCAATAAAGGTGGACTTTAGCTTGACACCTCATTCGTCATTTCATAAACTTGTTGCGCAAAAGTGTTTTAAACGAGGGATACGCCATAATGGTCTCATAGGTCTATTTGACCAGACTAGGTGGTGCAATGGTTAGAGAATCCACCCTCGGACTGGGAGGTCAGTGGTTCGAACCCCGGCTGAGTCATAGCAAGGTGTTTAAACAATGATACTTGCTACTTTCTTCTTTGACATTTAAAAAAAGATAGAGCACGGACAAACAACAATAGTTTGGCAATGAATGTGCAGGCTTGATCGGCCTAGTAGCCTCGTCTTGCGTTGAACTTCCTTGTAATGTAACTCATGTTATTCTTTTCAGTCTTAGGCCACCAATAAGGTCGTCTGTAGAAGGGGAAGAGGGTTTCTTATTAGCAAACGAGAGGTGGAGGGGGTTTATTAAGAAAAATATTCCCGTAGTAAGAAATCTTCAGGCTAAACAATGACTCAGGCTGCTTTTATAATACCAGGTAACTAATTAACCAATGCACACAGAACCCTTCAGGGTGGGTCTCAGGTAGAGGTCTCTACATCTTACTATAATTCACCAAATGTCTGTCTGTCCGTTCCCAGGTACCGCAAAAACGGCTGAACCGATCGCAACAAAATTTTGGGTGGGTAATCCTGGGACCCCCTGGAGTAAAATAGGCTATATTGTTTTTCCAATTTTTCCCCCAATTTTCCAATTTTCCCAATTTCCAATTTTTTCCCCCAATTTCCAATTTTTCCAATTTCCAATTTTTCCAATTTTTCAAATTTTCCAGTTTTTCCAAACGATGGAATAATATTTACCGATATGAACAGTGATGTGGCTTTTATTGAAATTCTACAAATACGGTTTAGATTTTGATGATTTGCATGTGATAGGATTTAACCGATGTTTATATAAATCGTTTAAAATAAAAAAACCTTCAATTTCTGATATTTGACCTTTTCATTTGGGCCTCCCAATTGAAGCCACGCCCCTCAATTTAAGCCCCGCCCTTAGGGCAGGTACCGTTCCTAGTGTACTGTTAAATGGAAGAGATGTAACATATTTATGTTAATAATCCTCATTAAGCTGCGATAAAGTCAATTGTATAAAGGAGTTTGAGACCATGGTGGCTTACATCATGCGGCCATTTCCACGCCTTCCTCCATTATTCATTGTTTGAAATACTCAGCCAGATTTATAGAGGGATGCAGTACAGTGAAAAGAGACGAGCAGGTAAAGGTAACAACTCGTAGATTAATGGAATGAAGCTTGAAGTTCATATAATGTCTGCGTTGTCAAATTCCATCACCGACTCATTCACACTCCCAATCCCGACCCTTGCGCAGGCCCAGCCAACACCAAGTACGTGACCTTTGAGGATAAGGAATGGCACAGCGACTGTTTCTGCTGCTCCCTCTGTGGTCGCTCTCTCCTAGGGCAGGGTTTCCTGCCGGTCCCACAAGGTCTGGCCTGTCCAGAGTGTGGAAACAATGTTAAGGCCCCATCATAACCGCACACATTTATTACCACGCACGCTCATTCGTAACCACACCTCTCCCTCTGTAAATGCTATATGTAATTACCTCCTTTGTAAACTGCGACCCCCGCCACCCCCATAAATCCCCATCCCCAAACCTCTTTTACCCGTAATTTCCTTTCTGACCGCGCCCGTTTCCTCCAGCTGCTGTTCATTGTGAGTCCCATCATCGTTTCCTGCTTTTTTCGTAACCATCACCTATAACTTCCAAAACTACCCTCACTGAAAGCACTTCCTTTATACCCAGGCCACTTGATAATCACTTTCCTCGATTGGGGCTTTGTCATCATCGCCTTTTCATACTCGCGTTTGTCTAGGTTAGCTCGGCCTTTTCATCCAAGCCCCTTCTTCATCCTGATCTTCTCAAGACCTCGGCCTATGTCAATCGCTTTTTATTTTGTTGCACTATTTTCGAATTCCTTCTGGAATCTCATCTCTAGTATCCGATTCAGAATCCAAGTCCTTATATGCTTCTCCAACTTGAGAGGATAACCTTTCATTATCCAGTGTGTATCCCTCACTGATTGATTATATGATTGTCCACTACTACTCACAAGCAGGTGGAACAATTCATATTGTGTGCAATTATAATCAAATCACCTGGATTGATTTAACCCCAATTCTTAAAATTTATAGAGATCAAAATTCATTCATTCATTCAGTGCCGCAGACAAAACAAACATGTACGTTTGTGTGTGTGTGTGTGTGTGTGTGTGTGTGTGTGTGTGTGTGTGTGTGTGTGTGTGTGTGTGTGTGTGTGTATGTATGTAGCTACATGCATCCATGCCCACGAATGATCAGGCGTTCTTGCTGTGATGCACCAATGTTATTTTGCATTGAAAAATATCCTACTACCACTACTACATACTACTTCTTTATAGGCCCCAATAATTCCCACCCATATGTGGCGAAGGCCGGCGTGAGTGGGTGTTGTGAGTTCTTGGCTCAAGTCTTTTACGAACCGGTTGGCCAGGCTTGACGTTCGACCGACGTCGATTCAGGCGGAATTTGGTTTTTGGTCCAGGGTGCCAGAGATAACTCGCCTACTCTTTGCGCCAGTTATCATTGGATCTTTAACCTTCACCAACTGATGCTATCAGATGGGACACCCAGCTTAATGTCCATCCGAGGAACAGAGCACTTAGTGATGCAACCCCCCTGCCTGCAAAGCATCAATCTGACAGTTTACAGTCACGTCGGGAATCGAACCCAGAGTAGATAGCTCCGCTCCATCTTATCGGACTCGTGTTGAACGTTTACTCCACCACAAAGGCGGCTTATTCTTATTCGACTTAAAAAACAATGTTTTCGGCATTTATTTTTTTTTGGCAGGAATTTCATGGCATATTTACATCATATTTTCACATTTTATTTCAGATTTAAACTTGGGTTTCACCACTAAAGTTCAAATCTTAACTGTTATTGCCACTTTATTTATTTATATTTATGATAATCAAAGGGATTCCAGAACAAACCAATTCCTGGAATGATTATTGTAATCCAGAATATTTTATTATGAAGTTGTTTTACCTGGTCCAGATAAAGTTACCAAATCTGAGGTTGATAGGGGCATGTCACAGGATAATACTGGACTAGAGCGACAACAAACACACAACAGTTCATTATTATTTTATCATGAGTCCGATGTTCTGGTGTAGGCTCTACTTCGAGCATCGTCGTTCCGACTCCGCACGTGCTTCCTCGTCCAATTCTAATGGGTAAATGAGTATTGATGAAAGTTGGCTCGGTGTCAAAATACGACTCAAAACGTGATTATAAATTTAAAAATATATATATATCAGTCTTTTATTTAGCTTTTGGAATTATTTAATTATCCCATTGACTGAAAAGCAAAATTATTTCTCTCAATGGAGGATCAGTGGTGGGGGAACTCAGGCAGTTCTCGGAAAGTGACTTCATTGTTCGAGTATGTTTCACGCACACATCTTCATTGTTCGAGTATGTTTCACGAACACGTCTTCATTGTTCGAGTATGTTTAACAAACACATATTCATTGTTCGCGTATGTTTAACAAACACATATTCATTGTTCGAGTATGTTTAACAAACACATATTCATTGTTCGAGTATGTTTAACAAGTACATATTCATTGTTCGAGTATGTTTAACAAACACATATTCATTGTTCGAGTATGTTTAACAAACACATCTGCATTGTTCGAGTATGTTTCACGAACACATCTTCATTGTTCGAGTATGTTTAACAAATACATATTCATTGTTCGAGTATGTTTAGCAAACACATCTTCAGTGTTCGAGTATGTTTCACGCACACATCTTCATTGTTCGAGTATGTTTAACAAACACATATTCATTGTTCGAGTATGTTTAGCAAACACATCTTCATTGTTCGTGTATGTTTCACGCACACATCTTCATTGTTCGAGTATGTTTAACAAACACATATTCATTGTTCGAGTATGTTTAACAAACACATATTCATTGTTCGAGTATGTTTAACAAACCATATTCATTGTTCGAGTATGTTTAACAAACACATATTCATTGTTCGAGTATGTTTAACAAACACATATTCATTGTTCGAGTATGTTTAACAAACAAATATTCATTGTTCGAGTATGTTTAACAAACACATCTGCATTGTTCAGTATGTTTCACGAACACATCTTCATTGTTCGAGTATGTTTAACAAACACATATTCATTGTTCGAGTATGTTTAGCAAACACATCTTCAGTGTTCGAGTATGTTTCACGAACACATCTTCATTGTTCGAGTATGTTTAACAAACACATCTTCATTGTTCGAGTATGTTTAACAAACACATCTTCATTGTTTGAGTATGTTTCACGAACACATCTTCATTGTTCGAGTATGTTTAACAAACACATCTTCATTGTTCGAGTATGTTTCACGCACACATCTTCATTGCTTGCATACGTTTCACGAACACATCTTCATTGCACGCACATGTTTCACGAACACATCTTCATTGTTTGAGTACGTTTCACAAACACATCTTCATTGTTTGAGTATGTTTCACAAACACATCTGCATTGTTCGAGTATGTTTCACGAACACATCTTCATTGTTTGAGTACGTTTCACGCACACATCTTCATTGTTCGAGTATGTTTCACGCACACATCTTCATTGTTTGAGTATGTTTCACGCACACATCTTCATTGTTCGAGTATGTTTCTCGCACACATCTTCATTGTCTGAGTACGTTTAATGCACACATCTTCATTGTTTGAGTATGTTTCACGCACACATCTTCATTGTTCGAGTATGTTTCTCGCACACATCTTCATTGTTTGAGTATGTTTCATGAACACATCTTCATTGTTCGAGTATGTTTCTCGCATACATCTTCATTGTTCGAGTATGTTTCATGAACACATCTTCATTGTTCGAGTATGTTTCTCGCATACATCTTCATTGTTCGAGTACGTTTCTCGCACACATCTTCATTGTTCGAGTATGTTTCTCGCACACATCTTCATTGTTTGAGTACGCTTCTCGCACACATCTTCATTGTTCGAGTGTGTTTCTCGCACACATCTTCATTGTTTGAGTACGTTACACGCACACATCTTCATTGTCCGAGTACGTTTCACGAACACATCTTCATTGTGTGAGTACGTTTCACGAACACATCTTCATTGTCTGAGTACGTTTCACGAATAGGGTCATTATCCCGTATAACTTTCCGCATGCGCTCCTCGATCTGTGCCTTTTAGAACCCTCTCCATAATCCGTGGTGTTGCCATATAAAGTGTTCCTTTTTTTGCTTTTCATTTTTCGTGTGACTTTTGCTCATTTGATAAACTTGCAATGAGAATTTGAGGATTTGGTTTTTTATTTTCTTTGCTTCAAACTTCGAACTAAAAATGTTGCCTTCCTGCGAGAACAGGTAACTCAAACAATGTTCTGATGATTGTACAGGGAAAAAGCAGATCCGAAGCCGGTAGGGATGCAACGACCGTGGATCCACGGCATGGCCTATCTGTAAGTTTGTATCTAAAGATTTTATTTCACCTTGAGGTTTATTTTGTTTTTGGTCCGTGCCACGCGTAGAGGCTTCCGGGAGTCCTTGAAGCCATAGGGTCTGGATTTTGTGAATCCAATTTGATGTATGCCATGAGTTGTGACGTGAAACTATGCAATTTTTATTCATCACGCGTTCTGTTTGTGTTAACTGCCGGGGCTGCTGGCTTTGCCTTGGCAGGCAGCATTTGCATCTTGAGGAAGCTGAAATGTTTCTGCTTTGCATCCCAGCTGGGTGTGAGGCGACGGAGATGCAGCCTGGCTTGGGTTTACTAGCAGAGGTATAATGTGGCACCACACTCGGTCAAAGCAACCTATGTATGGTGGCTCCGCAAAAAAGAAAAGGTAAAAAAACCCGAATTAGAATGGAATATCAATTGATCAGGGTCTTGAGATTATTTAACACTGTCGGTGGATGTTTAGGCCCTTGTATTGTCACGGTAAAGTTAACTCACCAATGCACCTAAAGAAAGCCTTATTAAAGGTGAGCTTCCAATCAGGTGGAACTGAACAAACAGAGTGATAAACACAGGATGTGGCTCAAAGAGCTCTATTGTGCCGGTGTCTGAGGAAGGGATGAACAAACAGGAACATCCTGCCAGTTTTGCACTCACACAGACAAACATCCAAAGGCTCCTTTGAACTGGTTGCGCCTTCAATCCGAGGGACACAGAGGTTGATGTGCATGACAAAGCAGAGATGGTTAAACATCGCCACGCTCGGTGGGATTGAAGTCGAAGGCCGTTCGGAACACCCAAAAGGACACTATTTTGCTGTTAACAGGTTATCGACAGCACAGTATTTGAAACCACTATCGACTTCAAACATGTTTTTAACCGGATGGCCGGTGGTTGGTTATCTACAGCTGTGCCATCCCCTGGTGTTATTTATGTGCCAGATTTGTTTTGTTCTTGAGAGTAATAAAGCAATGTAATCCTCTTTGTGTTGCCTCACTTTTGGCATGTTTTGTGGGATCATTTTATGGATACCTTGCTGTGGGGTGGGATATAGGGACGTGTAAGGAGCCATAGAAATGCCTGCAGACTTACGGACACCGATAACTTCGCAGTCTGTGTCTATCTTTTCTCCAAGATGTCTGCTTTCTCCTGACGCAGCGGACTGGCCAGACGTTTCTGGCCAGCAGAGCATTTCTGGCTCCCAGATTAGTTGTGCTGAAGTGGCCGAATGTCGGTGCACCTGCTTCTTCTCAATCATGCAACTGCTCCCTGGTGTGCTGTTCTCAGCCGTTTTGTGACGAGACCCAGCCCACTCGGGCATTCCGATCCGAGAGACACACAAATGTTCTGCAGCGAGGTGGTAGTACCACAAATCTGTTGTATGTACCACAAATCGACCTGAGTATTGTGCGTTAATCAAGTTACCACGATGTAGAATCTCATAAGTGATGCCGTTCTAGTTATCGTGTTTGTGTTCTGCTTCTAGCGATAAAGATCCTACAGAGCATCCTTTTTTTTTTAACTTCCTTCTGGGCTGGTGCTCCTGCTTCACACCTAGCTCAGCTTCACACTGTAGAAACCAAGGTTTTTAGAATCATTTGAATCTCCCATGCTGAAGCTGATTGTGAGGGCCCATCACTCTCTCACCGCAGGCAGGTTGGTGGTCTTTCTGTCTTCTACCGACTCCTCTCTGGCCCTGCTCCCCCAGCTCTGTCTGTGCTCTGTCCCCCAAATATTCCTACAGGTCACACAGGATCTGCCAGCAACCCTCTTATGGTGAAACTGCTCAAATCAAAACGCTCTGCTCACCTTCCCTCCTTCATGCCTCTTTTCTCCCGCCTCTGGAACAAACTCCCTCACTCTCTTCAATCCCACTCCTCCCTCCAGGTCTTTAAAACAGCTGTTCACCACCATCTCTTATCTTCCCCCATCAAAAACCTTGATCTTTTCTACCCGCGTTAATTCACCCCAGATCCATCTTTTTCAAATTCCCTGTTTTCTTTCCTGAAATCCCCATCAAAAACCTTGATCTTTTCTACCCGCGTTAATTCACCCCAGATCCATCTTTTTCAAATTCCCTGTTTTCTTTCCTGAAATCCCCATCAAAAACCTTGATCTTTTCTACCCGCGTTAATTCACCCCAGATCCATCTTTTTCAAATTCCCTGTTTTCTTTCCTGAAATCCCCTGTAGTGTCCATATTGTGTACCCTGCCCCAGCACTCTCCCTTCCACAGATCTCCCGCTGTCCCTGCTCTCCACTGTTGTTGTGCCTCCCTCTCCCTTTATTATGTTTTATGTGTTAGTTCTTGTATGAGCCTCGACTTAATATACAAACACCCTCCCTACCCCCAGAAAAACCTTGGGATTATTGGCCACTTTTTTTCTGATCAGTCAATCAGGTTGCATCGCAGTAGGTTAGCAGATGAAGTGTCAAGGTAAAGAATACACCAGGTAGTTTAAGATTTCCTTCATAGCAATAGTCTAAGATGGAATTTAAAATTTCTCAAGATGAGCAAGAGTATTTCATTAAAAAACAATTAGAACACAAAAATTATTATTTAATTTCGAATTAATTTAGTATGTAACCTGTTGCACCAGTTTACCGTCCATCAGAAGTACCACACACACATTGATGGATCACCACGCCTGCGAAACACCAGGTTGACAGTTTATACATGTATACCTGTATATAGCATCTGGTTCTTTTCAAAAAAGTAATGTCGAATCTTAACGTCCACAGGAGAGGTGCTAGCAGACAGAAGAGCCAGGTTAATGTCTTCTTTTAAAAAGGATGTGTTTGATGGCAATGCTGTGTGTCTGCACTCCTTATATATCATCACCTTAACAACTACTTCGCACAACATGAGAACAAAACCTCCACTTGGCTGACCAGACAAGACATGGATCACATGGGCTTTTCAAAACTTGACGGCTCAACCACACTGTGTCTCAAGTTCCAACTAGAAAGCATCTGGAAATGCAAAGCCCACCCATGCCCGTTTGTATTCAAACGTCTTCTCCTCCTCTTCTTCTTCTTCTTCTTCGGTAGGCTCAAAATAACGAAAACAGTTTTTTAAAAAACGAGAACGGCACTCAGCAGAGAGCATACCTCCGGCTGTTTGGCCATATCACTCAATGGTGAATAATCACTTCAAAAATTAAATAATTATCATATCCGAATCCACATTCAGATCTTCACCAAAATCGAATCGATTCTTCCTTGTCACACACACAACCTGTCCAACAAGTTTCATCCAAATCCATCCATAATTTTTTGAGGTATCCCGCAATGTATCGTTTTTGGCCCTATCTCCCAATGATGAAGAATCACTTTAAAAATTACTAGTAGCCGGATCCGAATTCGGATCTTCACCAAAATCTAATTATTTCGTCGTTGTCACATACACTACATCTCTGCCAAGTTTCGTCCGAATCTGTGCACAACTTTTTGAGATATTTTGTTCACAAACAAACAGACAGACAAACAGGTGTGAAAACATAACTTCCATCCACCTTTGGTGGCGGAGGTAAAAATACAAAATGAGAATTGATGATTTTATGCAGTTTTGACCTTTGAGCTTTCGATCTAAAAAATCAATCAGCTTGCAGCTT
Organism: Myxine glutinosa; assembly: GCF_964187855.1. Lineage (NCBI taxonomy): Eukaryota > Metazoa > Chordata > Myxini > Myxiniformes > Myxinidae > Myxine > Myxine glutinosa. The sequence continues at coordinate 122,968,261 of NC_136265.1, forward strand.
TTGATTGGTGAACTAATTCTGTGACCCAATATGTAGATTCTTAAAATTTCAGGTCAATTGGATGAAAATTGATGATGTTAGGTGATGCTGACCTTTGACCTTTTGACAAAATTATTAATTTTGCTTCTCCATATTCTCATAATAAAGCTTTATTGAAAATTTGATGACAAAACTCAAATGGTAAATTTAAATTTCAGGTTAATTGGATGAAAATTGATTTTAAGTGATGCTGACCTTTGACCTTTTAACCTTTTGACAAAATTATTAATTTGCCTTCTCCATATTCTCAAAATAAAGCTTTGTTGAAAATTTGATGACAAAACTCAAATGGTAAATTTAAATTTCTGGTTAATTGGATGAAAATTGATGATTTTAGGTGATGCTGACCTTTGACCTTTTGACAAAATTATTAATTTCGCTTCTCCATATTCTCATAATAAAGCTTTATTGAAAATTTGATGACAAAACTCAAATGGTAAATTTAAATTTCAGGTTAATTGGATGAAAATTGATGATTTTAGGTGATGCTGACCTTTGACCTTTTAACCTTTTGACAAAATTATTAATTTGCCTTCTCCATATTCTCATAATAAAGCTTTGTTGAAAATTTGATGACAAAACCCAAATGGTAAATTTAAATTTCAGGTTAATTGGATGAAAATTGATGATTTTAGGTGATGCTGACCTTTGACCTTTTAACCTTTTGACAAAATTATTAATTTGCCTTCTCCATATTCTCATAATAAAGCTTTATTGAAAATTTGATGACAAAACCCAAATGGTAAATTTAAATTTCAGGTTAATTGGATGAAAATTGATGATTTTAGGTGATGCTGACCTTTGACCTTTTAACCTTTTGACAAAATTATTAATTTGCCTTCTCCATATTCTCATAATAAAGCTTTGTTGAAAATTTGATGACAAAACCCAAATGGTAAATTTAAATTTCAGGTTAATTGGATGAAAATTGATGATTTTAGGTGATGCTGACCTTTGACCTTTTAACCTTTTGACAAAATTATTAATTTGCCTTCTCCATATTCTCATAATAAAGCTTTGTTGAAAATTTGATGACAAAACCCAAATGGTAAATTTAAATTTCAGGTTAATTGGATGAAAATTGATGATTTTAGGTGATGCTGACCTTTGACCTTTTGACAAAATTATTAATTTGCCTTCTATTCTCCATATTCTCATAATAAAGTTTTGTTGAAAATTTCATGACAAAACTCAAATGGTAAATTTAAATTTCAGGGTAATTGGATGAAAATTGATGATTTTAGATGATGCTGACCTTTGACCTTTTAACCTTTTGACAAAATTATTAATTTGTCTTCTCCATATTCTCATAATAAAGCTTTGTTGAACATTTGATGACAAAACTCAACCCACACGGAAGTGATTACAAAACCCTGTCTCCTGCTGTGTAGGGGATGGGCTAATGATCAGGGCTGCGTACCTGCACTCCATATATATTCACCTTAACAACTACTTCACACAACCTGAGAACAAAACCTTCACTTGGCTGACCAGACAAGACATGGGTCACATGGGCTGTTTAAAATTTGTCAGGTCAACCACACTGTGTCTCAAGTTCTAATGATCTGGAAAGGCTCTGCCCACCGGAATGTCTGTCAAAGCTCTAGTGGAAAGGTGACCACAGGTTGCCCTCGTCATTTGAAATGGATATATGTGTGATACACTGGTACAGGGAGGTCTGCCTGGGTGAACTTGATCCTCAGATCTATAAAGAACAAAAATAATCATTCGAGAACAGACAGGTACAAATGCCAAAAAACAACGACAACTCATCAACACATGGACGGTGGAGATGCGGGCAGTGCCACAGCTGCTCCGGACAATATTTGGGGCCACCATGGGATGAACCCCTCAGTGTTTAGGATACCACGTGACCATATCACCAGCATACATTGAAGCGATTGGAAGACGTGGTCATTATGGAATGAAAAGAGGAAACGTAAGGATCCCAGTTTGATGCTATCCCACCCAAGGCAGTACACAGTGGAACATTACATATAGTAAACAAGAAAGAGCAATCAGAGATTTCAAACCCTCGCCAGGATGTGTTTTCAGTGGTTTTTAAGGCTTTTGTATTAAAACAAATATGGCGGCCGAACCACGTGACCGATGATGTCATTTTTTTTTTCTCCACCAATTTATGCCTACATGACGCTCAAGAAATTTAATCTTGATCGGATGAAGCTTTGTACTTGTCAAATTATGACGTCATAATGGAGGCATCTATGACATCATCATTGACATTTTATTCCCCATGGAGAATTCTTTACAATGAGCCAGGTCTCAATTTTTTCTATTCAGCGCTTTCGGAGATATAGAGATGCAACGTTTTTCGGTTTTTCCAAGATGGCAGCCGAACCACGTGACCTATGACATCATTACTATTTTTTTTTTTCTCCACCAATTTATGCCTACATGACGCTCAAGAAATTTAATCTTGATTGAATGAAGTTTTGTACTTGTCGAATTATGACGTCATAAAGGAGGCACCTATGACATCATCATTAACATCTTTTATTCCCCATGGAGAGTTCTTTACAATGAGCCATGTGTTGGATTCGTTTACATGGATTTGTGTGAGTGGTGGAGTATGCTTGCTGTCGTTGCGTCGGCATTCTCACCTACTTGTCAGAGTTGTTCGCATTCCCAAAGATGAGCTTGGCAAAGGAAAAGTCATGGATCATGCATGCACGCACCCAATCTATTTTCCATTTCTGCCAACGTCCCTGTACCCCTGAAGTTCTCATTGCTTCTCCGTACTTATCAAACTCTATTTTAAACCTGTGTACTGTCTCTGCTGCAATCACACACCCAGTAACATCATTCGACACATTAACAACTGTCATATGTAACACACAAGGCTGGGAGTATAGCCTCGAGGTGCCCAGCTAACACAACACCGTTGGGCCAATGCTGGAAAATAGACGTTGCAATTGCAACCAACTAGGGCATGCCCGTACTATATATATATCTTAAAATTATATCCCCCCCCTCTATTTACATGAAATGGTTTGGTCCATTCGCAAAGCCAAAGCGAACGGCTTGCGAGTACGGTGACAATCCCCCCCCCTCTATTTACATGAAATGGTTTGGTCCAAAGCGAACGGCTTGCGAGTACGGTGACAATCCCCCCCCCCCTCTATTTACATGAAATGGTTTGGTCCAAAGCGAACGGCTTGCGGAGTTTGGTAAAGAAATCGCCATAGCGTGCACAAACGCGCAGGAAAGCGAAAGAATCGCAAATTAGTTTTAATTAGTTTTAAAACATAGTTTAACGCTAACATAGCGGCAACATAGTTTGCCAACGTGAAATAAATGAATACGCTCTCAAATGTGCCGTCCGAGGCAGAGTCTGTTCGCCACGTTCGGCACACGTGATAACTCGCTGCTCTCTGATTGGTTGAATCGTTTTTTGGACATAGCTCGGTAACTACTTGTCCGATTAATATGAAACCTTGAAAAGGCACATCCTCGGGTCCCCAGCAATATACCTGGCAAGTTTCAAGTATATCGGACCCGTGGTTGTCGAGAAACAGCAGTCACAGACATACAGAGATTACTGGAATTATAGATAGACTAGGGCATGCCCGTACTATATATATATATCTAAAATTATATCCCCCCCCTCTATTTACATGAAATGGTTTGGTCCAAAGCGAACGGCTTGCGAGTACGGTGACAATCCCCCCCCTCTATTTACATGAAATGGTTTGGTCCAAAGCGAACGGCTTGCGAGTACGGTGACAATCCCCCCCCCCCCTCTATTTACATGAAATGGTTTGGTCCAAAGCGAACGGCTTGCGGAGTTTGGTAAAGAAATCGCCATAGCGTGCACAAACGCGCAAGAAAGCGAAAGAATCGCAAATTAGTTTTAATTAGTTTTAAAACATAGTTTAACGCCAACATAGTTTGCCAACGTGAAATAAATGAATACGCTCTCAAATGTGCCGTCCGAGGCAGAGTCTGTTCGGCACGTTCGGCACACGTGATAGCTCGCTGCTCTCTGATTGGTTGAATCGTTTTTTGGACATAGCTCGGTAACTACTTGTCCGATTAATATGAAACCTTGAAAAGGCACATCCTCGGGTCCCCAGCAATATACCTGGCAAGTTTAAAGTATATCGGACCCGTGGTTGTCGAGAAACAGCGGTCACAGACAAACAAACAAACACACACACAGACACACAGACACACACACACACACACACACACACACACACACACACACACAGAGATTGCTGGAATTATAGATAGATAAGCAACGTCAGGCCAAAGTTGGAAAATAGACGTCGTAATTGCAACCAAGAGACAACGACAGGCCAACGTTTTTTTTTTTGTTTTTTTTTGTTTTTTTTGTATAAAAGATCGAGGCTCGTGAAAGAGCGAACATTAATCACACAGAAAGACAGACAGACACATAAAACAAATAACATCGGGAGCGGTAGACAAGATGGGGAGAGAGGGGGAAGGACAGAAACACAACATTTGAGAGCAGGGACCGAGAGACATGGAGACATCGAGAGAACTGTGGGAGGGAGAGGGCTTTGGGGGGGAGGCATGGGAAGGGGGGGGGGTGGGAGAGGTATAAAACATATGGACACTGCCAGGACTTCCAGGAAAGAAGTTGGAATTTCAAACAAGGTGGATCTGGGGTGAATTAGTGGGGGTAGAAAAGATCAAGGTTTTGGATGGGGGGAAGATAAAAAATGGTGGTGAACAGCTGTTTTAAAGACCTGGAGGGAGGAGTGTGATTGAAGTGAGTGTGGGAGTTTGTTCCAGAGGCGGGAGAAAAGAGGAATGAAGAGTGAAGGTGAGCAGAGAGCCGAGATTTCGGCAGTTTAACCATCAGAGGGTGGCTGGCAGATCTTGTGCGACCTGTAGGAATATTTGGGGGACAGAGCACAGAGAGAGCTGGGGGAGCAAGGCCGGAGAGGAGTCGGTAGAAGACAGAAAGACCACCTACCTGCCTGCGGTGAGTGAGTGAAAGGCCCTCAGAGATAGCTTCATCGCGGGAGATTCCAATGATTCTGAAAGCTTTGGATTCAACAGCGTGAAGCTGAGCCAGGTGTGAGGCAGGAGCACCAGCCCATAGGGGAGAACAGTATTCCATTGAGCTGCGGATGAAAGCCTTTTATGTGGTGAGAAGCTCAGGTGTGCCTAGGAAGGACTTCGCACGATGGAGGATGCCCAGTCGGCGACTGGCTTTGGAGGCCAGCTTGGAAATGTGGTTTTCCCAAGAAAGATCATGGCAGATAGTGAGACCCAAAAGCTTGAGCGACAGAACTTCTTGGAGAGGATTGTTGAGAAAGTAGATGGGAGGGTTGTCCAGTCGATCTTTTCGGAGAGACATAGTAAGAGTGTGAGATTTGTCAGGATTGAAAGACATGTTCCACTTGTTTGACCAGTCTGTGATTTTGTCCAGGTCTTCAGAGAGTGAGGAGGCTGCAGACTGCCGATCTGAGGGAAGAGGAATGGAGCGGCAGAGAGTGGAGTCATCAGCAAAGAGATAGAGAGGATTTTCCAGAGAGTCGGAGAGATCATTGATAAAAACCAGAAAAAGCACAGGGCCCAGCACACTGCCTTGGGGAACTCCAGCCTGAACAGGAAGGGGAGATGAGAGAAATCCATTCAGGGTCACATGTTGACTACGACCAGAGAGGAAGTCCGCAAGCCATGCATGGAGATTTCCATGGATACCATAGGAGGAGAGTTTGGAGAGCAGCGCTGGGTGCCAGACCGTATCGAAGGCACGTGATATGTCAAGGGAGACAGCTCTGATTTCCTGTTTGGCATTGAGGACCTCCATCCATTGTTGAGACAGCAGAAGCAGCATGTCCAGAGTAGAGTGACCTGGTCTGAAACCAAATTGATGATCAGAGATCAAGCCATTGGAGAAGAGGAAAGATTTCATATCTGAAGCAATGATGGATTCCATGACTTTGCTGATAATTGGGAGCAGGCTGATTGGTCTGTAGTTGCAAGGATCTGTTTTTGCACCTTTTTTGTGTAAAGCGGTAATGTTTGCTGATTTCCAGGATGCTGGCAGATGACCTTGAGCAAAGGATAGGGTGAAAAGAACAGAGAGAGGGTGAGATAGAGCGGCAGAGCAGGATTTTAGGACCCGTGGGCTGATGCCGTCTGGTCCAGTTGCAGAATCAGAGTCGAGGTTTGACAAAAACTCCTCCACATTGTCAGGAGAGAAGGACACAGAGTCCAGGAGCAGTTGGGTTCGACTGGGAAAGGTGGGAACAGAGAGAGATGGGTTTGGGACTAAGGATTTTGAGGCAAACACAGAGTTGAGGCATTCGGCTTTGTCACGTGCGATGTCAACTGTGTGGCCATTTGAGGTAAGGGAGGGGATGGAGGGGGAACAAACACCAGAAACGGATTTGACCAGACGCCACCAGGATTTGGAGGAAGGAGACAGGTTTGAGAGTTCATTCTTGAGTGAGGAGAGATAGAGATAGTCACCACAAGATTCAGTGTACCATGGACGGGAGGAAGGGTGAGACAACTGAAGGCGAGATGGGATAAATCTGTGCATGAGAGAGATCAGTTTGCTTTGGAAGAATTCCCAGGAAGAATTGATGTCAGAGGCAGTGGAGATGGGAGACCAATCCAGACGATTGATGGCTGCTTGAAGACCATCCCAGTCGGCCTGAGTGAAATGCCAGACTCGTCGCCGCTGAGGAGGTTCTCTGAGAATGGCCAGAGAGATGTCCACTTTGACAAGCACATGATCAGAAGAACCGATTGGAGCAGAAGAAGAGCAGCAGACATTAGCAGGGAAGTTTGTCATAACCAAGTCTAGAAGAGAAGATACTCCATTGGCTGAGAGCCGGGTCGGGAAATTGACAGATTGTGTCAATCCCAGTGAGTCACAGAAGTCCTTTGCTGAGGTGCCAGGACTGGTGAGAGAGGACCCCACACCCAACCAGGTGGCATGATGACAGTTGAAGTCACCACATATGAGGAAGAGAGAGTTGGGATGAGTGGATAGAAGTTGGTCCATGTTGTCAGACAGTGAAATGTAGATGGAGTCATCACTGTTTGGGGGACGGTACAGAACACATATGAACAAAAGGTGGGAGCGGAGAGGAAGCCGTAGCCAGAGGTACTCCTGGGGGTGAGGAGGAGAGAGGGCAGTGCAAGGAGAGTGAGGAAGAGAGTTTTTGATAAAGATAGCCACCCCACCACCAGGCCGAGGCTCAGGTCTATCATACCGGAGAAGTTGGAAAATAGACGTCGTAATTGCAACCAATAGACAACGTCAGGCCAACGTTGGAAAATAGACGTCATAATTGCAACCAATAGACAACGTCAGGCCAACGTTGGAAAATAGACGTCGTAATTGCAACCAATAGACAACGTCAGGCCAGCGTTGGAAAATAGACGTCGCAATTGCAACCAATGGACAACGTCAGGCCAACGTTGGAAAATAGACGTCGCAATTGCAACCAATAGGCAACGTCAGGCCAACGTTGGAAAAATAGACGTCTCGATTACAACCAATACGCAATGTTACCCCGACGTCAAAAATGCGCTTGCGACCAATTGACCAAATGCTAATGTTGGCCCAATGGTGTTGTGTTAGCTGGGCCACGATGGTTTTGTCCTTCCTCAGATCAAACTAGTCACCCGACGATGGTTTTGTCCTTCCTCAGATCAAACTAGTCACCCGACGATGGTTTTGTCCTTCCTCAGATCAATACAGTCACCCTACGGTGGTTTTGTCCTTCCTCAGATCAAACTAGTCACCCTACGGTGGTTTTGTCCTTCCTCAGATCAAACTAGTCACCCGACGATGGTTTTGTCCTTCCTCAGATCAAACTAGTCACCTACGATGGTTTTGTCCTTCCTCAGATCAAACTAGTCACCCTACGATGGTTTTGTCCTTCCTCAGATCAAACTAGTCACCCTACGATGGTTTTGTCCTTCCTCAGATCAAACTAGTCACCCTACGATGGTTTTGTCCTTCCTCAGATCAATACAGTCACCCTACGGTGGTTTTGTCCTTCCTCAGATCAAACTAGTCACCCGACGATGGTTATGTCCTTCCTCAGATCAAACTAGTCACCCTACGATGGTTTTGTCCTTCCTCAGTTCAATACAGTCACCCTACGATGGTTTTGTCCTTCCTCAGATCAATACAGTCACCCTACAGTGGTTTTGTCCTTCCTCAGATCAATACAGTCACCCTACAGTGGTTTTGTCCTTCCTCAGATCAATACAGTCACCCTACGATGGTTTTGTCCTTCCTCAGATCAATACAGTCACCCTACGGTGGTTTTGTCCTTCCTCAGATCAAACTAGTCACCCTACGGTGGTTTTGTCCTTCCTCAGATCAAACTAGTCACCCTACAGTGGTTTTGTCCTTCCTCAGATCAAACTTGTCACCTGACAATGGTTTTGTCCTTCCTCAGATCAAACTAGTCACCCGACGATGGTTTTGTCCTTCCTCAGATCAATACAGTCACCCTACGGTGGTTTTGTCCTTCCTCAGATCAAACTAGTCACCCTACGGTGGTTTTGTCCTTCCTCAGATCAAACTAGTCACCCGACGATGTTTTTGTCCTTCCTCAGATCAAACTAGTCACCCGACGATGGTTTTGTCCTTCCTCAGATCAAACTAGTCACCCGACGATGGTTTTGTCCTTCCTCAGATCAATACAGTCACCCTACGGTGGTTTTGTCCTTCCTCAGATCAAACTAGTCACCCTACGGTGGTTTTGTCCTTCCTCAGATCAAACTAGTCACCCTACGATGGTTTTGTCCTTCCTCAGATCAAAACAGTCACCCTACGATGGTTTTGTCCTTCCTCAGATCAAACTAGTCACCCTACAATGGTTTTGTCCTTCCTCAGATCAAACTAGTCACCCTACGATGGTTTTGTCCTTCCTCAGATCAATACAGTCACCCTACGATGGTTTTGTCCTTCCTCAGATCAATACAGTCACCCTTTGGTGGTTTTGTCCTTCCTCAGATCAAACTAGTCACCCGACGATGGTTATGTCCTTCCTCAGATCAAACTAGTCACCCGACGATGGTTTTGTCCTTCTTCAGATCAAACTAGTCACCCTACGATGGTTTTGTCCTTCCTCAGATCAATACAGTCACCCTTCGGTGGTTTTGTCCTTCCTCAGATCAATACAGTCACCCTTCGGTGGTTTTGTCCTTCCTCAGATCAAACTAGTCACCCTACGATGGTTTTGTCCTTCCTCAGATCAATACAGTCACCCTACGATGGTTTTGTCCTTCCTCAGATCAAACTAGTCACCCGACGATGGTTTTGTCCTTCCTCAGATCAAACTAGTCACCCTACGATGGTTTTGTCCTTCCTCAGATCAAACTAGTCACCCGACGATGGTTTTGTCCTTCCTCAGATCAAACTAGTCACCCTACGATGGTTTTGTCCTTCCTCAGATCAATACAGTCACCCTACGATGGTTTTGTCCTTCCTCAGATCAAACTAGTCACCCTACGATGGTTTTGTCCTTCCTCAGATCAAACTAGTCACCCTACGATGGTTTTGTCCTTCCTCAGATCAATACAGTCACCCTACTATGGTTTTGTCCTTCCTCAGATCAATACAGTCACCCTTCGGTGGTTTTGTCCTTCCTCAGATCAAACTAGTCACCCGACGATGGTTATGTCCTTCCTCAGATCAAACTAGTCACCCGACGATGGTTATGTCCTTCCTCAGATCAAACTAGTCACCCTACGGTGGTTTTGTCCTTCCTCAGATCAAACTAGTCACCCGACGATGGTTATGTCCTTCCTCAGATCAATACAGTCACCCGACGATGGTTTTGTCCTTCCTCAGATCAATACAGTCACCCTACGATGGTTATGTCCTTCCTCAGATCAATTCAGTCACCCTACGATGGTTTTGTCCTTCCTCAGATCAATACAGTCACCCTACGATGGTTTTGTCCTTCCTCAGATCAATACAGTCACCCTACGATGGTTTTGTCCTTCCTCAGATCAATACAGTCACCCTACGATGGTTTTGTCCTTCCTCAGATCAATACAGTCACCCTACGATGGTTTTGTCCTTCCTCAGATCAATACAGTCACCCTACGGTGGTTTTGTCCTTCCTCAGATCAAACTAGTCACCCGACGATGGTTATGTCCTTCCTCAGATCAAACTAGTCACCCTACGATGGTTTTGTCCTTCCTCAGATCAATACAGTCACCCTACGATGGTTTTGTCCTTCCTCAGATCAATACAGTCACCCTACAGTGGTTTTGTCCTTCCTCAGATCAATACAGTCACCCTACGATGGTTTTGTCCTTCCTCAGATCAATACAGTCACCCTACGGTGGTTTTGTCCTTCCTCAGATCAAACTAGTCACCCTACAGTGGTTTTGTCCTTCCTCAGATCAAACTTGTCACCTGACAATGGTTTTGTCCTTCCTCAGATCAAACTAGTCACCCGACGATGGTTTTGTCCTTCCTCAGATCAATACAGTCACCCTACGGTGGTTTTGTCCTTCCTCAGATCAAACTAGTCACCCTACGGTGGTTTTGTCCTTCCTCAGATCAAACTAGTCACCCGACGATGTTTTTGTCCTTCCTCAGATCAAACTAGTCACCTGACGATGGTTTTGTCCTTCCTCAGATCAAACTAGTCACCCGACGATGGTTTTGTCCTTCCTCAGATCAATACAGTCACCCTACGGTGGTTTTGTCCTTCCTCAGATCAAACTAGTCACCCTACGGTGGTTTTGTCCTTCCTCAGATCAAACTAGTCACCCGACGATGTTTTTGTCCTGCCTCAGATCAAACTAGTCACCCTACAATGGTTTTGTCCTTCCTCAGATCAAACTAGTCACCCTACGATGGTTTTGTCCTTCCTCAGATCAATACAGTCACCCTACGATGGTTTTGTCCTTCCTCAGATCAATACAGTCACCCTTTGGTGGTTTTGTCCTTCCTCAGATCAATACAGTCACCCTTCGGTGGTTTTGTCCTTCCTCAGATCAATACAGTCACCCTACGATGGTTTTGTCCTTCCTCAGATCAAACTAGTCACCCGACGATGGTTTTGTCCTTCCTCAGATCAATACAGTCACCCTACGATGGTTTTGTCCTTCCTCAGATCAAACTAGTCACCCGACGATGGTTTTGTCCTTCCTCAGATCAATACAGTCACCCTACGATGGTTTTGTCCTTCCTCAGATCAATACAGTCACCCTACGATGGTTTTGTCCTTCCTCAGATCAAACTAGTCACCCGACGATGGTTTTGTCCTTCCTCAGATCAATACAGTCACCCTACGATGGTTTTGTCCTTCCTCAGATCAAACTAGTCACCCTACGATGGTTTTGTCCTTCCTCAGATCAAAGTAGTCACCCGACGATGGTTTTGTCCTTCCTCAGATCAAACTAGTCACCCTACGATGGTTTTGTCCTTCCTCAGATCAATACAGTCACCCTACGATGGTTTTGTCCTTCCTCAGATCAAACTAGTCACCCTACGATGGTTTTGTCCTTCCTCAGATCAAACTAGTCACCCTACGATGGTTTTGTCCTTCCTCAGATCAAACTAGTCACCCTACGATGGTTTTGTCCTTCCTCAGATCAATACAGTCACCCTACTATGGTTTTGTCCTTCCTCAGATCAATACAGTCACCCTTCGGTGGTTTTGTCCTTCCTCAGATCAAACTAGTCACCCGACGATGGTTATGTCCTTCCTCAGATCAAACTAGTCACCCGACGATGGTTATGTCCTTCCTCAGATCAAACTAGTCACCCTACGGTGGTTTTGTCCTTCCTCAGATCAAACTAGTCACCCGACGATGGTTATGTCCTTCCTCAGATCAATACAGTCACCCGACGATGGTTTTGTCCTTCCTCAGATCAATACAGTCACCCTACGATGGTTATGTCCTTCCTCAGATCAATTCAGTCACCCTACGATGGTTTTGTCCTTCCTCAGATCAATACAGTCACCCTACGATGGTTTTGTCCTTCCTCAGATCAATACAGTCACCCTACGATGGTTTTGTCCTTCCTCAGATCAATACAGTCACCCTACGATGGTTTTGTCCTTCCTCAGATCAATTCAGTCACCCTACGATGGTTTTGTCCTTCCTCAGATCAATACAGTCACCCTACGATGGTTTTGTCCTTCCTCAGATCAATACAGTCACCCTACGATGGTTTTGTCCTTCCTCAGATCAATACAGTCACCCTACGATGGTTTTGTCCTTCCTCAGATCAATCCAGTCACCCAACAGTGGTTATGTCCTTCCTCAGATCAATACAGTCACCCGACAGTGGTTATGTCCTTCCTCAGATCAATACAGTCACCCTACGATGGTTATGTCCTTCCTCAGATCAATTCAGTCACCCTACGATGGTTTTGGCCTTCCTCAGATCAATACAGTCACCCTACGATGGTTTTGTCCTTCCTCAGATCAATACAGTCACCCAACAGTGGTTATGTCCTTCCTCAGATCAATCCAGTCACCCGACAGTGGTTATGTCCTTCCTCAGATCAATCTAGTCACTCTATGGTCGACGTTAAACTGGGCGACTCGTCTCTGGCATTTCAAGGTGACATTAAAGATCCTACGGAGTCCTCCGCAAAGAGTCGGCGAGCTATCGCCGGCATCCTGAACAAATGACAAATTTTTGCCACAACTACTGCTGGGAAGGCAATGGCAAACCACCCAGTTTAAATTTTGCTCAGGAATCTCAGGCCTTGATCTGCATCAGAGTATGGTACTGTACATCAGAACATGGTACTGTACATCAGAACGAGAATTTGGGGTCATGATTGGTACCATTTTACTGATGAGCAGCAAGATGGGTTTGGAATGAGGAAATTGGCCAATCAATTGGTGAGAGCAAGTGAACCTTCTTGGTCGGTTTATCAACTTTCTCTTTGTTCTTCTCCATCTCATCAATGAGACCCTCAGGTTGGAACTGAACTAAACACCTCGGGACCAAGGTGCCTCCCATAAAGGTGAGAAAGATCGAGCACCAAGTGTTGGGCCAATATGTTCGTCACATGGGTGGAACAACCCAAATGTTCGTCACATGGGCGGAGCGGGCCAAATGTTCGTCACATGGGTGGAGCGGGTCAAATGTTCATCACGGGTGTAGCTGGCCAAATGTTCGTCACATGGGTGGAGCGGGTCAAATGTTCATCACGGGTGTAGCTGGCCAAATGTTCGTCACATGAGTGGAGCGGGTCAAATGTTCATCATATGAGTGGAGCGGGCCAAATATTCGTCACATGGGTGGAGCGGGCCAAATGTTCGTCACGTGGGTGGAGCGGGTCAAATGTTCATCACATGAGTGGAGCGGGCCAAATGTTCATCACATGGGTGGAGCGGGTTAAATGTTCGTCACATGAGTGGAGCGGGTCAAATGTTCGTCACATGGGTGGAGCGGGTCAAAGGTTTGTCACATGAGTGGAGCAGGTCAAACGTTCGTCACATGGGTGGAGTGGGCCAAAATGTTCGTCACATGGGTGGAGTGGGCCACATGTTCGTCACATGGGTGGAGCAGGCCACATGTTCGTTACATGGGTGGAGTGGGCCAAATGTTAATCACATGGGTGGAGCAGGCCACATGTTCGTTACATGGGTGGAGTGGGCCAAATGTTAATCACATGGGTGGAGCGGGCCAAATGTTCGTCACATGAGTGGAACGGGAAAAGTGTTCGTCACATGGGTGGAGTGGGTCAAATGTTCGTCACATGAGTGGAGCAGGTCAAATGTTCGTCACATGGGTGGAGTGGGCCAAAATGTTCGTCACATGGGTGGAGTGGGCCAAAATGTTCGTCACATGGGTGGAGTGGGCCAAAATGTTCGTTACATGGGTGGAGCAGGCCACATGTTCCTCACATGGGTGGAGCGGGCCACATGTTCGTCACATGGGTGGAGTGGGCCAAATGTTCGTCACATGGGTGGAGCAGGCCAAATGTTCGTCACATGGTTGGAGCAGACCAAATATTCGTCACATGGGTGGAGCAGGCCAAATTTTCGTCAAATGGGTGGAACGGGAAAAATGTTCATCACATGGGTGGAACAGGAAAAATGTTCGTCACATGAGTGAAGTGGGACAAATGTTCGTCACATGGGTGGAGCAGGCCAAATGTTCGTCACATGGTTGGAGCAGGCCAAATATTCGTCACATGGGTGGAGCAGGCCAAATTTTCGTCAAATGGGTGGAACGGGAAAAATGTTCATCACATGGGTGGAACAGGAAAAATGTTCGTCACATGAGTGGAGTGGGACAAATGTTCGTCACATGGGTGGAATGGGCCAAATATTCATCACATGGGTGGAGCGGGTAAAATGTTCGTCACATGGGTGGAGTGGGACAAATGTTCGTCACATGGGTGGGGTGGGTCAAATGTTCATCACATGGGTGGAGCGGGTCAAATGTTCATCACATGGGTGGAGCGGGCCAAATGTTCATCACATGGGTGGAGCGGGCCAAATGTTCGTCACATGGGTGGAGCGGGCCAAATGTTCGTCACATGGGTGGAATGGGCCAAATATTCATCACATGGGCGGAGCGGGTCAAATGTTCGTCACATGGGTGGAGTGGGACAAATGTTCGTCACTTGGGTGGAATGGGCCAAATATTCATCACATGGGTGGAGCAGGTTAAATGTTCGTCACATGGGTGGAGTGGGACAAATGTTCGTCACATGGGTGGAATGGGCCAAATATTCATCACATGAGTGGAGCAGGTCAATGTTCATCACTTGGGTGGAGTGGGACAAATATTCGTCACATGAGTGGAGCAGGTCAATGTTCATCACATGGGTGGAGTGGGACAAATGTTCGTCACATGAGTGGAGCAGGTCAATGTTCATCACATGGGTGGAATGGGCCAAATGTTCATCACATGGGTGGAGCAGGTCAAATGTTCCTTTCTCGTTTTGGATATTCTGCTTCCCTATTCCCCCATGGTAAATATACTATAGTTGGACAACAAAAACACCAATAACAAACTAATAATAAAAGTAAAAATCAAAATATATATTTTACGTGTGACTGAAGAAATTAAATAGTAAGTGACAAATTATAATGCAAGTAATTTGAAGAATTGCGGCAATGATGGCTTTTAAATACAAATGTATTATGTTTTCACCGCTGCTTATTTGTCTGTTTGTGGGCAGGATATCTCAAAAAGTAATGGACGGATTCTGACAAAACTTGGTGCACATATTGGGTTTGAGACAAGGAAGAATTGATTCGATTTTCTGCCGATTCGGATTTGGATCCGGATCCGAGATTTTAAAAGTAATTTTTCACCTGTGAGCTTATGCGATCAACGGTGTCCGTAGGTGTCAGTGAGTGAGTCCGTAAACACTTCAGTCGTTATCGCTCGAACCAAACACTCAATTTTGATAAAACTTGGCCACAACCTTCATGTCTGATACCTAACGAAGGTGAATTGACCACATCAAAATGGGTGCTCATTTATGGATTGAAATGAGGGCGAAAACGCAAAAAAATTCCTGCCCTAACCTATAAGGGGCGTTGCCTATAATCTTATTATTGACCAGCAAAGGACAAGTTGATTCTCCCAATTATGTCTAGATGCGTGCGTAATTTGTAGATGGTTGTGTGAAATAACACAGCAGCGTGAAATAGCGCCACGCTATGGATCACAGGGGAATCACATATAAATATTGCATTGTGGGTATTTGTAACGTTTCCTCAACGTCAGTTTAAATAAATAATATAATTAAGACTTGTTTGCACTCTAGCATCACATGCATCACACATTTTAGCATCACATTGTTTGCACTTTAGCATTTAGCTGCTGCTGTTCAAGCTTATTAAATAAATAAATAAATCATTTTGTCAAACTGAGACAATATTCCAGAATGTGTGAAAGTTGAAGGGTTTGTAGAAGTTCGTTTTCTGGGAAATGATTAATGATGTTCTGTTGGGTGTTCTGATCCTGCCACACTCCGACAGGATCTGGATGGTGTATAGGTAGCGCACATCCCTTTGGGGGTTGCATAGTCTGGGTTCGATTCCAACCCGACTATAAACTGCCCGATTGGTGCTTCGCAGGCATCACAAAGTGCATCGTCCCTTGGATGGATTGTAAATGTTAAACCGGGTGGCCGGAATTGGTTAATGGACGTTAACGATCCATAGGTGTCCAAGCCCAGGTGACCAATCACTGACACCTGAACAAATGACAAATTCCTCCACAAATCACCTTCAGTAGAACGTCAGGCCTAACCAGACAGTTCATGAAAGACTTGGGCCAAAAGCTTTTCCTGATGGACCCTACAAAAGTTTTTTTGTTTTTGTTGTATACAGGATCGAGGCTCGTGAAAATAACATTTATCACACGCAAAATCAAACAGGCACACAAAGTATATAATAAGGGGAGCGGTAGACAAGATGGGGAGAGAAGGGGAAGCACACAAACACAACATTTGAGAGCAGGGACATCGGGAGATGTGTGGGAGGGAGAGGGCTTGGGGCGAGGAGGCATGGGAAGGGGGGGGAGCGGGGGGTGGCGGGTAGGGTAGTAGTAGTAGTTAGTACATCAGGTTACTACCATTACCATAGGGCCTATGATCCAAAGTTCAAATAACCATAGTTTCTTATCCATCCTCTCCTAATGCTCTTAGTATTTATCTCAAGGAAACACAGATACCTTCCAAAAAAACACAGATACCTTCCAATAAACACAGATACCTTCCGATAAACACAGATACCTTCCGATAAACACAGATACCTTCCGATAAACACAGATACATTCCGATAAACACAGATACCTTCCGATAAACACAGATACCTTCCGATAAACACAGATACATTCCAATAAACACAGATACCTTCCGATAAACACAGATACCTTCCGATAAACACAAATACCTTCCAATAAACACAGATACCTTCCGATAAACACAGATACCTTCCAATAAACACAGATACCTTCCAATAAACACAGATACCTTCCGATAAACACAGATACCGTCCAATAAACACAGATACCTTCCAATAAACACAGATACCTTCCAATAAACACAGATACCTTCCAATAAACACAGATACCTTCCAATAAACACAGATACCTTCCAATAAACACAGATACCTTCCAATAAACACAGATACCTTCCAATAAACACAGATACCTTCCAATAAACACAGATACCTTCCAACAAACACAGATACCTTCCAATAAACACAGATACCTTCCGATAAACACAGATACCTTCCAATAAACACAGATACCTTCCAATAAACACAGATACTTTCCAATAAACACAGATACCTTCCAATAAACACAGATACCTTCCAATAAACACAGATACCTTCCGATAAACACAGATACCGTCCAATAAACACAGATACCTTCCAATAAACACAGATACCTTCCAATAAACACAGATACCTTCCGATAAACACAGATACCTTCCGATAAACACAGATACCTTCCAATAAACACAGATACCTTCCAATAAACACAGATACCTTCCAATAAACACAGATACCTTCCAATAAATAGATACTTTCTGATAAACACAGATACCTTCCGATAAACACAGATACCTTCCAATGTGAGAGACTTCAATCCGAGGTGCACACACATTCCTCGCTGAACCACAAGTAGAAAATGAAAACTCGTGTCGTATTTTTTGTGAACACATTATTTTATTACTCAATACCTCTCACTGAAAACAAAACCATCACATATACTAGCGGACATACCCACCCTCCGGGTAGGAGTACCCTTCTCAGTTTATCGCAGTACCTGCACCGGAGTATGTGCATCGGAGTACGTGCAAAGGAATAAGTGCCTAAGTATGTGCAGCAGAGTAAGTGCCGGGGTATGTGTGCCGGGGCACGTGTATCGGAACGTGTGCGCCGGAGCGTGTGCGACGGAGCATGTGTGCCGGGGTACGTGTGCTGGAGTACATGCACCGGAGTACATGCACCAGAGTACATGCACCAGAGTACATGCACCAGAGTACATGCACCAGAGTACATGCACCGGAGTTTTTGCCGAAGTTCGTGCTCGAGTATGTGCACCAGAGTAAGGCTGAAGCACATGTTTATCTGCTGGCCTTGGGTGGCCACTTCAGGCCTGTATTGGGATTGGAACCAGAGGTAGAACAAGTGTTTGGAAGCTCTACATAGGCCCAATAACTATTAAATATCAATTTTGGAGTTTGAGTGACATCAGCATTTACTCCATTGCAGTAAGATTAATTTTTTTGCATACCAAGTCGAGGCTCGTGTAAGAGCTAAGACATAGAACATATAATAAAGGGAGCGGGAGACAAGAGGGGGAGAGAGGGAAGCACAACAGTAGAGAACAGGGACATCGGGAGATCTGTGGAAGGGAGAGGGCTAGGGCGAGGTCCACGGGATAAACAAGATGGAAACTACGAGGAATTTCAGGAAAGAAAACGGAATTTGAAGGAGGTGGATTTGCGGTGTATTACAGTTTTTTCCGATTGCATAAACACTAAAATCAAAAGTATTACACAATTATCAAAACCTTACACTCAAGGAGCAAAACATCGGCCCAGATTTGCACCACTATAAGCACAATGTCAGCCTCACACCTTTTACAAAACAATACACACAGTGATTTGCAAAACACTAAACACACTTGTATACATAAGACACAGAAGTATATCATGATGTCACTTCCTTGCAATTCCAAAGCACGGACTGTCAAATTACCACACCTATGAGCCAATCGGTTAAACACAGCCAGCAGGTGCGCAAACACACGATTGCTTAATTGTAGACACACCAATCAGGTTTAAGCACTATAAAAATGCAGCAGGTGAGTTCACCTGTCTTCAACCAAAATGGAAGGAGTCAGAAGAAGAAGAGTGAGGGTGCCAGGGGGAATCCACGGAGGAGGAGGAGGAGAAGGAGGTAGAGGAAGACCTGAAGCAGGAGGAGAACGTGCTCAAAGAAGAAGAGGACCAAATTTATCAAATGAAATTCGCGCAACACTAGTTGACCATGTCGTGAACCACGGATTGGCGCTGAGGGAGGCTGGACTAAGAGTTCAGCCAAATCTTAGCAGATATACAGTGGCATCTGTCATTAGGACATTTCGACAAGAAAACAGGTTTAAAAAAATCTGTCGACAGTTTACAGTAATCAGCTGCTTATTGCATGCACCATATCAGCACTTGTGATACCCCTTCCTGTGACATTCTACAGCAGGTTACATGTATTTTTTTCTACATAGGATTGAGGGTCGAGAACGACAAGGAGGAAGGGGGCCCATGTTCACGCAAGAACAAGAGAGAGAGAGATCATAAACATGGTTTTGGCCAATAATGCTATCAGGCTCAGAGAAATTCAAGCCAACGTTATCGGTGACCATGCCATTTTCAATACTGTCCATCAGGTCTCTCTGTCAACACTGGCACGCATCCTGAAAGGACATCAGGTTCAAATGAAACAAGTTTATCGAGTGCCTGTTGAGCGGAATTCAGAGAGGGTCAAACAGCTGCGGCATGAGTATGTGGAGGTACGTATTGTTCACTTTAGCACTGTGATGTTGCATACTGCACACGTAACCTGTTTACATGTAAATTTACTGTATACTAGATCTATGCTGAACTACACAATCTTGTCTTTCACTGTATTTCAGAGAGTTTTACAGATGGATGCTGAGGAAATCCTGCATGACTTCATATACATAGATGAGGCAGGGTTCAACCTCACAAAAGCAAGAAGGAGAGGCAGAAATATCATTGGCCACAGGGCTATTCTGGGTAACAGCCAAAAAAACGTCAGGGGTTTCTCAGTCGATTTAGACTAATTTTGGTATTCTGAGTCCGAATATCACATTGATTTTGCTCTATCAGGTCAACTTTTTGAGATACAGCCATAGGCCTACCTGACGAGCTATACATATGCTAATATCAGGGGTTTTGAGTTCAATCATATTTTTCTTGAAGAATATATCGAATTACAATGCACAGACACGAATAATATTATAAATAATTAATATATTTGTGTTTATCATAAATTTATGTGTATAAATATGTATAGAATTTATTTAATATTTAATATATTTTTGTGTGAATTTAGGCTAACGAGGGTTATACTTTAGCAAATTTGGGTCATTCTTCCCAAGGACTCCGTAGTGACAATATTGCCTCTTAGATTCTCTCTCATATTCTCATTACCTTAACATTCATTGCCTTTGCCTTAAATTAACTCATTGTGGGCTCAGTGTGTGTTTAGACGTGGAAGTTGGTGCACGCCGGTTTTGTTATGCGGGTTCGTGTCTCTGAGAAAATAGTACAATTATGGCATATTCAGTGGCTATAAATCCTAGTACTAATTTATTAAATTTCTATGTTTCAGTATGAGCGTATTTAAAGAGCAGTAAACGGGGGATTCAGCTTATATTTGTTTATTTTCCTGTTTCGAATTCATCGGGTTTTTAGAACAATAAAGGGAATTCCACAATTAGCCAATCAAATCAATACCTGTCTCACCATTACTCCATAGGAATATATAAATAAAATATAATTCAAAATTTACTTAATTAACCCTTAGCCAATCAAATTGATTCTAAATTTCATTGTCTGACACTCAGCTGCATCTTTCTTCTTTCTTTCAGTTTATTGTGATGGCGTCGGCGCGACGGTCATGCAGGAATAATCCTGACGTGTTCTGCTACATCTGCGGAGAATACACGCTGTCAGGGGACAGGAAGAACATCACAATATTTGTGAAGCGCGCCTACGTGGCTTACTTTAAAGTCAAGCTGGGTGACCAAGATAAGTCCTGGGCACCGCACACGGTGTGCAAGACGTGCGTGGAATACCTCCGGCGGTGGACGAAGGGAGCGAAAACTTCACTGAAGTTTGGGATTCCGATGGTTTGGAGGGAGCCGTTTGACCATGCATCGGATTGTTACTTCTGCGCCATCAATACTACTGGCAGCAACAGGAAGAATCGGCACAGCCTCCAGTACCCCGACCTTCCATCTGCCCGCCGTCCAGTGGCTCACTGCGAAGAAATTCCTGTACCAGCGTTCACACAGCTTCCCGACAGCGACGACGAGGCCACCACTACAGACGAGCAAGGATATACAGAAGAGTTCGAGTATGAAGCACAAGATGGTCCGCAGCTCTTTTCACAATGTGAGCTTAATGATCTGGTTCGGGATCTCAGCTTGTCGAAGACTTCCTCCGAGCTGTTGGCCTCCAGACTCAAAGAGAAAAATCTACTTGGCAAGGACGCGCGTATCACTTTCTTTCGTAGAAGGCATGAGGACTACATGGGCTACTTCTGCCAGGAGGAAGACCTCGTGTACTGCCGAGATATCGCCGGTCTTCTTGTTAAACTCGGCGCTCCTCAATACGATCCGAGAGATTGGCGACTCTTCATTGACAGCTGCAAGCGCTCTTTGAAGTGTGTGCTCCTCCACAACGGGAACCAGTTCGCCTCAATCCCTCTTGCGCACTCCACAACTCTCAAAGAGAAATATGAAGCAGTGAAGTACGTGCTCGACAAAATCCAATATGAGCAGCACAAATGGATCATCTGCGTCGACTTAAAGATGGTGAACTTTCTACTTGGTCAGCAGTCCGGGTTCACGAAGTACCCATGCTTTATATGTATGTGGGACAGTCGAGACAGAGCCCAGCACTATGTAAAGAAAGAGTGGCCGGCGCGAGAGCAGTTAGTACCTGGGGCGAGAAACATCATAAACGAACCTCTTGTTGACCGGGAGAAGATATTGATCCCACCGCTACACATGAAGCTTGGGTTAATGAAACAGTTCACGCGCGCTCTGGACAAGGATGGGAGGTGCTTCAACTACCTGTGCCGAGCCTTTCCTCGACTGACCATTGAGAAGCTGAAGGCCGGCATTTTCGATGGCCCACAGATACGGCAGCTCATAAAAGACACAGAGTTCCAAAACTCCATGAACACCCTAGACTGCGCCGCGTGGAAATCGTTTGTGCAGGTGGTGAACAACTTTCTGGGGAACACGAAGGCAGCAAACCACGCCAGACTCATCAGCAGCATGATAGAGGCCTTCCAAAAACTCGGGTGTTTGATGAGTATAAAGATGCACTTCCTGTTCTCACACATGGAGAGGTTTCCTGAAAACCTTGGGGCGATGAGCGACGAGCAGGGAGAAAGGTTCCATCAGGACATGCGCCAAATGGAGGAGAGGTACCAGGGGAGGTGGGACGCAGTCATGATGGCGGACTACTGCTGGTCGCTGAAGAGAGACAACCAAGCAGCTGCTCACACACGGGAATCGAAGAAACGCCGATTTATGCCGTGAATTCTGAACTTTTGTGTCATGTAACGCTCATACTTATACTAATATTATGATAATTATGCTTATCAAATTTGATGGACTAAATAAAAACTGAATGAATTTGGATACGTTGACTTTTATTTCTTGAGGAAAACGGAAAAAATCGTCAGGGGTTTCTCAGCTGATGATCCGCAGAAATTTTTTTTTTTACGAAAAATCGATTTTTAAAAATATTCTGTAGCAAAAAAACCTGACCTGATTGAGCAAAACCAAGGTCATTTTCGGACTCAGAGCATCAAAATTAGTCTAATTCAGCTGGAAAACCCAGGACGATTTTCAAAACATATTTTTTTGTTACCCATATATAATTGAATCAATGTCCCAGGGCAACGTGGGGGTAACATCACCCTTTGCGCTGCCATTGCACAGACTGGGGTCCTCCTCCGTCATGCCAATATGGGCCCTTACAACACACCTCACATTCTCACATTTTTGGACCGATTGCACAACATCGTCACAGCAGTAAACCAAGTGCACCAGATGCAATACATTGTCGTCTGGGACAATGTGTCGTTCCACCGCTCTGCTCTGGTCCAGAACTGGTTTCAACACCATCCACAGTTTACAGTACAAGACCTTCCACCATACTCTCCGTTTCTAAACCCAATCGAAGAGTTTTTCTCGGCATGGCGGTGGAGGGTTTACGATCTCCGGCCCCAAGCTCAGGTACCCCTCATTCGGGCCATGGAGGAGGCCTGTGACCAAATCGACGCCGCAGCTGTGCAAGGATGGATCCGACATTCGAGACGGTTCTTCCCACGTTGTCTTGCCAATGAGGATATCGCCTGTGATGTTGATGAAATTCTCTGGCCAGATCCAGCTAGGCGAAGAGATAATGTCTAGTATTTTCTGTACTGTATTTTCAGTTGGTTTCAGATTTTTTTTTCTTTTTACTGTAATTGTAACCTGTACTGGATACAGTATTTTATGTTTGTCTGATATTTGCTGAGCTTACAGTGTTATGCACACTACTGTAGTAGCATGAAAACTGGGACATGTTTTGTTGTGATTCTCCATGTTGACATGTTGACTGATTTGGGTATATGGAGAGAAATAAATTATATTTTCATCAGTCTGCAGCATTGGTCTTGTGTAGTGTTTGGTGAATTTATTGTATACTTGCACTTTCTCTGTGTGCTTCCCTTGCAGTACTCTAATCGCTGAGAAGTAGAATTGCTAAAAGTGTTTTAGGTTAGCAACAGCAGAGTGTAACTGGTTCAAACAGAATTAAGTCATATGAAACGTGTGTGTTTCATATGGTAACAAAATATGGTTTTTATAAATTAGTGTATAGTTTTTACAAGAGTGTTTCATTTTAAAAAGGATCTGAGGTGTTCTGCCACTTGTGTGTGTGGTTGTGTGAATTGTGTGTCGTGTTTTGACAAAATTGGCCCTGTTTTCAAAATCGTGTTTAAGCAATCGAAAAAAACTGTAACGGGGGTAGAAAAGATCAAGGTTTTGGTTGGGGGGAAGATAAGAGATGGTGGTGAACAGCTGTTTTTAAGACCTGGAGGGAGGAGTGGGATTTAAGAGAGTGAGGGAGTTTGTTCCAGAGGTGGGAGAAAAGAGGGATGAAGGAGTGAAGGTGAGCAGAGAGTCTTGATTTTGGCAGTTTAACCATAAGAGGGTTGCTGGCAGATCTTGTGCGACAGGAGGAATATTAGGGGGACAGAGCCCAGAGAGAGCTGGGGGAGCAAGGCCGGAGAGGAGTCGGTAGAAGACAGAAAGACCACCAACCTGCCTGCGGTGAGTGAGTGAAAGGCCCTCGGAGTTAGCTTCATCGTGGGAGCTTCCAATGATCCTGAAAGGTTTGGTTTCTACAGCGTGAAGCCGAGCTAGGTGTGAGGCAGGAGCACCAGCCCGGAGGGGAGAGCCAAGATTTGTAAAATACCAATTTAAAATTAAATCTAGACTAACCTCCTTTTGTATCACTCATCGACAAGAGCTCAAATCTTATTGACGTAAACATTTTATTTGGTACTAAAAGATAACGATGGATATTCGTCAATATTTACCTCGGCCATCGAAGGTGTATGGGGGTTACATTTTCACCCTGTTTGTCTGTCTATTTTTTAATGTTGAAGGCTCCAGTCACGGACTATAGTCCTCATCGAAGCTAGGCCTCAAATAAAAGAGCTGCATTGATAAAAAAAAAAGTGAAGAAAGAGAGAATAGTCTGAGAGTTTTAGAGGAAGTAACAAAAATCTGCTTTTTGAAAATGGGAAGGTCATAAGTGTTTGGAAAAACATGTGAAGGTAAAGAGTTCCAGAGTTTGGCAGTGGAGGGGAAGAAAGAAACATCATAACGGGCCACCCTTGAGTTGCCAATGGCCACACAATAATCATGTGATGTCGAGGCTTGTCGAGTATTCCGTGGTCTCGCTAATGGCGGAGGTGTGCAGGCAGCAAGTTCTTGGGAGCAGAAACCGAAGTAATATCTGTAGAAAAGAGCAAGAGAGCCAACTTTGCGACGTAAATTGAGCAGGTCGAGTTCTGAGGTCAGATTGGGAGAGTTGATAAGTCGGATTACTTTGGATTCAATTCCGTCCAGTAAGTTTGTGGAGCTAGAACCTCCCCAGATGTGAGAGCAGTACTCCATACAAGGCCGAATCAATCCTTTATATCGTTGAAGCAACAGTTGAGAGAAGAAGAATCTTCGACATCTGAACAGGATTCCTAGTGTCTTTGAGGCAGACTTAGCTATTTGTGTAATGTGGGGATTCCAGGATAAATTTGATATGAGGGTAATACCTAGTAAGTTTATTGAATCACATAGTGTAATTGTGGAGCTTTCAAAGGAGAATTGGAGAGTTGAGAGGAGTTTTAGAGAGAGAGAGATGGGAATAAATTTAGTTTTAGAAGCTTTAAACTTAACTTGATTACATTTTCCCCACTGGGAAATCTAAAAACTAATTATAGCACGATATCTCACCAAGTTAAAGCGGCGTCGCAGGCTGTTTGTCGCACCAAGCAGGCCAAGCAGGCTGTTTGTCGTTAAAGACGGCAAAAAGGGTTGGCGTCAGGAAGGGCATCCGGCCGTAAAACATTGCTTCAAAAAGGGGACCAAAAAAACAACAACAACCACGGTTCCCGAAAAAGGCCGGGCAGGCCGAAAGGCCGAAAGGCAGGCCAAGCAGGCTGTTTGTCGTTAAAGGCAGCAAAAAGGGTTGGCGTCAGGAAGGGCATCCGGCCGTAAAACATTGCTTCAAAAAGGGGACCAAAAAAACAACAACAACCACGGTTCCCGAAAAAGGCCAACCCCCGCTTGCGGGGAAAAATGGCCTCTAAAGGTGGTTATCTCACCAAGTTGTGGACAGAATATGACAAAACTTGGTGGATTTGTTGGTTAGGTGATAAGAACAAGGCAAGTAGAGTTTGGTTCGGGTCCGGATCCAGATTCGGCCGATCAGTGGCGAGAAAACATAAATTGTTCAGTCTCGGGGAGGTATGTATGCTCTCTACCGAGTACCGTTCTAGTTGTACTTGGTTCAGGATGTTTTGGGGGATCATAGCTATTTCTAAGCAGCATTTTGGATGTCTCAAACCACACAATCTCAGACCGTCATTCTGGGTGGATTGTCAAACTAACACATCCCATCCATGTTCTTGCTTGATCAGCCAATCAAAGTGATTCAGTCTCAAATATTGGCCTCATCAGCCACAACCTCTCCTGGGCTCACTATATGTCATTACTGGCAAAGGTACCCAGCGTTGCTGGGTAACACGAAGTCGCTTCCTGACGGGAATATGAAGCGGGGGGGGGGCGTAGGGGGAGCAGGGCTTGAGAAGGGAGAGAGGAGGGGAAGGGGAGCGGGAGGGGGAGGTGGGAGGAGTTGAGGGGATGGGAGGAAGGACGTGAGGGGATAGAATGGAGGGGAGGAAAGGGGAGAGACAGAGAGAGATGGGGGGAGGGAAGAGAGGGCAGAGCAGGGAGAGACAGAGAGGAGTGGGCAGGGAGGGAGAAGGAGAGAAATAGGAAGAGGAAGAGAGAGAGAAGGGGGTGAGGCGAGCTGGGAATGGAGAGGGAGAGGGAGAGGCAGCTGGGAATGGAGAGGGAGAAGGGAGCGAGGGAGAGGGAGGTGAGGAGAGATGGGAATGGAGAGGGAGAGGCAGCTGGGAATGGAGAGGGAGAGGCAGCTGGGAATGGAGAGGGAGAGGGGAGCGAGGTGAGGAGAGCTGGGAATGGGGAGGAAGAGGAAGAGGGAGGGGGAGAGGGAGGGGGAGGGGGAGAGGGAGGGGGAGGGGGAGAGGGAGGGGGAGAGGGACGGGGAGGGGGAGAAGGAGGGGGAGGGGGAGGGGGAGGGGGAGGGGGAGGGGTGGAAGAGAGCGAAATTCACTCTTCCTCATACGTGCATGGCGATTTCATTATAATCATGCCAGTTGGTCTGGGTGTCGGTACCTCTCTCACCTGCCATGGCACCTCAGCAAAGGACTGCTGCGACTCATTGAGACACGCAATCAAATAAATTTCACAACTTTCACAAAGACAGAACATAATAAATCACAAGGAATTTCAAGAACAGAAGACGCACGAGAGATCATCAGAATGGCCCAATCAGAAATCTGAGCATTCGGAGGAGTCAGCGAGGGGTGGTTTCGCCTCTCATGTACGTAATAAATAGATGACTCGGGCGACAACCGAGCGAGAAACAACTAAAATACGAAATTCGAAAACAGGACCGATTCACCTCATTTGCTTAATCTCTCTTCAGCACTAATATAACAAACGAATTTCATTCACCTCGGTTAAACCTTCACAACTTTAATCGATCGATCACTCGTCATTCCTTCCTTTTCTCTATCAATCCTTCACCTCCCTCCGATTTACATTCCGACATTTTTTTCAATCTTACCTGTCAACCTTTATTCATTTTGCATTTTCAGGTAAGTGAGCTTCGTACGTGAGTTAAATGAACGATCATTCACTCAGTCTTTAATCCTTCATTGCCTCAAACACCAGTTTAACTTGATCCTTCACTTTAGGTCTCAATCATTCTCACGCTATTTATAACTTTATATTAATGTTCAAATTATTAAAAATCCTACATTTCGTTCACGTTTAATAGTCCATTCCGTTTTCAATCGTTTACTTCACCTCTACTCCTCCTTCCCCTCGAACCGTTTGCACTTCCTTCCAGACGAGGCGGCCGTAGACACGAACGAAGCTGCTTGTTTTCGGGCGGGAGAAGGTGGTCCTGGGCTGGGCCACGCCGACCATGCGGCTCACCTGAAGGTTCTGCTCTTCCGGTGCGATGCGCGGCTCGTCGTGACTGCATGGACAAACTCAAACGGACAGACAGACAGATTCGGACGGACGGACAAACCGGAACACTCAAAGGTGCAGACAGACGGACAAAACGGAACACACATATGTAGATAGACAGAGGGACAAACAGAACACGCACAGGTGCAGACAGACGGCAGAATAATACGGAACACGCACAAGTGCAGACAGACAAACAGACAGACGGTAGAATAATACGGAACACGCACAGGTGCAGACAGACGGGCGGACAAAACGGAACACACGTGTAGATAGACAGAGGGACAAACAGAACACGCACAGGTGCAGACAGACTGACGAACAAAACGGAACACGTACAGGTGCAGACAGACAAACATGACGGAACACGCGCAAGCGTAGACAGATTGCCGAACAATACGAAATTCACACAGGTGCAGACAGACGGACCAACATAACAGAACACTAACAGGTGCAGACAGACAGACAGACGGACAGATGGACGGATGAACAAAATGGAATACGTACAGGTGCAGACAGACGGATGGACAAAACGAAACACACACGTGCAGACAGACGAACAAACAAAACAGAACACGCACAGATGCAGACTGACAGATGGACTCGTGTAGAATGGTGGACACGGACGGTGCGGAAAGGCGAGTTCGTCGGACACGATAATGTTACAAGTGGAGATACATTTTATTTTAGTATTTCGTTGAGGAAGATTTTGTGGGGTGTTTGTGAAAGGTAAATGTAATAAGTACTATATTTATTACTGGCTGAGGTACCCGGCTTTGCCCGGGTTGAATAAGAATAATACAAATACTGTATATGATGAAAAGAACATGTATATTTTAGAGCAATATCACAGTACATTTCCGACATGACGTTTTTTCAATTTTCAATTTCTCAAAACCTCTGGGTATACAACATTTCTGGTTTTCTTACTTGGTGCCAAGACATAAAGATTGCTTGGTTTTCCAACCCTCGAGCAGCCCACGTACAGCTGGCCATGGGCAAACACTTGTTCTGTGAAGTTCAGGCCTACAACCTTCATTGATTGCCCCTGCGCCCTGTTGATGGACATAGCAAAACATAGCCTGATGGGGAACTGAATCCTCTTGAAGGAGACTGGAAGGTCAGGTGGAATAAGTGGTATCCTTGGAATGAATACTTTCTCTCCTCTGTATTGTCCTGAGAGGATGGTTGCCTCTAGGACATGCGGCATCATTTGCTGGTTTGTCAATCATGTTCCATTACACAGCTTTGGTGGATCAAGATTCCTTAGAAGCATGATTGGTGCTCCCACCTTGAGAATCAACCTGTGTGTTGGGAGTCCTTGAGGCTGACGACTGTTGAGAAACTCAGTTGGGAGGTTGACTGCCTGATCTTCATCTGTCACTTTGGCAAGAGAATCATAATTCTTTCATGACCGGGCAGCGAACGTCATTATGTGCGACATTACGTCACTCCAACGGACGTGAAAACATTTGTTTTCCTTAGAAATATATTTAAAATAAATAAAATAGTACATAAATTAACAATAAAAGAAGCTTAAAAACAATTTAAAATACAATAAAAAGCACATTAAAAATATATAAATATGTACGTACAGTATACTGTACGTACGCGCAACCGCTGATTCTCATTCAAAACAGAGGCAACGTACAGTATTCCTTTACTGTGTCTGTGTTAGCCATGGGTCCGAAGAAGGATAATGCTAGTGTTTCCAAGCGTAATGTGGTTACGATGGACGATAAGGTAAATCTGATTAAAAGGTATGGAAAAGGTGGAAAAGTGTCGGTGATAGCGCATAGACCTTATCGCGAATCGGAACCGCAATGCGTCATGGGATCGGAAAGGGGCAATAGCGCCGCCACAAACTACACCATGGAATTGCAGCTGGCCCGGTTTTTTAAACCATTGATATTAAAATAAAAAGTAGTCTATAACCACCAGAATTTTATGCTGATTCCGAATCTGTGTCTAAAACTTTTCTCCGATGTGTAGTTCTTGAGTTATAAGCACATATCCAGACAGACACACACACACTCACACAGACACTCCTCCTTTATTTATATAGAAGATATTTGGTGTAATAAGTTGACGTAATAAGTACCATATTTATTATATTAGGTGTAATAAGTTAATGTAATAAGTACTATATTTATTATATTAAGTGTAATAAGTTAATGTAATAAGTACGATATTTATTATATTAAGTGTAATAAGTTAATGTAATAAGTACGATATTTATTATATTAAGTGTAATAAGTTAATGTAATAAGTACGATATTTGTTATATTAAGTGTAATAAGTTAATGTAATAAGTACCATATTTATTATATTAGGTGTAATAAGTTGATGTAATAAGTACGATATTTATTATATTAAGTGTAATAAGTTAATGTAATAAGTACCATATTTATTATATTAGGTGTAATATGTTGATGTAATAAGTACCATCTATATTATATTAGGTGTAATATGTTGATGTAATAAGTACTATATTTATTATATTAGGTGTAATAAGTTAATGTAATAAGTACTATATTTATTATATTAGGTGTAATAAGTTAATGTAATAAGTACTATATTTATTATATCAGGTGTAATATGTTGATGTAATAAGTACTATATTTATTGTATTAGGTGTAATAAGTTAATGTAATAAGTACTATATTTATTATATTAGGTGTAATAAGTTAATGTAATAAGTACTATATTTATTATATTAGGTGTAATATGTTGATGTAATAAGTACTATATTTATTGTATTAGGTGTAATATGTTGATGTAATAAGTACCATATTTATTATATTAGGTGTAATAAGTTAATGTAATAAGTACTATATTTATTATATTAGGTGTAATATGTTGATGTAATAAGTACTATATTTATTATATTAGGTGTAATATGTTGATGTAATAAGTACCATATTTATTATATTAGGTGTAATATGTTGATGTAATAAGTACCATCTATATTATATTAGGTGTAATATGTTGATGTAATAAGTACTATATTTATTATATTAGGTGTAATAAGTTAATGTAATAAGTACTATATTTATTATATTAGGTGTAATAAGTTAATGTAATAAGTACTATATTTATTATATCAGGTGTAATATGTTGATGTAATAAGTACTATATTTATTGTATTAGGTGTAATAAGTTAATGTAATAAGTACTATATTTATTATATTAGGTGTAATAAGTTAATGTAATAAGTACTATATTTATTATATTAGGTGTAATATGTTGATGTAATAAGTACTATATTTATTGTATTAGGTGTAATAAGTTAATGTAATAAGTACTATATTTATTATATTAGGTGTAATAACTTAATGTAATAAGTACTATATTTATTATATTAGGTGTAATAAGTTAATGTAATAAGTACTATATTTATTATATTAGGTGTAATAAGTTAATGTAATAAGTACTATATTTATTGTATTAGGTGTAATAAGTTAATGTAATAAGTACGATATTTATTATATTAGGTGTAATAAGTTAATGTAATAAGTACCATATTTATTATATTAGGTGTAATAAGTTGATGTAATAAGTATGATATTTATTATATTAAGTGTAATAAGTTAATGTAATAAGTACGATATTTATTATATTAAGTGTAATAAGTTAATGTAATAAGTACCATATTTATTATATTAGGTGTAATATGTTGATGTAATAAGTACGATATTTATTATATTAAGTGTAATAAGTTAATGTAATATGTACCATATTTATTATATTAGGTGTAATATGTTGATGTAATAAGTACTATATTTATTGTATTAGGTGTAATAAGTCAATGTAATAAGTACTATATTTATTATATTAGGTGTAATAAGTTAATGTAATAAGTACTATATTTATTGTATTAGGTGTAATAAGTTAATGTA
Source organism: Myxine glutinosa (assembly GCF_964187855.1). Taxonomy (NCBI): domain Eukaryota; kingdom Metazoa; phylum Chordata; class Myxini; order Myxiniformes; family Myxinidae; genus Myxine; species Myxine glutinosa. The sequence continues at coordinate 122,999,783 of NC_136265.1, forward strand.
ATAAGTTCGATATTTATTATATTAAGTGTAATAAGTTAATGTAATAAGTACCATATTTATTATATTAGGTGTAATAAGTTGATGTAATAAGTACGATATTTATTATATTAAGTGTAATAAGTTAATGTAATAAGTACGATATTTATTATATTAAGTGTAATAAGTTAATGTAATAAGTACCATATTTATTATATTAGGTGTAATAAGTTGATGTAATAAGTACGATATTTATTATATTAAGTGTAATAAGTTAATGTAATAAGTACCATATTTATTATATTAGGTGTAATATGTTGATGTAATAAGTACGATATTTATTATATTAAGTGTAATAAGTTAATGTAATAAGTACCATATTTATTATATTAGGTGTAATATGTTGATGTAATAAGTACGATATTTATTATATTAAGTGTAATAAGTTAATGTAATAAGTACCATCTATATTATATTAGGTGTAATATGTTGATGTAATAAGTACTATATTTATTATATTAGGTGTAATAAGTTAATGTAATAAGTACTATATTTATTATATTAGGTGTAATATGTTGATGTAATAAGTACTATATTTATTGTATTAGGTGTAATAAGTTAATGTAATAAGTACTATATTTATTATATTAGGTGTAATAAGTTAATGTAATAAGTACTATATTTATTATATTAGGTGTGATATGTTGATGTAATAAGTACTATATTTATTGTATTAGGTGTAATAAGTTAATGTAATAAGTACTATATTTATTATATTAGGTGTAATAACTTAATGTAATAAGTACTATATTTATTATATTAGGTGTAATAAGTTAATGTAATAAGTACTATATTTATTATATTAGGTGTAATAAGTTAATGTAATAAGTACTATATTTATTGTATTAGGTGTAATAAGTTAATGTAATAAGTACTATATTTATTATATTAGGTGTAATAAGTTAATGTAATAAGTACTATATTTATTGTATTAGGTGTAATAAGTTAATGTAATAAGTACTATATTTATTATATTAGGTGTAATATGTTGATGTAATAAGTACGATATTTATTATATTAAGTGTAATAAGTTAATGTAATAAGTACGATATTTATTATATTAAGTGTAATAAGTTAATGTAATAAGTACCATATTTATTATATTAGGTGTAATAAGTTGATGTAATCAGTATGATATTTATTATATTAAGTGTAATAAGTTAATGTAATAAGTACGATATTTATTATATTAAGTGTAATAATTTAATGTAATAAGTACCATATTTATTATATTAGGTGTAATATGTTGATGTAATAAGTACGATATTTATTATATTAAGTGTAATAAGTTAATGTAATATGTACCATATTTATTATATTAGGTGTAATATGTTGATGTAATAAGTACTATATTTATTGTATTAGGTGTAATAAGTTAATGTAATAAGTACTATATTTATTATATTAGGTGTAATAAGTGAATGTAATAAGTACTATATTTATTGTATTAGGTGCAATAAGTTAATGTAATAAGTTCGATATTTATTATATTAAGTGTAATAAGTTAATGTAATAAGTACCATATTTATTATATTAGGTGTAATAAGTTAATGTAATAAGTACTATATTTATTATATTAGGTGTAATAAGTTAATGTAATAAGTACTATATTTATTATATTAAGTGTAATAAGTTAATGTAATAAGTACCATATTTATTATATTAGGTGTAATAAGTTGATGTAATAAGTACGATATTTATTATATTAAGTGTAATAAGTTAATGTAATAAGTACGATATTTATTATATTAAGTGTAATAAGTTAATGTAATAAGTACCATATTTATTATATTAGGTGTAATAAGTTGATGTAATAAGTACGATATTTATTATATTAAGTGTAATAAGTTAATGTAATAAGTACCATATTTATTATATTAGGTGTAATATGTTGATGTAATAAGTACGATATTTATTATATTAAGTGTAATAAGTTAATGTAATAAGTACCATATTTATTATATTAGGTGTAATATGTTGATGTAATAAGTACGATATTTATTATATTAAGTGTAATAAGTTAATGTAATAAGTACCATATTTATTATATTAGGTGTAATATGTTGATGTAATAAGTACTATATTTATTGTATTAGGTGTAATAAGTTAATGTAATAAGTACTATATTTATTATATTAGGTGTAATAAGTTGATGTAATGAGTACTATATTTATTATATTAGGTGTAATAAGTTAATGTAAAAAGTACTATATTTATTTTATTAGGTGTAATAAGTTAATGTAATAAGTACTCTTTTATTTTATTATTATTATTATTTTTTGTATACTGAATCGAGGCTCGTGAAAGAGCTGACATTTATTTCACAAACAAATCAACCAGACAAACAAAATATATAAAAAGAGGGAGCGGAAGACAAGAGAAGGGGAAGCACACAAACACTTGAGGGCACACAACATTTAAGAGCAGGGAGATGTGTGGGAGGGAGAGTGCTTGGGGGGAGGGGGGTGGCAGAAGTATCAAACACAAGGACACCAAGGACTTCCAGGACAGAAGTTGATATTTCAAAAAAGTGGAATTGGGGTGAAATTAGCCGGGATAGAAAAGATCAATGTTTTGGATGGGGGAAGATAAGAGATGGTGGTGAACAGCTGTTTTAAAGACCTGGAGGGTGGAGTGGGATTGAAGAGAGTGAGGGAGTTTGTTCCAGAGGCGGGAGAAAAGAGGAATGAAGGAGTGAAGGTGAGCAGAGAGTCTTGATTTTGGCAGTTTAACCATAAGAGGGTTGCAGGCAGATCTTGTGCGACCTGTCGGAATATTTGCTGGACAGAGCCCAGAGAGAGCTGGGGGGGGGGGGGGGGCAAGGCCAGAGAGGAGTCGGTAGACGACTGAAAGACCACCAACCTGCCTGCGGTGAGTGAGTGAGAGGCCCTTGGAGTTAGCTTCATCGCGGGAGATTCCAATGATTCTGAATGTTTTGGTTTCAACAGCGTGAAGACGAGCTAGGTGTGAGGCAGGTGCACCAGCCCAGAGGGGAGAGCAGTATTCCATTGAGCTGCGGATGAAAGTCTTGTATGTGGTGAGGAGCTCAGGTGTGCCAAGGAAGGACTTCGCACGACGGATGATGCCCAGTCGGCGACTGGCTTTGGAGGCCAGATTTGAAATGTGGTTTTCCCAGGATAGATCATGGCAGATCGTTAGACCCAAAAGCTTGAGTGACAGAACTTCTTGGAGAGGATTATTCAGAAAGTGGATGGGAGGGTTGTCCAGTCGGTCTTTTCGGAGAGACATCGTAAGAGTGTGAGATTTGTCAGGATTGAAAGACATGTTCCACTTGTTTGCCCAGTCTGTGATTTTGTCCAGGTCTGCAGAGAGTGAGGAGGCTGCAGACTGCCGATCTGAGGGATGAAGAATGGAGCGACAGAGAGTGGAGTCATCAGCAAAGAGATAGAGGATTTTCAAGAGAGTCAGAGAGATCATTGATGAAGACCAGAAAAAGCACAGGGCCCAGAACACTGCCTTGTGGAACTCCAGCCTGAACAGGAAGAGGAGATGAGAGAAACCCATTCAGGGCCACACGTTGACTACGACTAGAGAGGAAGTCCGCCAGCCATGCGTGGAGATTTCCATGGATACCAAAAGAGGAGAGTTTGGTGAGCAGAGCGGGGTGCCAGACCGTATCGAAGGCACGTGATATGTCAAGGGAGACAGCTCTAATTTCCTGTTTGGCATTGAGGACATCCATCCATTGTTGAGAAAGCAGAAGCAGCATGTCCAGAGTAGAGTGACCAGGTCTGAAACCAAATTGATGATCAGAGATCAAGCCATTGGAGAAGAGGAAATATTTCATATCTGAAGCAATGATGGATTCCATGACTTTGCTGATAATTGGGAGAAGGCTGATTGGTCTGTAGTTGCTGGGATCTGTTTTTGCACCTTTTTTGTGCAAAGCGGTGATGTTGGCAGATTTCCAAGCAGATGGCAGATGACCTTGAGCAAAAGAGAGGGTGAAGAGAACAGAGAGAGGGAGTGAAAGAGCGGAAGAACAGGATTTTAGGACCCGTGGGCTGATGCCGTCAGGTCCAGTTGCAGAATCAGAGTCGAGGGTTGACAGAAACTTTTCCACCTTGTCAGGAGGAAAGGACACAGAATCCAGGAGCAGCTGGGTACGACTGGGTACGGTGGGTACAGAGAGGGATGGGTTTGGGACACAAGATGTAGAGGCAAACACAGAGTTGAGGCATTCAGCTTTTTCACGTGCGGAATCAGCCGTGTGGCCGTTTGAGGTGAGGGAGGGGATGGAGGGGGAACAAACACCAGAAACAGATTTGACCAGACGCCACCAGGATTTGGAAGAGGGAGACAGATAAGAGAGTTCTGTCCTGAGAACGGAGAGATATTGTTTCCTGGCTCTCCTGAGGGTGGACACACACTTGTTTTGGGCTTTGTGAAAGGAAATGAGATTTCCTTCCGTTGGATTTGCTTTCCAGGAGACGAAAGCAAGTTGTTTCTGGGCAATAGCCTCACCACAAGAATCCGTGTACCATGGACGGGAGGAAGGGTATGACAACTGAAGACGAGATTGGATAAATCTGTGCATGAGAGAGAGCAATTTACTTTGGAAGAATTCCCAGGATGAGTTGATGTCAGAGGCGGTAGAGATGGGAGACCAGTCCAGATGATTGATGGCTGCTTGAAGACCGTGCCAGTTGGCCTGAGTGAAATGCCAGACTCGTCGACGCTGAGGAGGCTCTCTGAGAATGGTCAGAGAGATGTCCACTTTAACAAGCACATGATCAGATGAGCCGATTGGAGCAGAAGAAGAGCAGCAGACATTTTCAGGGAAGTTTGTCATAACCAATACCATAAGTCATAACCATAACCAATGTCATGCATTTTAAGGCCATTTTCCCTGCTAGAGCGGGGGTTAGCCTTGCGGTCCCCATGACAATCTTCTCTATTTTGCCCTATTTTCTGCATCTCTCCTTGTTAACCCCCTTGCCCACATTTCTTGTTCCACCATCTTTAGCCAAGTCTTTCTCGGTCTTCCCCGTCCTCTACTTCGTTCTACATTCATTTCCATCACTCTTCTCATCCAGTCACTTTAATCCTTCCTCAACACATGACCAAACCATCTCAACCTGTTCCTCTTCACAGCATCAATCACAGGCTCTATCCCCATCATCTTTCGCAATTCATCATTTGTCTTCCTCTCTCTCAACGATACTCCGCACATCCACCGAACCATTCGCATTTCCACCCTTTCCAGCCTTCGTTGCTGCTCTACATTCATGACCCATGTCTCGCTCCCATAAATCATAACACTTCTCACACATGCAGCATACACCTTTCCCTTCAGCTTCAACGACACTCCCCTCCTCATCAGCACGCCACTCAGTTCCCGAAACGTCTTCCATGCACATCTCACTCTAGCATCCGTTGCCGAGTCTGATCCACCTTCTCCATTCAGCATGTCTCCGACGTAGCAAAATGTTTTCACACCTTCCAGCTTCACGCCGTCTCCAAGATCCAACTCAACATTTCCTCCAACTGCAGCTCCCTCTGTGCACACCTTACATTTGAATGTAGCTGCCACACTGGTTAATGACCCGCTCAGACCACTACATTTTTGATGAACCCACTCAGCGCACATTGTACATTGAATGGAGTTCACTCCGACACCCTTCCTGCACACACAGCACATGGCCACTTCCCAGTTCTTTCAACCTCACCGCATGCTTTACCACTTGCCATCACCTTCGTCTTTCCTATATTCACCTTCAGACCTTTTGTCTCCATACATTCCTTCCACTTGTTCATCTTTTCCTTCAGTCCATCCATACTTTCCGCAATCAACACCAGATCATCTGCATATAACAACTCCCACGGTAAACCCTCCTTTATGTTCTGAGCCAGCACCTTCATCACAGCTACAAATAGTAGTGGACTTAGTACCGACCCCTGATGCACTCCCACCTTCACCTCAAACTAACCACTGTTGCCGTCCTTTGTCCTTACAGCTGTGCGCTCTCTTTTGTACATTGCCATCACTACTCTGATCAATCATTCCTCCACTTCTAACTTCCTCAATGCCCATGTCACTACTTCACGTGGAACCCTATCGAATGCTTTCTCCAGATCAACAAACCCAAGAAACAACTTCTTCCTCTTCTCCATGTACTTCTCCTGCAACTGCCTCACAATAAAGAGCGCGTCTGTCGTTCCTCTATATTGAGGTTCTGTCCTCTATATCTAGTTCCTCTATATAGCGTGTCTATATTTATTATATTTGGTGTAATAAGTTGATGTAATAAGTACTATTATTTATTATATTTGGTGTAATAAGTTGATGTAATAAGTACTATATTTATTATATTTGGTGTAATAAGTTGATGTAATAAGTACTATATTTATTATATTTGGTGTAATAAGTTGATGTGATAAGTACTATTATTTATTATATTTGGTGTAATAAGTTGATGTAATAAGTACTATATTTATTATATTTGGTGTAATAAGTTGATGTAATAAGTACTATATTTATTATATTTGGTGTAATAAGTTGATGTAATAAGTACTATATTTATTATATTTGGTGTAATAAGATGATGTAATAAGTACTATATTTATTATATTTGGTGTAATAAGTTGATGTAATAAGTACTATATTTATTATATTTGCTGTAATAAGTTGATGTAATAAGTACTATATTTATTATATTTGGTGTAATAAGTGTTGGGCAAGCACTATATTTATGTGAGAAGGGGGAGAATTGGGCCCAGGGGGATTATTATAGGAGAATTCATGTTGGGTCACACGATCAACAGTGGGTTCTTTAAACTTTAGTGAATCATCAACACAAGTGAGGTTTTTACAGAAAACATTTTTTTTATTCGGGAGTGCAACACAGCAAAGAGGAGCCAAACGGCCTCGTTTCCTTGTTTAACCCGACATTAACTTTGTACAGGTTCCTGCAACCAATTCCTAACCTCAGTGCAATCTCGTGGGGAATGTGGACTCTTTCTAGCTCGTGTTACTTTCCAATCTGCATTCGCAATATAAATATTCAGAAATTCAAGTGGTTTGATTGACAGAATCACTTTCCAACGTGGAAACAACAACAACAACAACATGCATTTTAAAGGCCATTTTCCCTGCTAGAGCGGGGGTTAGCCTTGCGGTCCCCATGACAATCTTCTCCATTTTGCCCTATTTTCTGCATCTCTCCTTGTTAACCCCCTTGCCTGCATTTCTTCTTCCACCATCTTTAGCCAAGTCCCTCTCGGTCTTCCCCGCCCTCTACTTCCTTCTACACCCACCCCCACCACTCCTCTCAACCAGCCACTCTCATCCTTCCTCAACACATGACCAAACCATCTCAACCTGTTCCTCCTCACAGCATCAACCACAGGCTCCACTCCCATCATCTTTTGCAATTCATCATTTGTCTTCCTCTCTCTCAACGATACTCCGCACATCCGTCGAACCACTCGCATCCCCACCCCCTCCAACCCCCGCTGCTGCTCCACGTTCACCACCCATGTCTCGCTCCCACAAATCACAACACTTCCCACACATGCAGCATACACCTCTCCCTTCAGCCTCAACGACACCCCCCTCACCATCAGCACATCACTCAATTCCCGAAACTTCTTCCATGCACATCTCACTCGAGCAACCGTTGCCGAGTCTGATCCACCTTCTCCATTCAGCATGTCTCCGAGGCAGCAAAATGTCTTCACACCCTCAAGCCCCACGCCGTCTCCAAGATCCAACCCAACATCCCCTCCATCCGCAGCTCCCTCCGTGCACACCCCACACCCGAATGTAGCTGCCACACTGGTTAATGACCCTCTTAGACCACTACATTTTTGATGAACCCACTCAGCGCACATTGTACACTGAATGGAGTTCACTCCGACACCCTTCCTACACACAGCACAGGGCCACTTCCCAGTTCTTTCCACCTCACCACATGCTTTACCACCTGCCATCACCCTCGTCCCTCCGATATTCACCCTCAGACCCCTTGTCTCCATACATTCCCTCCACGTGCTCATCCTCTCCTTCAGTCCATCCACACCCTCCGCAATCAACACCAGATCATCTGCACACAACAACTCCCACGGTAAACCCTCCCTCACGTTCTGAGCCAGCACCTCCATCACAGCTACAAATAGTAGTGGACTCAGTACCGACCCCTGATGCACTCACACCCCCACCCCAACCCACCACTGTTCCCGTCCCCCGTCCCCACAGCTGTGCGCGCTCTTTTGTACATTGCCATCACTACTCTGATCAACCACTCCTCCACTCCCAACCTCCCCAATGCCTATGTCAATACTTTGCACGGAACCCGATCGAATGCCCTCTCCAGATCAACAAACCCAAGAAACAACTTCCTCCTCCTCTCGATGTACTTCTCCAACGTGGAAGTGCAAGGCAATCTACTCCCGCTCTCCCGACCGAGGTGGAGACCTGACAGATGACGGTCGATTGGCCAAAACACAGTTATTTCGTGTTTTGACATCAATTAGATCTATAATTGAAAGTTTTTTTAAATTGCAATGTGGACCTTCCGCGTATGGAAATAATGCGGTACTACCCGTTTCAGGGGAAATTGGTCCAGGGGGTTGGAAATGCATTAGGACCAAACAACTTGTATAATGGTTCGAGCGTCCGCTCTGAGTGTGGAAGGTCAGTGGTTTAAACCTCAGTTGAGTCGTACTCGTTCCAGACTTAAAACACGGTACATGTTGCGTATTTGCTTTAAGCTCAGCATTCAAAAGGATAGAGCACGGAGAAACAACGCTGGGAAGGCAATGTCAAAACGCACAGTATGTAACCCTTGCCAAGAAACTGCTATGGTAGCACCTATGCTCTGTAAAGATTACGGTACAGTACATCAGGTGTAGTGGGGCATATGGGACATCAAAATCAAATTTTATATGTATATATGCGCCTGGGTGATGAAATTGGAGCAAGGTGGGTTATGTGTGTTGAGAGTATAATCGAAGCCTAGATGTTAAGCATAAAATCAAAGCTTGGTGTTATCGGCCCACTTTGTCATTTTTCAGCCTGTTTTAGATTTCCTGAAACAACTTTGACCTCTTGTTCTCCAAATCATTTCGGTTTTTTGGAGTTTGTATATTTTTATGTGCCTTTAAGGTTGAACAATGGTGGCACCCAACAATTTATAAATATTTTAATCTTGCTATTTATTCTATTCCACCACTCTCCCCATCACTGACCTTCAATGAAACGAGCAGTTATGGCTGTGCGTGCCTTTGAGCTGATCTCAGCTGTTGAGCGGGGTCAGCTGATCAGTCCTGCAAACACCAGCAGCCCGCCAGCCACGATCTCCTGCCTGGATGCCTGTGGTCCTAACCTCTATGTCGGAACTACAACTGGATGGTTGAGCCGCTTCAGCCTGACAGAACCAGGCGCCCACAGTGAGGCTCAGTTGAGGACTCTGAGGAACTGTGAGCGACGTCTTAGCTCCAAAGACGGTGTTCGCTGCATCCGTGCCACGTCTGCAATCAGCCGATTGCTGGTTCTCTGTGAGGGATGCTTAACCACGCTGGACATTGAAACACTTGAGCCTGGTGGTAGTAGTAGTAGTAGTAGTAGCAGTAGTGGTGGTGGTGGTGGTGGTGGATCAGGAACTAGTGCAAGCGGGAGCTCAGGGCCGCGGGTTCGTGGGGTGGCAGCTTTTTGTGTGAATGAGCGGCCAATCGCAGCTGTTGGTGAAGACCCTTTCTGTGTGGAAATCTGTACTGTGAACATAAAGCGGCGCACAATTCAGGTATCTAATTTTCTTTTATCAATGAGGCCGAGGAGCCTCATCTCTGGGTGCTTTTGAACTCCTATCATTGTTATATTTTGCATTTGAGATGATGTAGATACCAGGCGTCTCATGGGTATTGACATCTCTGATCGGTCAATTCAAGTCGCTGAATATTTGCATGCGCAGTGTGGACTCTTCGACAAAAGTTGGAATCTGCGCTTCTAGTACGAGCCATCTATGAATTGGGATACTTCATAATCATAACATAATACATATGTTAAATCGTGTGTGTGTGTGTGTGTGTGTGTGTGTGTGTGTGTGTGTGTGTGTGTGTGTGTGTGTGTGTGTGTGTGTGTGTGTGTGTGTGTGTGTGTGTGTGTGTGTATTCAGGGGGTTGACCCTTGATCAGCAAGTAGAGACTGTAGTTTGAAACCTTTGTCGGGTAGCATAACAGGGGCGATGAAACTAATCTATAAATGCTTTAAAAACTACCATGAAAAGGTGAAGTTTTATTCTGGTATTAACCCTTTGAGTACGGGATTTTTTTTTTGATAAAAATACCCCCGGTGCGGGATTAATTTGGCTTTTGGTACGGGAATGCAACCACCTACTGACGATCTATTTATAGGTATAGTCGATGACGTGTAGTAACGTCATCCGTACAAAAAACTTTTTTGTGGGTTGCGGCACTGGACGTCATCCGTACTCAAAGGGTTAAGAAATTCTGGATCGTTGACAATTCCAAACAGGTAATCGACAGTATCCACAACATTAATAACTAGAACGCCACTCAGTAGAGCGCATACTCCCGCCGTGGGTCAAGTTGGAATAGTACGATTTCACAAAAGTTTAAGGGAGTAGTTCAGTGACGACACAAGACAAGACAACACAACACAGATATATATTTAGAATATATAGAAAATAATGTAAAAAAAAAACAAGGCAATTTCACTTACATTTTCGGATTCAGCGTTCAATTCCATATAAGTGAGTGTATTTTGAGGCATGTGTGACTTCAAATAAAATTGTAAGCCAGGAAAAACGTTCGTTTCATTCCTTAGGGATACAACATGTAAAACTGGCCCAAACGTCAAAACAAAACTCGCTCATTTTAAGTCGTTCAAGCTCATGGGACCACCTAACTCATTCTTCTGGGAAGAATCCCGTGCACATGCTGGTCACACTTATATTATAACTCACCTAAGTCTTTATAAGTTCATCAAATACTGACATCGCAATTGACATTCGCTGAGGTAAATGTCAATAATGTTGATATCTCTTCTGAGGTTTAAAAAAAAAAAAAGTTTTAAAGCATTATACGTATCAAAGGATACATTTTATGAAACGGGGAAACCGAATACACACTTTGGTGGTTTTAAAATGACAGAATATGTCTTTATTAAAATTTTAAAAAAGAACGTTGAAGACGACGCTGCTAACAAAATACACCGCTCTAACGCATAACCACGAGTTTAAACTACATTTACAACAAATATGAAAACTATTTTCAAATCACAATGTTAAATATAGAATATATAGAAGATAATGTTAAAAAAAATGAGCCCGATCTTCCAATGGTAAAAAAATTCCTGGATCGGGAATAATATCCTGAGCTTCACCAAAAACTAATCAATTCTTCCTTATCCCAAGGGCAATCATCCCACCAACTTTCATCCAAATCCGTTCAGAACTTTTCCAGATATCTTGTTCACAAACACACTAACACACACACACGGACACGATCGAATGCATTACTCCCTCGCGGGAGTAACAAGGGTAAGGCAAAATGTCTTTCAACTTTAGATTTTTCCACATTGTACACAAACATTCCACATGACAAGCTGGTAACCGCATTGGACAGAGCAGTAGATAAAGCATTTGCAGGAGGTAATAGAGTATACATTAATGTATATCAAAACAGAGCACACTGGTCTGTGAAGGATAATCAATATTCATGCAGTTTTTCAAAAAGTAAACTCAAAGAAAGTATTCGATTTCTTCGAAACAACAGTTTCTTTACATTTGGCAACAAGATACTCCAGCAGACAGTGGGTTCATCTGAATCTGGGATAATTGATTATGTGATAGCTGATTGATTATTCCCTCAAATTATGGGTCATGGGCATGATTGGGTGTTGTTATTTATATGTTAACTCCTATTGGCTTTCCATGTGGTACATGCTTGGGAACCTCGGTGGTGCACGTTTCTGTCTATGCTGTCGCTGATGACTTGCCGACAAGTGATGAAACCGGTGCGGTGGCTGAGGGGGCTATGTAGCATTGGGATTCTCATGCGTGTGCTACTTGTGAATGTCTGCAGCTGTAGATGAATCCGGGTAGAGTTTGAAACAGCAAAGTGCTTATCTTGTGTAGTTTTTCTCTTGCTTTATGCAGCTTTCTTTCATTGGAAGACCATAGGGGTTTTTATATATGTATATATATACAGACTTGGCATTTAATATGGAATATTTTTTTTTTCTTGACTTGGGCTTACTTTCTTAACTCAGTATATCAATCTGGTGAGTTTCTTTTACACTTTGGTGATTTATTTGTTAAAAGAACCATGTCACTGATTGTCTGTCGCAGCAAGAAGTCAACAACAGGATTATATCACAGGTGGCGTGGCAAAATGTACGGACAGGTGCATTTGATGATTGGCTTCACAGTCGGGTATACAAGGGTTGTTGCATTCTGTATTAGTGGAAAACAACTGCTGCACCTCTCCAGAAGTTATTGCCGCTTCCTCTGGAGATGGTCCGTCAACTCGACAATGCTGTTTGTCATGGAGTGGTGGCTTTACGAAATTACGGCATGAAACAGCGTGCTATTGCTTGGCAGTATGGCATCACTCAAGGTCAGGTGTCAAAGATCCTGAAACGAAATGCTCAGAGGGGTGTCCCTACTCCAATACCGAGGCCAGGACGTCCCCGCAGAACCACAAGGAGGGATGATCGCCAGCTGCACCGGTTAGTCCGCAAAGGCCGTACCAAGTCAGCTAATCAGCTTAGGGCCGAGTGGCAGCAACTGACAAATGTGCCTGTATCCAGAAGGCTAGTCAACCACCGACTGGTTCAAGCAGGCTATCGTGCCAGGCGTCCCCTGAGAAAGCCACGCCTGACCAGACAACACCGCCAGCGCCGATTGCAGTGGGCCAGAGAGCACCGTCAATGGCAGCCAGGACACTGGAATCATGTGATCTTCAGTGACGAGTCTAGATTTCTGGTCTATCGTCAAGATGGCCACGTCCGAGTGCGCAGAAAAGTGCATGAAGCCTACAACAAAGATTGTATAGTGCCAAGAGTCCAAGCTGGAGGTGGTGGGGTGACCGTTTGGGCTGCTTTTCATGCAGGGGGCAAAACTGACCTGGTTGTTCTGAATGGAAACCTGAACCAGTTCAAGTACAGGGCCATTCTGGAAGAAACATTGCTTCCATTTGCTCGTGCAGCCTTTCGAGGAAACTTTGTCTTCCAAGATGACAATGCACGGCCTCATCGTGCTCGCATGATCTAACACTTTCTTGCTGACCGTGGTGTAGAGCATATGGAGTGGCCTGCCATGTCCCCGGATATGAATCCGATAGAGAACTTGTGGGCAGAATTAACGCGTCAAATCGACAACTTGGACCAGCAGCTTGCCTTTGTGCGTGAATTGCAGCAGGCTATTGTCACTGCATGGCAAGCGATTCCTGCCCAAACCTTGGCAAATCTTGTGAACAGCATGCCTCAATGTGTACGTGCTCTCCTGAATGCTCGTGGGGGTTACACGAAGTACTGAACTGTAATTTTACTGTCCGTAATCCCAGTCGTAAATTAACTTTTGTTTTTGTTAAAAAAAATTTTGGCTAATGTGCAAAATAAAGAGTTACTTCTGGAAAACGTACAGAAGTTTAACACAGTACTGTCAGTGAATTGAGTTCGATATCAGTTTACATCACTTTCAAGGATCAATTTATTTGTTTTGAAATGTCAAATGTGGTTTTTGTTTCTTTTAAAGGTCACATTAACAAAATCGAGAATAATTTCAACATAATTCCAATGAACTTTTGGTTCTAAGACATCTTGAAAAGTAAGTTCACCCCCACAAAAAAAATATTCCATATTAAATGCCAAGTCTGTATATATACAGGGGGCTGCAAAAGTAGGTATACAGTAATGAAAAACAAAACGTGCGCACAAAACGTATTTTATTGATTACTAGCAGAAGTACCCGGCATTGCCGGGCGGGGGAGGGGAGGGGAGGGGGAAGAGGAGGGGAGGGGAATGGGGGGGGGGGGAGGGGAGGAGAGGGGGGGGGAAGTACCCGGCATTCCGTGTATAAACGTGAGGGAGAAGAGGGGGGAGGGGGAGGGGAACGGGGGGGAGGGGAGGAGAGGGGGGGAGGAGAGAAGAGGGGGGGGGGAAGTACCCGGCATTCCGTGTATAAATGTGAGGGAGAAGAGGGGGGAGGGATGGGAGAGGAGTGTGAAGGGGAGGGGGAAAATGGAGGGGGAGGGGGAAAAGGGAGGGGGGAGGGGGAAAAGGGAGGGGGGAGGGGGAAAAGGGAGGGGGGAGGGGGAAAAGGGAGGGGGAGGGGAGAAGGGGAGGGGGGATGGAAGGGGAGGGCCAGTCAACAATGACATTGCAGTTCTCATGGTCGGAGAGCAGCACAACAATCGCGACATCGTCCTGAATCTTCGCAACAGCACGAAGCGGATTTTGGAGACTCACCGATCCTGTGACGCCCTCCAGTACCGGCGTTGCCGGGTGGGGGAAGGGAGACCCGTACATTCCCAACCCGTACATTCGCCCTCTCGACTCAAGCTCACTCGGACAAAAGCCTCGCACAAATTACACCGTGAAGGCCCAATGGCCATGTCTATGCCACAAATCAAGTACGTGAGCGAGTCGGGCGCACTGAATTGAAAATATATAGAACGCTCATACTCCGTGAAAAGTGAAGCCAAATGGCGGCGGGGATGGAACATCACGTGATCGCTCTGAGCGAATCAGCGCGCTGCTCTGCCACCGGTCAGAATCCGTGTATAATATTCCTCGCTGAAAAAAAAAATCTATGTGAAACATGCTACTATCTATGCTAAATCATGCTAAATCATGCTAAATGCTAATCATGCTAAAATCTATGCTACTTGCTGTGAGTTTATGGCGGCAAGGAACATCACGTGATCGCGTCACGAACATCATTCGTGATCACGTCATCACGTGATCGTGATCGTCATCAATGAGCACGAATCAGCGCGCTGCTCTGCCACCGATTCAGATTCCGTGTATAATATTCCTCGCTGAAATAAAATATGGATCTAAAGATGAAAGAAAAAAAAACCTAGGTAATGTCGGAGTTTACGGGCGTAAACTGGATAGGTGGCTGCCTTCAAACCAACTGCCTTGACGAATGCTTTGTCGAGTCTTACAGGTAGAGCAGTACCATGTCTTCCCGTCTGATACATCACTACGAGTAATAAAACCACAATGGACATTACATCGAGGGCAAATACAATAATTCTTGATGAGTCTGCGACGTGCACACCGCTTAATAATGTCAGGTATTAGAGCCAAAGAAGTGATATTATGATTATTAATCATAATCATAATTAATCATGATTATTAATCATAATATCACTTCTTTGGCTCTAATACCTGACATTATTAAGTGGTGTGCACGTCGCAGACTCATCAAGAATTATTGTATTTGCCCTCGATGTAATGTCCATTGTGGTTTTATTACTCGTGGTGATGTATCAGACGGGAAGACATGGTACTGCTCTACCTGTAAGACTCGACAAAGCATTCGTCAAGGCAGTTGGTTTGAAGGCAGCCACCTATCCAGTTTACGCCCGTAAACTCCGACATTACAACCACCTATCCAGTTTACGCCCGTAAACTCCGACATTACAACCACCTATCCAGTTTACGCCCGTAAACTCCGACATTACCAAAACCTATGTGGTGTGAATGGCAATGTTCCTCGCTGAAATGTGAAAAAAACGCAATCGCTTTTCGCTCTGAAATACGTGCGAACGCGTAACTGAGTTAATGGCGGCAAGGAACATCACGTGATCGCTCTGAGCGAATCAGCGCGCTGCTCTGCCTCTGGTCAGATTCCGTGCATAATGTTCCTCGCTGAAATGCGCTGAGGTAAAAATATGGTAAAAAAATATTATGAAATAATTTTTTTGGTCGGCCATGTTCTTCCCAGGCTCAATGGCCATGTCTGTGCCAAATATCAAGTACGTGAGCCTCTCCGTTTAGGAGTCTATCAGTAACATTACACACACACACACACACACACACACACACACAAACTGTGTTTTATATATATAGATACAAGCATATCAATAATAAACATATTAATCCCTCAAATAGTCAGGTTCACTATGTCAATAAATTATATTTCGTTCAAAATCATGGTAGATTAGCAAACCTATACATTTTTGGAAAGGTTATAGCATAAGGAAACTAAAAATCAATGTTTACATTTGGAGAGATACCTGTATGGCGGCCATTTTTGATTTTCAAAATGGCCACTGTTCGGGAATGTTAAAGGACTCAAGAGACTCCAATGACTGAGACAGTTTTACAAAGTAAGGATTTATTATAATTTATGGATCACTTGTTTCAATAAGGAACTACAATACAATAACGAATTTGGTAATTCTAGTCGCTGGTTCTCCTCCTTCGGCCGGTCTTCTGCTCAGCGCCGGTTCACTCGTTCGTTCCGTCGGGCATGGGCTCTCGTGGCAAGTCACCCAGGTCAAAGAAATGTTCTCGTTTATATGGGCACCGCCGCGCTAATCCTTCCTCCGCTAAATGCTCCGAGGTCTTCCACGCTCGCCTCATCGGCGCCAGTTCGCTTCCCCAGGCGTTGACAACCATCCCTTCCTGCTGGGAGTTCCTCTGAACTTTCATTTGGTTCACAATAGTGAAGGCTTAGGAATGTGCTCTAGCCCGGGGTCGTGACAAGGTGAACAAAAGATTACCAGGTCCATGCTTATCTTCATGCAAATTCCTGACATTCATTTACGAATCATCTCACTATCTGCTCCGTTTTCAATTCCAACCAATATGATGTCAAGATCTCTACTTCCACAATTCCCTCATCTTTTTGTTTTTGTTTATATTAACCATTAATCTAAACATCAATATAAGCAAACAATCAATCACTACAAGTAAACATCAATACAAGTACTCAAACCAAAACTTTGGTAATCCAATTTCCTTAGGCATACACCGTCATCCTACAAGAATCTGATCACCAAACATTTCGTTGGTCATTGACTCCTTCCATATTGTTAATTCAATCTATTTCATTTACATCACAAATATCTTTGCAAAACAACACTTCACCATCACCAAGATACAACAATTTCACTTCACCATTTTCAAGTTTTATAAAGCATCTGCAACATCTGGCAAAAAACGTTTGCCTCCAAACAAATGTTGATTCTTTGTTTGAAAGGAAGGGCTGATCACTTGTGTTTGAATTCAGGTATGAAACATTTTCTTCTGTCTTCATAACACCTGCACTACTTCGTGTAGGATTTCGCTGTTGTGGTAACAGTGCGGAGTCATAGACTGACCCTGCTCTCCATGTAGCATTCTCGCCACTCTTGCTGTGAACCATAATGATTCCTGAACAAGGCCTTCGCCCAGTTGTAGGCGACTTGCCTCCTCCCTCATTATGAGTGGGCAGCAAGTATTGGTGTGATGTTGATTGGCCAGCAAGATGTGGAACAGGGATGCCGGATGCATCCACAATGATGTTGGGACCATGGTGTTCAGGTCATCCATGGTCCATACCAGGAGCAACCAGCAGAATCGTGCACAGCTGTTGTGAAAAGGCACAGCCGTTTGTTTGCAGCTCTATGCTGGCTCCCCGGAAGTTGGTGAAGTAATTACACATGTCACCGCATCCCGTGGAAGTTGCAGGTAAAATGTCGTTGTCCTGCAACTTCTGATTTGATGAATGTTCGAAGCCTTCGAACAAGAATAAGTGATCGCTTTTCTTTCATATGTTGCAGTGTGATCCAAGCAAATGGTCACATAAATTTCCTTGGTGAAGGTAAGCATCCATCTCCAAGTTATGCAGGAGAATGTCTCCATCATTCTTTGAGAAGGAGGGTGTATGCCAAGATTAACTTCATTTTTATCCACAAATTTTCTTTCTCGAACTTCTTCCCAATTCCGTTAGCACCCCCTTCAAAATGTGATCTCGTCTTATCCTTATGCTCAGTCACATCTGAATCTGCTTTCCACACACACTGAATCAGATAGGGTACATCTTACCATGAAATCAGCATAATCATGTATATCTTCCGACAGTTTCACATTCAACAATTTGTTGTTTTTCCTTAAAACATTCAAAAAGTTATATTCATTTATATGCGTCACACAAATAATATTCAATCAGGTATGTATATTACTTCTAAACTAAGAATAGCATCCACAATTGCTTTCAGGTTAATATAGTTCAAAAATTTACTCATGCAGGTATTTTAGCACTACTCAAAGAAAATAAATTGTATATGATTACAATCACAAACAGGAATATCTAATTCCCAACAAATTTTTTCCAAACCAACAAATTAAGCATAATGTATTATTACCATAATTCCTCCCCGCTTTTCTTTTCCCTTTTTTTTTTTTTTTTTTTTTTTAACTAACAGTGTGTCACGCGTGATATAAGTTCACTGATCTTGTAATTGACACAATTCATAACATTGTCGTTATGCCATTATCTTAATTCAACTGTATTCATTTGCAACATCACTTGATTTAATCTTTTAATCTCAGTATTTATGTCGCCATAAAAGTCTTCCTCTTGTGGTTCCACATTTCTTTCCTCATTTGTCACTTCATGCATTATCATAGTGTTGTTGGTTACCTTATTCAAACACACCGTCACTAAGGCTTTCAAGCAAGCCACCACTAAAACAATTGTCAATACTAGGGCATGCCCGTACTATATATATATCTAAAATTATATCCCCCCCCCTATTTACATGAAATGGTTTGGTCCAAAGCGAACGGCTTGCGAGTGGTGACAATCCCCCCCCTCTATTTACATGCAATGGTTCGGTCCAAAGCGAACGGCTTCCGGAGTTTGGTAAAGAAATCGCCATCGCGTACACAAACGCGCAGGAAAGCGAATGAATCGCAAATTCGTTTTTATTAGTTGTAAAACATAATGCCCAATTATTCAATTAGCGCCAACGTATTTTGGCTGTTTGCAATTTAATCGCAAGGCAAAGTAGAAAGAGAAGAGGGAAAAAAAGAAAAGCCTTGCCTTGCTGCAAACAGCTGCTGCAAACAACAACAACAGGGAAGGCTGCACTGTCCGGAAGTTGGCATATCGCAGTTACGATTATTTTAGTGTTAATGGCCAATTATTCAATTAGCGCCAACGTATTTTGGCTGTTTGCAATTTAATCGCAAGGAAAAGTAGAAAGAGAAGAGGGAAAAAAAGAAAAGCCTTGCATTAACGCATTAACGCTTGCATTGCATTAACGGTTCGGCACACGTGATAGCTCGCTGCTCTCTGATTGGTTGAAGCGTTTTTTGGACATAGCTCGGTAGGTACTTGTCCGATTAATTTCAAACCTTGAAAAGGCACATCCTCGGGTCCCCAGCAATATACCTGGCAAGTTTCAAGTATATCGGACCCGTGGTTGTCGAGAAACAGCGGTCACAGACAAACACACAGACACACAGACACACAGACACACAGACACACAGACACACAGACACACAGACACACAGACACACAGACACACAGAGATTACTGGAATTATAGATAGATAACTACTAAACCAACAAACAAGTCTGCTACTCCTCCAAATGTGTTTCCCAACCATGCAAAGGCACCTCCTTTTATATAATCGTGGTATCTTGCTCCCTCTTGTCCCACCTGTAGCCATCTGTAAGACATGTGAGCTACCCCTTGTATATGTTCATACCTATAACATAATTATATGTCAATGACATTCAACATTATATACCAAACTAACAAGCTTCCGAAAAGGTAAATAAAGAAAATCCCTTAATATGTAACATAAATCAGATTATTTGTCTTACCCTGATCCCCCTATCTCCCGGGGTCGTACTAAATCCCTTAATCATGAGTGTAGTTGTGATACATTATCCCTCATGCTGCGCTAATATCAGTAGATAATGTATGTCATGTAGGCAAATAAATGTCCCTATCCCAAGTAGGAATACCACATGTTGAAAATGTAATGTTTATCAATGCAAGGGGTGTTAAAATGTAATTCAAATGAATGTAAATCACGACTATCATTTATCCGCCACTGAATGTTCTGCTGGGCTGCTAGGTGCAGCCTTATTTTCTGTGGGACCATCCACCTTAGCCCCATGTGCTTGCTTGCAATGAGAGGCATGAATCCAACTTTCTATTTTGGGTCCATATTTGTTTCTATTCTTATCAATCTCCTATGGTTTATCAATTCGTTCCAAAATACCGCAACGAAAGGTTTTAACCAAAGCTCTACCAAACTATTTCCAATGTGAACTCAAAATGCCAGTGAAACAATGATTCGAAGAATTAACTTCAAGGGGTCAATAAATTTATTCTATAACCAGATCTAATTTTCCCATCCAATAGTTTGCCTTGCCACATGTCATATTATAACACTTTAATAAACCTTCGAAAAATGTTTCCCATCTCAACAAATTTCCTTTTTACAAATAGCCATGTGTAACTTATGTATTTAACTACAATTTCCTCTCAATTTGTTTGGCCTAACTGGCCGCAAAAGTGGCTGCCAGCATGCAGTACCGTTTAAAAAAAAATCTACCAAGGAAGTGCTCGTCCACACAAGACCTCTACCAAAATGTTGTTTGTAAAAACAACTCTGGGATTTCTGATTACATGGATGCACACTCTCAGGACATTTTCAGGCTGCTGTTAACAATCCACTACGATAAATTAATTCCTTTACCCACAATCAAATAATTAGTACCAATTGAGGATATTATCCCTATCCCATTCATTTATAGATTCATTATGTTGGATCTAATTCTTCAATAATTTCCACTGCTGTAAGGAAGAACAATAGCTCTCATAAGTCTTGGTAATATCGTACTTAATTTACCCAGCATCGAAGAATTTATTTACTATCCATTCTCATCTGTTAACCAGTGACTTTGTTTGACCTCCAAAACTTAATTTGATGAATCCCATGTGTACAGCTACCACTTATTGGAACCCCTACTTTTGTAGAAAATATCCAGGTAAGTGTTTTTTTTTTACCCCCTTAACTGTTGCTCATCCATTTCTATGCACCCAGTGAGTACTACTGACACCAGTATGCCAATGTAGGTGTGCGGGATTAACAAATATGTTGCAGGTACATGTGACATCGCGTTCTGAGTATTAATGACGTAACAGCGCGTTCATGTCTGCCCCTTGGTTTAAGATTCACAATGCATTCCGTTTTAAAACTCACAATAGTTCAAACCAGCAAAATTTTCTTTACTATTTTCCCATATCATCTATGCCTAATACACATCCATACATACAGCACAATTTATATGCTGATAAAATTCAAGTTTATATATATAAAAAATCCGTGAGCAGAGTACTCTGGGAAGTCAGTGTAAGACCTCTCCCAAATTTGGCTAATTTTGTACTCCCACATTTTTATGAAGCTCATATCCATAAATAGCTTTGATTCTCATATAAATTCTATCAAAATGTAATCCCAAGATTACTCGCAATTGTTTTTTTTATATTAATGAATGGCTGCTCATAACTCAGCAAATCAAATCTTTATATTCCATCTCCCTTGACAAAAGAGATAATGTTCATAATCAAATTATATTTCTATTTTATTTTACGAATTCTCTCGATATGCGATCCCATCCACATGGAACTATCTATTTTCAGACAAGGCACACTGTTGGTGTCGACAATCTTGTAAGATTGATACACAAAAACACACACACACATGCATTATGCATATTTGTTTGCGTTGGAACCATTATTTACAGATCAAGATGGGTGTCAATTTTATTTCAATTTCATAAAATTTGTCCTTCAATTTTAGAAATGCTAATACACAAATGGACTAAAAGTCTATTCTTAGAAAACCCCTATGATGTCACATTGAAATTACCCTTTCAGTTCCCACAATAATTTATCCAAATTTGACTACACACCCATTTACATGTCAGTCGACCACTGACTTATCAATCATGCGAAACAATAGTCCGAAATTCCCACCTGATCATCATGTGACTCTTGTCACTTGGTTTCAAAAAAATTTGCAAAGCAATTGTTCCAACTTTGTAAATTTAAAATTGCTGTGCCCAAAATAGAAGATCCAATTTCGGCATTTGATCAATTAATTATTAATTTGTTAACAAGCAAAAAGAAAAATGAATCATTCTTGCTCCGAAAACTTTTCAGACACAAGAATCATCGACAGTTATTCATGTTTGTCCAGTAATCGAATCTGTTGAGGCCAATCATCATTTGGGATTTGCAGCAATGAAGGCCTAATCATTGTCTGAGGTACCAGTAAGCACTGGTACCCTTGATCTTGGTTTGCCCCATGAACTTGTCTTCCTGTTGACATACGGACATCTTCTTCTCCAATGTCCCATCTCTCCACACTTGAAACACCGGTTTCTGTCGTTGCCTGGTCTGTCCACCTGTGCACTTGTATTGCTGGGCTGCATCTCTACATCCCTGAGTTGCCACTGCAATCTCTGGTTATCTCCTGAAACACAAAAAAATTCTCTGCACCGTCCTTTTTGGGGAGACAAATGGGAATCAGATGGGACAACTGTCACTTTTATTCCTATTTTCGAGGGCAGTTGTGCTTTTATCTCCTCCACTGTATCCTGTATCCTTTTTATTTTAAGTTCTAGGTCCGTTATCCGTTCTTGCTGTTCCCGTTGTCTGGATTCACCATCCCAAAGATGGAATGCAGGCCTGTCTACCGTTAGATTCTGTCTCTTCCTGGCTCTCAATTTTTGTCCTAATCTTTCCAATCGACTTCGGTCAAATGTACCATCTCTTGGAAACTCCTTGGCATGTCCCTTTGTCCAGAAATGCCAATTCTCGACCTCCCTTATAGCTTCTGCACCATAACGGTCGTACATATGATATGTACAAGTACCTTTTTTGTGGAATCTCTGGTTGTCCTTGTGTATTTTTGCAGGCTCCATTTCCCATTCTGCCTGTATGTGAATAACACTCAATATTCACTCAATGTACCAGGTAGATTACTAGGATCTGTGCTTTGGAATGCACCTGTACACACCTGTACTGTAAATAAAATCTACTGGAGTTTGTTCCACCTTTTATCAAAGTAGCGTTGGATGTGTTGTAGCTTGTTCCAGGTTCCTCTAAAGCTTCACTCGTACTTCCAGGAAGGATCTGTCCACCTGTTCAAACGGTGATTTTCCAGAGAATCTCTCTCACCTGTGGCTTTTGCACAACCCAATCTCACAGATCGGCACTGCAGATGAGCCAAACGGGTCAGTATGAAATGGGTGAATCCGCAGGTATCTCGTTCTGTCGAAGGGGGAATCACACAATGGTAACCACACATATATCCAAACATAGACTCAGCACCTTGCTCAATTTTCCAAGGTTGTCTTCACATTGATAATATCTCACAAAGATATCAAAGCTTCTTTCTTGAGACCGCATTTTGCTCAATCAATCAATTTATTCACTTAAATCAGTTCCATTATTCAATTTCAATTGATTTATCAATATTCATCAAAAAATCAAATTACTCATTTTAGATGACTCCCTGCATAAGCCTCTTCCCCAATGATGTCAGGACAGATCCATCCATTGACTGAGCGAAGATCATCGGTCGTCACCTCCGATCCCTACCTCATGCCAATTGACGAATCACTGTTCTGTACTAGGGTCATATCTGACATATTTTCCCAATTTTGCCTGGTCACCACAAATTCTCTTTGCAACCACTAAAGGCAACTCTTCCTTCATTTGTGGGACAGCCAAAATTGAAGGCAGGTATTAAACGTTCATTTGGGAAAAAAATGTCTTTTTTTTTTTTAATAGTACCCAAAATCTCTTGGCAATCTAAATTTCGTAAAACTCCTGAAATGGAACTGTAAAATTCCTTCAAGCATGCTAAATTTTGAAACTCCATTGTTTGTAATACACAATTGATCCCATAGGGCTTGAAAGTTCTTTTAGTAATGCCATATATCCATATTTCTTTTCAAAATGTTCCTAACATACCTTAATCCCATTAGACCTCAAATAACCTACAATCCGAAAATAAATTTGTGACATTTCAACAATTATTACAATATCATTGTACTTCTCATCTGTAACAGTTTATTAAAAGGACAGATAGTAGCTATGGAACAGGTGCATGTATATGTAACAGGTGCATGCCCCCAGGGCACCGTTTCCTTCCCTTTTCATCCACCTTATAAAACATCAACACCATTCATTAAGATAATATAAATATCACATAATTCCACTCTTCCTTCAGTGAGGCCAGTTTTCCATCTGGTTCAAGATTTACATTTCATTCCATTAATTTGGAGCATTAATTTCATTAATTTATCACGACTTGTGATAAGCATTGATCATTTGAACACGAATTGAACAAATTTAATCAAACAATTAACTTGACATTCACGAAATAAAATGAATTTTATGACTTTTCTCATTATCCAAAAAGTTTACAAAATGTCCCAAATCTGTATATTTTTTTTATACTGTGGTTAAACTGAAAAATTGTTTTGTTGGACTCATGCAAGATCCCTTACAAATT
Source organism: Myxine glutinosa (assembly GCF_964187855.1). Classification (NCBI taxonomy): domain Eukaryota; kingdom Metazoa; phylum Chordata; class Myxini; order Myxiniformes; family Myxinidae; genus Myxine; species Myxine glutinosa. Next base: position 123,024,347 of record NC_136265.1, read on the forward strand.
TTGAAAATTTTCCAAAGACATAGCTTACTCTTAATATATGTCTGTATATTTTTACAAAATCCAACTACCATTTGTCTTTCAGTTCTATTCCCCATGATGCCCCCACTAAACACCCGTGTTAGTCCAATACAGGGTCTTTTAATTTTATTTTTCCACAATTTCCAATTCAAATTTATTCTCTTCCTTCCTATGAAATATTTTGTGAGAATTTTATGGAAAGTCACATCTTTTTCCCAAATTTACTGTAAGTTCTCCAATGATCATGTCCGGTCTTGAACATTCCACTGCAACAAATTTTCTCATACCTACTCGCATTAGATCCATTTCACATATCTGTTCATGAAATTTCATAAATGATCACACAAGTAATGATCACATTGTGATGACCTCTAAACATTCCTAAACCAATGAACTAGCCTGGCGATGCCAAATACCCCACACTTCTGTCATCTTAGAAGTCACTGTTTGCTTTAGACAAGTATTTATCAAAGCCTTCAGACAAATTATTAGCAATATTATTCCTAGGATTAAAATTATTAGGATTATTATCAAATATTTATCAAATATTAGGATTATCATCAAACCAATGAATGACTCAATTTTTTTTTTTTTTTTTTTTTTAATGACTGCACATCCAAACCTAGATATTTTGAGTTCCGTAACTTTAATACCTCAAATTTTCCATTTCTTCCCTCCCTGATCCTTAGATGTAGGGATGGGTTCTTTTTAGGATCATGTTGCGTCGACCATTATTTTCTTACTCGATTGGCTGATAGCATAACCAATCCACACGTGCTTCGTCCGAAGATGTGTCTTTTAGGAATTTAATTAAATAAGTCATTTATAAAATTAAATAATGAATTGATTAAATGATTAATCAATAAATCAAAATCTTTGATAGCCATATCACTTGGTCACTGTCATGTATCAGCCAACTAATTCAACCAACAGCTATTTTTATTCAACATAGGCCAAAAGTCAACAACAATTTCAACAATCCTTAATTTTCATTCGATTCACTTGACATTCGAATGGGATTTACATATCAGCCAACTAATTCAACCAACAACTATTTTTATTCAACATAGGCCAAAAGTCAACAACAATTTCAAAAATCCTTAATTTTCATTCGATTCACTTGACATTCGAATGGGATTTACATATCAGCCACCTAATTCAACCAACAACTATTTTTATTTAACATAGGCCAAAAGTCAACAACAATTTTAAAAAATCCTTAATTTTCATTCGATCGCTTGACATTCGAATGGGATTTACATATCAGCCAACTAATTCAACCAACAACTATTTTTATTCAACATAGGCCAAAAGTCAACAACAATTTCAAAAATCCTTAATTTTCATTCGATTCACTTGACATTCGAATGGGATTTATATATCAGCCAACTAATTCAACCAACAACTATTTTTATTCAACATAGGCAACAACAATTTCAAAATCCTCAATTTTCATTCGATTCACTTGACATTCGAATGGGATTTATGTATCAGCCAACTAATTCAACCAACAACTATTTTTATTCAACATAGGCCAAAAGTCAACAACAATTTCAAAAATCCTTAATTTTCATTCGATTCACTTGACATTCGAATGGGATTTACATATCAGCCAACTAATTCAACCAACAACTATTTTTATTCAACATAGGCCAAAAGGCAACAACAGTTTCAAAAATCCTTAATTTTCATTCGATCGCCATCTTCCATAATAATTCTGGACCGGCATCAGATGGCGTTGTCTGTCATTAATTTATATGTTTATTGAACGAGTTTTATGTGTTATAAAAACGGCGGGAAAATTTTCGGGGAAAATTTTTTTTCCTCTCCTCCACCCTTTTTTTTTCTTTCTTACCTTGGACCCACGGCTTTCGTCCTACACAATTTCGTTTAATTTGTCTAAATCCAACTCGCCGTTCCAAAGATATAAGCCGTTTTGTCGCGATACCACAAATTGGAAGAAAAAAAAAATATATATCTCCATTTACCGCCGTCTCTCGCACGCCAAGCGAGTCCTCTACCATTTGGGCGGGCAACTCAAAAGTACGTTGTAAGTGCTACACAAGTGTACGAGTGTGTAAACGAGTGTACAGGCCTTACACGACTCAGAAGCAAATCGTCCCATGGTGCACTCATGGCACGATCTTGCTCTTAGTACATGGTAAGGCTTCTAATAACCAGCGTCGAACTGGCGCATTTATTACACAGCGCAAAAAATACGTATTTACAGAAATCGTGAAACTCAGATAATGGCTTTAAACCCTTGCCGATGTCCCATCGGTGATTTCGTTTGCTCATTCACTATTCCTAAATCGATAAAAACGGATCTCGATCATTACCCGGCGTACTAAATTCCGCATTTGTAATGAGATTTCAACAGGATTACGACTCAAAGGAAAAAGAACGAGCAGACATTTTGTAGGACGTTACCTCGGACGATCGTTACATATATTAAAGTATTTATAATGTCGACAAATCATATCTTAATTCTTACAAAATTGGTTCTTTGCATAAATTACAGCACCGGGAGTCCCGCTCCAATGGATCTTTGTAGTTTACACAGCACCCTTGTAAAACTCAAATGGATCTTTGTGTACTAATTAATTACACAGCACCCAGGCCCCGCTCATATGGATCTTTGTGCAGCGCTACACAGCACCTGAGCAAAAGGGTCTCATCTACATTTTCCTTATCAGGGCTTCCGTGCACCAATAGTGCGTGGAGAAACCCAAACACCACCTCCTCCATGTATATACAGAATAACTATTCCCACGTTCGTACATCATACTGGACAAGAACAACAACATGCTTACCTTTCAGAAAGATCTTGTCGGTGTCCAATTGATCCCCTTACGGTAGCCACCAAATTGTTCGGGAATGTTAAAGGACTCGAGAGACTCCAATGACTGAGACAGTTTTACAAAGTAAGGATTTATTATAATTTATGGATCACTTGTTTCAATAAGGAACTACAATACAATAACGAATTTGGTAATTCTAGTCGCTGGTTCTCCTCCTTCGGCCGGTCTTCTGCTCAGCGCCGGTTCACTCGTTCGTTCCGTCGGGCATGGGCTCTCGTGGCAAGTCTCCCAGGTCAAAGAAATGTTCTCGTTTATATGGGCACCGCCGCGCTAATCCTTCCTCCGCTAAATGCTCCGAGGTCTTCCACGCTCGCCTCATCGGCGCCAGTTCGCTTCCCCAGGCGTTGACAACCATCCCTTCCTGCTGGGAGTTCCTCTGAACTTTCATTTGGTTCACAATAGTGAAGGCTTAGGAATATGCTCTCGCCCGGGGTCGTGACAAGGCGAACAAGAGATTACCAGGTCTGTGCTTATCTTCGTGCAAATTCCTGACATTCATTTACGAATCATCTCACTATCTGCTCCGTTTTCAATTCCAACCAATATGATGTCAAGATCTCTACTTCCACACCACTGTAAAATACATATTTTGTTCTATTTCTGCCTCTAATTACCCTAAAAACTTTTAAAAATATACTAAACCTATATTTTCAGGGACAAGGAATCCAATGAAAGTATCAAATTAGTGCTATGGGGAATGGTAAGACACGAATCAAAGGTTTTGAATTGCAAAATACTGTCTTTATATTCGCGATAAGTTGCATAATCAAATACATGTTATCATTTTGTACAGGCAGTTAATAACATCAAAATGTGTCACAATAATTCATATCACCAAACATACACAGGCAGTCAGCAAAATCATATATACACATGCAGTCAGTATAACTTCACATCTACACAGGCAGTCAATGACAAAATATACACAGGCAGTCAATGGCATCAAACATACACGATTACAGAATATGCCATTTAGAGTTCGTCATCACTGTCCTGTGTGTCGTATCCGACAATATAGTCCGCATCGTTTTCACAGTCCGTTCCACACAAGCAAAGGTTGGTCAAATTGATTGGCAAATCGAATTGGTCGAATGGTCGATCGAATCGAATTCGATGAATCGAATCGAATCGATCGAATTGGTCGAATGGTCGAATGGTCGATCGAAGCGATTGGTCGAATTGGTCGAATGGAATTGGTCGATTGGTCGAATTGGTCGAATCGAATTGGTCGGAATTGGCAAATGTAAACATTGATTTTCAGATTTTCCATGTAATAACGTTTCCAAAAATGTATAGGTTTGCTAATCTACCATGATTTTGAACGAAAAAACATAGTGAACCTGACTAAAATGTTCAAACTGTTTGCCCCCGGCATTCACACACTCCACTAGTCGAGTGTGGACACCCATGCACAGTTGCACACTCTGGCACAAAGGTCTTTATCAGCATCAATTTCCTGGCAAGCCTCCCGTATGAACTGAATCATGGCATCAACAGAACGTGGCTTGCGTGCGAAAACCCTGTCTTTTACACATCCCCAGAAAAAGAAGTCCATAGGGGTGAGATCCGGCGAACGTGGTGGCCAGTCAACGGCTCCCTGACGTCCAATCCACCTGTTGGGAAATTCTTTGTCAAGTAGCACACGCACAGTGAGTGTGAAGTGCAGTGGCGCCCCATCCTGCTGAAAGTAGAAGTCGTCCTGCTGCTGTTGTTCGCGTACCTGTGGTATGATTGTATCCGTCAGCATGTTCAGATACACGTGTTGATCGACAGTCCTGGGCAGAATGATAGGTCCAACGACACCTTTGCAGGACAGGCCAGCTCACACTGTCACCCCAGGTTGATTGAGCTGTTGCTCAATCGTGACTTTAGGGTTTTCAGTTGCGTAGCACACACAATTGTGCCGATTAACGGCACCCGATAGCTTAAAGTTTGCTTCATCGGACCACACGATTTTGCGCAGAATGCTGTCACCCTCGTTCCTCGTTCAGGATGGCTTCGCAAAATTGTAAACGCCGATCCGAGTCATCCTCTAATAAACCATGTATCAATCGTGGCACGTACATTTTCAGTCCTGCACGGTGCATCAAACGACCCAACGATCTGCGTTCAATACCCAATTCAGATGGCGCCCTGTTTTTCGATTTCTGTGGGCTCTGGGTAAATGCCAGGGCGACTTGCATTGCATTCTCTGGCGTTGTCACGGTGACTGGTCGACCACTCTTCGGCGAGTTGTGGATAGACCCCGTCCTCTCAAATTTGTCACGTATCCGGTAAATCGTGAGCCTCGTTGGTGGAGGCGATGCAAATGTTTCTCGCCACTGCTCTCGCACACGTTCACTATTCTCTGTCTTCCAGTACTGTTTCAAAATCCATTTGCGCTCCTCGTCCGTTGAATTACCAGCCATCGTTAAATTTCCACTTCGCCTGCAAATAATAGATGTATTATAGAAAAAATTACGAAAATAAAAATATTTAAAATGGCAATAATGAATTTAATGAATTAAATGAATTCTAGTATTAAATGAATCCTAGCACCACTATTATAATACTGGTAATACTGGTATAATCCTTACTGTATACCTACTTTTGCAGCCCTCTGTATATATATATATACATACACACACACACACACACACACATATCTTTGCTGGTCTAAGGTTAGTAATGTGGCTGCTTTGAGTAGCTTTGCAATGGTGTCCCCTCCTCCCACCATCCCATTATGTCACATACCTTTGTGTAGGTGTACGCTCTGTGGTCAGACCGAGTTCAACTCCTCCACGATTTGTCAAGCCCAGAGACTCCTGTTGCACTGGTAGCGGACGGGCCATACGTGTGTGTGGCAACTTCTTCACGTTACCTTGTCATACATGCCGGCACAGGGCACTGCCAACCACTGTTCCCTTGTGATCCCAATCGAAGTGATGCCATTGTGCGCCGAGCTGGTGTTGAAGAGTTCCTGCTTGCTGGACCAGGTGGTCTTGGTAAGCTGAGCTGTGGTCCTGGTGCAGGATGCGCCATTAAATGCCAGCCAGAACAATGCGTTAGCATATCCACTATTGTACCCCATGTAAGAGAAAAAAATGTTGTGGCTAGTGTAATCTTTTCTTTGATGCCTACATATAAGCTGGATACCAAACTTACCATGATGACGGTCTGCTGACAACATCCCGATGTTCTAAAGGCTGCAAAAGTAAGGCCTTTGACAAAGCATGTGCTTTTGGGAAATGTTTGGAAGCTGGAAATCCAGTACATGGAGGCAATCTCAAGGTGTTGTTTGTGTAACTTGCACGTTGAACTGTAACATTGTACTGCAGGACAATGAGTTACAGGTGCTTCATTCTCCTGCACAGGCATGCTTGTGACTGCTGCTGGCACGTCACACCGCGCACCGGTCCCTTGGAGCGAGACGGTGTTTGCTGCAGCTTTTCTGGATCCATATGTGATCGCGTTGGACAGGTCTGGTGTGAACGTGCACTCTGTACTGGATCAAGCGCTAAAGCAAACGCTCCGGTTCACCGGAGGAAATCTTCTCGAAGCCTGTGAAGGTTTGTGACGACGAGATGCTGAGATACCTGTACGAGGTATGTCTGGATTATTGTGTAGTGCAGGGGGTCGGCAACATTTTTATGCAGAAGAGCCAAAAAAAAATAGAAACCTTGAGCAGTTTGTGCAAAAAGAGCCAATCGTACAACTTAAACACACAATTTACACAACCTACTTCAATGTGGAAGTGTAATTATGAAATATTAAAAATTTAAAGTTTATGTTTCACTTCTATTGCAGTTTTCTGTTCAGGTAAAGCTCAAGCAATGCTGCAGTCTTCATTTAAGATTTGGAATTCCAGAAAACTTCCAGTAAAAACTAAGCTTAAACTATGAAATTCCAATGTCAAATCAGTGTTATTATACGGTGCAGAGACATGGAAAATGAGCAGGGAAATGGATTGCAAAACTGATGGTCTTGTATCATAAATTTTTAAGAAGGATTCTAAATATTTTTAAAGAACGAAGATGGCAATGGATAGGACATATAATGAGAAAACCAGAGGTTATCTGACTATAGAGGCTACACTTTGCATACCGATGGGGAAAGGAAGAGGAGGAGACCAAGAAACATGGAGAATTGTTGAACATGAACCTCAATCAGAAAGGGCAATTGCAGTGGAGTATACAGAGAGGATTGCTCAAAACCAAGCAGGATGGAAGAATCTCATTGTGGCCCTTTATGCTGAAAAGCATAATGGATCTTATGTAGAAGAAGAAGAAGAAGAAGAAAATTGCTGTTTTCTAATGGGACGTCTACTGCTACATCGTCTTGCTGATTCCTTTGAAGTCCGTTTCATAGCTGGTCTGGTTCAAAGGCCGGTTCATACACATTTTACCTGAAAAGAATGGTATTCCTCTTTCTTTCGTTTTGGCATTTTCATACTTGAGAGTGGGTTAACTAAAAATGAAAATCTGAAGCCATTCTTACAAAGATGCATTAATTGAATGATGTATTGACCAATCAAAACACAACAAGAGCATAGTCAATGGTGCACCATCACAAAGTCCCACATTTCCCACCCAAAAAAGTTGAAAGATTTTAAAAAGTTCCACTAAGAATGACCCAACGTCAAATTAAAAAATTTTTTTTTTTCCCTTTTTGATCTCTGTGATCCCAAGGCCCCCACCCATTGGAGCATGACCCCGAGGTCGAATTCCAAAAAAGTTACATATTCATGTGGCACCCAACGTTGACTGCTTATACAAAGTTTCATTTTAAAACTTGCCCATAATTGCATTTTTCAGTATTAGACCTTTTTGCCCCAGGGGGCACGGCCAAAAATGGCACTGCTTTTGCACCCTCGTGCTATGTATTGATCATAACTACCAAGTTTGGTGAATTTCTGCTTAACCTGCTTAGGAGGAGATAGCCTTACGGATGGTCAGAGCCAATTTCCATATCACCCCACCCCCCCCCCCCCCTTTTTTATTTTTCAAAAAGTGTGGGGAAAATAAAACTACAGACTCAGGAATATAAGCAACATTAAGATCTGTCTACGTGCCACGGTCCTGTTCATGCAGGACAGGACAGAGATACAGCTCTGGTACAGGCTTCGGACAATAAACAACAACAACAACAACAATAAGATAAGCCGCTATGAGGTAGGCGGATCTAAATTAAATGAATATACACCACAAAATTCCAACCAATGGTAATTTGTGAATATGTTTTATAAACATATATCAGCTCTGCGAGCCACATTGGGATCGTAGAAGAGCCAGATATGGCTCGTGAGCCATAGGTTGCAGACCCCTGGTGTACTGGGATGATGACGCGCTGCTGTGCTCATGAATCGTAACTCTACATCCTGCAATGTGTTTCCCAGTCTCTTCTGAGCTGTTTATAATCTGTACTTTGTCCCATTTAATTTCTCATCCCAGTGCACTCTGATTCCGCCATGATTGCCATTTCGTTGCATCATGACACTATTGGTGCTTATCTTGGATGATTAAGAACTAAGAAGTTATATAAGCATGTTGAAGATGGCACGTTGACGCTAATGCTTCGTGATGTGTAATATTTAACAGGACGTCTCTGGCTGGCGAGTAGTAGAGAAGTGTACGCACTTGTACCACGGCCGCTCGACAAGCAGGTTTGGGATCTTCTGCTGGCATGGCGCACGGAGGAGGCCATGCAACTGCTGGATGGTGCTGGTACCATCCTACCAAGAGAGAAATTGCAGGTGTGAAAGAATAACTTGGGTGGGAAGTATTTTTTGTGTACAAGGTCGAGGTTCGTGGAGGAGCTAGAACACAGAATGGATTGTGATGCAACAGAACAAAAAGCACAGTAAAAGATAGCGGGGGGGGGGGGGAAACACCAACAGTAGGGTTGAGGGACAAAATGGAGAGAGGCCTCGAGCACAGAAGGGACACCACTCGACAGGCTCAAAAGACATGTTTACATAATTATTTTTTATTTTTTATTATTATTATTTTTTTGTATACTGAATCGAGGCTCGTGAAAGAGCTAACATTTACTTCACAAACAAATCAACCAGACAAACAAAACACGCAAAAAGCAGGAGCGGAAAACAAGATAGGGAGAGAAGGTGAAGCACACAAACACAACATTTGAGAGCAGGGAGATGTGTGGAAGGGAGAGGGCTTGGGGGGAGGAGGCATGGGAAGGGGGGGGGGGGGGGGAATTTTATATAATTTTATAAATTTTATATTTACATTTTATATTTACATTATTATATTTATATTTACATTACATTTATATAAATATATATATAACATTTATTTACAATATACATTTTATAAATTTGCATTTTATATAACTGAATTTAGGTTTCGCAAATTGTAATTTACAAAGTTTCATTGAAAATGGTACAGTTCTTGTACCTTCTTGCTGTGTGGTGATCATGATAAGTACGAGGTTTTGATGAATTTCTGCACAACCGTTTAGGAGGAGATGGCATGATGGATGGACAGAGCAGATTACAATATCCGCCTGTTTTTTTTTTAAGCATGGGGATAATGAAATAAGGGTTGGGTTGTAAACAAAGGCTGTATATTGATTATTATTAGTCCCCTACCGGTGTACACCGGAGGGGACTATAGGTTTGCACTCTGTCCCTCCATCTGTCTGTCCGTCACGCAAAGAACAGCTTTCCGGACTTTTTTTCTAAACTCTTAATGCTAATGATTTCAAACTTGGTACATGGTTTCCTCATGATAAGTTACAGATCAAGTTCGAACTTCACGACGTTTCGATCATGTTTGACAAGGTTATGGCACTTTGAACTTTGGTAATTTCTCCAACAGTTTTCTGGACTATAACTTGGAGTGCGGTAAGTCAAAGCTGTTAATATTCCTTGTTTTAACTCCAATTTACATTCTGTTTCCACTTTTAGTGAGAAGTAGGGGTCTGTGCAACCATTCATAAACTTTATTTGGTGTAAATTGGATAATTTTTAGCCGAGTTACCTCAGACCGTGAGTTGGTAATTATATAATTCACACACAGTGCAATACATGCAGGCTGCTCCACGGAGCGACCTTGCGGGCTTATTTTAACTCTGATTTACATTCTTTTTCCCCTTTTAGTGAGAAGTAGGGGTCTGTGCAACCATTCCTGAACTTTATTTGGTGCAAATTGGATAATTTTTAGCCGAGTTACCGCAGACCGTGAGTTGGTAATTATATAATTCACACAGTGCAATACGTGCAGGCTGCCCCAACAGTTTTCTGGACGACAGATAGCCGGTAGGGGACATGTATTGCAGCGCAATACTCAGAATGCTTGTTATTTTTAGATCACCCGGAACTAAATAAGTTCAGGGAACCAAGTAAGTTCCGGGGAGCCTATGCAATGGCGCGTCATCCGTCAATCCGTAAACACTTGCAACCTCTTCTCCCAAACCGCTGATGGGATTGCAACCAAATTTGGCACAAATGATATTTCTTATGTTGTGACTAAAGTTTGTTCACGGCATTAAAAAAAGATCGGGGTCTAAGAGGGTCTACCGGGGGTCAAAGTGGATCCTGGTTTGACCCTCCCAAAATAGGAATGAGCTTTTGTCCTCTGAAACTACACACACTATTTTGATGGAATTTGACCACAACCTTCATCACCTGTGATGTCGCAATGTTTGTTCACGGCATTAGAAAAATCCGATTTATGGGGTCTTACGGGGAAGCTATTGGGGCCCAAAATAGATGTTTTTTGTTCGTTTATAGTCCTATGATTACAATAGTATGATTCTACATGCTGCCCTGTCTCTCTTAGCAACCATAGAAATGGGTTTAAAATACTGTGATACTGTTTAAAATACCTTTGGTCGGTGTAGCATACTGCCTTATTCTACCAGGTGAGTGCCCAGGGGTATTGCCCCTATTTTCATGTAAGGCTGTGATGTTGGCTGATTTCCATACAGATGGAAGATAACCTGTGGTAAATGGCAGGGTGGAAAAGGGTAGAGAGAGGAAGTGGAAGAGCAGCACAGTGGGTTTTTAGGATGCGTGAGCTGATGCCATCCGGTCCAGTTGCAGAGTTAGAGTTTAGGGTTGCCAGAAACTTTTCCACCCTCTCAGGTGCAAAAGACAGAGTCCAGTAGTAATTGGGTATGACTGGGAAGGGTGGGTACCGATAGTGAGGGGTTAGGGACAGCAGGTGTTGAAGCAAACACAGAATTGAGGCATTCAGCCTTCTCCTGAGCGGAGTCAGCTGTGGTGCCATTTGAAAAGAGGGAAGGGGATGGAAGTGAGCATACACAAGAGGTCGATTTGACAAGGCGTCACCAGGTTTTAGAGGAGGGAGACAAGTTTGAAAATTCATTCTTGAGATTGGACAGGTGTTTACTGGTTCTCCTGAGAGTGGACACACTCTTTTTGCGGGCGTTATGGAAGGATCTGAGCTTGCCTGCGGTTGGATTTTCTTTCCAGAAGAAGAATGCATGTTGTTTTAAAGCAACTTCTTCACCACGGGATTCAAATTATGAAGAGTCAGAGGATGGATAAGATAACTGAAGACGAGTTGGGGCAAATCTGCATAAGAGGGAGCAGGTTTCTGTGGAAGAATTAGATGGCTGAATTTATATCGGGGGCGGTAGATATAGGTAGGAGACCAGTCCTGAAGTGTGATGGCTGTTTGGAGTCCATGCCAGTTTGCTTAAGTGACCCGCCAGACTCAACGGCACCGAGGCTGTTCTCTGAGAATGGCCAGAGAGATGTCGCCAATCACAATTTCTGATATTGTATTGGCAAATATTTTCGACAAAGATCTCAAACGATCCAGTGTTTCAAGCAAAAGCAGTAATGCCTGGACATGTAGAAACGTCTCGTGCTTCAAATCTGCCAAAACAAAACTACCATGTCCGGCACACTCAAAGTTCAAAATGGTACTTGTAACTTCCGGCTTATATTGTAATAAACTTCACTATCTGCTAATTATTTTGTCCAATTTCCCCCTCCCCCACCCTCTTTTCCTTGGGTTCAAGAGTCTGAGCCGACGTGCACAGCAACAAAGAGGTTTTGAATATTTGCTGAAGCTCCAATTTGATGAAGCAAAACAGATGTTTTGGTATGGCACAACATGATGCATCATCCCCATGTGCACCTTTCTCCCATTTTTCATCATCCCACTCTATTTTTCTCATCGGTTTCTTTCCCTCCTGTAGTTCTGGGTGCACTGATGTCCGGGAGGTGGCCTCCTTGTACCCACACCTTCTCCCTGCGGCGTCGCACTTTGTCCGCATGCACCCGCCCCTGCATGACACCGCCGACTTTGTATCCATATCTGCCGGTCAGCTGCAGAACCTCTTCTCTTACAAGCGTTTCCTTCTGGATTGCCTGCGGGACGCCCGCAGAGAACCCTCGACGTGGGGCCGTCCATCCACCGAGGCGGACAGCAATGGCAGAGACCAATGCGATGGGTGGCAGGTGGACGTCGATACCGCACTTGTAAAGTTGGCTGCGGAATTCGGAGATGACTGTCTTTTTGATCTCGTGGCTGAAGACAATGTTTGTATATTGGAGGACTGCACACCTTGGTTGGAAAAGCATGGCAGGTGAGAGAAATATATGGCAAAGTTACGATTGGATGGACATGTGGATAAGGACGCCATTCGTAGGAATATGTATAGTGACATTTCATTTCTTTGATGTTGTGATAACTCGTGATTTGTCATCGGATAATCATGTGGTATTGTCGTGCAGCTGATTGTTTGGTTTTCATCCACCAACCCCCAGATTCTATGCACTGGGCTTGTTGTACAAGTGCCATGGACAGGAAGAAGTTGCTTTCCAGGTGAATCTGCGCAAGTTCATCAACACTGCAAAAGGCATTTTTCCTTCAAGATCGCTATGCTTCTTGGGAAGCAAATTACTGTCAAACGTGGCCACGACCTTTCTCCCTTTTTTATAATGGAAAGATTAAGGGGGGTGAGGAAGTAGGAAAAGCTGAATATGGGAATACACTGGAGAACAAAATATGTGACAATAATAGAGCACCAAAGTGTGACATCACATTGGCATGACAACGCTCGACCGGTTCTAAACAAAAGAACCTGAAAGCACACTCGCTTCAATCGAATGTGCTTTGCTCGTTGAAGCATCACCAAATATGGCTGCCATGTTGATTACCTCACTCACAACGTACTTTTCCGACGAGCCAAAATATCTTACCTTGGCCTAGTGCACACAATGGGAGGTTGATTTATGCAACTTCTGTGGTGTCAACATTTCACACTGATTTTTTTTTAAAAAAAAATTTTTTTTTTTTTTTTTTTTGGTATACTGAATCGAGGCTCGTGAAAGAGCTAACATTTACTTCACAAACAAATTAACCAAACAAACAAAATACCCAAAAAGAGGGAGCGGAAGACAAGATGGGGAGAGAAGGGGAAGCACACAAACACACAACATCCGAGAGCAGGGAGATGTGTGGAAGGGAGAGGGCCCGGGGGAGGAGGCATGGGAAGGGGGGGGGGGGGGGGGAGGGAGAAGTATAAAACACAAGGACACCAAGGACTTCCTGGACAGAAGTTGGTATTTCAAAAAAGTGGAATTGGGGTGAAATTAGCGGGGGTAGAAAAGATCAAGGTTTTGGATGGGGGAAGATAAGAGATGGTGGTGAACAGCTGTTTTAAAGACTTGGAGGGTGGAGTGGGATTGAAGAGAGTGAGGGAGTTTGTTCCAGAGGTGGGAGAAAAGAGGAATGAAGGAGTGAAGGTGAGCAGAGAGTCTTGATTTTGGCAGTTTAACCATAAGAGGGTTGCAGGCAGATCTTGTGCGACCTGTAGGAATATTTGCGGGACAGAGCCCAGAGACAGCTGGGGGGGCAAGGCCAGAGAGAAGTCAGTAGAAGATGGAAAGACCACCAACCTGCCTGCGGTGAGTGAGTGAGAGGCCCTTGGAGTTAGCTTCATCGCGGGAGATTCCAATGATTCTGAATGCTTTGGTTTCAACAGCGTGAAGGCGAGCTAGGTGTGAGGCAGGAGCACCAGCCCAGAGGGGAGAGCAGTATTCCATTGAGCTGCGGATGAAAGCCTTGTATGTGGTGAGGAGCTCAGGTGTGCCAAGGAAGGACTTCGCACGACGGAGGATGCCCAGTCGGCGACTGGCTTTGGAGGCCAGATTTGAAATGTGGTTTTCCCAGGAAATATCATGGCAGATAGTGAGACCCAAAAGCTTGAGTGACAGAACTTCTTGGAGAGGATTATTCAGAAAGTGGATGGGAGGGTTGTCCAGTCGGTCTTTTCGGAGAGACATCGTAAGAGTGTGAGATTTGTCAGGATTGAAAGACATGTTCCACTTGTTTGCCCAGTCTGTGATTTTGTCAAGGTCTGCAGAGAGTGAGGACGCTTCAGACTGCCGATCTGAGGGATGAAGAATGGAGCGACAGAGAGTAGAGTCGTCAGCAAAGAGATAGAGAGGATTTTCAAGAGAGTCAGAGAGATCATTGATGAAGACCAGAAAAAGCACAGGGCCCAGAACACTGCCTTGGGGAACTCCAGCCTGAACAGGAAGAGGAGATGAGAGAAACCCATTCAGGGCCACACGTTGACTACGACGAGAGAGGAAGTCCGCCAGCCATGCGTGGAGATTTCCATGGATACCAAAAGAGGAGAGTTTGGTGAGCAGAGCGGGTGCCAGACCGTATCGAAGGCACATGATATGTCGAGGGAGACTGCTCTAATTTCCTGTTTGGCATTGAGGACCTCCATCCATTGTTGAGAAAGCAGAAGCAGCATGTCCAGAGTGGAGTGTCCAGGTCTGAAACCAAATTGATGATCAGAGATCAAGCCATTGGAGAAGAGGAAAGATTTCATATCTGAAGCAATGATGGAATCCATGACTTTGCTGATAATTGGGAGAAGGCTGATTGGTCTGTAGTTGCTGGGATCTGTTTTTGCACCTTTTTTGTGCAAAGCGGTGATGTTGGCAGATTTCCAAGCAGATGGAAGATGACCTTGAGCAAAAGAGAGGGTGAAGAGAACAGAGAGAGGGAGTGAAAGAGCGGAAGAACGTGATTTTAGGACCCGTGGGCTGATGCCGTCAGGTCCAGTTGCAGAATCAGAGTCGAGGGTTGACAGAAACTTTTCCACCTTGTCAGGAGGAAAGGACACAGAGTCCAGGAGCAGCTGGGTACGGTGGGTACAGAGAGGGATGGGTTTGGGACACAAGATTTAGAGGCAAACACAGAGTTGAGGCATTCAGCTTTTTCACGTGTGGAGTCAGCTGTGTGGCCATTTGAGGTGAGGGAGGGGATGGAGGGGGAACAAACACAAGAAACAGATTTGACCAGACGCCACCAGGATTTGGATTGGAAGAGGGAGACAGATAAGAGAGTTCGGTCCTGAGAAAGGAGAGATATTGTTTCCTGGCTCTCCTGAGGGTGGACACACACTTGTTTCGGGCTTTGTGAAAGGAAATGAGATTTCCTTCCGTTGGATTTGCTTTCCAGGAGACGAAAGCAAGTTGTTTCTGGGCAATAGCCTCACCACAAGAATCCGTGTACCATGGACGGGAGGAAGGGTATGACAACTGAAGACGAGATGGGATAAATCTGTGCATGAGAGAGAGCAATTTACTTTGGAAGAATTCCCAGGATGAGTTGATGTCAGAGGCAGTGGAGATGGGAGACCAGTCCAGATGATTGATGGCTGCTTGAAGACCGTGCCAGTTGGCCTGAGTGAAATGCCAGACTCGTCGACGCTGAGGAGGCTCTCTGAGAATGGTCAGAGAGATGTCCACTTTAACAAGCACATGATCAGAAGAGCCGATTGGAGCAGAAGAAGAGCAGCAGACATTTTCAGGGAAGTTAGTCATAACCAAGTCCAGAAGAGAAGATGCTCCGTTGACTGAGATCCGGGTTGGGAAATTGACAGATTGTGTCAGTCCCAGTGAGTCACAGAAGTCCTTTGCTGAAGAGCCATGGCTGGTGAGAGAGGTACCCACCCCCAGCCAACTGGCATGGTGACAGTTGAAATCACCACATATGAGGAAGAGAGAGTTGGGATGGGTAGATAGAAGTTGGTCCATATTATCAGACAGCGAGATGTAGATGGAGTCATCACTGTTTGGTGGACGGTACAACACACATATGAACAAAAGGTGGGAGCGAAGGGGAAGCCGTAGCCAAAGGTATTCCTGGGGGTGAGGTGGAGAGAGGGCAGTGCAGGGCGAGTGAGGAAGAGAGTTTTTTTTATAAAGATAGCAACCCCACCTCCAGGACGAGGCTCAGGTCTATCATACCGGAGGAGGGAGTATCCTGGGAAAGATACCAAGGAATCAGAGACATCATGAAGGAGGAAAGTTTCTGTTAAGCAGATCACGTCTGGTTTGTCAGAAGCAACCTGTATGGAGAGATCAGTTAAGTTTGAGCGAAGGCCCCGGATGTTTGAGGTCCATACTGTTAAGGAAGAGGAAGGGGGAGCATCGGATACAGAACGGGGGGGGGGGGGGGAGCGGTAGGGTAAGATGTGGAAGAGGAGGAAGAGGTAGGGAGAGCTGTTGAAGGTGTGTCAGAGATTACAGAATAGCTTGGAGAAAGGGAAGAATGGGGCAGACAAAAGGTTTGATGGTGATTGGGTGAGGCGCAGTGAGGTGTTATTTGAGGAGGGGGAAGAGTGAGGCAGAATGTTGAGGGAGAATAAGGTGAAAGTTGGAAGGGGGAAGAAGCGGGGAGGACGCTTTGAGGAGGAGGGGTGAGAGGGGAGTCCAGGAGGGGAGGAGTGAGGGAAAGTCTCGGAGGGGAGGGGAGTGGGGGGAGTTTAGGAGGGAAGGGGCAGGGGGGGAGATTTGAAAGGGATGGTGATGGGGAAGATTTGGGGGGGAGGGGCAAGGGGGAAGATTTGAAAGAGATGGGTGATGGGGAAGATTTGGAGGGAAGGGGTGAGATTGGATTTTGAAAAGTGTACGATTAATGGGAAACGAACATTTATTGCAAAATGAGTTTCTTGAGACATTCGAGTCAAAAATACATTTGAGGACGCTGAAGGATGGGTGGAGTTCTGGAGAGTTTAGGGAATGAATGAAAGATGCACTGTAAGAGATGGAATTTTTTTTTGGAATGAATAGAATTGGTGAGCAAGTCGAAAGCATCCTTTTATAGAAGAAGAAGAAAAAGGTGTTATAGAATATGACAAAATAAAGTTCTTCAGGGGACAGATGAAACATTTTTTTAACAACGTGATCACGTGATCACGAACAACGTGGTCGAAGAACGAACGAACAAATAAGAATGAACAAACGGATAAGAACAGGGAAGGAAAATATATATATATATTTTTTTTTTGAGATTTTAAAACAAGGAAGTATGGGGTGAAAAGACCGTGAAAAACAGAGACCGAAAGTAATTTGCAGCGCGATCGAAGAACCGCTGAGACAAAAAAAAAGCCTCAAGCCAAGGGCTGACACGGTAGCCTACTAGCACTACACTAGGCCTCAGAATACACGATACGAAAAAAACGACGATTCTGTACACAGGTATGAAAAACCAACACCGAGAAACCTATTAAAGTCACCCCAATAGGTACATACACCGAAAGAAAGATACAGATTCGACAAAAACACAATTGTGAAAAATTACTTAACTTCGAAAGCGTGCGCGTGGGGACAGCTTTGAAGAGACGTGACGACCAATCTTGCGCATGCGCAGTTTTGATCTTATTTGTTTAATTCACTGTTGTTTAACACTTGCTTCTTTTGGAAAACAATAAAAGCTGCAGGTATGACTCTCGGTTGTTGATTACAATCGAGAACGAAGCACTGTACCATCTTCACAAAGCTACGGCGACCGTATTCTACGATAATGTAGAACCAGGCCGTGCACTGTCGTGCCATCGTCGCTTCGGTGCTCTATACAGTTGAGCCACAGTAGGTTGAAAGGCAAGGAAGAATGTAAAAAGTCATTTAGTCCCAAAAGCTTGTTTGGAAAAGGATTCTGAAGGGGTGACCGAAGGCTTCAGGGAGTAGAAGAGGAAGAAAGTTTCAGAAGCCACAAAACCCTTTTCGAGGTATCTCAAGGCATGTTACTGTAAACATTATTCAGAATTTGATGAAAACTTGTGATCTTGGCGATTCAAATAAGTTCTGTAGACCCTTTTTATTTAGCTTCCCTTAGCGTTTATCTTCCCCGTCTTTTTTTGTTATTTTTTGTTATTATTATTATTCTTTTAAATTTTTTTTGCTTCTTTCCTCCGAGAGTTCCCCACCCACATTTTTATTCTGAGATACGTAAAAGATTAATTATAAACTGCCTGTAACCTTCGCAATGATACAGGAGAGGAACCACAAAACTGTGGTTCGTGAAATGAGCTTTCTATGGTCCCTCCTTTTCCTTGACTCCTCAGCTTTGGCGGCGCATTGTCGATGGAGAATTGAAGGACACGACTCGGACTGACCTACTGGAGTACCTGGTGGACATGCTGGGATCGTGCACTCAGCGACACCTACTATGGGACCATGCAGCCTGGGCAATACATACAAAACCAGAGGTGTTGTCTACTTTTCCTTTAACGAGCCATTAAATGTCCTACCTCTCCTTTCGAAGTTCAACTTTTCATCTTTCTCTGCCCTTATCTGCTATTTATTTTGGATACAAAGTCGAGGCTCTTGGAGGTACTGGAATAAAAGGAGCAGTAGAAAGAGAAGGGGGAAACGCACCAACAGCAGGGATGAGGGACAAAATAGAGGAAAACTTGGAAAAACTATAATGGCTCTCAGAGCGTGTAGCCTTGTCTCGCGCGCTCCTTCCGACCAAAAATACCATCATTAACTGAACACGCTACTACCGAGAGCAACTACACGTTACTACTGAACATGCTATATGTCCCATATACCTGTATTATCCATGCACCCTATTATGTCACACATATTGCCATTATCCCTAGCTTTATTGATTGATTAATAGGATAATTAACGAGCACTTTTGTGCGCATTAAAACTAAATTGCATCAATGAAGGTGAATATGAAAAAAAATTAAACTATATTCCCCATGGCTAGTCGATCATATGTATGAAGTTTTGCATCGATCTGTTAAGTGGTTCTGGAGATCACTTTACGTTTTTATTTTCAATCCAATATGGCTGCCAGACCACGTGACCGATGACATCAAAAATTTAATTATTCACTCATCAGCCCGTCGGGCAGATATATGAAATTTCAGATTTTTCGGATAAGGATTTTGATTCAACCAATTATGGCTGGAATACCACTTCACCGATTACGTCATTGTCATCACCCTATATACCCCATGGGGAGTTGATGGCATATGCCAAGTTTCAATGTTTTTTGTTGAGCAGTTGTGGAGATGTCCAATTTTTTTTTCCTTTAATCTAATATGGCTGCCATACCATGTGACCGATGACATCAGAGTTGTCAATAAAATCTTCTCCACAGGGAGTCTCTCCTATGTTTACAGGGTATTTCAAAAAGATTGATACAACTTTGACTTCCTGCCATTTATTTGTTTTTTTACCTATACCGTTTTCCTTTTCAGGGTTTGGTGGTGTTATCGTGGTATTTGTTCCCTGGGATTTCTAGCTCCGTAGCTCAACTATGCCATTGACACTGGAGCAGAAGAGAAAAGTGGTGGCTCTGTGGTACGAGACTAAATCATATGTAGACACCCGCCGAGTTTCTGCCGGGAATACGACCGCAGAACATGTGATGGACTCACAAATTGTGCCATTCAACGTATTGTGAAACATTTTGAGCACAAGAGTACAGTGCACAACCAGAGCAATGGCAACAGTGGCAGGCCAGCATCAGTAACCAAGAGCCAAGCCAACATCGACGCTGTGCGGGATTCTGCAGTGGACAGTCCCAAAAAGTCCCACCGCCGGCGCTCCCAGGAGCTGGGCATCAAATCAACATCAATCTGGCGTATCCTCACTAAAGAACTTAAGCTTTTCCCATACATCATCTCTAGTAGGCATAAACTGAGTCAAGATGACATGAGAAGGAGACTTGATATGTGCAATTGGCTCAGTGACAGGATGGAGCAGTACCCAAACTGGATCAACCTGATGTGGTTTAGTGATGAAGCCCATTTCCACTTGAACGGTGCCATCAACAACCACAACAACATTTTCTGGGGGGCAGAACCACCTGAGACCTACAGGAAAGATGGACAGAACTTTGGAGTCAGGATCAATGCCTGTCTGAACCGCGGAGGAGCACACATCGAGAATGTCAATTACAAGGATTTTGCGTAAATGCCAATTTCAGACCTTGGGCTCTCACCAACTCTAGCAATGACTTACTGAAATAGCAATCGGTGATTGAAAATACCTTGTCATAAGCTTTTAAGAAATGTTTGGTTCACGTTCTTGAGGTTTCTGTTTCTTTGTAAATAAACGTTTAAATTTGTATCGCTCTTTTCTAAACACCCTGTACAGTGTTGCATCGACCGGACAGGTGGTTGCAGATAAAAAAATTTTAAAGCGAAGCAATATAGAGACGTGGATACAGACACACAGACATACACATGCAATAGTCTCGCAACCCCTTCGGGGTGAGACTAATCGGGGATGTTGGGAAGAATGAGTAGTGGTGGAGGACACACGGGGTGGACAAGATGAATACAGAAGAAAAACAAAGGAAATTTGGAAAGAGATGGGCTTGGTGTGGGTTAATGGGGTTAGAAATTATCATGCGTTTGTTGGGGGGGATGATCTGAGATGCTGGTGAATAGCTATCTTGCAGACCTGGAGGAAAGACTGCGATTGAAGAGAGTGTGGAAGTTGGTTCCAAAGGTGGGAAAAAGGAGGAATGAATGAGTGTAGCTGAGCTCTTCCTGTTGCCTTATTTAAGCTACCAACATTGCCTCTCCATCCTTTCATTCGTTTGTGTGCAGGTTGGTGTGAGGGTGTTTACCCAACTGCCCCCTGGTGATGGACCTCCTGCCGAAGAGGTTGTCTCTTTTCTGCAGGACTATCCATCTGCCCTTCGTTACTACTTGGAACACCTTGTTTGGAGTAGAGGACTACAGGTGATCATGTTTTACTTTCTAAACGATTTCCTTGATTTTTTTCGGGGCATAGCTATGTGACTGCAACGATGCTTCCAAACGATGTCCTTGTAACTGAATCCCAAGCATACATACATTTGAGAGGTAGGGAGAATTTTCAATATCTGTGGGTCAATGACAAGGTTATCCATGTTGATATTTGTTTCTCTGCAGACATATCCATGTAATAACATAACGAATGGGGTTGAACAGATGAATAGAAAAGGTGACGATGAAGAAAAGGAGGGAAGTTAAGAGCAGGGGTCGGAAGGTTATTAATTAGGTAGGGGAAGTGTCGGGGGAACATTGCCGTAGAGTACAAGGAGAGGGTGAGGCCAGGTATGAGCAACTTGGCAAAGAAGCGGGAGGTTTGGAGAAGGAGTGGAAGAAGTATCAAGACGTGATTAGGTGTAATTGCAGAAATTTCAACTCTGTCAATCTTGGAGAAGTCTCTGTCAATTTTCGTCTCTGATTCTGCAACTGGACCAGACGGCATCAGCCTACGGGTCCTAAAATCCTGCTCTGCCGCTCTATCTCACCCTCTCTCTGTTCTCTTCACCCTCTTTTGCTCAAGGTCATCTGCCAGAATCTTGGAAATCAGCCAACATTACCGCTTTATACAACAAAGGTGCAAAAACAGATCATTGCAACCACAGACCAATCAGCCTGCTCCCAATAATCAGCAAGGTCATGGAATCAATCATCGCTTCTGACATCAAATCCTTCCTCTTCTCCAATGGCTTGATCTCGGATCATCAATTTGGATTCAGACCAGGTCATTCTACTCTGGACATGCTGCTTCTGCTGTCTCAACAATGGATGGAGGTCCTGAATGCCAAACAGGAAATCAGAGCTGTCTCCCTTGACATATCACATGCCTTCGATACGGTCAGGCACCCAGCTCTGCTCACCAAACCCCTCCTCTTATAGTATCCATGGAAATCTCCACGCATGGCTGGTGGACTTCCTCTCTAGTCGTAGTCAACATGTGGCCCTGAATGTTTTTCTCTCATCTCCCCTTCCTGTTCAGGCTGGAGTTCCCCAAGGCAGTGTTCTGGGCCCTGTGCTTTTTCTGGTCTTCATCAATGATCTCTCTGACTCTCTTGAAAATCCTCTCTATCTCTTTGCTGATGACTCCACTCTGCCGCACCATACCTCATCCCTCAGATCGGCAGTCTGCAGCCTCCTCATTCTCTGCAGACCTGGACAAAATCACAGACTGGTAAAACAAGTGGAGCATGTCTTTCAATCCTGACAAATCTCACAGTCTCACTATGTCTCTCCGAAAAGACCGAGTGGACAACCCTCCAATGTACGTTCTCAACAATGCTCTTCAAGAAGTTCTGTCACTCAAGCTTTTGGGTCTTACTATCTGCCATGATCTTTCCTAGGAAAACTACATTGCCAACCTGGCCTCCAAAGCCAGTCGCCGACTGGGCATCCTCCATCGTGCAAAGTCCTTCCTTGGCACACCTGAGCTCCTCACCACATACAAGGCTTTCATCCGCAGCTCAATGGAATACTGTTCTCTCCTCTTGGCCTGTGCTCCTGCCTCACACCTAGCTCGGCTTCACGCTGTTGAAACCAAAGCTTTCATTAATCATTGGAATTTCCTGCGATGAAGCTAACTCCGAGGGCCTTTTACTCACTCGCTGCAGGCAGGTTGGTGGTCTTTCTGTCTTCTACCGACTCCTCTCCGGCCTTGCACCACCCCCCCCCCCCCCCCAGCTCTGTCTGTGCTCTGTCCCCCAAATATTCCCACAGGTCGCACAAGATCTGCCAGCAACCCTCATATGGTTAAACTGCCAAAATCAAGACTCTATATTCACCTTCACTCTTTCATGCCTCTTTTCTCCCACCTCTGGAACAAACTCCCTCACTCTCTTCAATCCCACACCTCCCTCCAGGTATTTAAAACAGCTGTTCACCACCATCTCTTATCTTCCCCCATCCAAAACCTTGATCTTTTCTACCCCCGTTAATGAAATACCGACTTCTTTCCTGGAAGTCCTAGCAGTGTCCACGTTTGTTTTTTTTTAACCTCTCCCATCCCTCCTCCCCCCTTGCCATACTGCCTCCTCCCCAAGCCCTCTCCCTCCCACAGATCTCCCGATGTCCCTGCTCTCCATCTTGTTCTCCCGCTCCCTTTATCATATGTTTTATGCTTTATGTGTCAGTTTGTCTTTTTTGTGATCAATGTTAGCTCTTACACGAGCCTCGACCTTGTATACAAAAAAAAAAAAAAAAGTTGTGTGGAAGGACGTCAGGAAAAGGGTGCATCATTGAGGGATGGAAACCAGGTATGGTGGACGGAGAAAGTAGCGAAGGCAGTTGGTGAAAAGGAGGTTTGGAAGAGAATAGAGGTTTATCCTTAAAGAGGGAGGCAGCCGGATGTGGGGTTCTGCACCTGTATGGGCAGAAAAGAAAGCAGCAAGGAGCACTGTGGATAAGGCGAGGAATGATATGGAAGATGAGGTGTACAAGAAGTTGGAAGAGGGTTGTGGGAGGAAGATTATCTATAAATTGGCTTGTGACAGTGATGAGGATAGCAAGGGTATAAGGGGGTGGTGATGATTAAGGATGGTGGTGGGAGGCTAGTGACACAGTAATGGGGGGGGGGGGGGGGGGGAAGTATCGAAGGTGTGGGAAGGATATTTTAAAAGAGCTGTTGAACCGGGAAGGAAGCAATGGTGAGCTGGAGCTACCCAGTTGTGTGGAGAGGAAAGTGGAGTTTGTGGAGATCAGGGAAGA
This sequence comes from Myxine glutinosa, assembly GCF_964187855.1. Lineage (NCBI taxonomy): Eukaryota > Metazoa > Chordata > Myxini > Myxiniformes > Myxinidae > Myxine > Myxine glutinosa. The sequence continues at coordinate 123,047,986 of NC_136265.1, forward strand.
GGAAGTGTGGACGACATTGAAGAGGGTTAAGAAAGGGAAGGGCGCCATTGACGAGGTGTGTACAAAGATGATAATTGCAGAGGGAGAAATCGAAGTCAGTTGGACGAAGAGGCTGTTGAATGTATGTATGAGAGAGGCTTTGATTGCGGAGGATTGGAGGACAGGGTTAATTATGCCGATTATGGAAGGGGAAAGGAGATGTCCAAGATCTGGGGAAGTACAGGGGCACTATGCTCCTTACTCATGTCACTTACCTCAACATGTTTTCAATTGAAACTTACGCAGTTTATTTGTGTGTAAAGGTTGGTTGACATTATTCAGAGATCAAGGTCAAGGCCATCCAAAATTTAAGGCCGTCAAGGCCGTTATCCTTTTTTCAACTGTAAAGAGTACCTCTATAAAGTAATAGCTGAAGTACCAGTGTTGCTTGGGGAAATTTAATGAAATATGTATTTAAATATTTCATGCATGACGATCACAAAACGTATTACTCGATCGCTGCTGGTAAAACCCCAGGCAGTGTATAAGTGACATATTCGAGGCCTGGACACGGAGGTGTTTCAATAAACCTGGGTAAAGCAATCTTTTTAATAACAGGTGCATGTGTAAACATGATATAATTAAATTTGTGTTATTGATAACAAATCACTGTATACAACCTCAACGTACGATATTCCCAAAACGTATTACTCGATGGCTACGTGTAAGTGATCGGTACGTGTAAGCACGATACCTGATCGAGCCCTGAAGGCCAATGATCTGGATTTATCTGGGGTCAATTTTTTTTTAATCCAAACATATACCTTGACCTTCCTCTGGATGAAGGAGGAGGCCATGCAAAGTTTGGTTGAACAGGTTCCTGCAGGTTCAGAATGCATAAACGAACAAACTGCAAACAAACAGGCAGAACAAAGAAACAAACTTACTTTTTATATATTAGATGTACTATTACAATCTGAGTTCGTCCATAAAGTATGTACTATTACAATGCGAGTTCGTCCATAAAGTATGTATTTTTAATAACAATGCGATAATGACAATGCGAGTTCGTCCATAAAGTATGTACTATTACAATGCGGTACGTCCATAAAGTATGTACTATTACAATGCGAGTTCATCCATAAAGTACTATCGCGTGATTGCCCCTCGGTTAAGACTGGGGAATCGCGGATGGAAACGAGCTTAACGAGGCGTCTGGGTCAATGGCGGATTTGCTATACACACGCGGGAGGAAGAAGGAAAGAGGGAGAAGCGGCGAGATTTACCTGACGGTCCGCGCGGGTCTTCAACCTGAGGGAAATAATTCAAACCGAACACGGATTTCGAATAGAAAGGGAAAATAATAAAAAGGTTTATTTACAAGAACTATTCGGACAAGGAAACGCGACGATAAAAACTAAATCCTAAATTGGGACGTCCCCACACCTCACTTCAAATACAGAACGAATGGAAAGGATAAATAAAATAAAATGTCGTGTTTATGGATGTGATGTTATCTCAGTCTGGCAGTGTCGGGGATCGTCTGGCTCGATTGCGTCGTCCGACGCAACTCCGGTCGGCGGGAAGTAGGCCTCGTTCTGCCCCCGTTCGCGCTCCACCAGGCCCACGTACGCCGCTGCACCCAAGACTCCTGTCCCCGCGCGATCGTTCACGAGGTCCGTGCGTGAATGCCCGGTAAGAGAATCGTCGGCGCGCCAACGTCCTTCCAATGTCCAACGAGCGAGGGTCCAAACGGGACGAGGTCCAACACAAGAGAAGGTCCAGTGCAAAGGGACAGTCCAACGCAAGAGGGCAAAGGGAAGAGAAAAGCGGAGGCGAAGACAGGCAGAGGCGAAGACAGGCAGAGGCGAAGAGAGAAAATGTCGGTCAGCGAGTCATTTTACTGATCGGCTTCCGACGTCAGCTCTCTTCTCGAATCTTCCGATCGTGTTGGTCGCCTCTCATTGGCCGAGTGCTTGGCGCCCTGCTCCCATGCCATTGGTCGGCGGCCAACCACAAGTCCTTTACTCTCCAATGATGTCATCTGCCCATTAAAAACCCTTGGTGTCAATCACGCGTGAAGTGGGCGTGGCCTCAGCCTGCCTTGCACAATGAGTGTTGCTATGCCAGCTGGTGATGTGGCTGGCTGCAGTCCCATCGGCGGTGCGCCGATCTGGCTTCCTGCCTGTTCTTCCTGTAAGTCATTGTGGCGGAAGGAAATTAATTAATGTGTGCAGCTAAGGGTCTAGCTAAGTGTCTATGGTGCGGTGCCAAAAGGGACAACAGGATAGCGACAGGGGGGATGACATACAAGGGAATTTTACCCATAATCCCTGAACTAATTAGCATGCCCCGCCCCTCGTAACAGGGACAAATATCCAACTTATCTGACATCCGGGCTACAGGTCCCTGACTTACTGTACATCGAGATGGTTCTTCTATCACGATCATCGGAGCACCTACCTATGCAGATCTACCTGGATCTAGATATTCCCCCCCCCCACCCCAAATTCATAACAGTACGTACTGTTACAATGCAAGTTCGTCCATAAAGTATGTACTATTACAATGCGAATACGTCCATAAAGTACGTACTATTACAATGCGAGTTCGTCCATAAAGTACATACTATTACAATGCGAGTACGTCCATAAAGTACTTACTAATTACAATGTGAGTATGTCCATAAAGTACGTACTATTACAATGCTTGTACGTCCCTAAAGTACATACTATTACAATGCGAGTACGTCCATAAAGTACGTACTAATTACAATGTGAGTACGTCCATAAAGTACGTACTATTACAATGCGAGTACGTCCATAAAGTATGTACTTTTAGAACATGCATTCGACTCAAAAGTGCGGAATGTGACTGTCTATAAAATATATACAATTGGAATCTATATAATAAAACCGAAAAGGTCTGTTTGTCTGCTGTATGAATATAAACCTACATTAATCCATCGTCTACACACCACACAAACACAAAGTCCTGGCGATGGTCTGCATTCTCCATTTGTTCTTTATAGTTTCAATTGTAGCTATTATGATAAATATTAATTCCTTTTTAATTTTTTTTAAATCTTGCTCTCAGTTGGAGAAATTCCACACCCACCTGGCCTTGCTCTACCTTGACGAGGTCCTTGCTCTGTTGCACCCTCGAGTACCTGGTAAAAATGGCCACAACGGGACTGCAGCATCGGTAGACGGCCTCAAAGAGGATGCAGATGGAGGCGTTCACTCGAGCTTGGACGGATACACGGGAAGAGAGTCTGAGAATGAGGAGGCGTTGCTGGCAGCACGCAGTCGCCTGCAGTGGTTGCTTCAGGAATCAAAGCTGTACAGAGCACATCTGCTGCTTGGTGAGTTTGTTCCAAATTAAATTGTAAAGTTACAAGCTCTGGTGAGGTTCGGAATTAAATTACGAACTCCTTCATCTGATGTACAGGGCGGCTCGGCAATGCGCAGCTGCACATTGAGCGGGCAGCACTGCATGGTCGCCTTGGGCAGCACGTGGAGGCTCTCTCTTTGCTGGTGCACGCAGCCGGCTGCATGCATGAGGCACGGAAGTATTGCCTCAGGTACGGTGACGCCTCAGAGCCCGTGGAAAATGTGGAAGACGAACATTTGTCCCAACGGTCCAGCTCTGACGGCTGCTATTGCCCTGAGAATGGACATGGGAACCAGGAAAATGGCTTCACTTGTATAAAGCTAGATAGAGAAACATGGAGCGAAGGTGAGGTGGAAGATAAGGAAGCAACGAGGAGCAAACGTGGAACCTGGGATGAAGGGGCCTGTGGCAGTGCTAAACAGGCTGGTTCTGATGGTGGTGTGCTCATCGTAGAGCCACAACGACCAACTCGCCGGGAGCTCTTCACGGCATTGCTGAGGATAATGCTGCACCCACCAGATGGCCGGCCACCTTTGGAGCTCGAGGCGTCAAAACTGCTGAACACTGACGGTTCTGAGTTTGAGGCCATATCAGCACTTAAGGCACTACCAGAAGGCTGGTCGCTCGGCCTCGTTGTTCCTTTTGTGACTGGATCTTTACGGCGAGCGTTGCACACACGCCGCTCAGCAGAGGTGGCCAGAGGCCTGTTGCTGACTAGGAAGAATGCTGCCAGGGCAGCAAAGGTGAGAGGCATGCATGGTGTACTCAGGGTTTAATAATGTGGTTGGTTGACTCGGCGTCTACGCACTTACATCCCCTCCTCCCCATGTTTTCCCTCAAAGCCTCCAATCGGTATCTGTTCTAATTGTCATTCAGGTCTTTATTCTTTCTCTCTCCAGACGGAGTTGAGCCATATTTCCATCCGTCTTTCCGAGGACAGCACTTGTCCCGTATGTCAGATGCCGTTATCTGAACCGGCCTTCATGTGGTTTCCAAACGGCACGGTGGTGCACCCAGCCTGCGCGCGATCTCATTTTGCTTGCCCCGTCACCGGCAGGATCTTCAGTCCAGAACCACCCGTACAACAGCACCACAAGTCCTGAGCGCTCTCACCTACGATCTCTCCTGAACAAAGTTCTCCTCCTTTTTGTGGTCGCACACCATGATGCAAATATCTTGCACTTTTCTTATTTGTTTCAACTGTCGGGAATCGTAAATGGCGACCTCGTCTTTGTTGGGCTGTTGGCGGAATTGAAATATCTGTAGATTGATTTATTTTTATTTTCTATTTTTGTTTCCAGCTCTGTCCTCATACCCTGGACTGGAAGGAATGCAATCGTTGGACAAAATATATCCCGCCAGTCATTGCTTTATAAGCAGGAAATGTGAAGTAGGCGATCATGCAGTAGGTCAGCGTCTCCCCACAGGCCCACTCCCACTCCTCTATGCTCTGCCATGTTTAGTAACAATTTGGACTTTTTATTCATCAGGTCTTTTCCTTTGATGCAGTGTGAACAGCAAACTAAGCAAGTTTCTATTTTTCCCCGCACTACCCCGAAACACCTCAATTTTTATTTTCTTCAAAGCTGCGCTACTTCATTTTTGGACAGGTGTCGTGTGACATGAGATCGTAAAGGGAAACTTATCCGAGCTGAAGTACAAATAAAAACCACTTTTCTCTTATCGTGATACTGACGTTATCACTGCTGTATTCTTACCACAGCTTCTGCTGTTTGGGCATTTGGTGAAGGCCAGGGATACCTGTGGGACTTGTACCAGGCCATCGCCGAAGCACGAGGGCGAGTGAGATCCCTTTCTGTTTAATGACATCATTGCCCTTTGTAGGGCAAGAGGCACCAATTTCGATATAGATAAAGCAATATTATGAAAAGCCTTTACGTTGAATATTATTTCTCTTGTAATACACTCATTAGATCGATCTCACACACACCTTCGAACATTGCAAAAGGAAACGTGAAGTGCAACCAAGAAGGCGTTTTCCCAAAACAATAACAATCTTTCAGCCGAAAAGCCCCCAAAGGTGGACGCTCGACGAGGCGTTGCGGGGTGTTTGATGGTGGTACAGCCTGCTCTGTTTTGAGAAGTTGGAATCTTGGGTTTGCATCGAATTTTATTTATCGTCCTTGTGATTGTGGCCACAACGGCTTGAGATGACTTTGATTCCTGTAGCAGGTCCGGTCTATGCGATGTCTTCTGAGGAGGCAGGCGAGCCGGTGCTGTATTGGTGATGTTGGAATCTTGGGTTTGCATCGAATTTCATTTATCATCCCTGTGATTGTGGCCACAACGGCTTGAGATGACTTTGATTCCTGTAGCAGGTCCGGTCTATGCGATGTCTTCCGAGGAGGCAGGAGAGCCGGTGCTGTATTGGTGATGATGTGCTTGCGGTCGGTACACGATGGCGAGGAAGCAAAACGGTCTGTAAAGGAAGTGTTTGTGGGCATGAGCTGATTGTGTGTGTGTGTGTGTGTGTGTGTGTGTGTGTGTGTGTGTGTGTGTGTGTGTGTGTGTGCGCGTGTGTGCGCCCATTGTATTGACTGTGAAAACCATGCACAACATTGAACCTGTTTTGGTTGAAACATTTTTGTAAATCGTGCTTTGTGGCAATGCGTACCTGCTTTGCCTTTTTCTGGCTGGCTGAGTGCGATCAAGAAATGTTTTCTTTTTAATGCTTTGTTGATTTTGTTTTTCCTTTCATCCGTATAAGGCACTTGTATTGATAAAGGTTTTGCTCCGTCCATCATGTTTGCAATGATCAGCCTGTTTAATTCAAATTGTTTTCTTTCACACGTGCTGTACAAATAGTGCAACATGTATGATTGTACGCATTAAATGATTAACTTTGAAAGGAGCAGCCAGACAATAAATATTTGATTACTGTACGTGTGCTGTTCGGCTTCCGTCGTCGGTGGGAAAGCGTCGACGGCCTTGGAGTGGAGGTGGATGAAGAACGGTAGTTGTTCGCAAAATACTGCAGAGTTCTAGCTCTGTAGTACAAAGCCTTGTACCATGCACACCACAGACAACAACCGCAAGTGTTAATGACATAAAATCGATTTTATTATGTGGATGAAATATATAAATATAAGATGTTTTTTCCCCCAGTTAAAAATATACCTTTGGCTTAAGCTTTCGTGCGGCCTGTAGGTTGTCAGCCCAATTTTTTGTGAATCCATCCACGGACGTGTTTCTGGCTTACTGGCCGTCGTCAGCATGAGTTAGATTCCCTCCCTGATTGGGGCTACCACTTTGATCGTAGTGGGGAGGGTTGCGTGCTCCTGTCACCCTTTGCGCTATACTAGCGGGAGCTTTGCTCCTGGTAGGTCTTACCAAGCCAGGCAGGTCAATGGGTAGGAGCCAGACTAAAAGTAGTCACACATTTTCTTGGGGGAAGGAAAAAGTTTTTTTCCCCAGGGGGTGTTTGGATATGGACACCAAGCAGGGCTAAAACAAGACCTGCCAAAGGGTCGAGGAGCTCCCTGTGGGTCAACGGCCATCCTATCCGGTGCCCTACTGTGTCTGCGGACATCCTCCTGCAGTCGGCCACCATAAAAACATGTCATTCCGCAACACACGCAAAGAACACAACTAAAAAAAAAAACCCACTCCGAGGGCGTACCTCCTGTGCAGCTGCCCTTCACAGCTCACCGGATGACGGGATTGGGGCAAAGCCTTCACGACCCCCATTCTTTGATAATAGGAGGAAAAGCCTCTGCCTGAAAAAATACCCTTTGTCCAAAGCACTTGTTTACTATTGTGCCCAAATTTCAGCTTCCTACCTCAAAGGATGGTTGAGATATCGCTTGGAAAAAAACAAGAAAGAAAACAGTGAAAACTGAGTACTCCATTTTGGAGCTGGGCCCCCTTCAGTGCCCAGCGATGATGTCGAGCAGCGTGGAGATGGATTAGGGAGGAAGTGGTGTACAACAAAGGGAGTGAAAAGTGAGTACTCCCTTTCGACATGCGTCATGCAGCACTTGAAGATGGAAAAGGAGGGGAGTGGTGTAAAATTATTCACTGTGCAAGATGGAATTGGGACAACACACCCCCACATAAATATGTAATGTATTGTTCCGGACTGGATTTTGCCATGAGGGGAGACTCCTCCGGTCTCTCCCAACTTCCGATCTTGAAGTCGCCGGCTTCAGATAACTCCGCAGTCCAGCGGGTTGCTAACAAACCCCGAATGCCAATTAGAGGGGAAAATCTCCCAGGCTCCTTTGTCTGATGCTGTTTACCTGAGGGGAGGGGGGACATGACCTGTCTAACCAGGGATCGCACCCTCGGTATGTGTCTGCTTAACTAGTCTAATCAGGTGCAGTTGCGCGGAGCTGGCAGACACGTACCGCCAGACTCGTCGGAAGAAAGGAGGTAGACCTCGGTTGAGATGGGAAGATTGTGTGAAGAGTGATATCTGTAAGGTGGGAGTGGGTGGAGAGCGGAGAGAGTTTGCTGAGGATAGAGGGGAGCGGAGGAGTATTGTGGTCAAGGCAGGGCAGAAGCTTGGAAATGTTGAACCTGCCCCCTTAGCAACAGAGAGTTTTTGTATGTACTTTTGGTTTTCGCCGGAATTTTCGAGGCTGATTAGTGTGAAAATACAGAAGGTTCACCCGTCATAAGTATTAGGCCTGTTTTTGCTTCATGTAAGTGATCGACTGATCTCTTTTGTAACTGGATGTGGTGCCTAATGTTAATTGGTCAGGCGGTCCCAAAGCCACCGAAGTTCTCCATCCGCCATATTGCTTCTCCCACAACACAGAAAATCCCATTTGTGTCAATAAAAATACTTGCTTCAAGGTGCATATTTCCTATGAAACTTCCACCTTCCTACTTAATATTTCTCCTTTCTTACTTGATGTTAGTCCATTCCCGGGTTTAAAAAAAGCATCGTTATAGTATTTATGAAATACCATTGTATGCTGCTTACGGTTGTAAAAACTGCGATGGTCATGATCAAAGGAAAAGAGGAATCACAGGTCATCGGTAAGTGGCATTCACCTTAGTTACTAACAGTCCCATTCATTCATTTTGGGAACTCATGGGAGAGCAAAGATGGCGGACAAATTGCTTCAAAAAAAATGAGCCCCGTTCGACTGACCAACCGATCATCTGTCCATGTATGTTTGTGTCCGCAATACTTCAAAAACCGTTGAACATTTAGCTTTCATATTCCAGATATCGATATCTCATGACGTCGACTCAACCTGATTATATCACAGTGGTGATTGGCTGAATTTTGTTGCCATGGCAAGTATCTTGGTAATTTGGCTGTGTACCTGATATTTAAAAAAGCGTTGAACATTTCGATTTCATATTAGATTCCTCATGACATTATCTTAACCCGACTAGTCCAGGCCAGACTAGTTCATTTTGACGGGCCATCCTGCGAGTAATCTCACCACTTTGCACCATTTTGGTAAAATAGTAAACGTGGATGTCACCGCAACTCCAAAATTGACCCGCCGAGAAGGGTAGAGTCGCCCTGAGAGCGGTGTCGTCTAGTTACTATCTATCGGCTCTGTGACAGTTTTACCATTGTGTCCTTCACAATCGTTGCCATGGAGATGGTCACGTGGGTCCTGGAGGTTATTGGAATTAATAGAACTAGCAACGGTACCCACCCCATGGGTGGGGCTTCAATTGGGAGGCCCAAATGAAAAGGCAAAATATCAGAAATTGAAGGTTTTAAATTTTTTTTAAATGATTCATATCAACATCCGTTAAATCATATCACACGCAAATCATCAAAATCTAAATAGTATTTGTAGAATTTCAATAAAAGCGACATAACTGTTTATATCGGTAAATATTATTCCATCGTGTTTGGAAAAATTGGAAATTGGAAAATTGTGAAAAAATTGGAAAAAAATATAGCCTATATATTGTTAACCAATATAGCCAATATAGCCTATATATTGGAAAAACAATATATCTCCAGGAGGTCCCAGGCTTACCCACCCAAAATTTTGTTGCGATCGTTTTAACCATTTTTTCGGTACTTGGGAACAGACAGAGAGACAGACGGACAGTTATTTGGTGAATTATAATAAGATATTGTTTGAGTGCAAGAAAGGCCAAAAAACGAGTTATGCACACAGTAAAGAAAAATTCCGTTCCCACATTTCAAGACGAAATAAACATTAGCAGAAATCAGAATACATAGAAATGGCCATGTGGGAGTAGTATGCATCAGTGACTTAGACTTTATTCGTGTTACAGGGTTAACAAAATTATATTTATCGTCATTTAACCTTCAATACCTCGATTTGCCAGATTGTGAAATGTTATTACGATAATTATAATAATAATGAACGATGAAGGAAACAGGATGATTGTGATTCTGTGAAGGTTGAATCTTTTTGAGCGCGGTGTCACGTGGTCGGTGGTTGTGTCGTCATTCTGAAGCGTGAATGTCAGCTGTAGTCTGTGCTCGGTCGGGGCATCTGTGATACTAATTGTTGAATCTAAGAAGAATTTGTGAGGAGAGACATTGTTTATACATAACCAGTTGTCCATAATGTCTTCCTTCAAGAAAGCGACGAAGTCCTTTCGGCGGATCCACCAGGAACGATCGCAGGTCCGTCCGTGGATTCCAACGGTTTCGTTCTCGAACGACTTTGATAAATCACGTGATTTGCTGTTTAGATGGACGTGCTGCGCGTGCTTTTCTGTATTTACACTTGATTAATGTCCACAGTCCACATGTGTTAATATTTTGTTTGTCGTGCGGGATCTGAGAGAATTTCATGTGTTTGGAAGACTTGTAACAAAAGCGGAATTCGGTGTTTAAATTACCAAGAGATTCGTCTATCCTGCGGTCATCGTATTTATTTACTTATCAATACTATAATCTATATTATAATATAATATTAATAAGGTGTGTGTGTGTGTGTGTGTGTGTGTGTGTGTGTGTGTGTGTGTGTGTGTGTGTGTGTTTTAGTGCATTCAGAAAGTATTCAGACCCCTTCACTTTTTTCACATTTTGTTATGTTCCAGCCTTATGCTGAAATCGTTTAAATTTTCCCTCATCAATCTCGTTCATTTCATTTTTTCCTCATCAATCTACACTCAATACCCCGTAATGACAAAGAGAAAACAGAATTTTAGAAAGTTTTGCAAATTTATTAAAAAGAAAAAACTGAAATATCACATTTACATAAGTATTCATACCCTTTGCTATGACACTTGAAATTTAGCTCAGGTGGCTCCCATTTCTCTTGATCATCTTTGAGATGTTTCTACACCTTGATTGGAGTCCACCTGTGGTAAATTCAATTGATTGGACATGATTTGGAAAGGCAGACACCTGTCTATATAAGGTCTCACAGCTGACAATGCATATCAGAGCAAAAACCAAGCCATGAGGTCGAAGGAACTGCCTGCAGAGCTCAGAGACAGGATTGTGTCGAGGCACAGATCTGGGGAAGCCTACAAAAAAAAATTCTGCTGCATTGAAGGTTCCCAAGAGCACAGTGGCCTCCATAATTCTTAAATGCAAGAAGTTTGGAACAACCAGGACTCTTCCTAGAGCTGGCCGCCCGGACAAACTGGGCAATCGGGGGAGAAGGGCCTTGGTAAGAGAAGTGACCAAGAACCCAATGGTCACTCTGGCTGAGCTCCAGAGATCCTGTGTGGAGATAGGAGAAACTTCCAGAAGGACAACCATCACTGCAACACTCCACCGATCTGGGCTTTATGGTGGAGTGGCCAGACGGAAGCCAAACAGTTAGAACCTTGGTTTCATCAGACCACAGAATGTGTGTGTGTGTGTGTGTGTGTGTGTGTGTGTGTGTGTGTGTGTGTGTGTGTGTGTGTGTGTGTGTGTGTGTGTGTGTGTGTGTGTGTGTGTGTGTGTGTGTGTGTGTGTGTGTGTGTGTGTGTGTGTGTGTGTGTGTGTGTGTGTGTGTGTATGTATGTATGTGTGTGTGTATGACCACACATACATACACACATACATCAGACCAGGTCACTCTACTCTGGACATGCTGCTTCTGCTGTCTCAACAATGGATGGAGGTCTTCAATGCCAAAGAGGACATCAGAGCTGTCTCCCTCGACATATCACGTGCCTTCGATACGGTTTGGCACCCCGCTCTGCTCACCAAACTCTCCTGCTTTGGTATCCATGGAAATCTCCACGCATGGCTGGCGGACGTCCTCTCTAGTCGTAGTCAACATGTGGCCCTGAATGGGTTTCTCTCATCTCCTCTTCCTGTTCAGGCTGGAGTTCCCCAAGGCAGTGTTCTGGGCCCTGTGCTTTTTCTGGTCTTCATCAATGATCTCTCTGACTCTCTTGAAAATCCTCTCTATCTCTTTGCTGATGACTCCACTCTCTGGCGCTCCATTCCTCATCCCTCAGATCGGCAGTCTGCAGCCTCCTCACTCTCTGCAGACCTGGACAAAATCACAGACTGGGCAAACAAGTGGAACATGTCTTTCAATCCTGACAAATCTCACACTCTTACGATGTCTCTCCGAAAAGACCGACTGGACAACCCTCCCATCTACTTTCTGAATAATCCTCTCCAAGAAGTTCTGTCACTCAAGCTTTTGGGTCTCACTATCTGCCATGATCTTTCCTGGGAAAACCACATTTCCAAGCTGGCCTCCAAAGCCAGTCGCCGACTGGGCATCCTCCGTCGTGCGAAGTCCTTCCTTGGCACACCTGAGCTCCTCACCACATACAAGGCTTTCATCCGCAGCTCAATGGAGTACTGCTCTCCCCTCTGGGCTGGTGCTCCTGCCTCACACCTAGCTCGTCTTCACGCTGTTGAAACCAAAGCATTCAGAATCATTGGAATCTCCTGCGATAACGCTATCTCCGAGGGCCTTTCACTTACTCAGCGCAGGCAGGTTGCTGGTCTTTCCGTCTCCTACCGACTCCTCTCCGGCCTTGCTCCCCCAGCTCTCTCTGGGCTCTGTCCCCCAAATATTCCTACAGGTCGCACAAGATCTGCCTGCAACCCTCTTATGGTTAAACTGCCAAAATCAAGACTCTCTGCTCACCTTCACTCCTTCATTCCTCTTTTCTCCCGCCTCTGGAACAAATTCCATCGCTCTCTTCAATCCCACTCCTCCCTCCAGGTCTTTAAAACGGCTGTTCACCACCATCTCTTATCTTCCCCAATCCAAAACCTTGATCTTTTCTACCCCCGCTAATTTCACCCCAAATCCACTTTTTGAGGTGCCGACTTCTTTCCTGGAAGTCCTTGGTGTCCTTGCGTTTTATACCTATCCTGCCCCCCCCCCCCCCAGGCCCTCTCCCTCCCACACATCTCCCGATGTCCCTGCTCTCAAATGTTGTGTTTGTGTGCTTCCTCCCCTTCTCTCCCCATCTTGTTGACCGCTCCCCTTTTTATATACTTTGTTTGCTTCTTTGTTTGATTTGTTTGTTTGATAAATGTTAGCTCTTTCACGAGCCTCGACTCTGTATACAAAAAAGAAAAAAGAAAAAAAAAGTGTGTGTATATATTGTTACGGATTCGGCCCTAATTATGGTTGTTATTGTTATCATTGTTGGTTCTAGATATTATGCTTATTGTGGCTTAAGGGAAAGGGTTATTGTGGTTAAAAGGTTTACAAGCGCTCCTGGTAAAATGTGGCCGGAAATCGGATCGTGACCCGGAAGGAAAAAGGGAGCGAGGAAGAAGAGGCGGGAGGAGATCGTGAAAAGACGTTTTGGTGGAAGCTCCGGACCGAGCAGTCGAGGGTACAGTGCGAGTGAACTTTGCGTCCTTGAAAGGAAGTTCGTGCGATAGGTGATATCGCCGTAGTGCTGTGGAGCCTGGGTAGTCGGGTATCTGCATTGAGGTTTCAGAGTATCCTTGCCTCAAAGGAGTATCCTTGCCCCTAAGGAGTATTCGGAGTATCCTTGCCTCAAAGGAAATGCTCGAGTGAAAGCCGTCCGCCATTTCGCCACGTGCGCTACCTTCAGTGAAAAGGTTTTTGTCGCGTCGGTCGGGCATTATTCCTCGGTGGGTTGCCGGGGATGGCTGTGCAAGAAAGTGGCTTTTGATGTTTATAAGGAGACTCGCTGATAGAACCGCAAACGTGTATGTCGGAGCGCGTCTTTGGGAGGTTTCCCATTCCACCGCTGTTGTGTGGGGTGTTGGACCATTGACCTATGGGTTGCTACGATCGTCCACGCCTCAATTGATTGTGATCGGACATCGATCCAACGATCGCTGGAGCGAATCGACTTCGCCTTGGAGGGGTACAGAGCCATTGGGGGAGTGCTGTGAGTTTGGGTTAAAGGACTAGATAAGGTGGTACCATCTTAAAATAGTGATTGTAGGGCGAATTGCTATTATTATTTGTGTCGTGATTCCGGTGTGATTTATAATATATTATTGTTTGTTCATAACCCTTGGTCTGGTTTCATTATTGATTTGATTGATTTCAACCAAGGATAACGTATCTTTCTGCCGGGGACCCTCTCGGGGTTCGGAGGTTTACTGAGACCAGGGGATAGGGGAGGACCCCGTAACAGAAATTGGGGGCTCGTCCAATTGATATTCGTGGGCTCGAAATTGGGTCTGTGTCCGGGATATAAAATTTCCTAAATTTAGTCCGGGAAAGAATTCCCTAACATTCCCAGAATTCCCAAATTTGGAACTTTTTCCAACATTCCAAACTTTTTCCAAAAACAAACAAAAAATTTTTTTTTGTTTTTTTGTAAATTTCTTGTGTGAAAGTTAACAGGTGTTAACAATAGTCACCATGGAGTTTGAGCAGAGAAGTTTGCAGTGACCCCGAGTGAAGCACAGTTCAGAGCGTTAGTAAAATCGGACCTCGGGAAATTGGCCAAACATTTTAGCTTGGAGGTCCGAGCTAATATGAGGAAGGCAGAGATGCAGACAGTGGTGATACAATCTATGGTGGGATTAGGAACATGGGAAGCGGTAGCCCGGGATTGGTTACCCGAGGAACCAGAAGAGGTGGAGCTCCGGAAACTGGAGTTGCAATTGCAGAGCGAGGAAAGAAGAGCAGAACAGGAATGAGAACTCCAGGAAAGGTTAAAAGCAGAGGAAAGGAAAGCAGAAGAGAGAAGAGAAGAGAAACAAGCAGAGGGAAGGAGAGTGGAACGAGAACTCCAGGAAAGGTTAAATGCAGAGGAACGAGAACTCCAGGAAAGATTAAAAGCAGAGGAACGAGAACTCCAGGAAAGATTAAAAGCAGAGGAAAGGAAAGCAGAAGAGAGAAGAGAAGAGAAGAGAAACAAGCAGAGGAAAGGAGAGTTGAAAGAGAACTCCAGGAAAGGTTAGAGGAGAAAAAAACAGAGGAGAGAAAAGCCGAAAGGGAGTTAAGGGATCGTTTAATGGCGCTTCAGCAGGAAATTAGACTCAAGGAGCTGGATGTAATGAAAGAACGGGGAGAGGTACCATCCATGCCGACTGGTTCGACACCTAGTCAAAACACCTGGGATGTTGGCAGACATGTGAGGCTGGTTCCACCCTTCAATGAAAAGGAGGTAGCCAAGTTTTTTCCACACTTTGAGAAAGTGGCTCGACTGTTAAACTGGCCTGAGGAGTACTGGTCCATACTAGTGCAAAGTGTTCTGGTGGGTAAAGCTCAAGAGATTTATTCGGCTTTACCGATTGACCAATGTGCAGATTACGAGGTATTGAAGAAACACATTCTCAAAGCCTATGAATTGGTCCCGGAAGCTTACCGGCAAAAATTCCAGAATGCCAGGAGGAGGGAGAGTGAGACCCATGTGAAGTTTGCCAGATTGAAAGAAACCATGTTTGATAGGTGGTGTGATTCAAAAGGAGTGTGGAAAGACTTCGAACTATTGCGACAATTGATCCTTGTGGAGGAATTCCAACAGTGTCCACGAGGACATTAAAGTACATCTGGAGGAAAGGAAAGTACCAAAGTTGTATGAGGCAGCAACCGTGGCAGATGACTATGCCTTAACACACAGGATGGGGTTCCACACACCGAACTTCTCGCCCAGACCTAGCCAGGGGAGCTATGGTACATCAGGGGCGGAGAACGAAAATTTATGGGGGCGGCCTCGAGATGAAAATGAGGACCACTCTTTTTTTTTTTCTTTTTTTTTTTTTTTTGTATACTGAAGCAAGGCTCGTGAAAGAGCTGACATTTACTTCACAAACAAATCAACCAGACAAACAAAATATATAAAAAGAGGGAGCGGAAGTGAAGGGGAAGCACACAAACACTTGAGAGCACACAACATTTAAGAGCAGGGAGATGTGTGGGAGGGAGAGGGCTTGGGGGGAGGAGGCGTGGGAAGGGGGGGGGGTGGGAGAAGTATAAAAGACAAGGACATCAAGGACATCAAGGACTTCCAGGACAGAAGTTGGTATTTCAAAAAAGTGGAATTGGGGTGAAATTAGCGGGGATAGAAAAGATCAAGGTTTTGGATGGGGGAAGATAAGAGATGGTGGTGAACAGCTGTTTTAAAGACCTGGAGGGTGGAGTGGGATTGAAGAGAGTGAGGGAGTTTGTTCCAGAGGTGGGAGAAAAGAGGAATGAAGGAGTGAAGGTGAGCAGAGAGTCTTGATTTTGGCAGTTTAACCATAAGTTAACCAGTTCTGATACCACGACTTCTAGAAATCATAAGACTGCGGTTCCAAGACAGACCTATCGTCCGGGGGGCTCGAGGCAGACCGCCGCCCCCATGCCTTGGCAGACCACGAGGTTCTCCTCCGGGCCTACTTGCACTTTTTGCCATAAACCTGGACACTTGATGTCCAACTGTTATGCTCGGGGAAAGGAAAATCAGGCATGGAGTTTGACTAGTATGACTCCAAATGCAATGGTCATGGTGAGAAATCGCCCTCAAAAGGGTTACCAACCATTTATTTCAGAGGGGTTTGTGTCACTGGATGGAGCCTCGACTAACCGGAGACCTGTTCGGGTATTGAGGGACACAGGAGCACATCAATCTTTAATGCTTGAAGGCATCTTGCCATTGTCCGAGGAGACGGCAACTGGTGATGGTGTTCGTTTACAGGGGATTGGTGGCTGTGTTGGAGCTCCACTTCATGTCATCCAGTTGGAGTCTGATTTGGTGTCAGGACCGGTCACCGTCAGTTTACAAGTCACGCTTCCTGTAGAGGGAGTATCTGTTGTTATCGGGAATGATTTGGCCGGTGGTCAAGTTTATGGTAACCCGATAGTTGTTAAAAAGCACAGTAGGGAAAATAACACCACACCAGTTAGGGATGGTGACAAATTTAGCAAGTTATTTGTAGGTGGACTGAACTTCAAAACAAAGGAAGATGTTCTGGAGTCTGCCTTCAGCAAATATGGACCGCTTTTGGAAGTGATGCTGATAAAATACAGGGAGACACGAAAGTCGAGAGGGTTTGGCTTTGTCACGTTTGAAAACTCAAAGGACGCCAGAGAGGCAGAAAAGGATCTGAATAACAAGGAGTTGGAGGGTCGGACCATCGCAGTAGGGAAGGCATTTCGCAGGGGTTGAGGGGGCTATAGAGGAGGACCACGGAGTAGTCGTGGTGGTGGCCGCAATCGATATTATTATGGAGGTTTCCAGAGTTATGACTGCTCCCGAAGGAAGGATTTATCAGAGCAGTGGCCGAGAAGGAGACCGCCATTCAGGTGACTACTGTGACAAGTGGTCCAACCGTGATTGTTAGGAAAGTTAGAAAGAGTTGAAGCACTGAATGCTGCGGAGCAGCCGAGTCAAGATTCCTACACGGATTAACCGTGAACGCCACGTTCCTAAAGGCGTCCATGTAGTGAACTTTCCTACACGGATTAACCGTGAACTCCACGTTCCTAAAGGCGCCCATGTAGTGAACTTTCCTACACGGACTAACCGTGAACTCCACGTTCCTAAAGGCGTCCATGTAGTGAATCTGTCCAGGCCTCACCACCCAACCACCATGGAACCTGGCCCTCAGCTCGGCCTCCCAGAAAAAGTGCTATAGATTTGCTGGACTTTGGATTTTTGATCACCACCCCTTAACCTTCATTCAAAATAAACTAAAAGAAAAAAATCAGAGGGTGCTGTGATGGACTTTGGCTTTGCAGGGGTTTAACTTGGAAATGGAACATGTAAAGGGCAGGGACAATGTCGTTGCTGATGCTTTGTCCAGAGTGAATTAACTTTGGAAATCTCTGTAAGTTGTTCGAAGTTTTGTTGCTTTATTCTTGGGGAAACATCGATTACTTGTGTTGGTTTCAAGAATTTGCCTACAAAGAAAGTTTTCGCTGTGTTCAAACTTTCTTTCTTGAGGGGGGGAAGTGTTACGGATTCGGCCCTAATTATGGTTGTTATTGTTATCATTGTTGGTTCTAGATATTATGCTTATTGTGGCTTAAGGGAAAGGGTTATTGTGGTTAAAAGGTTTAAAGTGCTCCTGATAAAATGTGGCCGAAATCGGATCGTGACCCGGAAGGAAAAAGGGAGCGAGGAAGAAGAGGCGGGAGGAGATCGTGAAAAGACGTTTTGGTGGAAGCTCCAGACCGAGCGGTCGAGCGTACAGTGCGAGTGAACTTTGCGTCCTTGAAAGGAAGTTCGTGCGATAGGTGATATCGCCGGAGTGCTGTGGAGCCTGGGTAGTCGGGTATCTGGATTGAGGTTTCGGAGTATCCTTGCCTCAAAGCCCCGGCTCGAGTGAAAGCTGTCCGCCATTTCGCCACGTACGCTACCTTCATGTGAAAAGTTTTTGTCGCGTCGGCCGGGCATTATTCCCCGGTGGGTTGCCGGGGACGGCTATGCAAGAAAGTGGCTTTTGAGGATTATAAGGAGACTCGCTGATTGAACCGCAAACGTGTACGTCGGAGCGCGTCTGGGAGGTTTCCCATTCCACCGCCGTTGCGGGGTGTTGGACCACGTGACCTATGGGTTGCTTCGATCGTCCACGCCTCAATTGATTGTGATCGGACATCGATCCAACGATCGCTGGAGCGAATCGACTTCGCCTTGGAGGGGTACAGAGACATTGGGGGAGTGCTGTGAGTTTGGGTTAAAGGACTAGATAAGGTGGTAACATCTTAAAATAGTGATTGTAGGGCGAATTGCTATTATTATTTGTGTCGTGATTCCGGTGTGATTTATAATATATTATTGTTTGCTCATAACCCTTGGTGTGGTTTCATTATTTATTTGATTGATTTCAACCAAGGATAACGTATCTTTCTGCCGGGGACCCTCTCGGGGTTCGGAGGTTTACCGAGACCAGGGGATAGGGGAGGACCCTGTAACAATATGTAGGTGTTTGTGTGTGTGTGTATGTAGGTGTGTGTGTGTATATATATATATATATATATATATATATATATATATATATATATATATACACCGGAGGGGACTATAGGTTTGCACTCCGTCTCTCAGTCTGTCTGTCAGTCTGTCCGTCCGCCACGCAAAGAACAGTTTTCCGGACTTTTTTTCTAAACACTTAATGCAAATGATTTCAAACTTGGTACATGGTTTCCTCATGATAAGTTACAGATCAAGTTCGAACTTCACGACGTTTCGATCATTTTTGACAAAGTTATGGCACTTTGAACTTTGGTAATTTCCCCAACAGTTTTCCGGACGACAGACTGCCGGTAGGGGACATGTATTGCAGCGCAATACTCAGAATGCTTGTTTACCAACCGATTGCTCTGAAACCCGATAAAGCCCTTCTACTGGATGGTTCGCAGGATTACTTCGTGGCAGATTTTTTCGATTTTGGATAAGGGTGCTGATTAGGGGGCTCCGGGAGGGTTCCCCCAAATCAGCAGGGGTTTGAACTACATACAACCTCAAGAGATGACCGTCAGCTCACTCAGGGATATTTATTTAATGAAAGCTGTAACTTCCTCCTCCCTCACATGCAGCATAGGTACATCTGGAATCGGCATCTGTGCAACCTTGCTGGAATCATCTGAATGCTGCATTAAGACTGCACTAACACCCTTACTCATCACTTTAATTGTAACAAGCGACTGATCTGATATTTGTACAGAAATGTGCAGACTGAATCTTTCCCTTTGTCTTGTCTGGCTTCGTCAAGGACAAATTAAGCTGTGTACTAAAATATGACAGCACTTGACCAACAAATATGCAGAAAATCTCCCACCAGGTTATGAAACAAATCATTTGATGGGAAAACTGATCCGATTTGTTACCTCCACCCAGTGATTAAATGTTGGTGAAAGATAGGGATATAAAAAAAAAAATACATAAAATAACCTGAGCTCAAACTGAAATATGCTGTTTTGCCACTCTGTCAAATGCCATTGCCAGGAGCCAATGAGGGTTAAAAACGCTGTTCGTCCATGGATACATGCAAGGGCATGGATGAACAGGAAAAGAGCAGTATGGAAGGGGATGAAACAGTCATTTGTAATTTGTACACCGCTGCTTCCCTCTTCCAGCTCCAGGCGCTGCATGGCGGTATCGCCGGGTGCCAGAGGCGCACCTGCAATGCCGCGCTGGAGGATATTTATTTATTTGGCATGGGGCGGTGTACTTTGAATGTATCTGTACTTGTTTATTTCCTTTCTCATCTGGGAGATATCTCGGGTACCTTTTGAGTTAGGAAGCTGATATTCGGACATAACATTGACCAAGTGATTTGGCTGAAAAGGGTATTTTTGATTTGTTGATTTATCAATTAATCAGTTAATTATTAAATTTTTCGATTAATTACTTTATTTTCAAAAAAGTTGCTGGTTCAGAGGAAACGATGGTGGTTTAGGTATGCTATTAGCCAATATTGATTAATAAATTAATTATTTTACTGTTTTTATTTATTTTAATAAATCAATTAATCAATTATTTTGCACTACTCCATCTCAATTCCATCTCCATGTGCTGCACTGCGGGATCGCCGGGTGCTGAAGCCGCCCCGGCAATGTCACGCACTGGAGGATGTTATGTATTTTTATTTGACATGGGACGGTGTGCTTGAACTACAGCTCTACTTGTTTAGAGATTTGTTTTAGGAAGTGTCAATATTGTTTGAAAATATTACGAGTCGGGATGGGTGGTGGTGGTTCGTGTGCAGCCACCCGGCTGCTGGTTCCATCATTTTTGTGGATTTGCTGGGCGTGTCTTCCGCTGATGCAATGCCTCTCTATAACCAGTTATCTGGTGCTCATTTTGCCGACCTCGGAAGGATGACGGGCTGAGACAACCCCACCTGGCGTTAATTCAACGGGATTCGAACTCGGGACCTTCAGATCCCAAGCCCGCCACCCTAACCATTAGGCCAACACCAGGTGCTGGGATGGGTGATGACATAAGATGGTGGCACACTATTTCCTTAAAGACCTGTTCAGGAAAGAGTGGAATTGAACCATCCGTGGAACACTGTTCAACTTGAGCCTCTGGGAACCGTGAATCGCTTTTCACATTTGCAGCCACAACAACTCTTCACCATAGTAAGAAATGCTGCTAAATAAATGGATAACTGCTGCCTGCTCAAGCGTACCGTGCACATTTCTCGAGTCTTGGGCCCTCACATTGTCCTGAGCTGAGTCTGATGGCAAGTAAAGCGGTCTGTTATACCTGAACACCAACCATAGCTAGGGAGTCTGTTAAAACCCAGCAGGCTATCTAATGCCATTTAGGGTGGGGCCAATCTGCTTGCCACCACCTAGTGTGCTTTACCTGTGACGACCGTTAACACTTTGTGATCGAGTCATTGCTGTCAGGATAACTTGCGATGGGCATGAACATATTGCTAATGAAAAGGCCATGCTGCTGAATGTATATCCCTCTAAAGTCTAAACAAATGATATTGAGGTACTTTTACCATATCGTAATGTATAAACCCCGACTGGGTCATTTGATCACCAATTTAATTTCAGGACTCTACCTTGATCAATAAGCAATGTATTTTTTTTATTTATCAACTGGAAGCCGATTATGAGTATACCTGAGGTCTGTTACACCTTGCTTTCCATGATGGTTGATGTGCTCTTATGAGATATGAATGGTAATCTTCCATTGTTTGACATTTTGCTGACTCTTTATGAAGACAAGTATTCCATTGTACCTTGATGAGGCACCAATTCCATCGATCCATTCTGCCAACTAGATCGTCACTCGGTGGAGCGCAAACCTCCGCCAGGCTGAACGGTTTATGTTTGTATCCCACTGATGGGCCGGATCTGCATCCCGATCTTGTAACCAAAATCGAATCGGCTTGTCCTTGTCACCTACTCAACTCGTCCACCTAGTTTCGTCATAACCCGTGGCCATAACTTTGAGATATTGAGCTTTCTATTGTTTTTATCCCGATCTCTCAATGGTGAAGAATCGCCTAAATTGTAATATCAGGATTCGGATCTTCACCAAAATTGAATCGGTTCGACCTTGTCCCACACCCAACCTGTCCGTCAAGTTTTGTCCGAATCCATCCATAACGTTTTGAGATGTCCTTCTCACAGACAGATGAACAAACAGGTGAAAACATTACCTTCGGTAGTGCAGGTAAACGAGGAACAGTTTCCATGATTATTTTATTAACAATGGAGGAATCTTGTCACTTGAACATTGCTCACGTCATTCAGCCATCAGCCATAGCAATGCATATTCGTTATTTTCTCTGTCAGCAAGAAATAAGAAAAGTCAGACACCAATCTGTGAGCTTGTGACCTCTATGTGAGCTTGTGACCTGTCCGTGAGCGCTGGCCTCTGTGACGTCTCTTTTCGACAAACCTGTCCTGGATGTTTTGCATGTACAACATTGTTATTTATTTTAATCATATCCTCTGCTTCCCTTTCTACCATCCGTATATTTACCCGCAGCCAAAGAGCAGGAAGAACTTGGGCCTGCTGGAAAAGAAAAAGGACTATAAAATCCGTGCTAGGTGTGTGAGTACCACCATGGCCCATTCACACTGTCTAAGCTTCCATCGTGATGCGCAGCATTTGGCTCGATTTCCAAATGCTGTGATGAATGTGTCGAGTTTGCTACGTCTGTTCGTTCCTTAGACATTGGCACCGAAAGCAGGACCTCCTGCTCGCCCTGCGGCGCAAGGCAGAAGAGAAGAACCCTGATGAGTTCTACTACAAGATGACGAGCACCAAGCTCCAGGTACTTGTTTTTTGAGTTTATGTGAAGGTGCTAATGGGATGCAGGGTTCTTCTTCAAGCAGTTTGTCCTTCCAAATGAAGGAAGTGGAGAAGAGGAAGGTAAACAATGATCTCACCCATTAGGCCACTGCCAGTAAACCATCTGGTTTTGGACCAGATTGTTTACTTAATATTTATATGTTTAATAGTTTAATATTTTGTTTAATATTTATATATATTTATATATATTTATATATATTTATATATATATATTTAATAGTTCAATATTTTCAAATAGAGCATTTGAGAAGCAATGAACCATCAATGTTGTTACGCACAGGGTTTTAATAATGGTGCCATTTTCCCCCAAACCTGCTGATGTCACTTCTCCAGCAGCGAGGCAACCTCTTCTTCTTCTCCCTCTTCTTCCTTTAATGGCCACCATTATCTCTTGTGGATTTGGCTGGGGGGAACTTGGCCACAGTCTTCACAAACCTACTGGCTAGGCCTGACGTTCGACTAGTTCGGGCAGGAATTTGTAATTTGGCCATGGTGCTGGCGATAGCTCACCTACTCTTCGCAAATGTTACCGTGGGATCTTTAATGTCTCCCAACGAATGCTAGAAGACGGGACGCCCAATTTAATGCCCATCCGAGGGACGGCACACACATTGATGAATCACCCCGTCTTTGAAATACCTTGTTGATGGTGTATAACTTGGTCGGGAATCGAACCCAGGCTAGACAGCTTAGAGGCGAGTGTGCGTACCTTTAGGTCAGAGTAAGAGAACCTCCCATTGGGGTTATGCAAGTGATGTGGTGATTGAGGAGTTGAAATTGCCAGACAAGTGAGATTTTAACATTGTTGTTTGTAAAGGAATTTTATAATAAGTTGCTAACACCTCTCCATTCCAGGTAAGTAGAATATCTTAACCCCATGAACACCCTAGAGTCCCAAATATAAATCTATTTCTGTTTAATTTGCTCATCTCCCCAGGATGGAGTGCATGAGACGAGTGCCGCTGAGCCCACGGTGACAGAGGATCAGCAGAAGCTGATGAAAACGCAAGACATTTGTTATGTACAAATGAAATGCATGTCTGAAGCCAAGGTTTGTCGGCCTGGTGGGGATTGAGGATGAAAGGATAACGGGGTGAAGGATTAGAAGGGTTTGCAATGTGAAAGCCTCTTTTAGAATGTTCCTGAAGTGGAGGAAAAGTGGCAATTGTTGCGCGATTTATGCAGAAAATCGAGAGGCTGAAAGGTGAGCTCCATTTTCTGGAGTCTGAGGAGGAGAGTGGACGTCACACCTTCTTTGTGGACACAAAGGACGAAGGTACAAAAGGGTTTTGTATGGACTGGTGAATCTCGTATTATTGCAAAATGGTGATTTTGAACTTTAAAATGGTATTTCGTACTTTGATGTGATGAAAAGATACACCAAATATTAGCTTTGTATCCTTCCAGAGTGGTTTGTGGCCACACATTTGTTAGATATTATAATGGTGAGCGCGTGGACTCTCTGCGAGCGCTTGTCCTCTCTGTGAGCGCGTGGCCTCTCCGCAATCCTTTCAGGTGTTGCTGATTTCTTTTTTCGACAACCCTTAAATTGGTATAATTTTAAATGATGTAAATTTCTATACAATTCATAGTTGGTGTTTGTCATTGTGTCATTGATCCCATGTGTAATAATACCATACGTGGCCTTTGTTTTTACTTCTTTTTTTTTTACCATTTCTTGCTTGTATTAAGACGTTTGCTACCGTGCATGTCCTCGGTTTCCTTTCAATAAAAGTTCAAGCTCCGCTTTATCTTTAGTCGCTGCAGGTTTTGTTGAGCGATGCTGCTGGAGTTCATTGCGAGGAAAGATTTATTTTTTTTGGCAAACAGATAATTTAGCCATGCATGAGACATATCTGCATCTCCGAAGGACAATTCGTGTGATTTTTAATCTTTTTATGTTTGTATACGAACGTTCATTTGAAATTCCAAGCGTGAATGGGCTTTCGAGGCGGTGCGTGGTGCCGAGCACTGTTCTCTCTACTTACGGTGAATTTTTGTGACAGTTTCCAGTTTTGACCTGGCGAGTCGGCTCGACACGGATCCTGAACTAATCCCTCGCATCTTCAATCGCCCGAAGCTGCACACTCTACAAACTCGCCCCGTCGTTGGCAGCACTGACCCTCGTGTGCTCAAGGTTTGCATTGTTTATCCCCTTTCACGGAAAAACCAGACTTCCACCAGGCCGAACCCTACAGGATTACTCTTTCCATTAAAATTATTCCACTAAGAAAAATTCACAACATTATTTTTTATATCTTTCCTCTTGAAGAGGAATTTGAGTTTTCCCACTTGCTTTTTTAAATCACCAGTGGCATCTCTGCCCAATTGCCCATCCCGATGGTAGTTTTGGATCGTATCATGCTGCATCTCGCACGCTGACTGTGTTTATTTTGTTCTCCCACCTTGCTCCCCAATTCCCCGTCTGCTGTGTGAAGAGACAGGCTCGAACCCGTGCACAGCAGTACCACTTGCTTGAGCAACACGTGGCCAGGGAGGCAAAGCTGTTGGTCACGCAGCAGAAAATCCAGACGAGGAAAGACCTATTGGTATGGCGTTGGTGAAGTGGGAAGTGTGGATTCGGTTTTGGTGGTGATCATGCTGGGTTGGATTGGGGGTGCATTTGCCCTGAAGGATGTGGTTTATCGCCAGATTGGTTTTACGTCCCCCACCGACGGTGGATGGAGGTTATGTTTTCACCCCTGTCTGTCTGTTTTTTCTGTGAACAAGATATCTCAAAGGTTGTGGACGGAATCGGACGAAATTTGGCGGAGTGGTAGCGTATGTGACAAGGACGAAATGATTAGATTTTGGTGAAGATCCGGATTCAGATCCAGCTCGTATAATTTTTAATGTGATTCTCCACCATTGAGTGATAGAGCGAAAACCAACATATAGTGGGATAGCTTAAAAAGTTATGGATGAGTTTTGACGAAACTTTGTGGGTAGGTTGGGTGTGTGACACGGACGAAACGATTCGATTTTGGTGAACATCTGAATATGGATTCGGATGTGAGAATTATTTGATTTTTAAGCGATTCTTCACCATTGAGAGATCGGGCGAAAAACGATATATAACATGATACTTAAAATTATGGACGAGTTATGACTAAACTTGGTGGATAAGTTGGCTAGGTGACAAGAACAAGACGATTAGATTTTGGTTCAGGTCCAAATCCAGATTTGGCCTATGAGTGGGATACACAACAACGTAAATGGTCCAGCCTGGTGGAGGTATGCGCTCCACTGAGTATCGTTCTACTAACTATTATGGAATGATCCAAATGAATGATTGTTTTAAGGCCATTTTCCCCGCTGGAGCGGGGGTTAGCCTTGCGGACCCCATGACAATCATGGTTCCCTGTTTGAGGCAATGTTTTTTATGGCCGGATGCCCTTCCTGACGCCAACCCTTTGTCGCCTCTTACGATGCGCAGGGATACGGTGTACCTATTCTAAATCTGGGTACATACCGTGATCATTCACCCCAGCAAGCTGGTACTCAATTTGCCGACCTCGGAAGGATGACAGGCTGAGACAACCCCCTTGGTGTTAATTTAGCGATCGACCGGGATTCGAACTCAGGATCCTAGGATCCCAAGCCGGCACCCTAACCGCTAAGCCAATACCAGGCTATGGAATGATCCAAATGGTGGACGATTTTATTTTCTTGCTAAACTTTTGTTGCGTCGTCTCAATGTACAAAGCAATGGCAATATCATTTATCATTGCATCAATTTTAACAGGAACACTCGAACAGAGTTTGCATAAAGGGGTCCACGTTTATATTGCTTTTTCTGGTCAGGCCCTGTGCTTTTTCTGGTCTTCATCAATGATCTCTCTGACTCTCTTGAAAATCCTCTGTATCTCTTTGCTGATGACTCTACTCTCTGTCGCTCCATTCTTCATCCCTCAGATCGGCAGTCTGCTGCCTCCTCACTCTCTGCAGACCTGGACAAAATCACAGACTGGGCAAACAAGTGGAACATGTCTTTCAATCCTGACAAATCTCACACTCTTACGATGTCTCTCCGAAAAGACCGACTGGACAACCCTCCCATCCACTTTCTGAATAATCCTCTCCAAGAAGTTCTGTCACTCAAGCTTTTGGGTCTCACTATCTGCCATGATCTTTCCTGGGAAAACCACATTTCAAATCTGGCCTCCAAAGCCAGTCGCCGACTGGGCATCCTCCGTCGTGCGAAGTCCTTCCTTGGCACACCTGAGCTCCTCACCACATACAAGGCTTTCATCCGCAGCTCAATGGAATACTGCTCTCCCCTCTGGGCTGGTGCTCCTGCCTCACACCTAGCTCGTCTTCACGCTGTTGAAACCAAAGCATTCAGAATCATTGGAATCTCCCACGATGAAGCTAACTCCAAGGGCCTCTCACTCACTCACCGCAGGCAGGTTGGTGGTCTTTCCATCTTCTACCGACTCCTCTCTGGCCTTGCCCCCCCCCAGCTCTCTCTGGGCTCTGTCCCGCAAATATTCCTACAGGTCGCACAAGATCTGCCTGCAACCCTCTAATGGTCAAACTGCTAAAATCAAGACTCTCTGCTCACCTTCACTCCTTCATTCCTCTTTTCTCCCGCCTCTGGAACAAACTCCCTCACTCTCTTCAATCCCACTCCACCCTCCAGGTCTTTAAAACAGCTGTTCACCACCATCTCTTATCTTCCCCCATCCAAAACCTTGATCTTTTCTACCCCCGCTAATTTCACCCCAATTCCACTTTTTTGAAATACCAACTTCTGTCCTGGAAGTCATTGGTGTCCTTGTGTTTTATACTTCTCCCTCCACCCCCCCCCCCCCATTCCCATGCCTCCTCCCCCCAAGCCCTCTCCCTTCCACACATCTCCCTGCTCTCAAATGTTGTGTTTGTGTGCTTCACCTTCTCTCCCCATCTTGTTTTCCGCTCCCGCTTTTTGTGTGTTTTGTTTGTCTGGTTGATTTGTTTGTGAAGTAAATGTTAGCTCTTTCACGAGCCTCGATTCAGTATACAAAAAAAATAAAAAAATAAAAAATTTGAGGCTTCAACGAAGACTTTTTTTCTTTGTTACTTATGATGTGGATGACTGCATGTCCTCTCTAATGCCGTGGTCCCTTGCGTGCATACACGTTTTACGGTTTACCTCATCATAGGTGTATCTTATTCTTTCGTAATACCTTGAATAAACGCTTTTATTGATGTTCATTTGTGCGTGCAGGACAAGAGGCAGAAGGTTAAGGTTAAACCGGAAACCAAGTCATCCCCTGCGATCTACAGGTTCAAACTCGAGCGTCAGCGATAGATTGTCTAGAGGGAGCAATGTATGTGTGTTCGACATTCCCAAAATGCATCACTAAACTCCACCACTGTGAGCGCGGTGAGGGAAAGCTTTTATTTCCTGATCTACACGGTAACTGTAACACACCTGGAGGATTTCCCTATGGAGCGACAAGTGCTATTTGAGAGCATTTTGGATTCCACAATGTTCAAAATATTTTGAAGATGAAAATGTTGGAATTGCTTATGATTTGGAAATGTATTTAATAAAGCAATTTTTGGAGAGAAGAAAGTTGCTGCTGCTTTGCATCTTTTTTGTTTTACAAAGATCGAGGCTCATGGTCGAGTGAGGACGGTAATATATAAATGTGTGTATGTATATATATATATATATATATATATACATACATACATATACATACATATATATATATATATATATACATACATACATACATACATACACACACAGTTGTTTTTGTTTTCTACAGTCGAGGTTTGTGCAAGAGCTAGAACACAAAATGGATCAGGATGCAGCAGAATAAAAAGAACACCAGGAAGAGAAGGGGGGAATGCACCAACAACAGAACCAAGGGACAAAATAAGTGGAAGCGGACAAATGAGAGATGCGGGTAAGGATGATGGGTATGGGAGAATGCAGGGGTTGGATAAGAGGGATACGGAAGCAAAAATTTGATATTTGAGGGTGGGGTGAGGGGGTTTCACGTGGGTAGAAAATACCATGGTTTTAGAAGGGGGATCTGATCTGAGATGGTGGTTATCAGCTATTTTGGGGACTTTGAGGGAAGAATGAGATTGAAGAGAGTGTGGAAGTTTTTTTGTTTTTTTTGTATACAGAATCGAGGCTCGTGAAAGAGCTAACATTTATCACAAAAATAAATCAGAGACAAACAAATAAAGTATATAAAAAGGGGAGCAGTAGACAAGATGGGGAGAGAAGGGGAAGCACATAAACACAACATTTGAGAGCAGGGACATCGGGAATGTGTGGGAGGGAGGGGTATTGGGGGAAGGCGGCGTTGGAAAGGGGGGGGGGGGTGTGGGAGAAGTATAAACACAAGGACACTAAGGACTTCCAGGAAAGGTGTTGATATTTCAAAAAAGTGGATTTTGGGTGAAATTAGCAGGGGTAAAAAAGATCAAGGTTTTGGATGGGGGAAGATAAGAGATGGTGGTGAACAGCTGTTTTAAAGACCTGGAGGGAGGAGTGGGATTGAAGAGAGTGAGGGAGTTTGTTCCAGAGGCGGGAGAAAAGAGGAATGAAGGAGTGAAGGTGAGCAGAGAGTCTTGATTTTGGCAGTTTAACCATAAGAGGGTTGCAGGCAAATCTTGTGCGACCTGTAGGAATATTTGGGAGACAGAGCCCAGAGAGAGCTGGAGGAGCAAGGCCAGAGAGGAGTCGGTAGAAGACAGAAAGACCAACAACCTGCCTGCGGTGAGTAAGTGAAAGGCCCTCAGAGGTGGCTTCATCGCGGGAGATTCCAATGATTCTGAACGCTTTGGTTTCAACAGCGTGAAGACGAGCTAGTTGTGAGGCAGGAGCACCAGCCCAGAGGGGGGAACAGTATTCCATTGAGCTGCGGATGAAAGCTTATATGTGGTGAGGAGCTCAGGTGTGCCAAGGAAGGACCGCACGACGGAGGATGCCCAGTCGGCGACTGGCTTTGGAGGCCAGATTTGAAATGTGGTTTTCCCAGGAAAGATCATGGCAGATAGTGAGACCCAAAAGCTTGAGTGACAGAACTGCTTGGAGAGGATTATTCAGAAAGTAGATGGGAGGGTTGTCCAGTCGGTCTTTTCGGAGAGACATCGTAAGAGTGTGAGATTTGTCAGGATTGAAAGACATGTTCCACTTGTTTGCCCAGTCTGTGATTTTGTCCAGGTCTGCAGAGAGTGAGGAGGGCTGCAGAGTGCCGATCTGAGGGATGAGGAATGGAGCGGCAGAGAGTGGAGTCATCAGCAAAGAGATAGAGAGGATTTTCAAGAGAGTCGGAGAGATCATTGATGAAGACCACAAAAAGCACAGGGCCCAGAACACTGCCTTGGGGAACTCCAGCCTGAACAGGGAGAGGAGATGAGAGAAACCCATTCAGGGCCACACGTTGACGACGACTAGAGAGGAAGTCCGCCAGCCATGCGTGGAGATTTCCATGGATACCAAAGGAGGAGAATTTGGTGAGCAGAGCGGGGTGCCAGACGGTATCGAAGGCACGTGATATGTCAAGGGAGACAGCTCTAATTTCCTGTTTGGCATTGAGGACCTCCATCCATTGTTGAGACAGCAGAAGCAGCATGTCCAGAGCAGAGTGACCAGGTCTGAAACCAAATTGATGATCAGAGATCAAGCCATTGGAGAAGAGGAAGAATTTCATATCCGAAGCAATGATGGATTCCATGACTTTGCTGATAATTGGGAGAAGGCTGATTGGTCTGTAGTTGCTAGGATCTGTTTTTGCACCTTTTTGTGCAAAGTGGTGATGTTGGCTGATTTCCAAGCAGATGGCAGATGACCTTGAGCAAAAGAGAGGGTGAAGAGAACAGAGAGAGGGAGTGAAAGAGCGGAAGAACAGGATTTTAGGACCCGTGGGCTGATGCCGTCAGGTCCAGTTGCAGAATCAGAGGCGAGGGTTGACAGAAACTTTTCCACCTTCTCAGGAGGAAAGGACACAGAGTCCAGGAGCAACTGGGTATGGTGGGTACAGAGAGGGATGGGTTTGGGACACAATATTTAGAGGCAAACACAGAGTTGAGGCATTCAGCTTTTTCACGTGCGGAGTCAGCTGTGTCGCCATTTGAGGTGAGGGAGGGGATGGAGGGGGAACAAATAAACACCAGAAACAGATTTGACCAGATGCCACCAGGATTTGGAAGAGGGAGACAGACAGGAGAGTTCGGTCTTGAGAACGGAGAGATATTGTTTCCTGGCTCTCCTGAGGGTGGAGACACACTTGTTTCGGGCTTTGTGAAAGGAAATGAGATTTCCTTCCGTTGGATTAGCTTTCCAGGAGACGAAGGCAAGTTGTTTCTGGGCAACATCATCACCACAAGATTCCGTGTACCATGGACGGGAGGAAGGGTATGACAACTGAAGACGAGATGGGATAAATCTGTGCATGAGAGAGAGCAATTTACTTTGGAAGAATTCCCAGGATGAGTTGATGTCAGAGGCGGTAGAGATGGGAGACCAGTCCAGATGATGGATGGCTGCTTGAAGACCGTGCCAGTTGGCCTGAGTGAAATGCCAGACTCGTCGACGTTGAGGAGGCTCCCTGAGAATGGTCAGAGAGATGTCCACTTTAACAAGCACATGATCAGATGAGCCGATTGGAGCAGAAGAAGAGCAGCAGACATTTTCAGGGAAGTTAGTCATAACCAAGTCCAGAAGAGAAGATGCTCCGTTGACTGAGATCCGGGTCGGGAAATTGACAGATTGAGTCAGTCCCAGTGAGTCGCAGAAGTCCTTTGCTGAGGAGCCATGGCTGGTGAGAGAGGTACCCACACCTAGCCAACTGTCATGGTGACAATTGAAATCACCACATATGAGGAAGAGGGAGTTTGGATGAGTAGATAGAAGTTGGTCCATGTTATCAGACAGCGAGATGTAGATGGAGTCATCACTGTTTGGTGGACGGTACAACACACATATGAACAAAAGGTGGGAGCGAAGGGGAAGCCGTAGCCAAAGGTATTCCTGGGGGTGAGGTGGAGAGAGGGCAGTGCAGGGCGAGTAAGAAAGAGAGTTTTTGATTAAGATAGCGACCCCACCTCCAGGACGAGGCTCAGGTCTATCATACCGGAGGAAGGAGTAACCTGGGAGAGATACCAAGGAATCGGAGACATCATGAAGGAGGAAAGTTTCTGTTAAGCAGATCACGTCTGGTTTGTCAGAAGCAACCTGCATGGAGAGATCAGTTAAGTTTGAACGAAGGCCCCGGATGTTTGAGGTCCATACCGTTAATGAAGAGGAAGGGGGAGCATTGGATACAGAACGGGGGGGGGGGGGGGGGTAGGGTAAGATGTGGAAGAGGTATGGAGAGCTGTTGGAGGTGTGTCAGAGATTTCAGAATAGCTCGGAGAAAGGGAAGGATGGGGCAGACAAAAGGTTTGATGGTGATTGGGTGAGGCACAGTGAGGTGTTATTTGAGGAAGGGGAAGAGCGAGGCAGAAAGTTGGGGGAGATGGAGGTGAGAGTTGGAAGGGGGAAGAAGTGGGGAGGACGCTTTGAGGAGGAGGGGTGAGAGGGGGAAAATGGAGAAGAAATGAGGGTGGGGAGATTTGAAGGGGAGGGGGGAGTTTATGAGGGGAGGGGTTAGGGGGGAGTTTAGGAGGGAAGGGACAAGGGGAGGGATTTGAAAGGGATGGGAGATGGGGGAGATTTGGAGGGGAGGGGGGAGTCTGGGAGGGGTGAGGGGGAGTCTTGGAGGGGAAGGGTGTGGGGGGAGTTTAGGAGGGAAGGGGTAAGGGGGGAGATTTGAAAGGGATGGGTGATGAGGAGGATTTGGAGGGGAGGGGCAAGGGGGAAGATTTGAAAGGGATGGGTGATGGGGAAGATTTGGAGGGGAGGGGTGATGGGGAAGATTTGGAGGGGAGTGGTGATGGGGAAGATTTGGAGGGGAGGGGTGTGATTGGATTTTGGAAAGTGTACGATTAATGGGAAACGAACATTTATTGCAAAATGAGTTTCTTGTGATCTTCGAGTCAAAAATACGTTAAGGACGCTGGGGGGGGGGGGGGGGGGGGGTGGAGAGCAGGAGAGTTTAGGGAATGTATGAAAGAGGCAATGTAAGAGATGGAAAAATTTTTTGGAATGAATAGATTTGGTGAGCAAGTCGAAAGCAACCTTTTAAAGAAGAAGAAGAAAAAGGTGTTATAAATTGATTTGATTATAAAAAAAAATATATAAAATTATATAAAAGGTGTTGATTCCACCGATGGGGAAAAAGAAGACCAAATGAGTGGAGGTGAGCAGTTATTCTGGAGTTTGGGAGTTTGATTAGGAGGGGGTTGCTGGTGGACCACGTAGATACTTGGGGTCTGCATGGAGAGGGCAGAGGGTGCAAGACCAGAAAGGCGACAGTAGAAGACAGAGACCACCCTGTCTGTGATTGCGAAGTGATTGGTCTATAGACTCAACTTCAACACGGGAGATTCCAATGATCTTGCAGGCCTTGGTTTCCACATGTTTCAATCTGGGCAAGATGTTGAACAGGGGCACCAACCCAGAAGTGAGAGCAATATTCAATCAAGTTGTGGATGAAGACCGTGTCGGTCGATAGGAGTTTAGGTGTGCCAAGGAAGAAATTTGTACGATGAAGGATGCCCAGTCGGCAGCTGGCTTTTAAGGCCAAATTTCAAATGTTTGCCCAAGAAGGATCATGGCTGAGAGAGATCCAGGGGCTTGAGTGACTGAACTTCCTCTCGGGGATTATTAAGAAAGTATATTGGGAAGGGGGGGGGGGAGGGTCGAGTTGGTGAATGGGAGGGAGAGGGTTATGATGAAGGGGAAGGTTATGATGATAAGGAGGGTGATGGAGTTTTAATGTGGTGACAGGAATAGGTGGTGAAAATATGGTGGTGCCGTGTGGTATGCTAGGGTTTCCGCTGCTTCACTGTGCTCTCGCCTTGTGTTCCTCTCACCTCGATCTCGACCCAGTATAGCTTGACCTGGACCCAACACAACCAAGTGTACTTCGTTCCAGCAGGCAGTACTCATATTGAGGTGTCCCTGAAGTACACACAATGGCCACGAATCAAGCTGCGTTCTGGGCTTTATACTTGCCACGCAGGGTGTGGATTTTTCGCGAGCACATTGCATGCAAGGTTTCTCAACATGCGTGCAGCCTTTCTAGTGCAGGCATTTTACGCAAAAAAAAGGGTCAACCTCACACTAATTGCAACAGAAGTAAACTCAACTGATTTTGTATCCTCAATATGTTCTGAATGAGGAAAAAAAAGTGTTAAGGAATTGTATGGGTGGAAAGTTTTGAAAAATGCATAAATATGATCCTACCCAAAAACCGATTTTTAGCCTTTTCTGCTATATTTGACTGTGCTGTATTTTTTTCCTTGAAGCAAAAAAAACACATACAGAGTATCAGTGATGAGAATTTATTGTGATCACATCATCACACTGATCAACTGCTGTATCCTGAAATTCAAAATGACTGCCATCCACCTTATAGTGACAATACAATACAATCTAAAAAACTGAGCACTCTAAGTTGACATTCGGCAGGTGTATTGCTCAGGACCCATGGAAGTGCAGTGTCAAGATTGAAGTTGTTTGGGTGAGTGGTTCTCGAGAAAGTTCACCTCTTGAAGGTGAACTCAGCAGGTGTTAGTCCATCCATGGACTTCAGTATCGCAGTGCCAACGGACTGTGCTGTATCAACGTTGACGGTGGAAAGGGCATTCTCCCCAGTGGCAATATTCCGGAAACTAGGGTCATTGCTGAATGGATTGTGCTCCTGTAGATAACTGAGAACTGTCAGTGTGTCCTTCCAGTCACGGGATTGCCTTGCTTGAGTCACGGGACCAAGTCATGTCTTTGTTCTGCTCTCCAGTGTTGTAGTTGACCCCCGTGAGTCCCTCCATTGCCTGGTTTACTTCTGCACAGGCGGGCATCGATAGCAGCCACAACAGACGCTGTTGCTCCGTCATCCCTCGCCCTCGTGTGAGCCCACCACTGGTTTTTAAACTTCTCATCAGAACCTGCTCAATGACCAGGTCAGGTGAGAGACCTGCCCATAGGCGATCGCTTCGCCGAATCACGTGGAACCCTTCCTCGAAACGTTGTTGGACTTCTGGGTGTTCAGTCTTGAGGTTGTGCATCTGCTGAAGGTACACCCTGGCAGATTTGGTGTAAAGATTGTGTCCTGATGCTGCCAGATAGGGTAGCATGTCCTGGATAGCCTGCAGATGTAAGGCCCAGTTTCCAGTGCGTTCTGCACTGATGTATTTTCGTAGGATGTCCAGCATGTCCATGTACTGAACCCAGAGAGCTGAAGTTCTAGAGGACTTCTTGGTGGACTCGATGTGCTTTTGAAGGCGGTCTTTGATTCTCACTCGAACTTCAGACTGACAAACTTCTTCAGCAGATATAGCCCCATTTATCAGCTTCTCATAGATCTTATAAGCTCCCTCCAGGTCCGCATCTCTGCTTCCATCTGTTATCTGATGATCCGGTGGCCTTGCAGCTGCAGCTGCTTCGGCTGACTCTGACTCTCCATCCTTACTGTTGTCTGTAGTTCCAGATTGCCGTGGTAGATGGAAATCGAACACGTTTGATAGCATCAGTGCATTGAGGGCTGCATCAACAATTGAGTGTGCACGAACTGCTCGGATGCTTTCCACAGGACATCAAGATTTTCACAGCTGTTCTGGACCTTAAGGTTGACAAGCTTCTGGTAGGTCAGTGCCGTCAAATTGTGCCTTTCGTCTTTGTGGTACCGTACTTGTACCCGTCCAACCATTGCCACATCCAAGGAAGTAGCCTTGATCCTGGGGATTGGCTGCCTTGATCTAATTCCAGGGGTTATGGCTGCAATCATTCCTATACCATGGAATGTACCAAGCCCATCAAGCGTGCGGATGTTATGGTCGACATTGTCAGCTACATATTGGACAAACTCTGTCGATAGGTCAGGAATGTTTGTTCCATGGAATTTGGCTGCATTTCGTTCAAACTGGTGCACCTCCTGGTATGCACAACAAAACCCAAGGTGATGAAGAGTATCAATGAGGAACCGCGATGCAAAGTGGTGATATAGTTGCACGCCCAACCCAAACTGAAGTGGTGCTAACATGACTCTTGGTCTAGTTGCCTGCATCATTGCATAAATATTGAATATTGAATATTGTCTGATATTGAATATTGCCATGAATATTGTCTCCCCTTGTTTTACTGGCCTGGTTGATAGATGAACTTCCCTTCTCTTCAAGTGTTGATACTGACGACCCTCCTCCGTCCACAGACTGCTTGCAAATGACACACTGTTCATATGCCTCCATTTCCTGAAAGTGGAAAAAAAATATGCACGTTGAAAAATATGCACGCACGGTTGAAAACGTGCATGTTTGGAACTGGATCCTAGTCAGGGATGTGCAGAGGATGTTAGAGGGGCAGGGTCCATAACTCAGAAAAGAGCACTGTAGTTGTGGCGTACGCAGCGTGTTTAAACTAGTTAGCAGAATATGTACAATGTAACATAATGTAATAAATAGCGAGCTAACTATTTGTAACTTTCTCGAGAACCACTCACCCAAACAACTTCAATCTTGACACTCCACTTCCATGGGTCCTGAGCAATACACCTGCCAAATGTCAACTTAGAGTGCTCAGTTTTTTAGATTGTATTGTCTTGTCACTATAGGGCGGATGGCAGTCATTTTGAATTTCAGGATACAGCAGTTGATCAGTGTGATGATGTGATCACAATAAATTCTCATCACTGATACTCTGTATGTGTTTTTTTTGCTTCAAGGAAAAAAATACAGCATAGTCAAATCTAGCAGAAAGGGCTAAAAATCGGTTTTTGGGTAGGATCATATTTATGCATTTTTCAAAACTTTCCACCCATGCAATTCCTTAACACTTTTTTTTCCTCATTCAGGACATATTGAGGATACACAAATCAGTTGAGTTTGCTTCTGTTGCAATTAGTGTGAGGTCAAGTCACATTATTATTGGCCTATTCCCTATTGGTGCGCGTTCGATGGGGGCAGTTCCCACGATGCAGCTGGTGGAAAGTCCCATTGTCACTGAAGAAGCTTTCAACAAAGCCCCCGCCCCTCCTATCTCCCACGTCGTGGCAGGGAAAGGCCCCCGGCCCATCTCCTTACGCGTCAAGGTTCGTCTGCACTGTACTACTCGGCGCTCAGCCTCACATCGGGAAAGTTAGTTGGAAATGGGGAGACGTCACACGGAATGCATAGACTATTCTAACAACGCATGTCCCCATTCCCAAACCTCTTGACAAGGGGCAAAGATCAACCTGACACAGACGAAGAAATAACTCTTGGTATTCCTGAGGTATACATGCTTGCGCTCCGCCCCACTGAGGGTACGTTTTACAAAACCACAACAATATTAACTAGAACAGCACTCGGTAGAGCACATTCAGTCGTGGCCAAAAATATTGGCACCGTTGCACTTTTTTCAAATAACTCACAATTTTCTCTAAAAATAAGTTGAAATTGACAAAAGTATTTCGTCTCCACAATTCTTTATTTCACTATTGATATTACAGAACCTTTGTTTTTGATTCAGAACTTAATACATCCTTTTAAATCAGAAAATAAAAGGAAATGGCATTGACAAAATTATTGACACCCCAGACTTAATATTTGGTAGCACAGACTTTGGACAAACTATCTACAGTCAAGCGCTTCCTATAGCCATGAATGAGCTTCCTACTCCTCTCTACTGGCAGTTTGGCCCACTCTTCTTGTGCAAACTGCTCCAGTTCTCCCAAAGGGTGCTTTCTCCGAACTGCAGTTTTCAGGTCTCCCCACAGGTGTTCAATGGGATTTCGATCTGGACTCATTGCTGGCCACTTCAGAACAGTCCAGCGTTTTGTCTTCAACCATTCCTGGGTGCTTTTTGAAATGTCTTTGGGGTCATTGTCCTGCTGAAAGACCGATGACCTTCAACAGAGTCCTAGCTTTCTGACTGGATTGAACATTGCGCTCCAAACTTCCTTGGTAATCTCCTGATTTCATGATGCCATACACACATTCAAGGCACCCAGAGCCAGAGGCAGCACAGCAACCCCAAAACATCACTGACCCTCCTCCATGCTTGACTGTAGGGAAGGTGTTCTTTTCTTTGAAGGCTTCATTTTGTTTTCTATAAACGTAGAGATGATGTGCTTTAACAAAAAACTCTAATTTGGTCTCATCTGTCCACAGGACATTCTCCTAGAAGGATTTTGGCTTGTTACCTTCGCAAAAGCGGAAGGTTATGTTTTGATCGCTGTGTATTTATTTGTATGTCTGTGTGTGTGTGTGTGTGTATGTTATTCGCATAACTCAAAAAGTATTCAACCGAATTGCATGAAATTTGGTGGGATGATTGGTTATTATACGGGACACATTTGATTAGATTTTGGGAGCAATCGGGTCAAAGGTCAAGGTCAAGGTCACGAAAAGGTCAAAACTGTTCACTGTTCTGTTCCCTACACTCCCATGCCAAGTACAGAACAGTAGCTGCGGCGAAGGTATGCGCTCTACCGAGTGCCCGTTCTAGTTCAGGTGTGTTTCGGCAAACTCCAGTCGGGCTTTCTTATGTGTGTGTGTCTGTCTCTCTCTCTCTCTCTCTCTCTCTCTCGCCCTCGCCCTCGCCCTCGCCCTCTCTCTCGCCCTCTCACACCCTCTCTCTCACACCCTCTCTCTCTCTCTCTCACACCCTCTCTCTCTCACACCCTCTCTCTCTCTCTCTCTCTCACACCCTCTCTCTCTCTCTCTCACACCCTCTCTCTCTCTCTCTCTCACACCCTCTCTCTCTCTCTCACACCCTCTCTCTCTCTCTCTCTCTCTCTCTCTCTCTCTCACACCCTCTCTCTCTCACACCCTCTCTCTCTCTCTCTCTCTCTCTCTCTCTCTCTCTCTCACACCCTCTCTCTCTCTCTCTCTCACACACCCTCTCTCTCTCTCTCTCGCTCACACCCTCTCACACCATAGAACCCCTTTTCATTGAGTTGGCGACAGATGGTGCGAGTTGAAACTGTCGTACCTTGTGTCTGAAGTTCAGCTTGAATCTGTTTGGCAGTTGATTGAGGTGCTTTCTCCACCATTCGAACAATCCTTCACTGCAATCTTCGATCGAGTTTTCTCTTGCGGCCACGTCCAGGGAGGTTGGCTACAGTGACATGGGCCTTAAACTTCCTGGTAACATTGCGTATGGTGGACACAGGAACATCAAGGTCTCTGGAGGTGGACGTGTAGCCTTGAGATTGTCCATGCTTGGCTACAATCTTGTATCTGACCTCCTCAGACAATTCTCTGGTTTTCTTTCTTTTCTCCATGCTCATTGTTTGTAGGCTTAATCCTACAATCCTTAAATTGACTTAATCTGTACACACAGTGACACAAAACAGCAGAATGACTCCTTTCTCTAATCAAACTGGTTGACAGTGATTTTTATATTGCAGGCACCTGCAACTCACCACAGGTGAGTTCAATTCCAAAGTAAAGGAGAATCACCTGCTTCAAAATCTAATTATTTCTAACAACTTCTAAAAGGTGCCAATAATATTGTCTGGGACATTTTAGGATTTCTGTGTGGAATAAGCTAAGATTTAGTAATTTTTTTCAGTTTTTTTTGTTTTGTTCCACTGCAAACCAAATAAATACAGATGTGGATACCAAAAGATATTGTAATTGAAACAATTTTCTGGAAGAAATGGTGAATTATTTGAAAAAAGTGCAAAGGGTGCCAATAGTTTTGGCCATGACTGTACCTCTGCCAGGTTGAACAGTTTACATTTTATATCCCACTGATTGGCCGGATCTGGATCCTGATCTGAACCAAAATCTAATTGGCTTGTTCTTGTCACCTAATCAACTCATCCACCACGTTTTATCAAAATCGGCCCACAACTTTTTCTCCCAATGGTGAATAATCACTCAATAAATTCTCATATCCGGATCCAGATTCGAATCTTCACCAAAATTAAATTAATTCATCTTGGTCACACACCTATCTCTCCCACCAAATTTTCTCCGAATCCGTTCACAACTTGTTGAGAAATCCTGTTCACAGACAGGGGTGAAGACATAACTTCCCTAATCCTACGGTAGCGGAGGTAGAAAGATGAACATAAAACTGGGATTATCATGCAGGTACTGAGGATTTATGAAGTTGAGTTTTAACGTTCCATTCCCTGTGTGGTCCCGATATGGGAATAAAAGGACCATTCTTTTTATGGGAGTGGCCACTTGGAAATCCTACAAACATTCTTTGATGAATTGTGACGTCATCATTTTCTGAAGGACGTATTGGTTTCAGCAGAATGGAGCGAGCCCACATACCATTGATAACGTCTTGGATTGTCTCCATTCCTGACTCAGTGGTTGGATAATCTCAAAGCTTTTCCCTTCATACAAGATATACACCTCCCATGGCTACTGACGAGCTCATGACTTAATCTGTACGATATTTTCTCACGGGGTTTCCTGGGGGAAGAAGTCTTTGATATGGACCCCAGGTCTGCGAGCTGCAGATAGACCCACTGGGTGAGCCGGGTCAGTTTGGGAAAGTTTCTGCACAATGTGTGGATTAGTCAGGACTGGAGGATGCTTGCGGCACTTGTTCAATAAGACGACGATTCTGATCATCTCCATGAAATAATCTAAACTTAAGCCTCCAACGGACAGAGATTAATCCCAACTGTCTGTTACCAAGTTCTAATTTTGGGGGATTCGTATATCATTCATTCACCATCCTTCCTTTCATTCCACTGCCTCCACCCTCAAGCATTTGGATTAAACCAGGAGTTTTTACTCGATAAGCATTTTGTTGATATTAATGTTAATTTTTTTACATATTATTAATTTTTCTCAACACAAGACACAAGACCATTTGAGATGACACTTGTTTTTATTTCAGGACAAAATGTCGCTTTCACAACGAATGATGAGGTGGTTGTCTCAATCCTGCAACACACGTGGCCACAATGAACATGACAACACAATAGACATGTACTTTAATCTCCGTACACGTTTGTAACTCATTTACTCCTCATGGCCTCCATTGATGCCCAATTAATGCAAATGTTTCGAGAGGATCATCATCTTAGCCAAATTGGAAAATCGTAACCTGGCAAAACCTTTCTGGTAAATATTGAATCCTAAATAAACTGATTGAATGTTGTCCATGACATTGAAAAATTTTCACCTTCAGATTCTACTCAAACCAGAGGGTAGCAGGAGTCTGTTGCGATACCGCACTGGTTGTTCTTGTCCTTCGACATCTTGATGTAACCCTGGTCTCCCCAGCCGGGTCCCCAGCTGGAAATGATTCAAAATGATGACGTCGTTATTCATGGAAAGAAAGGTAACCATTATAGGACAAAGTAGACATAGTAGAATGGATTTGATTGAGGGAGATTCAGGAGATAGTCATGTTGCCTGTGATAATGTGAAGGTATCACTCGGGGAAGTGATGGAGATCGACAGGAAGGGACAAACGAAAAGGGCATTTGTTACCTGTGGATTTTGAGGTGAAATGAACTCTTACCTGTTCTTCACCAGCCAATAGTTCTGTCCTCCCTCCGTGCCATATCCCACAGCCAGAACACCGTGATCTAGGTTGGTTGAGCTGCACCGACGGAAGTCATAGACACCTGCACACGTGCACCCACACACACATGTTCCGTTTACGCCAAGATGAAATGTGCACAACTTTGCTCATTGAATGTAACTAATCAGGAATGGCTCGATGAAAATTGTGTTCTTTTGTTGTTTGCAATCATATTATGAATATAATCTCGTATTCCAGTCGACGTTGGAGGACTGGGCGGCAGCTCAAGATTCTGCCATTAATATGTTTTTTGTGTTTTATCATTGAGTTTCTTTCAAGAGATACCTCTTCATCACTTCCCTGTCTGATGAATATCTGGTCATGTCTTTATCACCCAATTTGTTACTGCACTTGCAATCATTGGATGGATTGAACTTCCAGGCCTCACCATCAACCATGACCTCCGTGGAGTACTGCTCTCGCCTATGGGCCATGCCCCAGCATCCCACCCGTCACTCTTGGATTCTGTGGAATCTAAACTCTCAATGACGTCAAAACACAAGTCCTGCTGCTCTCACATTGCAGACAGGTTGGTGACCTCTGCTTTTTTTTACTTTTTTTTTACTGCCTTTCCTCTAGTCTAGATCCCTCTGCTGTCTCTACTTTCTGACCCTCTGTATCAACTCAAAGAGGCACTCGTTCCTCCACTAACCTCTTCCTGATGAAATTACAAGCTTGGCAGTCTGCAAAACTCAACTGTTTTTCCTCTTTTATCCTATTTGTCAAACAGCTCTCCATAGGCCTTGCTATCCCACTATTCTATACTGGGCTGCAATCAGGCTTTTAATTGTTTTTAATCTTTTTAAATTTATTTTTTTTAATTTTTAATCTTTTTAAATCAAAACTTTTAATTGCAGGTGATTCCCCATCCTTACCCACAATATTTATTGGGCCGACACTGTGAATCCTTCCTAACCGAACCCTCTAACTAGCATATTGCAGTTTCCTCTTTTCCTCTCATTCATTCAATTCCTCATTGTGTTGAAAAGTTGTCCCGCTTCCCCAACGACAGTTCATACCATCCATTACCTTGCTCCCAAATGAGTCTCGATCTTCTCGAGAGATAGAGGGGAAAAAACCCCCCAATTCTGAGCAAGTAATGCCAATTCCGATATTGTTCTACTTTGTGTCGGTTTCCTCACCAGACTCGTAAAGTTGGAAAGAGTAGCCACTGGCATCGATGGAAACAGCGACGGGACCAATGGTACCAACGGCCTGCATGAGAGCTTGCTCGTCTCCAACGGGAATTACAACATATCCTTTGCAAGTCGCCACCACCTTGCTTCTGTCAAATTTACATCTTCCATCCTGCAAGCAGATAGTGTGTTTACAAAATAAAACAAAGATATGAGAGGGCCATTTGAGCCAAAGGGCCTCTTCTTGCTGAAGGTCGTAAAGTATGAAGAAAGGAAACATTTGTCAGTGGTAATGATTTTGGTCAAGTTTGATCCCTTGTTTTACGGTGTGGAAACATGATAATTGTGGAAAGCACAAAAATGGTTCTTTAGAATGTGCAGTGTTTGCCGTACACGAGCCGTGTAGGGGTAGGCGCTCTCCAGTTCCACACCACCAACGCCCTTGATGTAATCATAGGCGCTTTCCATGAGGCCACCGTTGCAACCGTAGTTGCCGTATCTTCCGGCACAATCGACAAGCTGCTGCTCGCTGAGTGACAGGAGGTTACCCGTCTTGGCAAAGTGCTGTCCTTCCAGAGAACCAGTCTGTATATTGGGAAGTACAAACACACAGGTCCTGCAATTTAGTGGGGACAGCTGTGGCCTAGCGATGAGTACACCGGAATGGCAACCGAGAGGCTGTGGGGTATATCTGACACAAGAGAGCAAAATTTAAAGTTATGGGATTCAACGATTATCGACAGGAAGTTTATTTCCAGAGAATTACCATCTAAAGTCAGACTGTCAGGAAGAAACCAAACTGGGTCACCAATGATCTTCAAGGAGGAAGTAAACTACCTGCCCCATTTAATGTGGTCTGCTAGACCACACTTCATGGTTGACTCATGTATATATATATATATATATATATATATATTGTTGCAGATATGAGGATTGCATTTTTTTGATTGTGTTGTATTATATTGGAGATGGTGATGAACATTGTTGGATATGGCCCCTCCTGCCTCCAGAGTTGTATAAAGGTAAAAAGGGCGTCTCGGTAATTAGTCCAAAAGCATACACGTCAGCTAATCATAGAATACCCTTGTTCAGTAGCTTATATCTTATTATGTGTCTTAGAGTAAGGCTGTGTCTCCCATTAACTTAAATACTCCATTGCACCAAGTGAAAAAGATAGATTCCCTTCATTCCCATTCCCAAAAACCTCCATTTCCCCTTTCGTCAATTGCCATTCGCATTGCCAACCAACAATTGCCGCCATTGGCCACGAGGCAGGGTTGGGGAAGAAAGGCGGGTCCCCACCTCGTCATAGAGGGGAGGAGTGAGTCAGCCCCACTCAACCAACCACGAACAAGGGGTTGGACTTGGAGAGGGTGTGGAGAGAAACATCAAGGAGGTTCGCGAAGGTTGAGGGGCGGGGCCTATATAACCCGCAGCTGGGGCGTTCCAAAAAGGCAGATGAGCTTTTACGGGATGAGCTACGACAAGAGCGGAGTGTGTGGTTTTTTTGGTCAGAGCTGGGTTGGTCGTCAGTGGTGGTCAGTGTTTGCGTAGAGTGGAGGGGTTGCGTTGAGTTGTCGGTGGTGAGGAAGAGTTGGACTAAGCAAGAGAGAAAGAGTCCTGGAGTTAGTGAGAGAGGGAGAGAGCACCCGTCATGCCAGACCCCCCACCAGCAGCGTTGGCTTGGCTCCACCAAGCAGCTCCGACCCGCTACCCCGCGCACACGACAGGATCGGTGGCATCGGCGGCCGTCGAGGTCCAGCCCGACGTCCCGTGCGGGATCAAACTCCAGCCAGCTCCGTGCCTTCCTCCAGCCACCCACCTCCTGTCATTCCTGCCTGCAATTTCCATCCATTTGCGTACGTGAGTTTGTTTTGTTCGTGCTGTCCTGGGTAGTAACAATAAGTCTGTATAAGCTAAAGATTTCACTGTGTCACCTGCGTCTCATGTCCCTATAAATAAACGTGACTGCTTTCTGTTTGCTTATGTGTGTAAATAATAAACCCAGTTACTCTTCTGTACGTCTTCTTCCTCTTTGCATTCGGTCGCTTTAGAGGTTTCCCGATTGAATAGCGGTGGCGCGATCCGGCCAAAGTTTGGGGTAAATCGGGTTTTAGTTAGGGGAATAACTGTTCGGTCGCGGAGCCTCCGCTCGGCAAACATACCATCTTTAACCGCGTACCGTAACAATATATATATATATATATATATATATATATATATATATATATATATATATATATATACATATATATATATATACAGACTTGGCATTTAATATGGAATATTTTTTGTGGGGGTGAACTTACTTTTCAAGATGACTTAGAACCAAAAGTTCATTGGAATTATGTTGAAATTATTCTAGATTATGTTAATGTGACCTTTAAAAGAAACAAAAACCACATTTGACATTTCGAAGCAAATAAATTGATCCTTGAAAGTGATGTAAACTGATATC
This sequence comes from Myxine glutinosa, assembly GCF_964187855.1. Lineage (NCBI taxonomy): Eukaryota > Metazoa > Chordata > Myxini > Myxiniformes > Myxinidae > Myxine > Myxine glutinosa. The sequence continues at coordinate 123,092,633 of NC_136265.1, forward strand.
GAACTCGATTCATGGACAGTACTGTGTTAAACTTCTGTACGTTTTCCAGAAGTATCTCTTTATTTTGCACATTAGCCAAATTTTTTTTCAACAAAAACAAAAGCTAAATTATGACTGGGATTACAGACAGTAAAATTACAGTTCAGTACTTCGTGTAACCCCCACGAGCATTCAGGAGAGCACGTACACGTCGAGGCATGCTGTTCACGAGATTTGCCAAGGTTTGGACAGGAATCGCTTGCCATGCAGTGACAATAGCCTGCTGCAATTCACGCACAGAGGCAGGCTGCTGGTCCAGGTTGTCGATTTGACGCGTTAATTCTGCCCACAAGTTCTCTATCGGATTCATATCCGGGGAGATGGCAGGCCACTCCATATGCTCTACACCACGGTCAGCAAGAAAGTGTTGGATCATGCGAGCACGATGAGGCCGTTCATTGTCATCTTGGAAGACAAAGTTTCCTCGAAAGGCTGCACGAGCAAAATCGCTCCCATTAAGGTACAGCATAGCTGGATGGGATACCTTAATGGCGGTTCACCACTGATGGTATGAAATCGCATAGTAACTGGTATATAACTGAAAGGTTTTCAGAGTCATCAGTGTATGCAGGACTCACTGCGTTGCCCTGATGAGCCCCAAAAGGGCGAAACCAGGTCGGTAACTGTGAGTTTTACATACACTTATGACAGTATCTGAACTAACATCAAAATTCTGCTCTGTCGGAGGGTTCTCTTGAGAGCTTGACAGGCAGAGCGTATGTACATGGCAGTGACGTCATTACGTGCGCTCATTGAAAGCTGGAGAACTGAAGATATATTTGGATATATATATCATGCATTTTACAACATGCATTTTACAACACACAACAACACAACAACATGCATTTTAAAAGGCCATTTTCTCTGCCAGAGCGGGGGTTAGCCTTGCGGTCCCCATGACAATCTTCTCCATTTTGCCCTATTTTCTGCATCTCTCCTTGTTAACCCCCTTGCCCGCATTTCTTCTGCCACCATCTTTAGCCAAGTTTTTCTCGGTCTTCCCCGTCTTCTACTTCCTTCTACATTCATTTCCATCACTCTTCTCAACCAGTCACTTTCATCCTTCCTCAACACATGACCAAACCATCTCAACCTGTTCCTCTTCACAGCATCAATCACAGGCTCTATTCCCATCATCTTTCGCAATTCATCATTTGTCTTCCTCTCTCTCAACGATACTCCGCACATCCGTCGAACCATTCGCATTTCCACCCTTTCCAACCTTCGTTGCTGCTCTACGTTCATTACCCATGTCTCGCTCCCCATAAATCATAACACTTCTCACACATGCAGCATACACCTTTCCCTTCAGCTTCAACGACACTCCCCTCATCATCAGCACGCCACTCAATTCCCGAAACTTCTTCCATGCACATCTCACTCGAGCAACCGAGTATATATATATATATCCATCAAGACTACTTGTGTCGTCCAACAAAATGGTGTTTGAAGTAGGCTAGTGCCCCGAATACCCCTTAATGGTTATAAAAGATATCTCCATTCACTTTGGACCCTGCAGTGTGTATTCTACCCCAACATTATAAATTCTTCCATGTGAAACTAGAGAGGTTCCAGGGAACCTGAACTCAACTGGTCTATATCAATATGGTTAGAATATGCATAATAGAACCACAAACTATATAGTTTATATGTGCTAAAAATATATGACAAAAATGGATTTTTCAATATGGCCACCCTGTCGCGCCCATTTTTTGGCGTGCAACGCCCAAATGCAATCCCAAACTACTTTATGTCTTAAAGATGCTGCATAACATGTTTCATCAAATTTCATCAATATTTGTGACTTTTAGAGCGTAGACGTCGAATTGTTTACAGACGACAGACAGACAGACAGACGACAGACGGACGAGGGACACTGGGTGTCGACAAAAACTCAGCTGGACATAGTCCAGTTGAGTTAAAAATGAGTCGGGAATAATTTGTTCTTACGCAAACTATTCATACATTTCCATTGTAGCATTAGTTGTTTAAGAGTCTGTGAAAGTGTTGTGATAACTTACCGCACTGAAAGACCAGCAAGATCCACACTGGCCTTGGTCCTTGACAGGGGTCACGTATCCCTGATTACGCCAGTCCACGGAGGATGGGAGGGTGACACCAACAAGAGGCTTGAAGGTTTGTGTGCTGCTCTTGTCTTTGGCCTGGAGTAAGCCGCCTGACCCCTTGAGGGCCATGAACTCTTCGTTGTACTGGACGCACAAGTATGGGAAGAGGAACAGAAAAGGTTATGGTTACGTTAATCAAAATCAGGTTATTGGAGGAGATACCGAAAGCAGAAATTGTGGAAAGTCGAAGAATAAGAAGGGAGGAAAAAGAAGAAAGATTGTGTTGTTTTTTAATTGCTTGCATGAAATGTTAGGAAAAAAACAAAAGAGGGGAAATAATGGAAAGAAGTTGTCTTGTGTCGTGTTCCCATCCGAACTGTTGGCTCAGGATGCTCAGAACCCAAGTCGATGCTCAGTACTAACTTCTACGTTTCCATTGTTTGCTGATGTGTTTGTAATTAACGTCAAAGTGCACCGGTGCATCCCCATGTGTTTGCCCTGTTTGTGTTGAATGTACAAGCACCAATAGGTGCCTCAGATCAATGTTAAAAAACAGAAGAAGAGGAATGATCTGACCAGGTCAGCGTAGGCGTTCATTCCCAGACGGTAGTTGGCCTGTCCTTGATCGGCAAGAACATTGTGCTGTTGGACAATCTGCAGATTGGATTCCCACACTCTCTTCCTGAGAACTTCCTCTCCACGACCCAGGTAACTCTTTCCTAAGAATGAAGGTAAGGATGTTGGTTTTTACGGTGTAGCCATAGTAGTCCGGCAGCTAAGCTAAATATAGCATAACAATTGTGCATTTTGTGAGGAAAGCACCAAATTTGGCACACTAGTAGACTATCATATTATGAAAAGATCTGGATATTGGGCCATCTGAGATTCAGAGATTTGATTTTTGCAAGATTTGCAGATTTTGCAGATTTGCAAGCTGAGATTGCAACGCCAGGGACGGCCGACTCCTTCCTGCGAGCTGCCCACGTCACCCGCACAAGAAGAGCTCATCAAATCACTGCAGCGGCACTGCACATCCTGCAACACCGTGCGTATGAACGCCACTGTATGACATATGCTGATGATGCAGAAGACCTGCCTGAGTTCGAAGACTGGTGTCACCAGAGAGGAGAAGACATTCCCAACTTTCAGTACTGGGCAACTGTGCTGGAACTAGAGATGTTGGTACTGGTCTACGTGCGTTCTCTGCGGCAGGCTTCATTCACGATGTACCTTGATGCCCTGACGGAACTGGTCCCATGGTTCCATGCCTCAGACCACACACACTATGCCAGGTGGGTCCCTGTTCACCTGAGGGACACGGTTGCACTCCCAATGAAGCACCGAGATGTAGCCAGATAATTCAGGGCTGGCAACTTCACTGTACAGAAGACGAAGAAGGTGTTCTCTTCGATCCCAATCGAATCGAAATCTTGCAAAAATCAAATCTCTGAATCTGACATGGCCCAATATCCAGATCTTTTCATAATATGATAGTCTACTAGTGTGCCAAATTTGGTGCTTTCCTCACAAAATGCACAATTGTTATGCTAAGTTGCCCCACTATAGGGCAAAGCCGTCGAGAACAGTGTTTGTACGTCTGTATGTATGTATGTATGTATGTATGTATGTACGTCTGTATATATGTATGTATGTATGTATGTATGTATGTCCAATCAGAGTTGAGGATCTGGTCACATGACAGTGTGATGTCATTACGGCGGCTGACTCTCCACACACCGCCATTTTGATTTATATGCCGTTCAGGCCGAACATATCGTCGAACCTGTCGTATATCACAATCGCCATGCTCTACCTTCACGTTTTTCATTCAGTGTGAAACACAAACAAACCGATTGTTAAAATGACCATGAAATATCGAAAGCATCGGCGTTACGTCTCTTCCGACAATTCGGTACGTCCTCATTCCTTGTGGGTATAATCTAGATTACAGTAGATCTTCCCTCGGTTCTGGAAGTAAAACGAAACTCACTGATGTCGAGATTCCTCCAAATTTCTTTCTTTAATGTTACAAACAGCATTAGCGACTGTTTGAAAAGCTAATCATGTGTGTTTGTGGTTTATAATATTTTACAAGCCCGGCTACGCCGCTGTTAGACTTTTGGTCTTGTTTTTCTTCAAAAAGCTACTTTTCACACAAAGATGCAAGAATTTCTACTTTTCCATTACAGTGAGTTTGGTTTTGTGTCACTTTTCTCATAGGCCATGGTGTAATCTTGCCTACCTTCTCGTTCCACAATGTTGCAAATCCTCCTTGTTTGGCAAAATATTTAAATTTTTATGTTTCTCTCAGATTTCCATTTAATTTATCATCGTATTTTACTGATTTTGAACTTTTGTTTGTTAGTCATAACTGCTCAAGTGCTTCAATACATCAGTCAACACCATATGTGGGAGAATGGGGAAAATGAATGGACGAGGGACCAAGGAGACGAGAGACTAACCGTATTTCCCTTTCCAACTCTCCCAATCCAGCGCATTCGCTGCGACGACGAGGGCGAGGAGAACAAAAACTCGAGTCATGGTTACCTGCACAGCATGACACAACAAGATCTTCAGCACAGGAAGAAAATGAAGAAATAACATGGTGAGGGACAGAGGTGGAGAGGCAGATAGATAGATGGAGCGTGAGAGAGGGAGGAAGAGCGAAGGAGAGAGGGAGAGGGTTGGAGAGAGGGAGAGGGTTGGAGAGAGGGAGAGGATTGGAGAGAGGGAGAGGATTGGAGAGAGGGAGAGGGTTGGAGAGAGGGAGAGGGTTGGAGAGAGGAAGAGGGTTGGAGAGGGAGAGGGTTGGAGAGAGGGAGAGGGTTGGAGAGAGGGAGAGGGTTGGAGAGAGGGAGAGGGTTGGAGAGAGGGAGAGGGTTGGAGAGAGGGAGAGGGTTGGAGAGAGGGAGAGGGTTGGAGAGAGGGAGAGGGTTGGAGAGAGGAAAAGGGTTGGAGAGAGGAAAAGGGTTGGAGAGAGGAAAAGGGTTGGAGAGAGGAAAAGGGTTGGAGAGAGGAAAAGGGTTGGAGAGAGGGAGAGGGTTGGAAAGAGGGAGAGGATTGGAGAGAGGGAGAGGGTTGGAGAGAGGGAGAGGGTTGGAGAGAGATGTGGAGAGAGGGAGAGGGTTGGAGAGAGGGAGAGGATTGGAGAGAGGGAGAGGGTTGGAGAGAGGGAGAGGGTTGGAGAGAGATGTGGAGAGAGGGAGAGGGTTGGAGAGAGGGAGAGGGTTGGAGAGAGAGAGAGGGTTGGAGAGAGGGAGAGGGTTGGAGAGAGGGAGAGGGTTGGAGAGAGGGAGAGGGTTGGAGAGAGGGAGAGGGTTGGAGAGAGGGAGAGGGTTGGAGAGAGATGTGGAGAGAGACAGTTAGGTTGAGATAGATGGAGAAAGAGTAATGTCGAGAGACAGAGACAGACACAGCCCCACAGTGAGAGACACACACAGAGACGGAGACATACAAACTTACAGTCGTTGTGGAAGCAGCAGATGAAGTTTCCAGTACACTTGTCTCATTCTCCCTCTTGGGTTTTTGTACAAAATGTTCTTGAGGTGGAGACTCGACCTGATTGGACTTTAAAACAGGTTATGGAAAGATCAATACCGTTATCGCCCTCTCATTCGACATTGTCGTCAAAGCCTGGTCAAGGTTGAGGATGAGAAAATGTCCAGGTGTAAACCTGTAAGAAAATGTCCAGGTGTAAACCTGTAAGTTGTTGTCGTTTTCGTATACAACCTGTGGTTGCTGGTTGCATCATTTCTCTGGAAGCGCGTTTGTGCCGCTGTTGCAGTGCCCCAATTACCAGTGAGCCGGTACTCAATTTGCCGACCTCGGAAGCATGACAGGCTGAGTCAGGGGCTGGTGAGTGGTCTATACTTGTCATGTGATGATATCTGAATCATTTACCTGTCCATAAGAACCTCAGCCCAATAGATATTAATGAAATGCGATACCGTTCTGGAGGGTGTCAGCAGTCATCTTAATCATTTGTCAGATTCGATTTTTTACCTCTCCCACCGAAGGTGGACAGAGAGAGGTTACGTTTTCATCCCTGTTTGTCTGCCTGTCTGCGAACACGATATGTCAAAAAGTTCTTCATGGATTCGGCACAACTTGGTGGACTGGTTGGGCGTGTTACAAGGACACATTGGTTCAATTTTGGTGAAGATCCGTTCCGGATCCGGATCAGAGAATTTTTTAATTAATTTCTTGTGGGGTTTTTTTTTTTTTTACTAAAAAAGAAAGAAACTAGAACGTCACTCAGTAGAGCGCATACTCCCGCCGTGGGTTTAGTTGGAATAATACGTTTTGTTTAACATCCCCTCTCCCCAAAACAAGAAATGAAAAAGAAAGTAGGCCCTAACTGTCAGAGAATTTATTTTGATATATCTCGGAATTAGAGGAGAAAAACATCATTTAAGAATATGAATAAAAGCTTTAATGCAGTAAAACAGAAAAAATCTTTCCCAAAAAAATTTCCTGGATCCGGAATAATATCCTGAGCTTCACCCAAAACTAATCACTTCTTCCTTATCTCAAGAGCAATCATCCCACCAACTTTCATCCAAATCCGTTCAGAACTTTTCCAGATATCTTGTTCACAAACACACGAACATACGAACGCACACACACACGGACGGACACGATCGAATGCGTTACTCCCTGGTGGGAGTAATAAACCTGAAAATCGCAGAGCCAGAACCAGAATTATTTATTTGGTCTGGGCAGCCCATGCGAGGTTTCTTCTTCTTCAGCCTCTCACAACTCTGGGTGAATATGCGATCTTTCAAAAAAAAAGTTGGAATTTTGCCAAATCTGTTTTATTCGTTTGTTAATATCCCTCAGCCATTGACAAATCTGGAACTAAGTCTTTATAAGTTTATCAAATACTGACACCGCGAATGACATTCGCTGAGCTAAATGTTGATATCTCTTCTGAGGTAAAAAAAAAAAAAAAAAATTTTTTTTAAAGCATTATACGTATCAAACGATACATTTTATAAAACGGGGAAACCTAATACACACTTTGGTGGTTTTAAAATGACAGAATGTGTTTATTAGAAGAAAAAAAAATGAACATTGAAGACGACGCTGCTAACAAAATACACCGCTCTAACGCATAACCACGAGTTTAAACTACATTTACAACAAATATGAAAACTATTTTCATATCACAATGTTAAATATAGAATATATAGAAGATAATTGTAAAAAAAAATGAGCCCTATCTTCCAATGGTAAAAAAATCCTTCAAAAAATTCCTGGATCGGGAATAATATCCTGAGCTTCACCAAAAACTAATCAATTCTTCCTTATCCCAAGGGCAATCATCCCACCAAGTACCAACTTTCATCCAAATACGTTCAGATATCTTCTTCACGAACATACGCAGACATGCACGCACGCACGCACGCACACACACACACACACACACACACACACACACACACACACACACACACACACACACACACACACACACACACACACATACACACACACACACACACACACACACACACACACGAGTGAATGCATTACTCCCTGGCGGGAGTAAAAAGGTTATACACCATTGAGTTATTTAGTTCATCCCATCACCGTTTTAGGACATTGTGCAGGCACTATTGAGAGATGGGGCCAAAAACGATATGTAGCACGATATTTGAAAAGGTTTTGGATGGATTATGACAAAACTCGGTGAATGAGTTGCGTAAGTGACAAGAACCAGCCGATTACATTTTGTTTTAGGTCCGGATCCAGATCAGGCCTATCAGTGGATACAAAACGGAAACTGTTCAGCCTGGCGGAGGCATGCGCTCCAGCGAGTTTCATTCTTCTTTGTTTTTTGTGTACAGAGTCGAGGCTCGTGGAAGAGCGAGACCATCTCGAGCTTTCAATCCAGTCTGGCATCTCACCTTGCCCTCTAAACCCTGCACATGGCATCCAAGGCCAACTCCAAACATGGATTACTGACCTCCTTTTCTCTCGTAACCAACGTGTGGCTCTCAACGGAATCCTTTCCTCTCTTCTCCCTGTCAAGACTGGAGTGCCCCAAGTGTTCTGGGCCCAGTCCTCTTCCTGAACTTCATCAATGATCTCTCTGACTCGCTGGAAAATCCCCTTTATCTATTTGCTGATGACTCCACCCTCTGCCGTGACATCCCACATCCTTCAGACAGGCCCGCCCGCCATCTTGGGCGGCCCGCCATCTTGTTGACTTGTTTGTGTCTGAATAACCAAACGTTACAGTGGGCTACAGCCTCTTCCCTCTCTTTAATCTGGCAGTGAGACGAAATTTTCACCCTAACCCGAAATTCCTGGATAAAGTTTTTTTTTCTCTGTTGATTATATTCATGTATATGTTCTTTATAAAGATATCCAGGTAGGTGTGAAGTTGTCACCCTTGGACTACTTGAAATATTCAGGATTTCAAAATGGCTGCCAATCTGAAAATGTTTTCACCAATATTTCGGCTAATAAGGCATGTGCAGTCTTAATTTTGATGTGCTTACCTCTATTTTCTAGGTTAAAGAATCCACTAAGAATACTAGTTGTAAATTTGACTCACTTGGTTGGGACAATCGAGACCACATTCATGAGGTATGGTCTAATGGTCACGGTAAAAGTGGCGTCATTGGAATCGCTCTGAGGCCAGAAACACGAGACATGGGCATCAGCTTCCATGCTTGAAACACGATGGTGAGTCACCTGGATTTGAGAAGAACCCTAACCCTAACAAACTCATGACGCGCAGACAAAAGCTCGAATAAAATCTGATGCCAAAGAAAGAACGGCTCGACGGGAGAAATTGGAAGTCTGCATTGATCCGCTCCACACTGAGCCTCGCCATGACGGTGTAGTGAATATTGCGACTGGACAAGTAGTGACGCACCCACCTGTGAATGTTCACGACGCTGTCTACCTTGGAACCAAACAGTTGGAGTCATTTGAAAAAGGTTGGCCTGCTACCTTTCATGAGACGATTCACAAATGCGTGACATCAATGACGCTGTCTCGGAATCGTATCGAAGCCGCCGACATGTTGTTTGGCACAGAGCTCATACGTGCCAGAGCTTCGGCTCTTCAGTGCAGCCTCCGAAACTATGACACAGATCATCTGATGGCACATGACCTGTCCCCCAAACCAGCATCTATGCTTGATTACAGTGGGCACATGAAGGTAGCAAAGACAAAATCATCTTAAGCAGGCGGCATGCACACGTAGACGTATCGTTCTTGGATGGATGTGGGTGATGCCATGGCAAATTGACACGTGTTCACGTTCACAGATACAACGTTGGCGGCAACAAGGAATCTACCGGAAGTTGCAGGGACCAAGGGGCCAGCATGGTGTGTACTTTTCATCCAGCAGGCAGGTTACCACCACGGAAAGTGGTGCTGACAGTGAGCACCAACAACAAACAATAGATTGATTTAGTCATGACTAACCTTGTGTCTCACATGTCATCTGTCTGTCTCACATGTGATCTCTCTCTGTCTCATATGTCATCTCTCTCTGTCTCACATGTCATCTCTCTCTGTCTCACATGTCATCTCTGTCTGTCTCACATGTCATCTCTGTCTGTCTCACATATCATCTTTCTCTGTCTCACATGTCATCTCTCTCTATCTCACATGTCATCTCTGTCTGTCTCACATGTCATCTTTGTCTGTCTCACATGTCATCTCTGTCTGTCTCACATGTCATCTCTGTCTGTCTCACATGTAATCTCTGTCTGTCTCACATGTCATCTCTGTCTGTCTCACATGTCATCTCTGTCTGTCTCACATGTCATCTCTCTCTGTCTCACATCATCTCTCTCTGTCTCACATGTCATCTCTCTCTATCTCACATGTCATCTCTGTCTGTCTCACATGTCATCTCTGTCTGTCTCACATGTCATCTCTCTCTGTCTCACATGTCATCTCCATCTCACATGTCATCTCTGTCTGTCTCACATGTCATCTTTCTCTGTCTCACATGTCATCTCTGTCTGTCTCACATGTAATCTCTGTCTGTCTCACATGTAATCTCTGTCTGTCTCACATGTCATCTCTGTCTGTCTCACATGTCATCTCTGTCTCACATGTCATCTCTCTCTATCTCACGTCATCTCTCTCTGTCTCACATGTCATCTCTCTCTATCTCACATGTCATCTCTGTCTGTCTCACATGTCATCTCTCTCTGTCTCACATGTCATCTCTATCTCACATGTCATCTCTGTCTGTCTCACATGTCATCTTTCTCTGTCTCACATGTCATCTCTCTCTATCTCACATGTCATCTCTGTCTGTCTCACATGTAATCTCTGTCTGTCTCACATGTCATCTCTGTCTGTCTCGCATGTCATCTCTCTCTGTCTCATGTCATCTCTCTCTGTTTCACGTCATCTCTCTCTGTCTCACATGTCATCTCTCTCTATCTCACATGTCATCTCTGTCTGTCTCACATGTCATCTCTGTCTGTCTCACATGTCATCTCTCTCTGTCTCACATGTCATCTCTATCTCACATGTCATCTCTGTCTGTCTCACATGTCATCTTTCTCTGTCTCACATGTCATCTCTCTCTATCTCACATGTCATCTCTGTCTGTCTCACATGTCATCTCTCTCAGTTGAGAGCTAAACTGGTTGTTACTGGGAATGATACCAGTTGAGATCTATCAAGGTGTAGCTACCAGAAGAGATGACATGGCCATAACACATGAGGAAGCGGATACGATGATCATTCAACAAGTGCCTTCTGTTGGAGCTGTTCAGGTTCTGGTAATAACTGATGATACAGATATATTTGTGCTGTTAAGCCATTTTGTGTTCCTGGGTGACATCACTGACCATGTTATAGAGAAGAACCGTTCGGTGATGGAACATGTATTAGCTGCTCACGGTGTTATTGGCTGTGACATTGTGGCAACATATCATGGTAAAACATATCAAAGGTATGACTGTTTTGAGGTCAGACAAACACTCTCTCTCCAGGATGTAATTAAAGTAGCAACACGATTCCTGCTCTCCAGCTATGGCCATCCCGAGTGTGAATCGATGATTTCAGCCCAGCAGAAGATGCGGTCAACGAAGCTGTCACGTAGCTGTGTGGAGACAGGCCTTGGAGCTCAACCTGCCAGATATGAATGCCGTCACACATGCATGGACAAGACATGATGGCTCCATGTCTCTGGCACCAACAACGGTTGCTGAGGATGTGACCATCGTTGCTGTTGATACACTGAAAATGATCAAATGTTCTTGTGACAGTGACATGCCATGTAAGGCGAGAAGATGTGGATGCCTACGATGCCCACTCGTCATGTACTGCATTCTGTACATGTCAATGCGGAGATGACTGTTTCAACCAGAAAGCGAGGGAATGCGACCAGGCAGCCTTTTTTTTTTTTTTGTATACAACATCGAGGCTCGTGAAAGAGCGAACATTAATCACACAAAAAGGCAACCGACACATAAAACACAAAATAAGGGGAGCGGAACACAAGATGTGGAGAGAAAAGGAAGGACACAAACACAACATTTGAGAGCAAGGACATCGAGAGAAATGTGGGAGGGGGAGGGCTTGGGGGGAGATGGGAGAGGGAAAACATATCAACACTGCAAGGCCTTCCAGGAAAGAAGTTGGAATTTCAAAAAAAGTGTATCTGGGGTGAATTAGCGGGGGTAGAAAAGATCAAGGTTTTGGATGGGGGAAGATAAGAGATGGTGGTGAACAGCTGTTTTAAAGACCTGGAGGGAGGAGTGGGATTGAAGGGGGTGGGGGAGTTTGTTCCAGAGGTGGGAGAAATGGGGAATGAAAGAGTGAAGGTGAGTAGAGAGCCTAGATTTTGGCAGTTTAACCATAAGAGGGTTGCAGGCAGATCTTGTGCGACCTGTAGGAATATTTGGGGGACAGAGCACAGAGAGAGCTGGGGGAGTAAGGCCGGAGAGGAGTCGGTAAAAGACAGAAAGACCACCAACCTGCCTGCGGTGAGTGAGTGAAAGGCCCTCGGAGTTAGCTTCATCGCAGGAGATTCCAATGATTCTGAAAGCTTTGGTTTCAACAGCGTGAAGCCGAGCTAGGTGTGAGGCAGGAGCACCAGCCCAGAGGAGGGAACAGTATTCCATTGAGCTGCGGGTGAAAGCCTTGTATGTGGTGAGGAGCTCAGGTGTGCCAAGGAAGGAATTCGCACTATGGAGGATGCCCAGTCGGCGACTGGCTTTGGAGGCCAGCTTGGAAATGTGGTTTTCCCAAGAAAGATCATGGCAGATAGTGAGACCCAAAAGCTTGAGCGACAGAACTTCTTGGAGAGGATTGTTGAGAAAGTAGATGCGAGGGTTTTCCAGTCGGTCTTTTCGGAGAGACATAGTAAGAGTGTGGGATTTGTCAGGATTGAAAGACATGTTCCACTTGTTTGACCAGTCTGTGATTTTGTCCAGGTCTGCAGAGAGTGAGGAGGCTGCAGACTGCCGATCTGACGGATGAGAAATAGAGTGGCAGATAGTGGAGTCATCAGCAAAGAGATAGAGAGGATTTTCCAGAGTCAGAGAGATCATTGATGAAGACCAGAAATAGCACAGGGCCCAGCACACTACCTCGGGGAACTCCAGCCAGAACAGGAGGGGAGATGAGAGAAATCCATTCAGGGCCACACATTGCCTACGACCAGAGAGGAGGTCCGCAAGCCATGATTGGAGATTTCCATGAATACCATAGGAGGAGAGTTTGGTGAGCAGAGCTGGGTGCCAGACTGTATCGAAGGCACGTGATATGTCAAGGGAGACAGCTCTGATTTCCTGTTTGGCATTGAGGACCTCCATCCATTGTTGAGACAGCAGAAGCAACATGTCCAGAGTAGAATGGCCTGGTCTGAATCCAAATTGATGATCAGAGATCAAGCCATTGGAGAAGAGGAAGGATTTGATATCCAAAGCAATGATGGATTCCATGACTGCTGATAATTGGGAGCAGGCTGATTGGGCTGCAGTTGCAAGGGTCTGTTTTTGCACCTTAAATGAACCTTAAATTTTGCACGATGAAGATGAAGATGAGAATGAGAATGAGAATGAGGATGAGGATACTGATGACATTTGATTTGCACACACAGGTATACCAAAAATCACAAGTTGGTCAAACACTTGGAATATGTCCTTCAATCCTGACAAATCTCGCACTCTCACTATCTCTCTATGAAAGAACTGTCTGGTCCCACTCTCAGCCATGATCTTTCTTGGGCACGTCGCATTTCAAAATTGGCCTCCAGATCCAGTCTGGGCATCCGACGCCATGCAAATTTCCTTCCTTGGCACACTTGAATTTCTATCCACATACAAGACCCTCATCCACAGCTTAATGGAGTGCTGCTCTCCACTTTGGGCTGGCTCGTGTGGAAGAACAATTTAAGACTAAATTTCAAATTCTAATTGAACAGGAAAAATTGAGTTCGGAACTTGGTTGTTTGGAAAAGCCATAAAATAATTATATTTTACAGCGTGGCTTGGAAATAGGATGTGCCAAGCACCTGGCCTTGAGGCTGTTTTGATAATGCCTGCAGCTGCAACACACAGGGACTGAGTGCTCACAACTTTAACGAACCACCTTTTTTAAGGCCATTTTTCCCCGCAAAGTGGGGGTTGGCCTCTTTCGTGAAGGTCCCCTTTTTCCTTTTTGCAGAAAAGCGGGTTTTTATGGCTGGATGGTTCCCCTTTTCCCGTTTTCCCGTTTTGAACAAAGGGGGTTCCCATTTTTGAAGCAATGTTTTACTGCTGGATGCCCTTCCTGCCGCCAACCCTGTTAGTCGCCTCTTGCGACACGTAGGGAATTACCAGTGACCTGGTACTCGATTTGCCGACCTCGGAAGGTATGACAGGCTGAGTCAACCCCCCTGGCGTTAATTCAGCGATCGACCGGGATTCGAACCCAGGAACCGAGGATCCCAAACCACACCCTAACTGCTAAGCCAACACCAGGCTTGCTCACTACTTTAACAATGAGTGTAAAAAGCTATATTTGCGTTTATCCCTCTTTGTATCGATATAAATGAAGTTAATAGTATTTATAACTATTAGAATAAGGATATACATTCTCTATAAACTTAGACTACATATGTGAGTTAAAAGAACGTATAATAATCTTACTATAATTCACCAAATGTCCATCCGTCCGTTTGAATGTACCGCAAAAACGGCTCAACCGATCGCAACGATATTTTGGGTGGGTATTCCTGGGACCCCTGGGAGTAAAATAGGCTATATCGTTTTTTCAATTTTTCCAAGTTTTCCAGTTTTTCTAAACATGGTGGAATAATATTTATCGATATGAACAGTGATGTGGCGTTTGTCGAAATTATACGTACCAGGAGAGAGTACATCGACTCCTGACAAACTCTTCCTATATAAACGTGCGGCTCCGAAGTAACACGGCAGCGTGTGAAAAGCGACTGAGAAACAGGTGTAGCGGCCGCTTCCGTTTTGCAGAATTCAATCTTTTTTCAAAATGTGCGCCATGTACTGTTTAGATTTTGATGATTTGCATGTTATATGATTCAACGGATGTTTATGTGAATCGTTTAAAATAAAAAAAGCCTTCAATTCCTGATATTTTGCCTTTTCATTTGGGCCTCCCAATTGAAGCCCCGCCTGCAGGGCGGGTACCGTTGCTCGTAAAATAAATGCAAAGGGGCCACAGTGTCTACAAGAGAGACAGAGAAATGTCAGACAAGGACACCACAGCACAATGCTCAAAGCCATTTGTGCTGCAGAGGGTAGACGACCTCTGGCCCAGTGGATAATTCGTATGGAGTGAACTAGGAGTAAGACATCATGAATCGAGGATTGTCCGGGGTTCAACCAACACCCCTCCGCTCTCTTTGGTGTCTTGCATCCTCACACAGTTTCCTTTTGATTCTTTGATGCAAGACATCACTTTGAGTAGATAGAGTGGCTTATACCCTATTTCCCTCACCCTACACCTGCATCCTATACCATTGTGTTGTGAAAACTCCTATATAAAACTGAACTCGAGGAACATTTTTGTTCGAGATTTTCAGAGAGTTCTGCTGTGCTGAGATTGATGTCGTTGTACTGATCGTTGTATCATCGTGCTGTTTTCTATCATAACTGTGTTTCTCTTGTAATTGTTGTTGGTTCTTTTGAAATTGCTTTGACCTCTGATAATCTCTCCAATTAAACATTCTCAACTCGACCCAGAGTGGACATAGAGTGGACAAAGCATGGAAAGAGCAGAGGGTTCAAGACCAGAAAGGAGGTGGTAGAAGACAGAGAGACGATCAACCTGTCGGCGATGGCAAAGTCATAGACTCAGCCTCATCATAGGAGATTCCAATAATCTTAAAGACCTTGGTTTCCACAGCATGAAGCTGAGCAAGATGGGAGTCAGGGGAGCCTGCCCAGAGGGGAGAGCAGTACTCCATCAAGGTGCGAATTGAAAACTTTGTAGGTGGACAGGAGTTCAGGTGGTAGAAGGTGGTATCATGTTTTTACTGTTCAATGATGAGCAGAATTCCAAAGCAAGGATTATCATCATTATCGATACTTGAGACGATCTTACTTGGGGGGTGAAGGGGTAAGGGGGAAGGGGAACTTTGCAAATATTAGGGCACACATATTTGTTTCTTTCACTTGGAGAGTTTTTGTCATTATCAACGATTTATTGAAATCTCGTATTTAAGAGAAAGATCCAGAAATTGAAAATAAGAAAAAAAATTAATATCTCGAGCCCCGACAGACCAAAAACAAACAAAGGAACCAGTGAATTGATCCTCAAATAATGATTTGATTGGTATATATTTTTTATAAAAGAAGAAACGACTGATACAAATGTCATTTTGACTTTAAAAAAAAACCAAGTTGGTGGCATGACGATGAAGGCAGATTCTCATCTGGACCTTTTCTCATCCTCAACCTTGACCAGGCTTCGATGACAATGTTGAATGAGGGCGATAACGGTATTGATCTTTCCATAACCTGTTTTAAAGTCCAATCAGGTCGAGTCTCCACCTCAAGAACATTTTGTATAAAAACCCAAGAAGGAGAATGAGACAAGTGTACTGGAAACTTCATCTGCTGCTTCCACAACTACTGTAAGTTTGTGAGTCTCTCTTTCTCTCTCTCGTTTTCACCATCTCTCTATCTCTATGTAGCACTCACAATCTCTCTATCTCTCGCTGTGGAGATGTCTCTCTACATTGCTCTTATTCCATCCCTCTCCACATCTCTCTCTCTCCACTTTTCTCTACATCTCTCTCTCCACTTTTCTCTACATCTCTCTCTCCACCTCCCTCTCTCCAACCCTCTCCCTCTCTCCAACCCTCTCCCTCTCTCCTTCGCTCTTCCTCCCTCTCTCACGCTCCATCTATCTATCTGCCTCTCCACCTCTGTCCCTCACCATGTTATTTCTTCATTTTCTTCCTGTGCTGAAGAGCTTGTTGTGTCGTGCTGTGCAGGTAACCATGACTCGAGTTTTTGTTCTCCTCGCTCTCGTCGTCGCAGCGAATGCGCTGGATTGGGAGAGTTGGAAAGGGAAATACGGTTAGTCTCTCGTCTCCTTGGTCCCTCGTCCATTCATTTTCCCCATTCTCCCACGTATGGTGTTGATTGAAGTGGAAATCTAATATACAGAAAAGGCTTTTTTGATTTTGTGCAACATTGTCACATTTACAAAATTGTGGAACAAAGGTAGAGATCAGAGAGTTTGGGAATACAAGACCTCGGCTTTCAATAAAAATAAAAGATCAAAAATGGTTTTGAATGGAAAGCAGATATTCTTGCACCTGTGTCCCAGATGGACAAAAAAAACAAACAAGTAGACCACCCGTTCTCTCATTCTTAGGAAAGAGTTACCTGGGTCGTGGAGAGGAAGTTCTCAGGAAGAGAGTGTGGGAATCCAACCTGCAGATTGTCCAACAGCACAATGTTCTTGCCGATCAAGGACAGGCCAACTACCGTCTGGGAATGAACACCTACGCTGACCTGGTCAGATCATTCTTCTTCTTCTGTTTTTTAACATTGATCTGAAGCACCTATTGGAGCTTGTACATTCAACACAAACAGGGCAAACACATGGGGATGTACTGACGCACGTTAGCAGACAATTTACCAACACGTGTAGTATGGAATTTGAACCTGGTTCTGAGCATCATGAGTCATGGGTTCAAGGATAACAGGAAGCAGGACAAATCTTTCCATGACTTTCCTTTTCTTTCTTTCTCGCACTTCTTTTAAACACAGGTAGAGAACAAAACTCATTTTATTATCATTTTTATTATGATGCTTTCGCTCTATTTCTCCTGATTTCCTGCAACATTTTTCATTTTCTACTTTCTCCTCCAACACCAGTTTTCTGATCAATATGCAGTTCATCACTCATCTCTACCAAGAATAGACCATTCCACGTTTTGATGAACATGACATAACTTTTTCTTTTCCTTTTCCCATACTTGTGCATGCAGTACAACGAAGAGTTCATGGCCCTCAAGGGTTCAAGTGGAATACTCCAGGCCAAAGACCAGAGCAGCACACAAACCTTCAAGCCTCTTGTAGGTGTCACCCTCCCATCCTCCGTGGACTGGCGTAATCAGGGATACGTGACCCCTGTCAAGGACCAAGGCCAGTGTGGATCTTGCTGGTCTTTCAGTGCGGTACGTTATCACATCGCTTTCATCACAGACTCTTAAACAACTAACACAAAAATGGAAATGTATAAATAGTTTGTGTAAGAACAAATATTCCCGACTCCTTTTTATCTCAACTGGACTTTAGTCCGGTGAGCTTATGCGACTGAGCAGTGTCCGTGGATCAGTCAGTGAGTGAGGCTGTAAACACTTGTCATTATCGCTTGAACCAAACACACAATTTTGATGACTTGACCACAACCTTGATATCTGATACCTAACGAAGGTGTATTGACCGCATCAAAATCTGCGCTCATTGTGGGGGTTTACAGTGGGGGGCGGGGGGGATTGAACCCCCCCAAAATAGGTATTTGGCCTCTTCTCCGAAACTACACACACAATTTTAATGAAACTCGATCACAACCTTCATCGCCCATGATGTGGCAAAGTTTGTTCACAGCATTAACAATATCAGGATCTGAGCGGGGTTGTGGAGGGTTTGAGAGACTTGCTTCTGATCCAGGTGAGCTTCAGAACCCGTCCAATTTTTTTACATGGAAGGATTTTCGATGTTAGGGTAGAATACACATTCCAGGGTCCAAAGTGAATGAAAATATATTTTAGAACCATTAAGGGGTGTTCGGAGCACTAGCCTACTTCAAACATATCATTATTTATGAATCAACTATGAAGGACTAGTAGGTGTTGTGCCATCTAGAACAGGTGACGGTAGATTAGCCCTGCGTTGAAGATCGTTGTGAACTACCTGTGTTGCTTCCTGACACTATTATACGATAATCTTACGATAATTCACCAAATGTCCGTCCGTCCGTTCGAAGGTACCGCAAAAACGGCTCAACCGATTGCAACGATATTTTGGGTGGGTATTCCTGGGACCCCTGGGAGTAAAATAGGCTATATTGTTTTTCCAAGTTTTCCAATTTTTGCAAGTTTTCCAATTTTCCAAACACGATGGAATAATATTTACTGATATGAACAGTGATGTGGTTTTTGTTGAAATTCTGCAAATACTGTTTATTCTACGTACCAGGAGAGACTAGATCGACTCCTGACGAACTCTTCCTATATAAACGTGCGGCTCCGAAGTAACATGGCAGCGTGTGCAAAGCGACTGAGAAACAGGTGTAGCGGCCGCTTCCGTGTTACAGATTCGGCGCGCACTCTTCACACATAAATGTGCGACTGAGAAAGACGTGTAGCGGCTGCTTCCGTTTTGCAGAATTCAATCTTTTTTCAAAATGTGCGCCATGTACTGTTTAGATTTTGATGATTTGCGTGTTATATAATTCAACGGATGTTTATATGAATCGTTTAAAATAAAAAAGCCTTCAATTTCTGATATTTTGCCTTTTCATTTGGGCCTCCCAATTGAAGCCCCGCCCGTAGGGTGGGTACCGTTGCTAGTTTTACTAATGTCAGCTACCTTTGAATTGGTAGTTTAAAAAGTCATGTTTTGTGTCAGTTATAAATTTTCAGTCTCTTGCACACAATTCTGGCGTTCTCTTCACTCGGCCACAACTGCCCCCACTAAAGTGCAGGACCTGTACATTTGTACCTCCTAATATACAGACTGGTTCCCTGGAGGGACAGCACTTTGCCAAGACAGGTACCCTCGTGTCACTCAGCGAGCAGCAACTTGTTGATTGCTCCTGGAGCTACGGGAACTACGGTTGCAGCGGAGGTCTCATGGAAAGCGCCTATGATTACATCAGGGATGCCGGTGGTGTGCAACTGGAGAGCGCCTACCCCTACACAGCTCAGGTATGGCAAACACTACACATTCTAAAGAACCATTTTTGTGCTTTCCACAATTATCATGTTTCCACACTTTTCTGTTTTATTTCCTGAACACACGATATCTGCTTGCAGAACGGAAGGTGTCATTTTGACCAAAGCAAGGCAGTGGCTACCTGTACTGGACACGTTGCAATTCCCAGCGGAGACGAGCAATCTCTAATGCAGGCAGTTGGTACCGTTGGTCCTGTCGCTGTCGCCATCGATGCCAGTGGATACGATTTCCAGCTGTACGAGTCTGGTGAGGAATCCCTGACATCAACTAGATCAATCTCTCGATAATTGGCAATATGTACCAGAAGTATGAGTTTCCTTCCACACCTCCTCACAGCAGATGGAATACCTGAATACAATAATTAACAAGACTCCATTGTAACAGAAGTAGTATTAATTAGTTATCTTCATTACATCAATGTTTGCTCATTTCCTCAGAGTGCAACGTGAACATGTGTGTGTGTGTGTGTGTGTGTGTGTGTGTGTTTGTGTGCGTGTGCAGGTGTGTATGACCGCTCCCGATGCAGCTCATCCTCACTGGATCATGGTGTTCTGGCTGCGGGTTACGGAACTGAGGGAGGAAACGACTATTGGCTGGTGAAGAACAGGTAAGAGGTCATTTCACCTCAAAATGCACATGTAACAAATGCCATTTTCATTTTTCCCTTTCTGTCGATCTCCATCACTTACACGAGTGATACCTTCACATTATCACAGGTAACATGACTATCTCCTGAATCTCCCTCAATCAAATCCATTCTACCATGGCCACTTCTTCCCATAATGGTTACCTTTCTTTCCATGAATAACGACCTGATCATTTTGAATTGTTTCCAGCTGGGGACCCGGCTGGGGAGCCCAGGGTTACATCAAGATGTCGAGGAACAAGAGCAACCAGTGCGGTATCGCAACAATGGCCTGCTACCCTCTGGTTTGAGTAGAATCTGAAGGTGAAAATTTTTCAATGTCATGGACAACATTCAATCAGTTTATTTAGGATTCAATATTTACCAGAAAGGTTTTGCCAGGTTAAGATTTTCCAATTTGGCTAAGATGATGATCCTCCTGAAACATTTGCATTAATTGGGCATCAATGGAGGCCATGAGGAGTAAATGAGTTACAAACGTGTACGGAGATTAAAGTACATGTCTATTGTGTTCTCATGTTCATTGTGGTCACGTGTGTTGCAGGATTGAGACAACGACCTCATCATTCGTTGTGAAAGCGACATTTTGTCCTGAAATAAAAACAAGTGTCATCTCAAATGGTCTTGTGTCTTGTGTTGAGAAAAATAAATATGTAAAAATTTTAACATTAATATCAACAAAATGCTTATCGAGTAAAAACTCCTGGTTTAATCCAGATGCTTGAGGGTGGAGGCAGTGGAATGAAAAAGGAAGGATGGTGAATGAATGATATACGAATCCCCCAAAATTAGAACTTGGTAACAGACAGTTAGGATTAATCTCTGTCTGTTGAAGGCTTAAGTTTGGATTATTTCATGGAGATGATCACAATAGTTGTCTTATTGAACAAGTGCCGAATTATTGGTTTTATGGCCTTTGGTTTTATGGCCGGATGCCCATCCTCCAGTCTTGAGTAATCCACACATTGTGCAGAAACTTTCCCAAACTGACCTGGCTCATCCAGTGGGTCTATCCCCAGCATGCTGCTTTCAGGTCATTGACATACCTGGGATCCATACCGTGGACTTCTTCTTTCAGGAACCCCCATAAGAGTCAGGAATGGAGGTAATCCAATACGTTATCCATGGTGGGTGGGTTGCTCCATCCTATTGAAACCAATGTGTCCTTTCAGAAAATTATGACGTCACAATTAATCAAAGAATAGAACCGCCTTCAGAGGCCATTTTTCCCCGCAGGGCGGGGGTTGACCTTTTATGGGCACCATGGTCCCCTTTTTTGAAGCGATGTTTTACGGCTGGATGCCCTTCCTGCTGCCCATCCTGTTTGTCACCTCTTGCAACACACAGGGAATTATCAGTGAACTGGTACTCAATTTGCCGACCTCGAAAGTATGACAGGCTGAGTCAACCCCCCCCCCCTCCCCCCCCCCCCCCGGTGTTAAGTTAATTCAGCGATTTGACCGGGATTCGAACCCAGGATCCGAGGATCACAAGCCGACACCCTAACCGCTAAGTCGGGATTCGAACTCAGGATCCGAGGATCCCAAGCCGACACCCTAACCGCTAAGCCAACACCAGGCTCTAATTCATCAAATAATGTATGTAGGATTTCCAAGTAGCCACTCCCATAAAACTAACCATAAAATGAATGGTCTTTTTATTCCCGTATCGGGACGACACATGGAATGGAACGTTAAACTCACGTTTATAACCCCTCATTACCTGTATTATAATCCCAGTTTTATGTTTATCTCATTAATAATTTATTAATATTTTTATGGAAAATCGTGGCATTTCAGTCTGAATCTTCCTGTACCTGTGAACCTTACTTCCCCCCGACCCCCCACCACGGCACTCTTGACCCCCCAGTCCCATTCACCTGCAACTCCTCTCCACGTACTTTTTTTTTGTATACAAGATCGAGGCTCGTGAAAGAGCTAACATTAATCACACAAAAGTCAAACCGACACATAAAACACAAAATAAGGGGAGTGGTAGACAAGATGGGGAGAGAGGGGGAAGGACACAAACACAACATTTGAGAGCAGGGATATCGAGAGAACTGTGGGAGAGAGAGGACTTGGGGGGAGGTGGGAGAGGTATAAAACATATGGACACTGCAAGGACTTCCAGGAAAGAAGTTGGAATTTCAAAAAAGTAGATCTGGGGTCAATTAGCGGGGGTAGAAAAGATCAAGGTTTTGGATGGGGGAAGATAAGAGATGGTGGTGAACAGCTGTTTCAAAGACCTGGAGGGAGGAGTGGGATTGAAGGGAGTGGGGGAGTTTGTTCCAGAGGCGGGAGAAAAGAGGAATGAAAGAGTGAAGGTGAGCAGAGAGTCTTGATTATGGCAGTTTAACCAGAAGAGGGTTGCTGGCAGATCTTGTGCGACCTGCAGGAAAATTTGGGAGACAGAGCACAGAGAGAGCTGGGGGAGCAAGGCCGGAGAGGAGTCCGTAGAAGACAGAAAGACCACCTACCTGCCTGCGGTGAGTGAGTAAAAGGCCCTCGGAGTTAGCTTCATCGCAGGAGATTCCAATGATTCTGAAAGCTTTTGTTTCAACAGCGTGAAGCCGAGCTAGGTGTGAGGCAGGAGCACCGGCCCAGAGGGAAGAACAGTATTCCATTGAGCTGTGGATGAAAGCCTTGTAAGTGGTGAGGAGCTCAGGTGTGCCAAGGAAGGACTTCACACGACGGAGGATGCCCAGTCGGCGACTGGCTTTGGAGGCCAGCTTGGAAATGTGGTTTTCCCAGGAAGATCATGGCAGATAGTGAGACCCAAAAGCTTGAGCGACAGAACTTCTTGGAGAGGATTGTTGAGAAAGTCGATGGGAGGGTTGTCCAGTCGGTCTTTTCGGAGAGACATAGTAAGAGTGTGAGATTTGTCAGGATTGAAAGACATGTTCCACTTGTTTGACCAGTCTGTGATATTGTCCACGTCTGCAGAGAGTGAGGAGGCTGCAGACTGCCGTTCTGAAGGATGAGGAATGGAGCGGCAGAGAGTGGAGTCATCAGCAAAGAGATAGAGAGGATTTTCCAGTGAGTCGGAGAGATCATTAATGAAGACCAGAAAAAGTACAGGGCCCAGAACACTACCTCGGGGAACTCCAGCCAGAACAGGAAGAGGAGATGAGAGAAATCCATTCAGGGCCACATGTTGACTACGACGAGACAGGAAGTCTGCAAGCCATGCGTGGAGATTTCCATGGATACCATAGGAGGAGAGTTTGGTGAGCAGAGCTGCGTGCCAGACCGTATCGAAGGCACGTGATGTGTCAAGGGAGACAGCTCTGATTTCCTGTTTGGCATTGAGGACCTCCATCCATTGTTGAGACAGCAGAAGCAACATGTCCAGAGTAGAATGACCTGGTCTGAATCCAAATTGATGATGAGAGATCAAGCCATTGGAGAAGAGGAAGGATTTGATATCCGAAGCTATGATGGATTCCATGACTTTGCTGATAATTGGGAGCAGTCTATTTGGTCTGTAGTTGCAAGGATCTGTTTTTGCACATTTTTTGTGTAAGGCGGTGATGTTGGCTGATTTCCAAGATGTTGGCAGATGACCTTGAGCAAAAGAGAGGGTGAAGAGAACAGAGAGAGGGTGTGAAAGAGCGGCAGAGCAGTATTTTAGGACCCGTGGGCTGATGCCGTCTGGTCCAGTTGCAGAATCGGAGTCGAGGTTTGACAAAAACTTCTCCACCTTATCAGGAGAGAAGGACACAGAGTCCAGGAGCAGTTGGGTGTCGCATCGACCATTCTTGGATATATTCCCTTTGCTCCACTCGACACCAGTTGATAGTTCATCCTTTGACTAATGTCGTTTCACTCTTCCCTGATCCTCGATATTATAAAAAAGAAGAAAAAAAAAAGGTAAAAAAAAATAAAAGTGCGTGTTCATTCTTTCAAAACACACTTTTTTGGGTGTCAATGTCTATCTTGTTTGGATAAGAACGACTAAATTGCCATGGGGGAGGAACATGGAGTTCAGTTTTGTTGAGAGCAAGGGTTAAAGGAAGTCAAATAAGTCGGGAACGAAGCTCGCTTGTACCAGTCATGTTGTGACGCAGGAAGAATTAAGCAAGACACAGGATGATGGTTGATACTTGCAGGTAATAAAGAACCCTAAAAGATACAAAAATAAAATTCAGCAGAGATACATCGCAGGTAGCAAATAAAATACCTCAAAGCAATTGATGGAATGATACGTTAACAACGATTCCAGCACATTCCAGCTACATGGTGACTATTTCCTGTTGCAACATTCCAGCAACAAACAATGTTGCTTCAATGTTTACAATAAATATATTGAGTATGTAACTTCAAATATATATATACAGTGCCTATAGAAAGTCTAAACCCCCTTTCAAAATTTTCACTTTTAGTTACCTTATAGCCTGGAATTAAAATGCATTAAATCAGACTTTTTCTACCTCTATTTACATATCGTAACTCACAACTTCCAAGTGAAAAACAAATTCTACAAATTCTACAAATTTCAGCGAAAATTAATTTAAAATACAAAAATTGAATATTGTCGTGTCCCCGGGGTTAAGACCCCAAGAGGACAAATGGCCAAAATGAGCTTTAACTCCGAGGCGTATGCCCAACTTGGCAGTAGTGACATGCACGGGAAGATTTGAGGCCTTATTTGATCGGAACACGTGCAGGGGTTAATCCGAACACACAAACACAAAGACGGGACAGCAAAATCCACAACACAAGAAAAGTAAAATTCAACAAATAATGATTGAATGAAAATAAATGCAAATAACAATGAAAGGTGAGGTAAAAAGTAAAATTCCTAATTGAGATGTCTCTATTCAGACTCGTATACAAATACGGGGAAAACGAAAGTAAAAGAAAATAAATAATGCTTTGGTAATCGGCCGGCACTCAACTTTGTGTCCCCAAATGGCTGGTAAGGCTTGCCGGTCGCTCAGGTCGCTCGTCGCCTCCAAACCACCACTCGGGAAACACACAAAATGGCACAGAGTCGCGCTCTTCGACGTCTAGAGGAAACGCCACGCGGACCCAGTCCACCGCCAACGTCAATCCTGTACCTTGTAGTTCTGATTTCTGAACCAGCCCTTTCCGAATAGTGCACACAAACCAAAGACCACATGCCCGCGACCAAGCTGGAACAAGGAGGAAATGTGACTACCTCTGTAATAGAATTCTTTGATCTACTACTAAACTCCAACTGAACTCCAAGAAACTCAAAGAACTTGTTTCAACAAAATCAATGTTTTATTGACTTTAGAGAGTTTGTTGTATAAAATAAAACGTACTAATTCTAGATCTTAACGACGTCGCTCTGCAGGTCTTTGTTGGAGCTCGCACTTCTTGTCAGCTGAACAGTTCAGTTGCTCAAACAGTTGCACACACACTCCCAGTTGCTCTCCCAGTTCCACACTCTTCAACCAGTTGCTCTCTTGGTTATAAAGCAAAAAACTCCTTTGATCTTAAGAGCCTTGGAATGCAGAGGTCAACCAGACAAATAGTCCCCCATATATAGACGCCCCGAGGCATCTGTTTCCCATCCATAGAGCCATATTTGGCTCCATGAGACCGGTGCCTATCGAGGGAGGTCACTTGCTCATGACCTGGAGGGAAGGAATTGCCCAGCGCCTGGGTTTGAAGAGATGACAAAAGCTATTCCGTAGATAGCGCATTTCTGTCCTGGCTCCATAAATGGAACAAAGGCTATTTTGACAGGAACAGATGCTGTCTTTAATTATCTTGGCTCCAGTCCCAAGGCTTTTGCTCAGCTGCACGATAAAACATATTCCATTTTACACAAGATCACATTGAGATGTAATTTTAGCAATATTGTCAATATGAATATTTATTCCACACCTCCAACCAGCGCCAGGACAGAGAGACAAAATGGCAAGACCGCATTATTTTTCCTTCAGCTCCCGAATGTTCCACTATGACGTCACATTCTCTGTCCAATCATCGAGCGTTACTCAATCACGAAGGCCCGGGGCGTGGCCTCCCCGTTACGATTTGTCGGGGGGCAGAGTCTAATCTCTCTTCAGTACTGTTTGGATGAAATTGAAGGCCGTGAGGCGGTGCTTGCATGCCGATCGGCAAATGTGCTGGGTGTTGGTTAGCCCTGGCGGGTTTGTGAGCGAATGATTCCATTTATAGTGCGATCGTTGTAGTAGTAATGGCGGCCCTTTATGATGCGATAACAACACAGGGCAATTACACACTGGGGTTTATCCTTAAGCCCTACCTAATTAGCATAGCTCCACCCCTCGTATGGAGACATATATATTGTTATGAATTTTGGTAGAGGAATATCTAGAGCCAGATAGATCTGTATAGGTAGGTATTCGACTGTCGCGATAGGGAATCTACTTTGTAATAAGTTGCCTTGGTATCTCTGATGATGTCTCTGATGCCTTGGTATCTCTCCCAGGTTACTCCCTCCTCCGGTATGATAGACCTGAGCCTCGTCCTGGAGGTGGGGTTGCTATCTTTATAAAAAACTCTCTTCCTCACTCGCCCTCCACTGCCCTCTCTCCACCTCACCCCCAGGAATACCTTTGGCTACGGCTTCCCCTTCGCTCCCACCTTTTGTTCATATGTGTGTTGTACCGTCCACCAATCAGCGATGACTCCATCTACATCTCACTGTCTGATAATATGGACCAACTTCTATCTACCCATCCCAACTCTCTCTTCCTCATATGTGGTGATTTCAATTGTCACCATGCCAGTTGGCTGGGTGTGGGTACCTCTCTCACCAGCCATGGCTCTTCAGCAAAGGACTTCTGCGACTCACTGGGACTGACACAATCTGTCAATTTCCCGACCCGGATCTCAGTCAACGGAGCATCTTCTCTTCTGGATTTGGTTATGACAAACTGCCCTGAAAATGTCTGCTGCTCTTCTTCTGCTCCAATCGGCTCATCTGATCATGTGCTTGTCAAAGTGGACATCTCTCTGACCATTCTCAGAGAGCCTCCTCAGCGTCGACGAGTCTGGCATTTCACTCAGGCCAACTGGCACGGTCTTCAAGCAGCCATCAATCATCTGGACTGGTCTCCCATCTCTACCGCCTCTGACATCAACTCATCCTGGGAATTCTTTCAAAGTAAATTGCTCTCTCTCATGCACAGATTTATACCATCTCGTCTTCAGTTGTCATACCCTTCCTCCCGTCCATGGTACACGGAATCTTGTGGTGAGGCTGTTGCCCTGAAACAACTTGCTTTCGTCTCCTGGAAAGCAAATCCAACGGAAGGAAATCTCATTTCCTTTCACAAAGCCCGAAACAAGTGTGTGTCCACCCTCAGGAGAGCCAGGAAACAATATCTCACCATTCTCAAGACCGAACTCTCTTATCTGTCTCCCTCTTCCAAATCCTGGTGGCGTCTGGTCAAATCTGTTTCTGGTGTTTGTTCCCCCTCCATCCCCTCCCTCACCTCAAACGGCTTAACGGCTGACTCCGCACGTGAGAAAGCTGAATGCCTCAACTCTGTGTTTGCCTCTAAATCTTGTGTCCCAAACCCATCCCTCTCTGTACCCACCGTACCCAGTCGTACCCAGCTGCTCCTGGACTCTGTGTCCTTTCCTCCTGACAAGGTGGAAAAGTTTCTGGCAACCCTCGACTCTGATTCTGCAACTGGTCCTGATGGCATCAGCCCACGGGTCCTAAAATCATGTTCTTCTGCACTTTCACTCCCTCTTTCTGTTCTCTTCACCCTCTCTTTTGCTCAAGGTCATCTGCCATCTGCTTGGAAATCAGCCAACATCACCGCTTTGCACAAAAAAGGTGCAAAAACAGATCCCAGCAACTACAGACCAATCAGCCTTCTCCCAATTATCAGCAAAGTCATGGAATCCATCATTGCTTCAGATATTAAATCTTTCCTCTTCTCCAATGGCTTGATCTCTGATCATCAATTTGGTTTCAGACCTGGTCACTCTACTCTGGACATGCTGCTTCTGCTTTCTCAACAATGGATGGAGGTCCTCAACGCCAAACAGGAAATTAGAGCTGTCTCCCTTGACATTTCACGTGCCTTCGATACGGTCTGGCACCCTGCTCTGCTCTCCAAACTCTCCTCCTTTGGTATCCATGGAAATCTCCACGCATGGCTGGCGGACTTCCTCTCTGGTCGTAGTCAACGTGTGGCCCTGAATGGGTTTCTCTCATCTCCTCTTCCTGTTCAGGCTGGAGTTCCCCAAGGTAGTGTTCTGGGCCCTGTGCTTTTTCTGGTCTTCATCAATGATCTCTCTGACTCTCTTGAAAATCCTCTCTATCTCTTTGCTGACGACTCTACTCTCTGTCGCTCCATTCCTCATCCCTCAGATCGGCAGTCTGCAGCCTCCTCACTCTCTGCAGACCTGGACAAAATCACAGACTGGTCAAACAAGTGGAACATGTCTTTCAATCCTGACAAATCTCACACTCTTACAATGTCTCTCCGAAAGGACCGACTGGACAACCCTCCCATCTACTTTCTCAACAATCCTCTCCAAGAAGTTCTGTCGCTCAAGCTTTTGGGTCTCACTATCTGCCATGATCTTTCTTGGGAAAACCACATTTCCAAGCTGGCCTCCAAAGCCAGTCGCCGAGTGGGCATCCTCCGTCGTGCGAAGTCCTTCCTTGGCACACCTGAGCTCCTCACCACATACAAGGCTTTCATCCGCAGCTCAATGGAATACTGTTCCCCCCTCTGGGCTGGTGCTCCTGCCTCACACCTTGCTCGGCTTCACGCTGTTGAGGCCAAAGCTTTCAGAATCATTGGAATCTCCTGCGATGTAGTCAACACCGAGGGCCTTTCACTCACTCACCGCAGGCAGGTTGGTGGTCTTTCTGTCTTCTACCGACTCCTCTCCGGCCTTGCTCCCCCAGCTCTCTCTGTGCTCTGTCCCCCCAATATTCCTTCAGGTCGCACAAGATCTGCCTGCAACCCTCTTCTGGTTAAACTGCCAAAGTCTAGGCTCTCTGCTCACCTTCACTCTTTCATTCCCCTTTTCTCCCGCCTCTGGAACAAACTCCCCCACTCCCTTCAATCCCACTCCTCCCTCCAGGTCTTTAAAACAGCTGTTCACCACCATCTCTTATCTTCTCCCATCGAAAACCTTGATCTTTTCTACCCCCGGTAATTCACCCCAGAGTCCTTGCAGTGTTCATATGTTTTAATCCTCTCCCACCTCCCCCCAAGTCCTCCCGATGTCCCTGCTCTCAAATGTTGTGTTTGTGTCCTTCCCCCTCTCTTTTGTGTCCTTCCCCCTCTCTCCCCATCTTGTCTACCGCTCCCCTTGTTTTTTGTGTTTTGTGTGTCGGTTTGTCTTTTTGTGTGATTAATGTTAGCTCTTTCACGAGCCTCGATCTTGTATACAAAAAAAAAAAAAAAAAAGTTCTATGTATAGTCCGGTTTGTCGGGATAAGCTGTATTGATGTCCCCGCTACGGGGGAGCAGGGCGTGCTAAATAGTCCAGGGATTATGGATAAGATTCCTTTGTTCGCCCCCACCCCCCCCCCCCCCCTGTCACCAAACCTTTGTCCCTTATGGCAACGCATTCCTATAAACACTTAGACAGGCCCTTTAGTGCACACAGTAATTAAATCCCCTTCCCTTACAACGACTTTGGAAAACAGGCAGGAAGCCAGATCGGGGCACTGCCGGATGGCCGCGGCCAGCTACACCTCCGGCAGGCCGAGCAACATCGAGTGACACGAGCTATAACCACGCTTCAGGGAACGTGTGATTGGTTGGTGCGGAAGGCGCGCACCTCCAGCCAATCAGGGCGGGAGGCACGAAGACGCAACGGAGGAAAAGGTGGTTAATTGGAGGGAAGTTGCGAGAAGGTTCGGTGAACCCTGGAAGGGGCTGATTGGGTGGCGCGCCAAGGCTGACGTCACTGCCGCAGTGCCGCAGGTGATAAAAGGGCGCTGCATGACATTTTAGCAGCTCTAGCTCTTGCGCTCTCTGGCTGTCTTGACGCTGCACGACGTCTTGTGCTCTCTGCGCTTCCCTTCCTGGTCTTGAGAGGTCTTGGTGGTCGTTGGTTCGCCATCTTCGTGGTGCTTGGAGCGATGCTCGGTGCTTTCGGTGCTGTGAGCGGGCGGGACATCGTGTGCGATCGATTTGGAGCACATCACAATATCATGGTTGCATAAGTGTCCACCCCCTTTTCAATAGGAATTGTAAATTAGCTCAGGTGTCACCATTCACCTTCAAAATCACACCAAATTAATTGGCCTCCACCTGTGTTAAATTGTAGTGATTCTGATTATTTCAGAATAAAATCAGCTGTTCCTGTGGGTTCCCTCTGCTGGGTAGTGCATTTCACAGCACAGACTCAACCATGAGCACCAAGGAGCTTTTTTTTTCTTCTTCTTTTTTTGTATATAAGATTGAGGCTCATGAAAGAGCTAACATTCATCACACAAAAAGTCAAACCGACACACAAAACACAAAATAAAGGGAGCGGTGGACAAGATGAGGAGAGAGGGGGAAGGACGGATACAAGCACAACATTTGAGAGCAAGGACATCGAGGACATTTCAAAAGACCTCCGGGATAAAGTTATGGAAAGGCACAGATTGGTGGATGAGTATAAAAATATTTTAAAGGCCTTGAATATCTTTTGGAGCACAGTCAAGATAATCATTAAGAAGTGGAAGGTGCTTGGTACCACCAAGACCCTGCCTAGATTAGGCCGTCCCTCCAAATTGGATGACCAAGTGTTACGTGCTCCTCCCCAAACCCCGGTCACGGTGTACCTCCGAGCCCCGAGAGGAGTCACGGCAGAAAGATGTGTTATTCTGTATGTCAAAGATCAATGGTGAAACCACACCAATTGTTACCAACAAACAAGTATTGTATTAAGATCACACAAGAATAACAGTACAAAAAGCAATAATAATCAATTGTACAACAAATACATCATTCCGATGATGGTACCATCAGTTTCGTACAATATAACTCACTGTGCTCCAAGTGAGCGAAAAGAACATCCCCAATGTCTCTATCCGGGCTTCAAGCCAAAGTTGATCCACGCTCCAGTGATAGTCAGAACGATGTCGAATCGAGACCAGAATCTCATTCGGTTGACAGTGACAGTCACGCTGCCAAAGATGCGTAAAGGTGCCCTCAAGGCGACTTGAAAATCACCCCTTTGGATATGGACGTTCAACGGCTCCCTTTACGGCGAACCACAAATTTCCACTCAAAATCCACGTTACACACACACACACCAGCTTAACTTCTGGATGCGGTGAAATGGTTGAAGTGAGGCAAAGAGCCCAGAGTGATGCGAAATCAGGCTTGAGACAAAAACGGCCAACGGGCCTCTTCTTGAGGCGCAACTGCCCTCAAACAACGATTCTCTTCGGAATCAACCGCAAAACCTGACATGCAGGTTGATCTGTCACAGCGATAACAACTCTGTCGCAGGAATCCCTTTCCCGGGAAACCCGAAGTTCACTCGTGACCCTCGTTCGCCAACGTTTGCTCAAGACCTCGAAGCAGCTCGGCTTCTTGTCCGACTCACTCACTCCGCCTCCTTTTCCTCTTCTGCCTCTTCGTCTTCGTCCGGTTCCGGTTTCTTTTAAAACATTAACTTTTTTTACCTTTTGAAAATAGTAATCTATATTTCACTTAAACGACAACATAGTAGTACAATAGTACATGCAACCAAAAATGTTTACAGTGGATGAGAACCACAACAACGGAAGTGACGAATCCATAACACAAGTAAGGAGGAAACTGATCAGGGAGGCCACCAAGAGGCCAATGGCAACTTTGAAAGAGCTACAGGCCTTTATGGCAAAGGTTGGTCACTGTGTGCATGTGACAACAATATCCCAAGCACTGCACAAGTCTGGCTGGTACAGTAAGGTGACAAGAAAGAAGCCATTACTCCAAAAAGCCCACCCTGAGTCCTGTTTGAGGTATGCAAAAAAGCACTCTGGCGATTCTGAAGCCATGTGGCAAAAGGTTTTGTGGACTGAAAACCAAGATATAACGTTTTGGCCTAAATGCACAATGTTACATTGAGCACAAACCCAACACAGCACATCACCCAAATAACACCATCCCTGCTGTGAAGCATGGCAGTGGCCGCATCATGTTATGGGGATGTTTCTCATCAGCAGGGACTGGGGTACTTGTCAAGATAGAAGGGAAAATGGATGGAGCAAAATACAGAAAAAATCCTGGAGGAAAATCTGCTGCCCTCTGCAAGAAAGCTGAAATTGGAACGGAAGTTCACCTTTCAGCACAACAATGACCCGAAGCACACAGACAAAGCTACACTGGAGTGGCTAAGGAACAAAAAGATAAATGTCCTTGAGTGGCCCAGTCAGAGCCCCGACCTAAATCCAATCGAAAATCTGTGGCATCACTTGAAGATTTCTGTCCATCAACACTCCCCACACAACTTGACTGAGATTGAACATTTTTGTACAGAAGAAGAACCGAATCTGTCCAACCCTGGTGTTGGGCTAGCGACTAGGGTGCCGGCTTAGGATCCTAGGATCCTGGGTTTGAATCCCGGTCGATCGCTGAATTAACGCCAGGGGGGTTGACTCAGCCTGTCATCCTTCCGAAGTCGGCTAATTGACAACCAGTTCACTGGTAATTCCCTGTTTGTCGTTAAAGACGGCAAAAAGGGTTGGCGTCAGGAAGGGCATCCGGCCGTAAAACATTGCTTCAAAAAGGGGACCAAAAAACAACAACAACCACGGTTCCCGAAAAAGGCCAACCCCCGCTTTGCGGGGAAAAATGGCCTCTAAATGTGGTTATTTATATTTTATATTAATGGGCAAATAATGCCCAATGAAGGTGTGCAAAGTTGGTAGAGACCTATCCCAACAGACTCACAGCTGTAATTGCTGCCAAAGATGCTTCCACCACGTATTAACTCAGGGGGGTGGATACTTATCCAAACAAGATTTTCTAGTTTTCAATTTTTCATTGATTTCTGAAATTTGTAGAATTTGTTTGTCACGTGGAAGTTGTGGGTTACGATGTGTAAATAAAGGTGGAAAAGTCTGACACAGGCTTTACAGGCTTGACTCATTTAACACATGAGATACACCTTGACCCACAACATGACCTAAGAAAACAACCTGTGCTTTATAGCAAATTCAGATTTTACCAGATTAAAGGTAAGTTTAGCATCAGTAAGTCTTGGAAAGAAAGCACATGTTATATAAAGGTGATCATCTATTAAGGTGATTATATCAAGATAAAGTCATGGAATCCATGTACACATCTACCGCCTCCAGATCCTTGGTAAGGTCATTGATGAGGTGTTGAAATGTCGTGGGGCTGTTCTTTAGGCTGAAAGGAAGAACTTTATACTGGTAAAGTCCATTCAGTGTCACAAAAGCACAGATTTTCTTTGGTCGTTCAGTAAGAGGAATCTGCCTGTACCCTTTCAATAAGTCAAACTTGCTCACAAACTTGGCTTGACCAATCCTGTCAATGCAATCTTCAATTCTAGGGATTGAATAAGTCAGTTCTTGATGCCACATTGACCCATTTTAAATCAGTGCAACAATGGTAATTCCCATGGGTGCTGGGACCAGAGGAAGAACTCTATTCACTGTCACTGGGTTCTTGATGTCTTTCTCG
This sequence comes from Myxine glutinosa, assembly GCF_964187855.1. Classification (NCBI taxonomy): domain Eukaryota; kingdom Metazoa; phylum Chordata; class Myxini; order Myxiniformes; family Myxinidae; genus Myxine; species Myxine glutinosa. The sequence goes on from NC_136265.1 coordinate 123,126,416, forward strand.
AGCATGTGTTTAACCTCCCGTAGTTAGTAGCACAGGTTTTAGCGGAAGGATTCCTTTCTTCATTTGGCATGCCAAGGGAGCTTTACACTGACCAGGGCAGGAACTTCGAGTCTGAGCTCCTGCTGTCGCTCGGTATGTTATTTCCTCAATGTTGGCAAGACAGGACAACACCCATCAGGCCACGGTCAAATAGTATGGTGTGTTCAACCGGACATTATTGAACCAGTTTGCTTTAAACTCCACCGAACACCAGTCAGACTGGGGTGAACACCTCCCCTTTGTTTTTATGGCATGGAATCTCTGGAAGCAAGACTAGTGTCTTGCCCAACACGAGACCAATGGAACCACTTACTGAAATTTTTGGATGGATTTGGATGATCTGGATGTTTTCCCCAAATTTGGAAAACTGCATTTGTATGGCCAGTTCCTCCGAAGAGTATCCCTGTTGTTAGTTAGTTTCAGCTTCACCTTATATCTATCACATCTGTAATTAATTGCAAGAGTATTTGAGAAGTTTCTTGCCGATTGGGTGACGACCCAGCTAACACAACACCGTTGGGCCAACGTTGGCCCAACGGTGTTGTGTTAGCTGGGGAGGGATGTACAACTTGGCATTGATCGCCAACACCATGGCAACAGGAAGGGTAGCTCAGTTGACCACTACCTTCTGAGTTTGCTTCCAAAAAGTTGTGGATAGAAGAGGAGGAGAATTTATGCAACTATTTATGCGAACTTGTGCACCAATGACCTGAGTAAAGCCTTTGGTCATGTATATCATGCTATTGCCATTGAAAAGCTGATCAAACTTGAGGTCTGCAGTTATTTTTTTAATCACATCGATCGTAAACTGTTCGCAACCGGGTATCAACATCAATTTCTCTTGATCTTATATGTGGGGTACCACAGGGTACAAGACCAGGTTGCATTATTTGCCCTTCTTCCACATGGTGTGAGACAGGGTTTTGCAAATGCTTCTGTGTTTGTCTGTCTGTCTGTCTGTCTGTCTGTCCAGAGCATAACTGTTTTACCATTGAAACTTTTGTCATCAAATGTTTGACAAACCTTAATATGAGAATATGGAGAACATTAATTAACGATCGAGTCAAAATGTCAAAGGGCAAAGACACAATGAGTATAAATAGCGCTTATCAGCCGAGTCTCCTCGCTTCAGTATGAGACGGCCAGGTTTTTAAAGTCGCTTCCGTGTTTCTTTATCTATTTAACCATTAGTAATTCTTTGGAACGACTTTACGTTCGTTTTGAGAAAATTGAAAAAAAAATGGAGTTAAGGCTGATTATCTGGTTTTGATCTATAACATGTGTATTCTTCCGATAGTTGAATTTGCAGTACACGTGTGATCTTCTGGCTTTACTGTTGCCCAAGCCCAATGCATTGAATATATCCAGATGAGAGTGCTACTTATGATTGTTGTTTCAAACATCTTGCCCGATGGTGAACTTTTGAACACTCTTGATGTTTTCCCACTTTCTCACAGGTGTAATATACACTACATGACCAAAAGTATGCGGACACCCCTTCTATTGAGTGGATTTGGCTGTTTCAGCCACACCCATTCTTGAGTGTTGACAGGTGTATATATAATCAAGCACACAGGCATACAACCATAGACAAACATTGGCAGTAGAATGGGCCGTACTGAAGAGCTCAGTGACTTTCAACGTGGCACCGTCATAGGATGCCACCTTTCCAACAAGTCAGTTCGTCAAATTTCTGCCCTGCTAGAGCTGCCCTGGTCAACTATAAGTGCTGTTATTGTGAAGTGGGAATGTCTAGGAGCAACAACAGCTCAGCCGCAATGTGGTAGGCCACACAAGCTCACAGAACAGGACCGCCGAGTGCTGAAGCGCGTAAAAATCGTCTGTCCTCGGTTGCAACACTCACTACCGAGTTCCAAACTGCCCCTGGAAGCAATGTCAGCACAACAACTGTTCATCGGGAGCTTCATGAAATGAGTTTCCATGGCCGAGCAGCCGCACACAAGCCTAAGATTACCATGTGCAATGCCAAACGTCGGCTGGAGTGGTGTAAAGCTCGCCGCCATTGGACTCTGGAGCAGTGGAAACGCATTCTCTGGAGTGCAGAATCACACTTCAACACCTGGCATTCCAACGGACAAATCTGTGTTTGGTGGATGCCAGGAGAACTCTACCTGGCCGAATGCATAGTGCCAACTGTAAAGTTTGGTGGAGGAGGAATAATAGTCTTGGGCTGATTTTCATGGTCCAGGTTCGGCCCCTTAGTTCCAGTGAAGGGAAATCTTAACGCTACAGCATACAATGAGATTCTAGACGATTGTGTGCTTCCAACTTTGTGGCAACAGTTTGGAGAAGGCCGTTTCCTGTTTCAGCATGGCAATGCCCCCGTGCACAAAGTGAGGTCCATACAGAAATGGTTTGTCGAGATCGGTGTGGAAGAACTTGACTGGCCTGCACAGAGCCCTGAACTCAACCCCATCGAACACCTTTGGGATGAATTGGAACGTCGACGGCGAGCCAGGCGTAAACACCCAACATCAATGCCGACCTCACTAATGCTCTTGTGGCTGAATGGAAGCAAATCCCCGCAGCAATGTTCCAACATCTAGTGGAAAGCCTTCCCAGAAGAGTGGAGGCTGTTATAGCAGCAAAGGGGAAACCAACTCCATATTAATGCCCATGATTTTGGAATGAGATGTTCGGGTGTCCACATACTTTTGGTCATGTAGTGTATAATCACCACTCGATTTGGTAAATCCTTGTTCACTTCTGAGCGGCATCGCCATCTTCTGCCCCAAATTAGAATTACTATGTCCGGTCACAGCTTAATAAATTCCAAATAATTACACGTCTCAAATAAGAACTCGAAGATGTAAACAGTCTCAGTTCCGTTCAATATCTACTTGTTAAATGCTCATCTTTAAATTAGTCTTAATTTTTTATGATATATTATTTATTTTTCATACAAACTCTCTCCGTTTGATTTCATTACGTGATTCGTCTGATTATTTTCGGTCGCAATTCCATATCTTGTTACCAATATTATTACCACCATCAACGAAGGCCACCAAAAAAAAAAAAAAAAAAAAAAAAAACAAAAAAACAACCACGGTTCCCGAAAAAGGCCAAGCCCCGCTTTGCGGGGAAAAATGGCCTCTAAAGGTGGTTATTTTTTTTTTAACGAAGGCGGACAGAGGTCATGTTTTCACCCGTCTGTTTGTCTGTCTGTAAAGAGGATCTCTCATGGTTGTGGACGGATTTGGACGAAATTTGGCGTAGGATGTTGGGTATTTGAGAAGGACGAAATGATTAATTATATGTTGGTGAAGATCCGGATCCGGATACTATAATTTAAAGTGATTCCTCACCTGAGAGATAGGGCCAAAAACGATATATAGCACGATATCTCAAAGTTATGGACAGATTCGGAAGAAACTTGTTGGACAGGTTGTGTGTGTGACAAGGAAGAATCGATTCCATTTTGGTGAAGATCTGAATATGGATTCGGATATGAGAATTATTTAATTTTTAAAGTAATTCTTCACCATTGAGTGATCGTGCTAAAACCAACATATAGCAGGATATCTCAAAAAGTTGTGGATGGATTTGGACTAAACTTGGTGGAGACGTTGTCTGTGTGACAAGGAAGAATCGATTCAATTTTGGTGAAGATTCGAATCCGGGTCCGGATCAGATAATTTCTAAGTGATTGTCCATCAGACAGATAGTGGCAAAAACCATATAAAAGCAGGATATCTCAAAAAGTTATGGACGGATTCGGACGAAACGTGGTGTACAGCTTGTATTTGTGATAAGGACGAATCAATTATATTTTGAGGAAGATTCAAATATAGATCTGGATACTCTAATTTTACAAGTGGTTCATCACCATTGAGTAATAGGGCACGATATCAAGATATACAGCAAGATATCTCAAAAAATTGTGGACGGATTATGACAAAACTTGGTGGTTGAGTTGGTTAGGCGACAAGAACAAGCGATTCGATTTTGTTTCAGGTTTGAATCCAGATACAGCCCAATCAGTGGATACAAAACGTAAATCGTTCAGTCTGGTGGAGGAATGTGCTCTACCTGGGCCGTTCTGATTTCATTTTGTTTCATTTCGATACAACTGAACTTTTTTAGCCATTGAACTACGTGTTCTGTATATTTTGAAATTAAACCAACTTTTTATCTTTATATAAGAGGATGTTGGTGTACCCCATAGTCCATGGTAGGGGTAATGGCTGTGATGGTGTCTGTGAAACCCTGCACCTTCTCCTCCAGGTAACATCGGGGACGATATCGAGTACGGCAGACAGAGACGTGAGAATATCGGGGACCTTATCAAGGAGACCTTGGAACTGTTTGAGAGGTTTGGAGGAAAAGATGCCTTCATCAACATCAAGTACATGATCCCCTTGTACGAGTCTTGCCTGTTCAATTGATTACCATTTCAATTCCAGGCCAAATCATTGGGAATCATTTGCTAAATTCCACTCTTCCCTCTCTAACTGTGCCGCACGTTTTCCTGGAGGTACTCAATATGTTTGTCTGTCTGTTTAAACTGGTGTAACCCAAATATGCCGAATACTTTGATTCTACCTTTTTAATCCGAAGGACAAAAGCGGCTGCTTCATGATTATTCTACACCGACCGTTGTGTGATATACAATGAAAATAAACTCATATCGACGGTGTTTGGGCTTCGTACAAATGATGTCCACAACAGATGTTTGGAAGATTCATATTTATTCCCATCATTCCAGGAGTTTACATGGAATCATCACTTTCTTGTTATGATTCTGCAACACACGCAGATCCGTACAAATACATTACTATTCTGTGCTCACAATGTAAAACATTCTCCAAAGTTAAACAGAAGGACATTATGATGTCATCCAGGACAGATAGTTTGTGTCGACACAGAAGTAGCAAAACTTATCCGCGGATTTTGAAATATACATACGGGGATGACTTGTCCTCAGACGTGGGGGTAGCTGGCCATGGACACGATGCCGCAGTGGTTATTCCTGTTCCTTGCCATCCTGATGTAACCCTGGTCTCCCCAGCTCATTCCCCAACTGTGTGAATGGAAATGACAGAAGGACATCAGCTCATTTGATGTGAGTAATGATGATTAGAACAGGTCAAAGTTTTATTTCAAGTAAGAACGGTAAGAAAAGTGATGAGGGTGGGTTATTTGAGATGAGGTGGCTGATATGGATAAGGGTGGCTGATTTGGATGAGGGTGGATGAGGGTGGCTGATTTGGATGAGGGTGGCTGAGTTAGATGAGGGTGGCTGAGTTGGATGAGGGTGGATGACGTGGATGAGGGTGGATGACGTGGATGAGGGTGGATGGATAAGGGTGGATGACATGGATGAGCGTGGATGACTTGGATGAGGGTGGCTGATTTGGATGGCGGTGGATGACGTGGATGAGGGTGGATGACGTGGATGAGGATGGATGGATAAGGGTGGATGACATGGATGAGGGTGGCTGAGTTGGATGAGGGTGGATGACGTGGATGAGGGTGGATGACGTGGATGAGGGTGGATGGATAAGGGTGGATGACGTGGATGAGGGTGGATGGATAAGGGTGGATGACATGGATGAGGGTGGCTGATTTGGATGGCGGTGGATAATTTGGATGAGCGTGGATGACTTGGATGAGGGTGGCTGTTGTGATGAACATTATGTGTTGTACCCTGCAAATCAGACATGGACATGCTGACCGTGAAACGGAATCAGGTGAACAGGGTACCAGAGACACAACGGTATATTTCACCTGTTCTTGATCAGCCAGTAGTCAGCTCCATTCAATGTTCCATACCCTACGGCTAACACGGCGTGGTCCAGATAATCAGCGCTGCAGGAGGGATTGTAGTACACACCTGGGGACATGAACAAACATGAAATATTTGATTGTTAATCCCTTATTTCCACCATATTTGAATACGGAACTCGGACAAAGTCGACGATCACAAATCCTCACGCTTCCCACGTAAAGCAGAATTGAAAGATGGCAAAAGGTTCCGGCAGGAATGGCGAAATATAAAATTTTTAGGTTAAAAAATCGCGTTCTGGTTCCGGTTTCCGGTTTCCTGTTTCCGGTTCCGGTTCGTGTTCAATTCCGGTTCAATAAGTTCCGTTTAAATAGGTTCCGGTTCAGGGTTTTTTTTTGCAGCTGCTGGTGAAAATCTCAGCTACTCGTTTCCACCTCATAAAACGGTTTTCCCAACTGGATTTGTCATGTTTTTATGTTGTTGTCTTCATGTCGGTGTTTCTGTTGTATCGCATGAAATATTTCATTCTAATTCGTTCATTCTTTTTGCTATCGTTTCGTTCGTTGCGGATTCTATTGTTCGAGGTCTGACGCGGCCTTTCCTCGGATAGAAAATGTATCTTGCTTCTGGCCAAGGTATATGCCCAGGTATCTTGCTTCTATCTCCTCAACAATAACATATTTCCTTTCCTTGTTTCAAAAAATCAAAACAAACAAACAAATAAAAACTTTATATTTTTCAATCTATGACGATGCTCATTACCTCCACCTCGGAAGGTGGATGGAGGTTACGTTTTCACTCACGTCTGTCTTTGTCTCTTTGTGAACAAAATATCTCAAAAAGTTGTTTGAACGAAATTTAGTGGAGAGTTTGGGTATGTCAATGTGTCAAGGACGAAATAATTTTTCCTTCTCCACCGCGATATATTTTTCTTCTTCTTTTTTTCCTTATTCTTCTTAATTCCTTTTCTTCCTCTTCCCCTGATTCCTCTTCCCCTGCTTCTTCTTCTTCTTCTTGCCCATTTTTTTCTGTTCACATTTTCAGAACTGTTTGTCACCGAAGCGCTTGATCCACCAACCTCAGTCATAGCCGGTGAAGCCGGTGTTGTGAATAAACGCATACGTATTATGTTGAAAACCAGATTATGCTGGATCCCTTGGCTTGAGAATTCCGAAGCTGTGACGCACCAAATCGCTCAATGGAGGCCGCCATCTTGCGGATGCGGAAGTATGCATAACAAATTGAAAAAGGTTCAATAGGAGATTGTTTCACCCATCTTTGTTTGATTCACAATCTTATGCACCTCTAATTTGTAATTAAAATACTTTAAGACCAACCTCGGCCCGCACGGGCCTGGTTATCTTCAACGAAAATCGTCACCAAACACCGGAACCAATGAGATTCGAACATTTGAAAAAATATTTCTAAAACCAAATCACTCAATGGAGGCCGCCATCGTCCGGATGCGGAAGTTTGCATAAAAAAATTGAGAAAACGTTCAATAGGAGTGTGTTTCACCCGTCTTTGTTTGATTCACAATCTGATGCACCTCTAATTTGTAATTAAAATACTTTAAGACCAACCTCGGCCCGCACGGGCCTGGTTATCTTCAACGAAAATCGTCGCCAAACACCGGAACCAATGAGATTCGAGCCTTTCAAAAATTATTTCAAAAAAGCTTTTTACCACATTTCGGAGGGTGAAAACGGCGTCAAATATTCTAAAATTGACGAAGAATTATTTTTTAGAAATCTCGCGGCCGTAGGGGATAGTTTTTCATGGCTGGAAATATCCGAAGTTGAGACGGAATTCACCGAATTAATCAAGAAGGAAATTTTATCAATTTTAATCTCATCCAGAATGCAAATGGTGTCATTTTGAACTAGGTACGGTACCTACTACCAACTACCTACTACCAACTACCTAACCTACTGATGCCACAGTGATGGGTAAAATAGTGGCAAGAGGCTTTGGCTTCGCCGGCTCATTGCGGCTTTGCAGTCGGGTACTAGTAGCCGGTGTTGTCAATGAACGCGTACGTATTATGTTGAAAAAACAGATTATGCTGGATCCCTTGGCTTGAGAATTTCGAAGCTTTGACGCACCAAATCACTCAATGGAGGCCTCCATCTTGTAGCCGGCGAAGCCGGTGTTGTCAATGAACGCGTACGTATTATGTTGAAAAAATAGATTATGTTTGTAATTAAAATACTTTAAGACCAACCTCGGCCCGTATGGGGCCTGGTTATCTTAAACGAAAATCGTCACCAAACACCGGAACCAATGAGATTCGAGCATTTGAAAAAATACTTCAAAAAAGCTTATTACGCGTTTCGGAGGCTGAAAACGGCGTCAAATATTCTAAAATTGACGAAGAATTATTTTTTAGAAATCTCGCAGCCGTAGGGGATAGTTTTTCACGGCCGGAAATATCCGAAGTTGAGACGGAATTCACCGAATTAATGAAGAAGTAAATTTTATCAATTTTAATCTCATCCAGAATGCAAATGGTGTCATTTTAGGTCTGAATTTGCGAAATTTTGTGAGCTGACCAATCAGCGATCAGCTTAGGTCAGCCAATCGGCGCTTTCGACACGGTTTGATTAACGACAATCACACATTGCCGTTGAAACGGCGCTATCGTCCGATCTGTCGGCACTGATCTTACTGCAAGCTAACTTCTTCTGGTGGAGGAAGCCGCAGTGCCCAGAGAAAACCAGTCCTGCCAGCGACTGAAGTTAGAAGACTACACACATACTGTGAAAACGTATATTAAGCCCACTTAAAATTTCTTAAAATAGGCCCTAAGCTAGCACATCGTATAGTTACTTCCTTAAGCTTCTTGTGACATTTATTGTATCTAGGTATTGGGGAGGACTGTCTGCTCTTCTCTTTTACCAAGTCTTACCAGGTACGGTACCTACTACACCTACCTACTACCAACTACCTAACCTACTGATGCCATCGTGATGGGTAAAATAGTGGCAAGAGGCTTTGGCTTCGCCGGCTCATTGCGGCTTTGCAGTCGGGTACTAGTAGAATATCAAATGGGCGAACTCGTTTTGAGCGAAAACGATCGTGATTGGAGGATACGTAATCACTTGACCTCAAGGCGCCATTTTGCTATATTGTGTGCTCTGTGTGGTCTCTCATATTTAGGCCTACAACTCGTCATCATAATTTTTCACTCTGAAGTCGGTTTGGGGTGTAAAAATGCCGTGCTGTTCAACATGGGGAAATTTAAATCGATCAGGCAGAGGAAGGAACCTTTATCTTTATCCTCGTGATCCAGAAAAGGAGGAAAATACGGTGAAGTAAAATTTCATTGCGCGGAATCGGAAGCCAACGACTCGTTTCTGTGTGGGTGAGTTTGACAATAATTATGTTGCTGTTAAAACGAGCTAAATATAGAATCATGACAAATAGGAATTAATTAACTTAAATGTTAATTGATGCACAGTGAGAGAAAGGGATTCCCTATTACAGATTCCCTACTACAGATTCCCTACTACAGATTCCCTACTCCAGATTCCCTATTAGTATTACAGATTCCCTATTACAGATTCCCTATTACAGATTCCCTACTACAGATTCCCTATTACAGATTCCCTATTACAGATTCTCTATTACAGATTCCCTATTACAGATTTCCTATTACAGATTCCCTATTACAGATTCCCTACTACAGATTCCCTACTCCAGATTCCCTATTAGTATTACAGATTCCCTATTAGTATTACAGATTCCCTATTACAGATTCCCTATTACAGATTCCCTACTACAGATTCCCTATTACAGATTCCCTATTACAGATTCCCTATTACAGATTCCCTACTACAGATTCCCTACTCCAGATTCCCTAGTAGTATTACAGATTCCCTATTAGTATTACAGATTCCCTATTACAGATTCCCTACTACAGATTCCCTATTACAGATTCCCTATTACAGATTCCCTACTACAGATTCCCTACTCCAGATTCCCTAGTAGTATTACAGATTCCCTATTAGTATTACAGATTCCCTATTACAGATTCCCTATTACAGATTCCCTATTAGTATTACAGATTCCCTATTACAGATTCCCTATTACAGATTTCCTATTACAGATTCCCTATTACAGATTCCCTACTACAGATTCCCTACTCCAGATTCCCTATTAGTATTACAGATTCCCTATTAGTATTACAGATTCCCTATTACAGATTCCCTATTACAGATTCCCTACTACAGATTCCCTATTACAGATTCCCTATTACAGATTCCCTACTACAGATTCCCTATTACAGATTCCCTATTACAGATTCCCTACTAGCCCAGCAGATATGTGAAAAAATTGTGCTTTTGGTGATACAAGCATGAAATTTTGAACACTGATAGAGCATACTACTAGGAATATTTTTGGATATAGGGGCATTCAAATCTTTTCCTAGGGACAAAATGGCGGCCATTTAAAAAATGGCCGTTTACGGATAATAAGATACACAGTACCGATGTCTATAAAACTAGATTTACTTATTGCTCAAGCACACCTATGATGTTTTTTTCACGTAAACAGGTTGTAAGATCATAATTAAATGTCAACAAACTCACATAACATTTATTTGGTCCTTATTCTTTACAAAAATAATTACTTTTTGAGCTATTTTGAGCAAACTCCAGAAACACAATGGAAATGAAGTGAAAATGCCACATTAACGCTGTGGAAGTGACTTTCACTATAAAACAGTCTACAAAACAGTCTTCCACATGTTTGTGTATATGTAACAGGTGTGTTATTCCTCCTGTATACTATCGTGTGCACTCCCCTGCACAGTGACACAGAGCTGAGCACTGGAGTGCGGCCTTAACACACTTGCACTGTTTCCTGCAACCCTTCTTGCATCCACATCTAATCAATTGTCGGCATGCCTCAGTTGCCTCTGTGAGGGTTGTCCAATATATCCCCCAGCCGTTATTACTCTGTTTCCAACCCCATTCACTTGGCGATGGGAGCTCAGGTGCGCAAATCATCATCTGGCCCCAACAAAAGCCGGCTTGGTAGGCAGCTCTCTTGATGTGTTGTCTGAGGGCTTCTTGCGTTGGTGGGATAGCCTCTATTGATCTACCAGTCTGGGTGAAGAGATGCTTGCGGGCATCGTTAACATGTTCCTGGCTGCTTGTTCGATCGTAGAGCAGAACAACAAAACGCTCCAGTGGATCCATGTTGTCATTTGCAGTTGAAATGGTTGGTGTGGCAGCCAGTGCGCAGAAAGCTGAGGTGACCTCATCATAGGCTTTCCATGTTTCCCATGCTGTTTTCTTCCCCCTTCCGCCGAAGCAGGACACGGTGTCACACCCAGTGAAGGCGTGGAAGAATGGCAACCCTCGGCACTTGTTTGGTCCCAGTGCCACAGCCATCTCGTGAGCTGCCAAGTGCCTGAAATTCTTCCCTGTGCCAAAAGCAACCCAGAGTTCATCGATGTCAAGATATCCAGTTGCTGCCACTGCAAGGATCAAAACATCTGTGTCCACTGTGCGGATTGACACCTTGGTATAGCCCTGTCTGACTGCATCTTGGACATGGAGTAGTATCCTTGTATCTGCCTCCTCGTGACTACATGGGGAAAGACCAGTAACATCTCGTGGCTGTGTACAAAAAACTTCTTTGTGGTTTGTGGTGACGATTTGCTTGTCAGTCTCAATGTTTGCTATCCTCGTTGCTAGAAAGTCAAACAACTCCACCTTGTTCTCGTCTATGCGAAGGAAGGCCTGCCAGTTTCGAGGGATGGAACTAGATGGCTCAACTCGTCTCCTGGTGCCTTTACCCCTCGTCTTCCTGGTGTCGGCTTTCAAACTGTCTGGGAAATATTCATCCCAGATAATATCAACCCTGCTCTTATTTTGTATCTGAGATGTGATGTATGGCAAGAATACTAGTGATGCATACTCAGAGAAGGTCTTCGCATTACGAGGTGCCAGCATGTTCACGATGGCTGCTCCATCCAGGATCATGACTTCAACAGGGGGGCTTACATCATCATTTTCCCGTGAGGTGATCAGATCTTCTAAGCACCCAACCAGATCAGACTTGGTTCCAAGCCGGATTTTGCCCATTTGTGACAATGCAGGGGGACAAGCTTGGTTTTCATGTGCAAAGAATTCATCAAGATCTCCATTCCGTGTCTGGGATGCAATAAACAGCCTGGAGAACAGAACGCAGTCATTCTTCAGAGATACCACCTTCAACTCTGTTCTTGACTTCTCTCTGACTGGGGGTCGGCTGAAGAGAGGGAGATTGTTTCTTTTTATTGGGTCAGTGATAGGCTTTGTCTGATGTACAAGCTTCTCGTTCACATATGTGTCATACTGTTCTTTTCCCAGCTTCTCGATCTGGTAAAGGGTGTTGATGACTGCTGGGTCTGCCAGGTCTCTGCTGTCTAGCACCAAGAGATCTTTGCTGTCGTCACAGAATGGGTTCCCCATCTCTCCTATGACACGGGTGAGTGCTCTCACATCTCGAGCAAAGGCTACCTGCATGTGCTTTGTCTGTTCATGGTGTTTTAGTTCAGTTTTCCTAATTCTTTTTTCTGTTGTGGCCTCGAACTTATACATCAGTTTGGCCATCTCTGGACCAGACACCATCCATCGGCGCAAAGCTGCAGCATTCTCCGTAAGACCTACAGCCCCTCCATCACCTTTCACCAATGCATTATTTTGCTCGTGTGCCTGGTCTAAGGCTATGGCAGAGAATGCACGTGTAGTCTTCTTCATGGTGAAGTTTCCTGCCAGAAACTGTGCGTATACAGTTGGATGCTTTGTTGCAAGTGTCACCATGTCGCGCAAGTGAACTGGGATCCACCTGGCATAGTTTGTATGTCCCAAGGCGAAGAACCATGGTACAAGCTTGGTCAGAGCATCAGTGTACAGTTGGAAGTTTCCTTCACGGACGGATCTCACATAGATCAGGACTGCCAGTTCTAGCTGCATAATTAGGAACCAGAACTGAAACTGTGGACTTGCATTGGCTTGTTCACCGCACCAGTCATCTAGTGGTATCGTAACCTGTCCCTCATCTAGTCCACTGGTGTACTGGCTGTAGGCTTCCTTCAGGAGAAGATAGAGAGTACTGGCTGTGACTTGGTGTGCTCGTCGTGTGCGTGTCACATGGGTCACTTTCGGGAAGGAATCAGCAGTACCACTTGTAGCAACCCCTGCAAGCATCAGAACGCCTGTCCACCCACTGCTATCCAGAAGGTCACCGAGGGTTTTCCATGCTGCCATCTCAATATGGAGTCCACCAAAGACCATGACGAAGTGATCTTCTCCGTGTGTTTCTGGCCATCTCCATAGGATCTGTTTGGCAAGTGTGTACAGTGGCTGATCAGGTGTGATTACAGGGATCTGACCTGGATTCAGAATATCGATTGCTTTCTTGATGACATCCATGGAGTGACGAATCATTGCCACAGATTTTGCCTGGTCATAGAAGAGAGGCAGCAATGAAGTTAAGGCCACACTACACTCTGGTTCTTCTGGAATAGACTGCTTGCTGGCATGGTATCCAGCCCATGATACTGTCTCGTCTCCCTTAAGTGGTGTGTCAGATAGCACTGTCTTCTCCATCTGCTCCAGCCACCTGTCAAAATGCAAGATAATGAACACAATTAAGAACAAACAAGTCCACACAAGTTAACAAGTCTTGGTTATTTAGGTACACATATAACTGTCCACAGTTCAAACACAATAATCAGTTACCTGTACTCAATCTGCATTGCTTCAGGGATGAGTTGGCAGTTGCTTTTGTTGGGACCCGCTAGCTTGGGTACAAGTGGGTCACATTTACCCAGAACAACAGGAGGTACGATGGTGTATGACTGTGGCAGGTGTGCATCTGTTGTTGATGTGTCATCTGGGTTTACCCGTTGAACTCCACGGCTATCGCTATTTGGGTGCTGGAAAAGTGAAATGCCAGTGCCATGGAAGGAGTCGTGGGCACTTGTTGAACTGGGGTTATGATCAATGTTATCCACTGCCCCAGTTGTGAAGAGGTCACTTTTTAGCTCAGGGGGGCAAACTGTACCCTCATTTTGGAAGAAACGGCAGATTCTGTTCCCCAAGTCCGTGGAGATGCTAAGCACCCTGTCATAGGAGATCGAGAGACCCAGGTTGAACATAGTATCAACCAGGTCTCTTTTTCGAGTCTTTGTGTGGATAAGGGTGCCCAGGTACACAGGCAGGGGAGTCTCCCGATTGTGACTGTGCCTCGTGGACGTGGTAGTACTGCTACTCTCTCTGCGGCGTGAGTAACTGTTGAACATAAGGAGTTGTGAGATTGTGAGAGTAGGTGTTGATACCGACGAGTGGCTTGACTGCTCTTGGATGTTAGGACCATTCAAGATCATAGAAACTAGTGATACAAGCGAATTAGGTACCGAATGTTCTTGGCAGTGGGCTTCAAATGAACCACTAAATGTTGAGTTCATTTTCAACATGTCTCTACGAACTATATTTGCGGCTCCAGCAAGACAAACTCCATCACTGTCAGTGTCGTGATCACATGCCTTCTGAAGGGCTGAGCCAACATCCTGGTTGAAAGCAAGCAGAATATCTCGACCGGACATGTGCTCCTCTAGGTCTGGAAAATATGTCATGATTCGATCTTTGAGTTTGGTGGAGTGGACACGCCTGGTCAAGACTGTTCCAAGCTGTTCCAGCCTGGTGGTGTATAGTCTTGCTAGGTCTACCAGCTTGAACACTGGTGTCACAAGAGCATCTGTGCGGGCATCATCGATGTAGGACACTAGCTCTCCAAGTGCTATACCGTGATTGATATCATCTTGTTCATTCAGTGTTGTGCTTGTGGCCCTTGCTTTGTTATAAAGTGACACCAGACACTTCACGTGGTACTGTGCATCTTGTGCTATAAGGTCACCTGCACTCAGTTTAGCAAGAAGTGCCTGATCTCCTAGTTTCAGGGCAGCTGTCCTGACATGTTTATCGAGGTCGAAGGTGGAAGCTTTTCGCAGAGAATTAGTACCCGCTGGTTTGTCACAAAAGAAACACTTTTCAGGCTGTGGCTGTGTGTGGTCTACATGTACTCTGTGACGGGTGTACTTTCTTGAGACACTTGCGGTTTCTTCACTAGACGTTTCTCTTTTTTGTGCCCGATGCAGTTCAGTTTTGTTGTATTTCAGTCTGCATGAATCATGCCACTTAGCCTTGTGGCTCTGGAAGGTTGACTGGATACCTTCACCATCGTCCAGGCGGGACAGTTCTAGAGATTTTGGCAGGCAGCCCATCTGGCTGAAGGTGAGGAGATAATCTGCAAGAGTTTGGTATCCGGACCCTGTGGTTCGCTTGGAATCAGCTGGACAGGCAAGGGCCTCATCGGTGACCTCCTGACATAACACACACTTCTCCCAATCTGTCAGATAAGGCATGTTTGTTCCAGATGTACTAGGGCTTTGGGGGTCTAATAGCTTGAAATTTTTGTTGGCCATTGTCAATTAAGCATTATCCACCACCACCATCCAATCAATATACAAATTGGGAACCAAATCTAGGTAGCTACTACAGTCAATGAGCGAAGGTGCAGTGCAGTCGAGTTATCATCTGAAAAAGAAATACATACATTATTATCATAAATATAGTAATTCGCTTTCGTAACTTTTCACTAGCCTTGCATTGTTCCTTATAGTCACCTAGTCTATGATAGGAAAGTTCATAAAGCTACATCAAAGTTGTTCATATAAAGGTATTGAACCAAAATTACACCCAGGAGAAATCAGATAGTCATGCAAAGTTAAATAATTAAACCGCTAGACCAGTCCTGTCTATTGCAATGGTAAACCATTTGTTCTGCCCCTTATAGGCCACCGTAGATTCCAATTTTGAACCCAGTATGAAGGTATTGCATAGCATGTACATGACAATTTATAATATGCTCATTACATTGTGTTTCAATAGCAGCACAAATGACAAGTCTGAAATAATAGGTAAATATGTCCTTCTTAGCCGCCATTTTGGGCCAAGGAGAAATCTGGAATGCCCCTACATCCAAATTTCACTGTAAGGGTATGCCCTAACTGTGTGCCAAGTTTCATGCTTGTATCATCAAAGGCACAATTCTACCACAATTCTTCACATATCTGCCGGACTACTATACTACAGATTCCCTATTACAGATTCCCTACTACAGATTTCCTATTACAGATTTCCTATTAGACTCCCTGTTACAGATTTCCTGTTACAGACTCCCTGTTACAGACTCCCTGTTACAGATTCCTTGTTACAGATTCCTTGTTACATATTCCCTGTTACAGATTCCCTGTTACAGATTCCCTGTTACATATTCCGTGTTACAGACTCCGTGTTACAGACTCCCTGTTACAGACTCCCTGTTACAGACTCCCTGTTACAGACTCCCTGTTACAGACTCCGTGTTACAGACTCCGTGTTACATATTCCGTGTTACAGATTCCGTGTTACAGATTCCGTGTTACAGATTCCCTTTCTCATGGTGGATCAGTTACCATTTAAAGTATTTACTTCTTATTTGTTTTGACTTCTCTTCCCACCCAAACAGTTTGCTAATTTTGTGCTGAAATGATCGATTACGCGCAAAGTATAATCAGGAGTTGTACCACTTGACATCCTATGTTATTACATGATTTTATAATGGACATCGTGACATCTTGTGTTATGGATGTAATACAAATTTTGGTCCAAATAATAGAATAATCTATACGTGTCGACATGTATATGTTATGTAACATTAAATATTAATACATATGTGGGATCACACAGAATCATGAGTGGATTATACATTATATATATATGGGATCACACACAATCATGAGTGGATTATACATTACATGCATATGTCATGTAACATTACATATATGGGATCACACAGAATCATGAGTGGATTATACATTACATGCATATGTCATGTAACATTACATATATGGGATCACACAGAATGATGAGTGGATTATTCATTACATGCATATGTCATGTAACATTACATATATGGGATCACACACAATCATGAGTGGATTATACATTACATGCATATGCCATGTAACATTACATATATGGGATCACACAGAATCATGAGTGGATTATACATTACATGCATATGTCATGTAACATTACATATATGGGATCACACAGAAGCATGAGTGGATCATACATTACATGCATGAAAGCAATATTACTAATGTAGAAAATCATGAAATTTCACGGAATGTGACGTGTTATGGTGATGTTTTGTCTCGGTAAAGGCAAGCTGAGATAGAAGAAACCTTGTCTGTGACCTGGCATACCTGGTGCATTCAAAGAGTTCATCCTAAGTTATTAAAAAGCGAGGCTCATAGGGTCTAATTGTGTCTTGAGGGTCAAAGGTCTATAAAAAGGTCGAAGGGATCTCAAAGGTCTCAAAGTTCCATTCCAATAGCACATAAGTTAATGCTACCCGCACATGAACAGTTGAGTAACAACATGGCACCTTTTGTTAAGTTCGCCAAACTCTAGTATTATCTGACTCTGGCCAATCCTCCTCCCTCCTCATATATAGCGCCTTGTTTCTCGTGCCTTCAACAAGGGATCTCATCTCCCATCCCATTTTTTTTTTATTCTCCGTTTGTCAAAGTTGGGGATTTGGAATCGGAATCGGTGAGTGTTCTCCAGGAGGTCTCTTATCAGCATTAATCACAACTCTGTGATCTGTTGAAGACATGTGCTCTAATACATGATCGTATCGGCTTGTTCTCGTCACCGAACCAACTCATCCACCAAGTTTTGCCATAACCCGTCCATAACTTTTTGAAAAAGCATGCTTTATATAGTTTTTGGCCCAATCTATCAATGGTGAAGTCACTTAAGATATTAAAAACTAGAGCAATGCGACTGTGTCGCCAATATGTCTCCGCATGTAAGCCTGTCAGCTACGGACCCTCAATTACAGGCCTGTCAGCTTACTTCCAATGATCAAAATGTCATGGAATCATTGCATTTGATATGAAATCCTTCCTTTTCTTCAACAACCTTATCTCAGACTCAAATCACCAATTTGGTATCAGACCAGATCAATCCACCTTATAGATGCTGCTTCTACTGACCCAACAATGGATGGAAGTCAGACATGAGGGGCCGTCTCTCTGGACATATCTCGTGCTTTTGATACAGTCTGGCATCCCACCCTGCTCTCCAAACTGTCTGCCTATGGCATCCAAGGCCGACTCCACACATGGCTTACTGATTTCCTCCACTCTCATGTCCAACATGTTACTCTCAACGGAATCATTTCATCTCCTCTCTCTGTCAAGGCTGGAGTGTCCCAAGCTCGTGTTCTGGGCCCAGTCTTATTCCTGATCATAATAAATGATCTCTCAGAATCGCTGGAAAATCCCCTTTATCTATTTGCTGATGACTCCATCCTCTGCAGTGACATCCCTCATCCCTCATCCCTCATCCTTCAGACAGGAAGGCTGCAGCCTCTTACATCTCTTCAGACCTTGCCAAAATCACAAGCTGGTCAAACACTTGGAATATGTCTTTAAATTCTGACAAATCTTACACTCTTATTCTCTCTCTTAAAGGACTGTCTGGCAAACCATCCTATTTACTTTCTTAACAATCCTCTTGAGGAAGTTCGGGCCAAACCACATTTCAAAGTTGGTCTCCAAAGGCAGCCGCTAACTGGGCATCCTCCGTTGAAGTTCTGTCACTCAAGCTTTTGGGTCTCACTATCTGCCATGATCTTTCCTGGGAAAACCACATTTCCAAGCTGGCCTCCAAAGCCAGTCGCCGACTGGGCATCCTCCGTTGTGCGAAGTCCTTCCTTGGCACAACTCAACTCCCATCCACATACAAGGCCTTCATCCACAGCTTGATGGAGTACAGTACTGCTCTCCCCTCTGGGCTGGCTCCCCTGCCTCACACCTTACTCAGCTTGACACCGTGGAAACTAAGGCCTTCAAGATCATGGGAATCTTCTGCGATGAAGCTGAGTCTATGGGCCTATCACTTCGCCATCGCAGACATGTCAGTGGTCTATCTCAATGTTTTTCAAAATGGTTTGTGGTTTTCCTGCAGCAGAGACTGTCTTCTTCCACCTCCTTTCTGAGTCTTGTACCCTCTGCTTTTTTTTTTCTTGCTGTATGTCCCTCCCAGGTATTTGCAGGATGCACGTGGTCCACCATCAACCCCCTTTTGGTGAAATTCCCAAAATCCAGAACCACTGCTCACCTCCATTCATTTGTTCCTCTTTTTATCGGCCTATGGAACCAACTTCCACATTCTCATCAAACTCATTCTTCCCTCCAGGTCTGCAGGACATCTGTTCGCCACCATCTCAGATCGTCTCCAATCCAAAACCATGATCGTTTTTACCCTCATTAACCCCACCCCAATCCCTCCTTCCAAATTTCCAGTTTTCCATCCTGAGAGTCTCCTTCTGTATCCATCTTCACCCAATGCATCCTCTCCTGCCCCCCATTCTTCCCCCCCATTCTTCCCCTCTCCCATTGTTTGTCCAAGTCTGCCTCTATATTGGCCTTCAACTCTGCTGTTGGTGTTTAACCCCTCTCTCTCTCTACTGTTCCTTTTGTCTGGTTGCATTTTGATCCTTTCAGTGTTGCATTTTGAGCCTGGTGTTGGCTTAGCGGTTCGGGTGCCGGCTTGGGATCCTAGGATCCTGGGTTCGAATCCCGATTGATCGCTGAATTAACGCCGGGGGGTTGACTCAGCCTGTCATCCTTCTGACGTCGGCAAATTGAGTACCAGTTCACTGGTAATTCCTTGTGTGTCTCAAGGGGCGACTAACAGGGTTGGCTGCAGGAAGGGCACCCGGCCATAAAACATTGCTTCAAAAAGGGGACCACGGTTCCCAAAAAAGGCCAACCCATGCTTTGCGGGGGAAAATGGCCTCTAAAGGTGGTTCAGTGTACTCTTAGTAGCTTTTCCACGAGCCTTGAATATGTATAAATAAAAAAAAGAAGAAGTCCTCACCCCCTTTGGCATGAACCGGGGACATGAATCAAAAAAATCTTTACATATGTAATGCTTCCCACAATATCGATTGGACATACAAAGCTTCATTAAAAATGTTTTTAAATTTTCCCGTAATTGCACTTTTTGTTTTTTGACTCTGCCTCAGGGCCCCAGGTGGCCGGGTGATGGCCACCTGGGGCCATCCTCTGCTGGCCAAATGAGACTCGGCTCGCACCATCTTGCGCTGTGGTGATCATAATTATCAAGTTTGGCGAATTTCTGCAGAAATGTTTAGGAGACAGACAGACAGACAGACTGGAGGATGGATGGACAGAGCTGCTTACAATATCCCCATGTTGTTTTTTTTTGTTGTTTTTTAGTGTGGGGATAATAAACAGATGTCCTGTGATATCAAAAACGTTTCGCATGTTAAAAAAATGGAACAGCAGCAGACCGATACTTTAAATGTTACCCGGAACAACGCAAGATGAAGTACTTTGGGGAGATACTGGAAAATGGGGGAAAATTAAGTATTAAACCAATGGCATCTCTTACCTGATGTATACATTTGGAAACCAGAACCGGTGGCATCGATGGCGACAGCAACTGGCCCGACGGTGGCAACGGCCTGCTGGAGGGCGCTCTCACTACCATAAGGGATGTCGGTGTAGCCAGTGCAGGTAGTAATTGCATAAGCCCGTCTGAAATAGCATTGGCCATCCTGTGGGAATGAGATGGTGAATGTTAGCCTGAGTCCATTCCTCATTCTCATCCATTGCCACGGTGAACATTCATAGTCACGATGGTGCGTCAGGTTGCCTGACTGTTTGTGCCGTTAACATCACATCGTGCTGATATCTCTGATTTCATGATCCCTGTAGTAACCATTGTTCTTCAGTTCTGGCTTCAGATGAACGGGAGGGAAAGTGGGATACCTGAAACCAGGTACTGTTTTTTTGTTTCCCAAGCTGATTGATCTCAGCTTTGTGTTGTTGAATATTCCCCAATGCTTCACAAATAGCAAAATTAAATATTCCAATATAGATCCAAGATGTCATATCGAGTGTTGGGTTAGATCTTGGTTAACACGACCCAGGGCTGGCTTTTCGTGCCAACATCACACCCAAGAAACACACACACCCTCATCGTCTAACCCAAAGAGAGTTTGGCCTTTGTTTATACCAATCCCACCACGTTGTAAAATCTCGATCACACTACCAGTTGAAACAAGGAGATCACAAACATCGAAAACTGGTAAAGTGACCTACTCTAGCCGTGTAGGGGTATGAGGTCTCGGTCTCAATACCACCGGCATTTTGGATGTACTCAAAAGCGCTGTCCATGAAACCACCATTGCAGCCTTGGTTCCCATAACTCCAAGAGCAGTCAACGAGCTGTTGCTCACTGAGGGGTACCAGTTGTCCTATCTGGGCATAAAATTGCCCTTCAAGAGAACCAGTCTGGAAAAGAAAATACATACTCTTTGCAACCTTGTACAAACACAGTATACCAAACATTGGACACACAACAGATAACAGCTAGGTTTTACACTCTCAATTGAGAACATGTGGTTCATCTCAATGCCATTGTCACTGTTACGTGGATGTTGGTCACTGTCCGCTGTTTGTACTGCGGTCACGTACACTACTGAAAGACCAGCAGGAACCACATTGGCCCTGATCCTTGACCGGGGTCACGTAGCCCTGATTACGCCAGTCCACTGTGGCTGGGAGGCTGACACCGGTGAGGGGTTGGAAGGTGGACGTCCCGCTTTTCTTCTCTGCAGGCTGGAGGAAGCATCCGCCGTTCTTGAGGGCCATGAACTCCTCATTGTACTGGATGCACAAGGACAGGAAGAGGAAGATCGAAAAACGTCATTCAATTACACTGGAGAACATAGACACACATAAAGCTCTTGTGACGATCCAAGTGTTGATGAGCCGTTGGATTGAAATTTTAAACTAAAATAGGTAAAGATGAACACACAAAGGTAGAGAGATAGACATATACAAGTATTGATAAAGGAGACGATGATCTTACCAGATCGGCATAGGCATTCATTCCCATGTGGTAGGTGGCCTTTCCTTGATCAGCCAAAGCATTGTGCTGCTGGACAATCTGCATGTTAGATTCCCATACTTTCTTCCTGAGAACCTCCTCTCCACGACCCAGGTAGGTCTTTCCTGCAGCGAAAAAAACCAGTCAAAGACCTTCCTTATTGAACTCTATTATATTTATAGAATACTTACCATGCGCAGTTAACTTGGTGCAAGCCAACTCTTCTGTTTTTGAAGGTTTTTATTTTATTTTATCCAATATGGCTGCCAGACTACGTGAGCAATGACATCATAAGTTTATAATCTCTAATATAATTGTTGCGTAGATCACGCTCAATAAATTTCAAACTGATCGGACTAAGCGTTGTGCCCGTCGAATTATGACGTCATGATGAAGGCACCGATGACATCATCATCAACATATGTTATTCCCCATGGGGAGTACTTGACAATGAGCCTTGTTTCAACATTTTCCATTGAACGGTTTGGGAGATATTGAGGTGTAACGTTTTTCCAAGATGGTGCCCGTACCACGTGACCTATGTCATCATAATTATGAACCAAAAAATTATACAGGCGGATGCGCTTCTCTGGTAAAATTTCGTGTCAATCGGGCCGACGGTTGCCGGACAATAAATTTTTAAAATGCAGATGCACACTTACGCACGCCACACGCACGCACGTACACCACACGTACTGTGCGCACCCAAATGCCTAACCCTGCTTTTCGCTTCGCGAGCGCAGGGTAACACACAATGCTCACAGAGGGATTTCATTCCAAACTAGAACGGCCACTCGATAGAGCACATTGCCAAGCTGGTCTGAGCACTCCCACATATTCCTGGGTCAGCATATTGAACCTTCCCAAACTTTATTCCTTTTCTGCACTACATTCCTCCTGACCGATCATTCCTTTGACCTATTTACATTTATTAGCATTCAACCAGGAAGTGCACCACCATCTAATGTAACTCCCCAGGCCTATCCATGAACATTCCTAACCCCAATAAGTCTACCTATGCTTCTTACTCGCAGGTTCCTGTGTTTCACCTGCTCTCCTCCCCTAGAGTCCTTGCGTATACCGAGTTGCGACATGACCTATCCAGAAATTTCTGGTCACGTGTGCCGTGTACGCCATTTTGTTTCCATCCACCGCAAATCGGTGAGTTCCATTCTTTGAGAAAATAATGAATAAGACATGATTGCATGGTGATTTGGTGACAATTATATGATAAAGACATCAGCATTGGTGAAAGTTAAGTCATATTGCTTTGCCCCAAGTAGGACCTCTGCATTCCAAGCCCACCGCCCTCACCATTTGGCCAACACCAGCAATAGCTATATTTCATTGTTGCTCCTTTTGTCCTTATAATTATTATTTTTTTCTTCACTCGTTCCTCATGTTCACTCCAGATCTACATTTTGCGAACCTGGAACATAGTTCCGGGGACCTCATGCATTGGCAAGTCGTCATTCCGTAAACTCTTACAACTTCCTCTCCGAAACCGCTGATGGGATTGTGACCAAACTTGGCAGAAATATTATTTGGTATGTTGCAAATCGAGTTTGTTCATGGCATTAAAATAATCGGTGTCCAAGGGGGGGTCTACAGAGGGTCAACGTTTGATCCAGGTTTGACCCTCAAAATAGGAATTAGCTTTCTTTTCTGAAACTACATACACGATTTTGATGAAATCTGACCACAACCTTCAACACCCATGATGTACCAAAGTTTGTTAACGGCATTAAAAAAAATCGGGCCCTGTGGGGTCTACTGGTGGGGATGCCCCCCCTCCCCACCGCCAAAATAGCTATTTGCCTCCTTCTCAGAAACTGCACATACAATTCCGATGAAACTTGACCACAACGTTCCGTTCATCACCCGTGATGTGCCAACATTTGTTCCCGGCATTTAAAAAAATCGGGGTCTAAGATGGTCTATGGCCCCCAAAATGGGTATTTGATTTCTTCTCAGAAACTACACACGCAATTCTGATGAAACTTGACCACAACCATAATCACCTGTGTTGTACCAAAGTTTGTTCACGGCATTAGAAAAATCGGGGTCTTAGGAGGTAAACAGGGGAGGGAGGGGGGTCTTTTTGTTTGTTTGTTTAAAGCCTTATGATTACATTAGTATGATTTTACATGCTGCCTTTTCTTCCATCAACCATTGAAATTGGTTCAGAATACCGTGATACTGTTTAAAATACCTTTGGTCGGTGCGGTGTACTGCCTTATCCCAGGGGTATTGCCGCGATTTCCTGCTTTTTCATTCCCTGGCAATTGTTTTGTCCAATTGTGGCCTTCACCACTCCACAGACAATTTGTCTAGTTTGTACCCTCTCAACATCTCATCTTGCTTGTTCATGAACCTCAATCTTCCCTCTAACAAGTTTCACACGGAAATAGGCAGTAAGACTAGAGACTCACCATGCTCTTGCTTCCAGCTCTCCCAGTCTAGGGCATTCGCCGCAACGACGAACGCAAGAAGGACATAAATGTTGGCCATGGTGATCTGCAGGGTACAAACACAGATCTGAATGTCCTTTGGAACGAGACACAACACAGCATGTCTATCACAACACGACACAGGACAGAAAACAAGAGGAAACTCGGGTACTTTCGATTATTTTGAATGGTTGGATTCAATTCAGATTGTTTCCATTTGTATACAGCTAGGGTGTCCACAAATTAATGTTCCGTAATAAATTCAAACCGAAATATAAAAAAAGAATGAAATGGGATACAATGATGTGGTTTGATGCTTGTGAATAAACATTTATCATCAAAGTTTTATTCAATATTTGTTGAACATTTGTCAACATTTGTTAAGATTATATAGAATTCATCACTATTATCACTTGGTCTCTATAAACCAGACAACACTGCTCTTTCTTGTGGGGATGGTATTTGCAGTGCATGTGACGTCACGCACCACAGGCGACAACTGGAAACAAAAAAAGTAAATAAAATTTTGAGAAATGTTCTTTCTTATGCATGTAACCGATTGTAGCGTTCCATTTCATTCAATTTTACCCTTTGCGCGAAGCGAAAAGTGGGGTAAACTAAAGCATTCGGTCACGTACGTATGTATGGATGTACGTACCTTACTTGGAACCACCTTATCATTACTGATTAGTCAATTCTGTTTTCAGTCTGCAGTTTCAGTTTCAGTCTTCTGGCGTCGTGTGACTATGACATGGATGTGGAAGACAGCCCATGATGCTGCACGAGTGAGAAGATGACTCCACCCAATAAAAAGGCCCGTCACTCAGAAACTGCTTTCAGAAAAGATTGGACTTCTCAGTATCCTTTCATGAGACCTAAGGAAGGAGACCTGTCAATGGTAGTTTGTAACGTGTGCACATGCTCGTTCAGGATCAGTCATGGTGGAGTCAATGACATCAAGAGACATGTGGCGATTACTCAACACCAACAAATGAGAAAAGCAGTCAACACCAGCTCCTCTCTCACAAGTGTCTTCCCTGATAAAGATTCGCACACCAAAGATCTGGTGATTAATGCAGAACTTATTTATGCTGGACATATAGTAGAGCTACCATTTGCCTCAACTGACCATGTTGGACAACTCTTTGCAAAGATGTTCCCTGGAGAAGTCTCCAAAAAGTATGCGTCTGCACAGAGGAAAACAACTGCGATCATCATGAAGGCCTTCGCACCATACATGCTACAGCCGGTCTTGGACTGTATGAAACTACATCCTCCCACTCTCTTGCAATCATGAAAACTCTCTTGCAATCAATGGAGGGAGTGAGTCAGGAGTCGAGTCAATGTATCCACTTGTTGTGCGCATCTTTGACGTGAACCAGGGTGAGGTCACAAATTTCTGGAGGATGTGTCTGATATCCAACTATACAGGATTGTGCAGGAGAAAGCGGAGGAGTAATATGGAGCAGATAGAATCCCATGGGAAAACACAGTAGCTCTGAGTGTCGACAATGCTTGCGTGAATCTTGGAAAACACACAGGATTCCGCACACATTTCAAGAAGAA
Source organism: Myxine glutinosa (assembly GCF_964187855.1). Taxonomy (NCBI): domain Eukaryota; kingdom Metazoa; phylum Chordata; class Myxini; order Myxiniformes; family Myxinidae; genus Myxine; species Myxine glutinosa. Next base: position 123,152,251 of record NC_136265.1, read on the forward strand.
AAATCCTGATGTATTCACGGGTGGATGTAACTGTCACATACTACACAACACGGCCAACTACGCGTCTGACTACTTCATTCTTACTAGTGGCTTTTCAATTTGTGATCTCCTTGTGGACCGCTACTACTACTTTGACAAAAGTACAAAACGAAAAGCTGAGCTCAAGTAATTCACTTCATTCTGTGATCAAAAGTACAGAAAGATTCTCAAGTATGGATCAACACAATGGTTCAGCAGTGACACTTTTATAAACAGGATTCTGTTGCAGCTTCCTAGTCTGAAGAGTTTCTTTGCCAGTCAAACTACCACCAAAGATCCTCGACTTTGATGGCTCCAAGAACGCTTTGGAAATCCATGGATTGAAATTGATCTGCCATTTTTCTTGTCCATTCTGAAAAGGTTTGTTGACACCAACAATATCTTTCAATTCGAGGAACCAAAAATTCATTGCATCAATACAGAACTGACAATGTTTCTACAAGGGTCGTTTTCTGAAAGAGGAGGCATATCATGGAAAGGAACTCAGCGAAGTAGATGTTGATGATCCAGATTCATTTCAGGACAAACCTTTCTTGGGTTTTCAAACGACCAATCTGATGCGACATGTTGACCTCTTCCCACCTGAGATTGTGAAAATCCAAGATTATTGTCAAAAGCTCCCATTTCCTGCTTCCGGATGATGTGATCTGCCTTGCGAAACTCCTTGACTTTTCCACATGAAGAGAAACCAAATTTGACGATGTCAGATATTTTGTTGAAAGGCAAGCTGTGTAGCAAGAAAGATGATCTATACGATGAGTACACAGCGTACAGAATACTGCCGGACACAGCAATTTCTGATCCAAACCAAAGGGTGGACAAGACCTGGCGTGAGATATCGTTGATGAGAGGAGCAGATGAGGATCCACGATTTTGCCTTCTGTTTAAAGTGGTTCAGCGTGTACTTGTCCTGCCTCACAGTAATGCTGAAGAGTAACGTATCTTCTCACTAGTTCGCAAGAACAAGACCGATTTCCGAGGGCACTTGTCAAATGAGGTCACACCGCCTGCTCTTCTCACATGGAAACCGAACTTCTTTTGTAAAACCCGTGTCATAGGTTTGATCCACCGAGAGATCTCGTCCGAAAGGCCAAGAAAGCTTATGGGGAATACAATGCCGAGCACAAGTGACTCGTCCTTCAGATCTTGGCCATGTCAGTTTGATTGATCTCTGCTCGTGTGGTGCTTCACAATGGTTGAGATGAGTCTGCACAGTACTCAGACTGTAAGTGAACATATGAGTTGAGTTCTGAACAGCTGCAAATCCACGTTGTCACTAAATGAATATCTCGGTATTCTGGTGTGTTTTGTGTCACTGACAACCTCTTCAATAGCGTTTTTACCACGTTTAGTTAACCCTTTGCGTGCTGCATTGTTTACGGCCGCATGGTTCCCTGTTGCTTAATTAATTTTTTTCATAGGGTTGTGAATTTCAAATGGTATTTGCAAAAATAAAACTTGGGTGTCAAGTTAGATGAATAATCAAAAAAAAAAAAAAAAAAATTTTTGTTTCAATTTTTATCTCTTCGTAAATCTGCAACCGCAGCATGCAAAGGGTTTAAAAAAAAAACCCCCTTTCGATTCCTACCGAACCCAATTTTCGTCACCTCCAACTTGCCACGTTTGAAAATGCCAAAATATTCCATCAGAAATGACCCAATATCAAATTTTGAGTTGTTTTTTTTCTTCCAGTTTTGACTGCTGTGACCCTTACTCCCACCAAAAACTGAGCATCAAATCCAAGACAATCGTTACATATTTCGTGCTTCCCCCATGTTGGTTGCATATACAAAGTTTCATCAAAACATTATTTTACCGTGCCCGTAATTGCATTTTTTTAATGTGACCTTTTGACCCCACCCCAGGGTGCGAGGCCAAAAATGATGCAACTCTTGCACCTCCGTGCCATGCGGTGATCATAACCTCCAAGTTTGGTGAATTTCTGCCCAACCGTTTAGGAGGAGATAGAGGGATAGCGTGACAGACAGCCAGATGGACAGTCAGACAACCCGAATAAACCCCCCTCCCTCTCCCGCACAGGTTGTATTTTCTTCAAAAAGCGTGTAGATAACGAGACAAAGCAATGTCTGCTGGTAACTGGTAACAAGAGAGTGCTGGTAACTTACACGAGTTGAGATATCAGCAGATGAAGTCTCCACTGCTGGTCTCAATGTGCCGTCTTTATATAGGTCTCCTCACGTGGGTGATCGAATGGACTTTGGAGCAATTGATGTGGAAATATCATAAAAATATCATAAACCGATTGAATCCAAGGCTGTGAATATGATATTATCTCAGTATGAATTGTCCTCGCCGAAACATCTGCAGGACAGGTTGGTAAAATCCCGTGGTATTTAACTTCTTACTTTGTGGGACAATCCCAAAATGAAATGGAAAAAAATATATTTTCCTTGGACCTCCAACAATTCGCAAACTAAAGTAGCATTGGCAAAAGTAACCAGCTGGTAACTTAGACATTGGTTAGAACATCGGTGATGGTTCCTGATTGTAATTGGTGTACTGAAGCACAACGTATCCATGTGGCAGATGGCACTTGTTGGTTCCAAATATGTTCTGGCATCCCCTCCAATCACCTTTAGTGGTTTAAAGCCCTAAATGTGAAAGGCCCAGTATATAAGCTGAAAGGCTTCGAAGTCACGAAGTGGAGGGAACAGTGACGTGTTGCCTTGACAAGTCCCAATAGGGGCAAAACTAAGTCGGGAGTTTCGCTTTTCATCTTCTTGATGACAGCATTCAAACTTGACATCTTTGAACTGCTCGGGCTCTTCCAATTGCAGGAAAGACGTCGTCGTGATGGTATCAGGGCATTTGTCCAGGTCGGAGAACTTGAATAATCACATACACACCCACTTGAATGTAAAGTATTTTACACGAGTGGATAACATTAGAAAACACACAAACACACTCACACACTAATAATAATATTGTAGCGGTTACCGCTGGATGTACATAATCGCCTTGCACCGGCCAGAACACGGCCAGACGCGCCTCTCCCGGGCATGCCCGGACTCACTGTTCCCGGGCACGCCCGAACCTCCCGGGCACGCCCGGTCTCGTCTTTCCCGGGCATGCCCGCTCTCGCCTTTCCAGGGCTCGCCCAGAGCGTCCGGGCATGCCCGCTATCGCCTTTCCAGGGCTCGCCCAGAGCGTCCGGGCATGCCCGCTATCGCCTTTCCAGGGCACGCCCAGAGCGTCCGGGCATGCCCGCTATCGCCTTTCCAGGGCTCGCCCAGAGCGTCCGGGCATGCCCGCTATCGCCTTTCCAGGGCTCGCCCAGAGCGTCCGGGCATGCCCGCTATCGCCTTTCCAGGGCACGCCCAGAGCGTCCAGGCATGCCCGCTATCGCCTTTCCAGGGCTCGCCCAGAGCGCCCGGGCATGCCCGCTATCGCCTTTCCAGTGCTCGCCCAGAGCGCCCGGGCACGCCCAGCCTCGACTTGCCAGGCCGCAGCCAAACACGCCCGGGCAGGTCCAGACTCGCCTTTCCAAGGCTCGCCCTTGATACCCGGGCATGCCCGGTATAGCTTTTGCCGGGCAAACTTCCCGACATAAATGTGTATATATATTGCTGCCCGAAAAACGGGCTTGTCAGAATACCTGAGCTGTTTTGTTTCAATAAAGCAACTCGGACGAATTCCGTCTTTGGTCGCGTCAATTCTTTCGACTCGCGTTGGAGCGCAGTTCCTTCATTGGTGACCTACCGACATGGATACGGCAGTGACGCTTAAACTGCCTACCTTCTGGGAGGCTCACGCGGCTGTTTGGTTCGCCCAGGCGGACTCCCAGTTCGCCCTGCGAGGCATCACCGCGGACGACACCCGCTTCCACCATGTTGTGGCGGCGCTCGGTTCCACCACCGCGGCCCGCGCCTTGAGCCTCCTCCAGCACCCGCCGGCTGCTGACAAATACGACGCGCTGAAGACGCTCCTCCTCGGCGCTTTCGCCCTCTCACCGGCAGCACGCGCACGGCGCCTGCTTGACCTGCCCGAGCTCGGCGACACGCGCCCGTCCGAGCGCATGGACTATATGCTCTCGTTGCTCGGCGAGCACTCTCCGGCATTCCTGTTCCGGGAGCTGTTCCTCCGTCAGCTGCCTAACCCGGTACGCCTCGCCCTGGCTGGCACGTTGATCACGGATTCCCGCGCCCTCGCCAGGGAAGCCGATAAGATCTCCTCGGCGGGGCAGCACATCGGCGCGGTTACCTGGAGCCCGCCGCCGTCCGAGGCGACGCCCACGACGCCCGAGCGCCCTGCGCGGTTGGAGGCCGAACTGCCGGTGCAACTGGCGGCCGCCACGCCGCACCGCCCGCTTCCGAAACGACGGCCGGGGCCTCCACCTGACCGGGCGTGGTGTTATGACCACGCCAGGTTCGGACACAAGGCTCGGACGTGCCGGCCCCCGTGCACTTTCGGCAGGTCGGGAAACGGCCGGGCCGGCGTTCATTCCCAGCCATGAGCGCCGGCCACTCGGGCAACTTGCTGTTTATTCGGGACAAAGCGTCTGGACGGCGTTTCCTGTGCGACACCGGCGCCCAACTGAGCGTCATACCTGCCTCCGAGCAGGACAGGCTGGACGCAGTTTGCGGCCCCTCTTTGGTCGCTGCTAATGGCTCGGCCATACGCACTTTCGGCCCACGCGTCGTCACCCTCTGCTTCGGCAGCCAGCGCTTTCAATGGACTTTTGTTACCGCCAGCGTCCCCGTGGCTTTGCTGGGCGCCGACTTCCTCTGCGCGCACGGGCTGCTGGTCGACGTCAAACGACGTCGCCTTGTCCACGCCGAGACCTTCAGCTCCCTGGCGTGCACAATGAGCAGCTCCGCGCCGACCGAACTGGCGTGCGCCCTCCCGGCAACGAACGAGTTCGCTCGCCTGCTCGTGGAATTTCCGGCCCTCACGCGGCCGACGTTTTCGGCCGTCGCGGTGCGGCACGGGATCGAGCACCACATACCCACTACGGGCCCGCCGGTCTACGCCAGGGCCCGCCGCCTCGACCCAGCCAAGCTCGCCGTGGCAAAGGCCGAATTCGACGCGTTGGAGCACCTCGGCATCGTGCGGCGCTCCGATAGCGTGTGGGCCTCGCCACTGCACATCGTGCCAAAGCCGGGGGGTGGATGGCGCCCGTGTGGCGACTACCGCCGTCTCAATGATGCTACCACCCCCGACAGGTACCCGATCCTGCATATTCAGGACTTTTCCGCCCGTTTGGCGGGACGGGTCATCTTTTCGAAAATTGACCTGATACGGGGCTACCACCAGGTACCTGTCCGGGCGGCCGACGTCCCGAAGACGGCTGTCATCACACCGTTCGGCCTGTTCGAATTTTTGCGGATGCCGTTTGGCCTCAAGAACGCGGCCCAGGCGTTCCAGCGCTTGATGGACGGCGTGCTGCGCGACCTGCCGTTTCTTTTCGTCTATCTGGACGACATCCTCGTCGCCAGCACGTCCCGCGGCGAGCACCTCCTCCACCTCCGAACACTGTTCGGTCGCCTCAGCGAGCACGGCTTAATTGTCAACCCGGTCAAATGCCACTTCGGCGCGACGACCGTTGACTTTTTGGGCCACCGCATCACCAAGACTGGGGCCGTGCCGCTGCCGACCAAGGTCGAGGCCATCACCACGTTCCCGCGTCCCCGTTCCATCAAGGCCCTCCAAGAGTTCCTCGGCATGGTGAATTTTTATCACCGATTCGTGCCCCGCGCTGCTCAGCTCATGCGGCCCCTTTACGAGGCCCTCCGGGGCAAGCCGGCCAAGCATGACATTGTTTGGTCCGCGGCCATGGACGCGGCCTTCGCCAGTGCCAAACGGGCCCTCGCCGACGCAACGCTGCTGGCTCACCCGGTGCTCAACGCGCCCATCGCCCTCACTACGGACGCCTCCAACTACGCGGTGGGCGCCGTCCATGAGCAATGGGTGGACGGGGTTTGGCAGCCACTCGCTTTTTTCAGCCGGCAACTCCGGCCGAACGAGTTAAACTACAGCACGTTCGACCGCGAGCTGCTCGGGCTATTCCTGGCCGTTCGCCATTTCCGACACCTCCTGGAGGGCCGCCCGTTCACGGCTTTCGTCGACCACAAGCCGTTGGTCTACGCAATGGCTAAGGTCACGGAGCCGTGGTCGGCCCGCCAGCAGCGCCACCTCTCCGCCGTGTCGGAGTTCACCACGGACATCCAGCACGTCGCCGGCAAAGACAACGCCGTGGCCGACTGCCTTTCGCGGGCCAGCGCGAACGCGGTCCACCTCGGCGTGGACTTCACGCTCATGGCGGCCGACCAGACCACCGACGCCTCGGTGCAGGCACTCCGCGTGGCGGACACGGGCCTCCGCCTGGCCGACATCCCCTTCGCGGGCACCGTCCTGCTCTGCGACGTCTCCCAGGGCCAGCCTCGCCCCATCGTGCCCGTTTCCTGGCAGCGCCGCATCTTCGCCTCCATCCACGGCCTTTCTAACCCGGGCCGGAAAGCTTCTCAGAAGCTGGTGTCGGCGCGTTTCGTCTGGCACGGCCTTCGACAAAACATCCGCGACTGGGCCAACGCCTGCACGGCCTGCCAGCGAGCCAACGTCCACCGCCACACCCAGGCCCCGCTGGCACCTTTCGCCGTGCCTGAACGGCGTTTCGACCACGTCCACGTGGACCTGGTGGGTCCCCTGCCCCCCTCGCGGGGGTTCACCCACCTGCTCACCATGGTGGACAGGACCACCAGGTGGCCGGAGGCCGTGCCCCTCACCTCCACCACCACCGCTGACGTGGCGCAGGCGTTCATCGCCACCTGGGTCGCGCGCTTCGGCGCACCAGCGGACATCTCGTCCGACCGCGGCCCACAGTTCACGTCTGAGCTTTGGGGCGCGGTCGCCTGTTCGTTGGGGGTCACGCTGCACCGCACCACGGCCTACCACCCCCAAGCCAATGGGTTGTGCGAGCGGTTTCACCGCTCCATGAAGGCCGCACTCATGGCCGGCCTTCAGGACGACGGTTGGGCCGACCGGCTGCCGTGGGTCCTTTTGGGCCTTCGCACGGCCCCCAAGGAAGACCTCCAGGCATCCGCCGCCAAGCTCGTCTACGGCCAGCCACTCCGCGTCCCGGGCGAATTCGTGCCCGACGCTACCAGTCCCTGGTCCGCCGCTCGCCAGCGCTCGGACCTCCAGGAGGCCGCCCGACGATTTGCCCCCGTGCCGACGTCCCGCCACGGTGGCCCCCAGTCCTACGTCCCCCCGGCGCTTCGCACAGCGGAGTACGTCTTTGTGCGTCATGACGCGCACCGGGGGCCACTCCGGCCGCCGTACGACGGGCCCTTCTGGGTCCTGCGACGGGGCGACAAGTCTTTCATCGTCGACTTCGGCGGCCGGCCGGACCGGATTTCTGTGGACCGCCTCAAACCGGCACACATGGACGTCGACCGACCACCACGGTTGGCCCTTCCTCCGCGGCGAGGCCGCCCCCCGTCCACAGTTCCCCCCGCTCGACCACCCACCACCACGTCAGACCCCTCCCCACGACCCTCCAGGGGTCGCTTCGGCCGGGTCATCCGGACCCCCCTTAAATTGACCCTGCCGGTGCAGGTCGATTCTGGAGGGGCGTGTGTAGCGGTTACCGCTGGATGTACATAATCGCCTTGCACCGGCCAGAACATGGCCAGACGCGCCTCTCCCGGGCATGCCCGGACTCACTGTTCCCGGGCACGCCCGAACCTCCCAGGCACGCCCGGTCTCGTCTTTCCCGGGCATGCCCGCTCTCGCCTTTCCAGGGCTCGCCCAGAGCGTCCGGGCATGCCCGCTATCGCCTTTCCAGGGCTCGCCCAGAGCGTCCGGGCATGCCCGCTATCGCCTTTCCAGGGCACGCCCAGAGCGTCCGGGCATGCCCGCTATCGCCTTTCCAGGGCTCGCCCAGAGCGCCCGGGCATGCCCGCTATCGCCTTTCCAGTGCTCGCCCAGAGCGCCCGGGCACGCCCAGCCTCGACTTGCCAGGCCGCAGCCAAACACGCCCGGGCAGGTCCAGACTCGCCTTTCCAAGGCTCGCCCTTGATACCCGGGCATGCCCGGTATAGCTTTTGCCGGGCAAACTTCCCGACATAAATGTGTATATATATTGTTGCCCGAAAAACGGGCTTGTCAGAATACCTGAGCTGTTTTGTTTCAATAAAGCAACTCGGACGAATTCCGTCTTTGGTCGCGTCAATTCTTTTGACTCGCGTTGGAGCGCAGTTCCTTCAATATGCTTGTTGTATCTGGTTGTAACAATCCTTCCCACTGATTGGTTGGACAGCTGGCCTGACTACACCCACCCACTCACGCGTCCTGATGAAAAATCTTTCGGCTTCCATTTTAGTGTTCACCGCGATGCGAAGGCAAAGATGCCTCGGAGCCATCATATTCACAATTGCTATGCACTCCCTATACATTTTCCCTTTTTTTTGGGGGGGTATTTTTTTTGTGTGTGTATACAAGATCGAGGCTCGTGTAATAGCTAGCACATTAAACACACATTAGCACATAAAACACAAAAAAACATAAATGACATAAAACAACAAAGGGAGGGGGAGACAAGATGGGGACATAGAAGGAAGCACACAAGCACACAGTAGGGAACAGGGACATCAGGAGATCTGTGGAAGGGAGAGAGCTGGGGGGGGGGGGGGAGGGATGTGGGTGGGGTGGGGAAGGAACGGGGTACACGGTATAAAACAAATTTACGCGACAAAGAATTTCAGGAATGAAGTCGGAGATTGAAAGGTGGATTTGGGGTGTATGAACGGGGGTAGAAAAGATAAAGGTTTTGGATGGGGGAAGATAAGAGATGGTGGTGAACAGCTGTTTTAAAGACCTGGAGGGAGGAGTGGGATTGAAGAGAGTGAGGGAGTTTGTTCCAGAGGCGGGGAAAAAAAGGAATGAAAGAGTGAAGGTGAGCAGAGAGTCTTGATTTTGGCAGTTTCACCAGAAGAGGGTTGCAGGCAGATCTTGTATGTCCTGCAGGAATATTTGGGGGACAGAGCACAGGCAGAGCAGGGGGAGCTCGGCTAGAGAGGAGTCAGTAGAAGACTTCTCTTCATTGTAAAGTTACCGAAATGACAGTTAAGAGGAGTTTCAGTCGATAGGCATCATGAGCCTTGTGAAGATCGTTCACAGCAATTGCGGCAGCGGTCTGTTTAATTATGCACCACCCAAATAACTATGTGGCATTCTCTCAAGCAGAGATATAACCCATGTCATTACATATTTATCCGAGGCCTTTCTTTACTTTTTTTCGATTTTCAATGATTTTAGAATGAATATTCGAATTTTGGCGGCAGGAAGGGCATCCGGCCGTAAAACATTGCTTCAAAAAGGGGACCAAAAAACAACAACAACCACGGTCCCCGAAAAGGCCAACCCCCGCTTTGCGGGGAAAAATGGCCTCTAAACTGTGGTTTTTGCTTCCCATTATCCCACGAACTACTCAGATTTAAGAAGAATGTCAATGCCTACTTCCTAAATCTTCTAGCTTTCATCACATTTTATCTGACTTTTGTTACTTGCTGTGTCTTGGATGTTTTCTCGTTTTTTGTTTTTTTCTTCCCTTTATTTTGTTTTGTTTCTCCTTATATTTATCTAACCATCCCTTAGACCCTTACCTAGAGTAGTTTTATGCCTTCTTTGGGGCGATGTCTATTTTTTTTAAACATACATGATGATCCCAATGCTACACGCCACCCTTAGCCTCCGAACCAGATTCATCACTTGTTGGTGAATCATCAGCGACAGTCAAACACTCACCACCAAGGCTCCCAAGCATGACCACGTGCGATGCCAACATCAGTTAACATATAAATAACAAGACCCAATCACATCTCTCACCCATACTAAGGGAATAACCAATCAGCTCTCACTGAATTAATTACCCCAGATGGCTAGGATTATCAAATAGTTTAACGTCTATGCTTGTGTAGGGTCTGTCCACCTTTATCAAAATATGACAGACTACACTTGATAGACAAAAGGAGTATTTATTCGTACGCATGGAGAAAAATGCTTGTCCACAGGGACAAACAGTTCTCTGCCTTCTATTTTGTCTGAATTTTAATTTATACTCAAAAGTGTCTGCGATAAAGGAAGGCAAAAGCAAAGACTGCAGCATGAGATCAGAGCATAGGAATGCAGATATGAGGACCATTGGCTTGATATTTTACAGCAGGTCAAGCCACAGATATTTTTGTCAACTCAATGCAGAGACACAGTTCTGCTCGACAACTGTGAAATGGCTTTTTGCCAATGGTGTACAAGCAATCATATTTCCCTTAGTTTCGCGTGACTACACCACATGATGCAAATACCCAGCATGCTTTACGACCATCGGTGCCACTGATTAGTCCAGAGATGACAATTATCCTTTTTTACCCCGACGGCTGCCCCATTTTGTCATATCTGACCATCTGTCTGCATCACCCTCTCGGCCCAGGCCCCCCTTCTCCCCTCCACCAGAATTACGCTTCACCACCCTAGGGATCAGCCTCCAGGGCCCCCTCCCCAGAAACCCTGGAAGCTCTGATTGACAAATCCCCCGAAGTGGATCCACTCTTTCTGACAGACGAGACAAAAGGAGCCTGCCAACACAAAGACACACGTCATGAGCACCACACCGATACACTCAGGTGCATATAAAACAATGAAACAAACTTCAGCTTTTTTTTTGTCTGAAATATAATCAAAAGTGAAAGGTACTTCTTTTAACTACCTTGTCGCTCATGCCTATTGTTACGTGCTCCTCCCCAACCCCCTGGTCACGGTGTACCTCCGAGCCCCGAGAGGAGTCACGGAAGAAAAATGTGTTATTCTGTGTGTCAAAGATCAACGGAGAAGCCACCCCAATTGTTACTCACAAACAAATATTGTATTAAGATCACACAAGAATAAGAGTACAACACAATAGTATTCAAAAGTACAATCAATATGTCCTATGATGGTACCATCAGTTTTGTAATATATAACTCACTGTGCTCCAAGTGAGTGAAACAAGAACATTCCCCAATGTCTCTTATTCCCGGCTTCAAGACGAACTTGATTCGCTCCAGCGATCGCCAGAACGATGTCCAATCGAGACCAGAATCCCGTGCGGATGGCAAGTACCGACACACTGCCGAAGCTGTACAAAGGCGCCCTCAAGGCGGCTGGGAAATCCAAAGGCGCCCTACAGGCGACTGAGAGATCACACCCTCGGGTATGGACGAAGTAACCTTCAAAAAGCCACGTCACACACATGCCCCAGATTGACGTCTGCATGCGGTGAAAATGGTCGAAAAGAGACGAAACCACGAGCGAAGCACAAGTCCTGCGCAAGTCAAAAACAAACAAAAACAAAAACAAAAAAAAACAAAAACAAAAAAAAACAAAACAAAAACAAAACAAAAAAAAACAAAAACAAAAACACAAAAAAAAGACATTACCTTCTCTGTGCTCATTCGTTTATTCATTCTTATTCGTTCGTTCGTTCTTCAACCACGTGTTTCTCCCCCATTTCCCCAGATAGATTGTCAAATTTCAACTCGTTATTTTATCGTCCATGCGATATTGTTTGATTATAGTTAGTTTTGGTTTGAATTTCCTGTAACTCGTAATTAATTAATCGTGTTCTGCTCCTCGTGTGTGGCCTTGTAGTTGTACCCCCGTCGGTGTTTTGTTAACTTAAGCGTGTTTTGCTTGGCTCTTGGTTTTTTCCCTTCTACCCCGAACATAATACTGTCTAACGTTCTAAATCCCCACCCCCCCCCCCCAAAAAAAACAAAAAAAACAAAAACATTTATTTTATTTTCTCCACGTGTACTGTTGTCTCATCCTGTATTTTCTGTCCAGGTGTGCTGTTCGCCCCACCCCCATTATCTCCTTGCCATCCACCGTTTGCCCTGTTCACGTGACTCGTGGTGGTCCCTCTCGGCTCTCCCCCCCGTTGGTATTTTTGTGCATATAAGATTGTTCATAGTTCTGTTTAAATATTATTTAAATATGTTTAACCTTTCCCCTTCTGTGTTTTATTCAGTGGTATATTACAACACGCTGTTTTTCTTCCTATTTAAAAGGCTTTTCTCAATTTCCTCTCCAACTCATTCCACTTCAAAAAAAAGAAATTCAATATCTTATACGTCTCCCTCACTACATGGTCTAAATTCACATTCATTCCATCCCTCCTCCATCGTTCTGAATCGGATTGCTAACTTGAAAATCACAACAAACCCAATTTGTTATCAATGTTCGTCTTTCATTAATCATCCACTTTCTAAACTCCCCTCTTGCCCCTCCCATCCAAATCCCCCCCCTTGCACCTACACTCCGAAACTTCCCCCTTGCCCCTCCACTCTTAAACTCCCCCCTTGCCCCTCCACTCCTGAACTCCCCCCTTGCCCTTCCCCTCCTAAACTCCCCCTTTGCCCCTCCCCTCCTAATCCCCCCCTTGCCCCTCCACTCCTGATCTCCCCCCTTGCCCCTTCCCTCCAAAACTCCCCCCTTGCCCCTCCCCTCCTAAACTCCCCCCTCACTCCTCCCCTTCAAAACTCCCCCCCAATCCCTCCCATTCAATTCTCCCCCCATACCATTCCTCTCCAATTCTCTCTCCTCCCCGCTCCTCCTCCAAGCTGCCTCCTCCCCACTTCGTCTCCCTTCTATCTCATACCTCCACCCCCCCAAACCTTCTACTTTCCTCTGCCCCCCCTCAAACAACCCCTCACTGTGCCGCATCCCTTCACCATCAAACCTTTCATCCTCCTCATCCTTCCCTTTCTTGGAACTCTTCTGCAACATCTGAAACACTATCAACTGCTCTCCCTACCTCCCCCTCTCATCCTTCATCTTACCCTACTCCTCCCCTCCCCTGTCCTGTACCCGATGCTCCCCCTCTCTCTTCATTAACGGTATGGACCTCAAACATCCGGGGCCTTCGCTCAAACCTGACTGATCTCTCCATACAGGTTGCTTCTGACAATCCAGACTTGATCTGCTTAACAGAGACTTTCCTCCTTCAAGATGTCTCTGATTCCTTAATATCTCTTCCTGGTTACTCCCTCCTCCGGTATGATAGACCTGAGCCTCGGCCTGGTGGTGGGGTGGCTATCTTTGTCAAAAACTCTCTTCCTCACTCTCCTTGCACTGCTCTCTTTCCTCCTCACCCGCAGGAGTACCTCTGGTTACGGCTTCCTCTCCGCTCCCACCTTTTGTTCATATGTGTTCTGTACCATCCCCCAAACAGTGATGACTCCATCTACATTCCAATGTCTGACAACATGGACCAACTTCTATCCACTCATCCCAACTCTCTCTTCCTCATATGTGGTGACTTCAACTGTCATCATGCCACCTGGTTGGGTGTGGGTTCCTCTCTCACCAGTCATGGCACCTCAGCAAAGGACTTCTGTGACTCACTGGGATTGACACAATCTGTCAATTTCCCGACCCGGATCTCAGCCAATGGAGTATCTTCTCTTCTAGACTTGGTTATGACAAACTTCCCTGCTAATGTCTGCTGCTCTTCTTCTGCTCCAATCGGTTCTTCTGATCATGTGCTTGTCAAAGTGGACATCTCTCTGGCCATTCTCAGAGAGCCTCCTCAGCGTCGACGAGTCTGGCATTTCACTCAGGCCGACTGGGACGGTCTTCAAGCAGCCATCAATCGTCTGGATTGGTCTCCCATCTCCACTGCCTCCGACATCAATTCTTCCTGGGAATTCTTCCAAAGCAAACTGATCTCTCTCATGCACAGATTTATCCCATCTCGCCTTCAATTGTCTTACCCTTCCTCCCGTCCATGGTACACTGAATATTGTAGTGAGGCAGTTGCCCTGAAACAACTTGCCTTTGCCTCTTGGAAGGCTAATCCAACTGAAGGAAATCTCAGTTCCTTCCACCAAGCTCGGAACAAGTGTGTGTCTACCCTCAGGAGTGCCAGGAAGCACTATCTCTCCTCACTCAAGAATGAACTCTCAAACCTGTCTCCTTCCTCCAAATCCTGGTGGCGTCTGGTCAAATCCGTTTCTGGTGTTTGTTCCCCCTCCATCCCCTCCCTTACCTCAAATGGCCACACAGTTGACATCGCACGTGACAAAGCCGAATGCCTCAACTCTGTGTTCGCCTCGAAATCCTTAGTCCCAAACCCATCTCTCTCTGTTCCCACCTTTCCCAGTCGAACCCAACTGCTCCTGGACTCTGTGTCCTTCTCTCCTGACAAGGTGGAGGAGTTTTTGTCAAACCTCGACTCTGATTCTGCAACTGGACCAGACGGCATCAGCCCACGGGTCCTAAAATCCTGCTCTGCCGCTCTATCTCACCCTCTCTCTGTTCTTTTCACCCTATCTTTTGCTCAAGGTCATCTGCCAGCATCCTGGAAATCAGCTAACATTACCGCTTTACACAAAAAAGGTGCAAAAACAGATCCTTGCAACTACAGACCAATCAGCCTGCTCCCAATTATCAGCAAAGTCATGGAATCCATCATTGCTTCGGATATGAAATTCTTCCTCTTCTCCAATGGCTTGATCTCTGATCATCAATTTGGTTTCAGACCAGGTCACTCTACTCTGGACATGCTGCTTCTGCTGTCTCAACAATGGATGGAGGTCCTCAATGCCAAACAGGAAATCAGAGCTGTCTCCCTTGACATATCACGGGCCTTTGATACGGTCTGGCACCCAGCTCTGCTCACCAAACTCTCCTCCTATGGTATCCATGGAAATCTCCATGCATGGCTTGCGGACTTCCTCTCTGGTCGTAGTCAACGTGTGGCCCTGAATGGATTTCTCTCATCTCCCCTTCCTGTTCAGGCTGGAGTTCCCCAAGGAAGTGTGCTGGGCCCTGTGCTTTTTCTGGTCTTTATCAATGATCTCTCCGACTCTCTGGAAAATCCTCTCTATCTCTTTGCTGATGACTCCACTCTCTGCCGCTCCATTCCTCTTCCCTCAGATCGGCAGTCTGCAGCCTCCTCACTCTCTGAAGACCTGGACAAAATCACAGACTGGTCAAACAAGTGGAACATGTATTTCAATCCTGACAAATCTCACTCTCTTACTATGTCTCTCCGAAAAGATCGACTGGACAACCCTCCCATCTACTTTCTCAACAATCCTCTCCAAGAAGTTCTGTCACTCAAGCTTTTGGGTCTCACTATCTGCCATGATCTTTCTTGGGAAAACCACATTTCCAAGCTGGCCTCCAAAGCCAGTCGCCGACTGGGCATCCTCCGTTGTGCGAAGTCCTTCCTCGGCACACCTGAGCTCCTCACCACATACAAGGCTTTCATCCGCAGCTCAATGGAATACTGTTCTCCCCTATGGGCTGGTGCTCCTGCCTCACACCTGGCTCGGCTTCACGCTGTTGAATCCAAAGCTTTCAAAATCATTGGAATCTCCCGCGATGAAGCTATCTCTGAGGGCCTTTCACTCACTCACCGCAGGCAGGTAGGTGGCCTTTCTGTCTTCTACCGACTCCTCTCCGGCCTTGCTCCCCCAGCTCTCTCTGTGCTCTGTCCCCCAAATATTCCTGCAGGTCGCACAAGATCTGCCAGCAACCCTCTGATGGTTAAACTGCCGAAATCTCGGCTCTCTGCTCACCTTCACTCTTTCATTCCTCTTTTCTCCCGCCTGTGGAACAAACTCCCACACTCCCTTCAATCCCTCTCCTCCCTCCAGGTCTTTAAAACAGCTGTTCACCACCATCTCTTATCTTCCCCCATCCATAACCTTGATCTTTTCTAACCCCACTAATTCACCCCAGATCCACCTTGTTTGAAATTCCAACTTCTTTCCTGGAAATCCTGGCAGTGTCCATATGTTTATACCTCTCCCACCCCCCCCCCTTCACATGCCTCCCCCCCAAAGCCCTCTCCCTCCCACAGATCTCTCGATGTCTCCATGTCTCTCGGTCGCTGCTCTCAAATGTTGTGTTTGTGTCCTTCCCCCTCTCTCCCCATCTTGTCTACCGCTCCCGATGTTATTTGTTTTATGTGTCTGTTTGTCTTTCTGTGTGATTAATGTTCGCCCTTTCACGAGCCTCGATCTTGTATACAAAAAAAAAAAAAAAAGTCAAAATGGCCGACGACCCGGTCTCATGGTGCACGGCATGGCGATGATTCTCTCCTGAATCGATCGCAAAACCTGACACGCAGGTTGACCGGTCACAGCGATGACGATTCTGTCGTAGGAATCCCTTTCCCGGAAACCCGAAAGTTCGCTAGTGACTCTGGCTCGCCAACGTTCGCTTCAGAACCCGGAGCAACTCGGCTTTCTTGTCCGACTCATTCGCTCCGCCCTTTTTCTCCTCGTCCTCTGGTTCCCGATCCGGTTTCCTGTTTCTTTTAACATTAACGTTTTAACCTTTTGAAAACAGCTCATGGACAATAAACCTTTTGAAAGCAATAATAGTATATGGAATCAGAAATATTTACAGTGGATACAAACCACCACAACGGAAGTGACGAATCCGTAACACTATTATCTCATCTCCTTCATCATGACACACCCATGCCCATAACACTCGTTTGTTCTTGAGATACCTGACTCCTCCTGAGATACTTGAGCATGGCTCAGAGCCTTTTCCCATCTGACTCCTCCGTGGTACGGACAAATTGAGTGTAACCTTTTTAACCACCATCACTGTGCCTAAGACAGGTTCTTCAGAAGGCTCGTTTGGGTGTTTTTTCTCTCCCTCCGTTCACTTTCAGCTCCGCTGCAAAATATAGCTGTCTTGTTCCTCCAACTCAAACCTGGAGCACATTTTTCTCATGTACACTCGCATCACCGCATCACCATATACGAATATCTTAATCACTGCCATCTATGCAGCTAATACTCATATTTTTAATGTTCATAATAATTTTAAATGCAAAAAAATGTTCATAGCTAAGCTAAAAATAGGTTACTATTTTGCAATCAATTAACGACAGTATCTAGCTATCCAACAATTATCTTCAAAAGTAGTCCCAGACTAGCAACTTTAGCCTGGAGGTGCAAGACACCCACTTAACCAATCCGCATCACAGCTGGTGGTTTCCTCCCTGCCACTGGTAATCTCACTCTACATTTTCCCCTCTATGCACTTGATTTCCGACATTCATTTGCAACATGATCTGGTTTAATCGCATCACCTCATCATCCAAATAACAACAAGGACTTCTTTCCGACTCATATCCTCCACTCCCACTTTCCTCTCGAAATCATCTCCGTATTTGTCATCTTTATTCTGCAAATACTTATCAAGGCCTTAAAACATGCTATCACCACCACATATCCCAGGATTACCACTCAACCAATGAACAAATAATGAATTATTTTTGCTTCAATTTCTCCAAACACACTCGTTAGCCAAGATCCTATTGACCATGGCTTGTGATAATCATGATCCTTTTGACCTTCTGCTCTTATCTTCGTGGCCAAACTGTCAATTTTCTCCAAGGTATTTGGTATATACGTAGAAACATTCTGACGCCACAACAGCACATGTTCCGCCTTACGCTGCCAGTAATATGTCCAGAGCGAAGCAATTTTGTATGGCTACTGTTCTCATAGCAACCATTTCAGTAAATCCTTCAGCTCCTGTGATAGACATCTTCTGTTTATCCCTCGGTATGTATGGCGATTGATCCAAAATACGGATATTCAGAAGTACATACCCCATAAAGCACGCCCCTCGCCACCCTACTGGCAGCCATGAGTATGCTCGGTGCCCACACACGAAGTAAGTCCCATTCAATGGTGCTTGCTGTGCTACAAAATTGTTTTCCCAGATATTTATCCCTATTTTCGTTGCATAGGTTATTCCATCAATAATTATCTCTTGTTGTCCAAGCTCCGCATTATACAGGCTCTCCAAATCTCCCAGGTAGAGTCCACTACCATTCCTTTGAACTAAACAGGCCAATCCTATTTCTCTGTTCACGACCTCAAAATAAGTTGGGTACTTTTCTAAACCTTCCCCCTTAGATAATGAAGCAATGCTAGTCGTGTACCAAACGTTGTCAGAAACACCTTCTGTCTCTTCACCACTCCTACATCACCTCGCTGACATATCATGCATTGTTGACACTACTCCACTACTCCACTAAACCCTGGAGCAAACCATGTATTATGTATCTCAGCTATCATCCCCCTCTTGCACGTGTGGCCATGCCCATGCACATTGCACCAACCGTGCAAGCCATGAGTAGTGCTTTTGGAGGCACTATTTTCCCTTCTGAATTTCACCAAATGCCATCTTTCTCTGACTGCTGGCATCCTTTTTGTGCCCAAGACTGTCGTTATTTTTGCGAGGTTTGTTGTTGCAATAGTCTAACATCATCAATAGTGGGTGTCGACTCTTCTACCGCTGCCCTGTTTGCCATTTGGTTAACATTTGATAGCAATGCTGCTTGTTTCGCGGCCTCGTCCACTCTCGCGTTTCCCTTTGGAACTTCATCTGTGTTCTTCGTATGTGCCCGGCATTTAACTATGGCTATTTCCTTAGGCTGTTGTATCACGTGCAACAGTTCCTGTATGAGGTCACCATTACATCTACTTCCTGTGGGACATTCAAATATATTCCATTTTAGTACATATTTACCATATATCCCAATTAACACAACAGATCCCGTCCTTACAAATTCATTGGTAGGTCAGTGTTTAACACTCTCTTAAAGGCACAAATTTCACTTTGTATTTCTTCGTTAACAACCCTTTGCTCTTGCCCCATCATTAATGATTATTTGAAGTCCATGGTCCTCCCTGCTATGATTTACCATTTTTGGAACCCCTTTTTCTCATACATTCACACTTGACAGCTGGCGTGGGCTCATTCTCCCATGAGTCCCAATAAACTCGTCAACTCCCGGGTTGGTCTCATGACAGTCCTTGCCTGGTACTTCCATGAGCCTGCGGATGAAATGCTCGCTCAAAGCATTCCAGCATTTTCATACCATCCGTGCACCACTTAATTCCCAAGGATATCATCCTCCCTTTTTTTGTTTAGTATGATCAACACAATGACTCATCTATCTATAATTCCAGTAATCTCTGTATGTGTGTTTGTTTGTTTGTTTGTTTGTTTGTCTGTGACCGCTGTTTCTCGACAACCACGGGTCCGATATACTTTAAACTTGCCAGGTATATTGCTGGGGACCCGAGGATGTGCCTTTTCAAGGTTTCAGATTAATCGGACAATTACTTACCGAGCTATGTCCAAAAAACGATTCAACCAATCAGAGAGCAGCGAGCTATCGCGTGTGCCGAACGTGGCGAACACACTCTGCCTCGGACGGCACATTTGAGAGCGTATTCATTTATTTCACGTTGGAAAACTATGTTGGCGTTAAACTATGTTTTAAAACTAATTAAAACTACTTTGCGATTCATCGTAACTGCGATTCGTAACTGCCGTTCGCTTTGGCTTTGCGAATGGACCAAACCATTTCATGTAAATAGAGGGGGGGGATTGTCACCGTACTCGCAAGCCGTTCGCTTTGGACCAAACCATTTCATGTAAATAGAGGGGGGGGGGATATAATTTTAGATATAGATATAGTACGGGCGTACTTGAGTTTGAGAGCGTATTCATTTATTTCACGTTGGCAAACTATGTTGCCGCTATGTTGGCGTTAAACTATGTTTTAAAACTAATTAAAACTAATTTGCGATTCTTTCGCTTTCCTGCGCGTTTGTGCACGCTATGGCGATTTCTTTACCAAACTCCGCAAGCCGTTCGCTTTGGACCAAACCATTTCATGTAAATAGAGGGGGGGGGATTGTCACCGTACTCGCAAGCCGTTCGCTTTGGACCAAACCATTTCATGTAAATAGAGGGGGGGGATTGTCACCGTACTCGCAAGCCGTTCGCTTTGGACCAAACCATTTCATGTAAATAGAGGGGGGGGATTGTCACCGTACTCGCAAGCCATTCGCTTTGGCTTTGTGAATGGACCAAACCATTTCATGTAAATAGAGGGGGGGGATATAATTTTAGATATATATATAGTACGGGCATGCCCTAGTCTATCTATAATTCCAGTAATCTCTGTGTGTGTGTGTGTATGTGTGTGTGTCTGTGACCGCTGTTTCTCGACAACCACGGGTCCGATATACTTGAAACTTGCCAGGTATATTGCTGGGGACCTGAGGATGTGCCTTTTCAAGGTTTCATATTAATCGGAGAAGTAGTTACCGAGCTATGTCCAAAAAACGATTCGACCAATCAGAGAGCAGCGAGCTATCACGTGTGCCGAACGTGGCGAACAGACTCTGCCTCGGACGGCACATTTGAGAGCGTATTCATTTTTTTCCCGTCGGCAAACTATGTTGGCGTTAAACTATGTTTTAAAACTAATTAAAACTAATTTGCGATTCTTTCGCTTTCCTGCGCGTTTGTGCACGCTATGGCGATTTCTTTACCAAACTCCGCAAGCCGTTCGCTTTGGACCAAACCATTTCATGTAAATAGAGGGGGGGGGATTGTCACCGTACTCGCAAGCCGTTCGCTTTGGACCAAACCATTTCATGTAAATAGAGGGGGGGGATTGTCACCGTACTCGCAAGCCGTTCGCTTTGGACCAAACCATTTCATGTAAATAGAGGGGGGGGGGGGGGGATTGTCACCGTACTCGCAAGCCGTTCGCTTTGGCTTTGCGAATGGACCAAACCATTTCATGTAAATAGAGGGGGGGGGATATAATTTTAGATATATATATAGTACGGGCATGCCCTAGTACTAGTCAAAGCTTGTTCAGCCACTGGTTGCCGCCATGGGTATTGGTCCCATTGGGGCAATGGTTTAGTGGGGTCTAATTTTGACCCCCCTAGTTTGATAGTCACTGGCTGAGACCCCTAATTCATCTCACAGCATTTGGATGTAGGGGAGAATATTCCATCATTATTCAAGTACTTTACTAGTACATCCAATCACTCCCCAAACTTTTCCAAATTTACTTCAGTGTTCACATCTCCACTGTTCTAGACAGTAGCAGTTTTACACCCTTAATAAAATGCACACTCCCCACTCCCCCATCAGGGCACTGCATCAGAGACACAGTGGCATTACTTACAGCACACCTGTAATCTCACCTGTAACTCATACATCCACTGTCTTTTGGTCAAGCCAGTGAAAATACTGGGAACTCTTGTCTCCCATGGCTTTCCAATCGATACACAAGGGTCTTTGCACCAAGCCTCCTCAGTCCTACCTTTTCCACAGCTTTTCAAATTTTGCTGCTTGTCTACCTACTTGTCCAGACCGAACAAGTATACTTTTCTTTGCAACTGTCAGTCCAATCGACAATGAATTTTCACCACAGGCATCCTTCCACCTGTAATATCCCATACCTTGACATCCTCTATCTTATGGTCCAATGACAAAATCTATCTCCAAAACCTATACCATGTTCAATTTTACTTCCTTATCCAACCGGAATTCCCCGCAAAATCAGTCCATTCGTGTCCAACAGCCTTGATACATCAATATCGAGAGCATACATCTTCCCGCAAAGCTCCGCCCACAATCACCATTCCTGTTGCTAGGTAACAGGATGTAGTTTTTGCAACCCATAGCTTATGAGTTCACCTCTTCTAATCCAGTTCGCCAGACATGTAAAAATTCCCTATTTCAGATTTCAAAATTCAAAGACCTCATTCCTCTTTGAATTCAGAGCGCATGGCCCTCCTTCATTACATCCAGGCTGCTTCTAACAGGCACAAAGCACTTTAAATCCACCCAGCATTCTAGTTTTCTTCCATGGGCCTTGATTTTGTTGAATGAAAGATTATAAGTCCGCTATTTTTATTATTATTTTTGTTTTTTTTTGTATACTGAATCGAGGCTCGTGAAAGAGCTAAGGGAGGGGAGGAGGGAGGGGGGGAGGGGATATTTGAGGGTATGGTGGACTAAATCAGTACTATGAGCAAAATTATTCAGGATTTTAACATCTTTAAACATCGCTCCAGCACTCTCCACATTATTCTTCACAGCAATATTGAATGAGGCCATTGATGACATGACGCAAGATGTGCTGATAGTTTCATCCATGAAGATTTTTCAATATTACCCGTGTCCATTTGCCTATTTTTTTTGTTTTGCTAAACAGAGTTGAAGCTCATGCAAGAACGAGTTGACAAAGTTGACAAAGGGCGATCATTACTTCCACCTCTGGAACAAACTCCCTCACTCTCTTCAATCCCACTCATCCCTCCAGGTCTTTAAAACAGCTGTTCACCACCATCTCTTATCTTCCCCCATCCAAAACCTTGATCTTTTCTACCCCCGCTAATTTCACCCCAGATTCACTTTTCGGAAATACCGACTTCTGTCCTGGAAGTCCTAGCAGTGTCCATGTGCTTTATACCTCTCCCACCCCTTTCCCCCACCTTCCCATGCCTCCTCCCCCCAATCCCTCTCCCTCCCACAGATCTCCCGATGTCCCTGCTCTCTGCTGTTGAACTTGTGTGCTTCCCCCTCTCCCCATCTTGTCTCCCGCTCCCTTTATTGGATGTTTTGTGTGTCCGTTTGTTGTTTTTGTGATTGATGTTAGCTCTTTCAGCACTCATAGATGTATCTATCTATCAGCAGCTACTGCTATTATAGCACTCATAGATGTATCTATCTATCAGCAGCTACTGCTATTATAGCACTCATAGATGTATCTATCTATCAGCAGCTACTGCTATTATAGCACTCATAGATGTATCTATCTATCAGCAGCTACTGCTATTATAGCACTCATAGATGTATCTATCTATCAGCAGCTACTGCTATTATAGCACTCATAGATGTATCTATCTATCAGCAGCTACTGCTATTATAGCACTCATACATGTATCTATATATCAGCAGCTACTGCTATTATAGCACTCATAGATGTATCTATATATCAGCATCTACTGCTATTATAGCACTCATAGATGTATCTATATATCAGCATCTACTGCTATTATAGCACTCATAGATGTATCTATATATCAGCATCTACTGCTATTATAGCACTCATAGATGTATCTATATATCAGCAGCTACTGCTATTATAGCACTCATAGATGTATCTATATATCAGCATCTACTGCTATTATAGCACTCATAGATGTATCTATCTATCAGCAGCTACTGCTATTACAGCACTCATAGATGTATCTATATATCAGCAGCTACTGCAATTATAGCACTCATAGATGTATCTATATATCAGCAGCTACTGCAATTACAGCACTCATAGATGTATCTATCTATCAGCAGCTACTGCAATTATAGCACTCATAGATGTATCTATATAACAGCAGCTACTGCAATTATAGCACTCATAGATGTATCTATATATCAGCAGCTACTGCTATTATAGCACTCATAGATGTATCTATATATCAGCAGCTACTGCTATTATAGCACTCATAGATGTATCTATCTATCAGCAGCTACTGCAATTATAGCACTCATAGATGTATCTATATATCAGCAGCTACTGCAATTACAGCACTCATAGATGTATCTATATAACAGCAGCTACTGCAATTATAGCACTCATAGATGTATCTATATATCAGCAGCTACTGCTATTATAGCACTCATAGATATATCTATATATCAGCATCTACTGCTATTACAGCACTCATAGATGTATCTATATAACAGCAGCTACTGCAATTATAGCACTCATAGATGTATCTATATATCAGCAGCTACTGCAATTACAGCACTCATAGATGTATCTATCTATCAGCAGCTACTGCTATTACAGCACTCATAGATGTATCTGTCTATCAGCAGCTACTGCAATTACAGCACTCATAGATGTATCTGTCTATCAGCATCTACTGCTATTATAGCACTCATAGATGTATCTATCTATCAGCAGCTACTGCAATTACAGCACTCATAGATGTATCTATCTATCAGCAGCTACTGCTATTACAGCACTCATAGATGTATCTATCTATCAGCAGCTACTGCTATTATAGCACTCATAGATGTATCTGTCTATCAGCAGCTACTGCTATTATAGCACTCATAGATGTATCTGTCTATCAGCAGCTACTGCAATTACAGCACTCATAGATGTATCGATCTATCAGCAGCTACTGCTATTACAGCACTCATAGATGTATCTATCTATCAGCAGCTACTGCTATTATAGCACTCATAGATGTATCTATATATCAGCAGCTACTGCTATTACAGCACTCATAGATGTATCTGTCTATCAGCAACTACTGCTATTATAGCACTCATAGATGTATCTGTCTATCAGCAGCTACTGCTATTACAGCACTCATAGATGTATCTATATATCAGCAGCTACTGCTATTACAGCACTCATAGATGTATCTGTCTATCAGCAGCTACTGCAATTACAGCACTCATAGATGTATCTATATATCAGCAGCTACTGCTATTATAGCACTCATAGATGTATCTATATATCAGCAGCTACTGCTATTATAGCACTCATAGATGTATCTATATATCAGCAGCTACTGCTATTATAGCACTCATAGATGTATCTATATATCAGCAGCTACTGCTATTACAGCACTCATAGATGTATCTGTCTATCAGCAGCTACTGCAATTACAGCACTCATAGATGTATCTATATATCAGCAGCTACTGCTATTATAGCACTCATAGATGTATCTATATATCAGCAGCTACTGCTATTATAGCACTCATAGATGTATCTATATATCAGCAGCTACTGCTATTATAGCACTCATAGATGTATCTCTCTATCAGCAGCTACTGCTATTACAGCACTCATAGATGTATCTGTCTATCAGCAGCTACTGCAATTACAGCACTCATAGATGTATCTATCTATCAGCAGCTACTGCAATTACAGCACTCATAGATGTATCTATCAGCAGCTACTGCTATTATAGCACTCATAGATGTATCTATATATCAGCAGCTACTGCTATTACAGCACTCATAGATGTATCTGTCTATCAGCAGCTACTGCTATTATAGCACTCATAGATGTATCTGTCTATCAGCAGCTACTGCTATTACAGCACTCATAGATGTATCTATATATCAGCAGCTACTGCTATTACAGAACTCATAGATGTATCTGTCTATCAGCAGCTACTGCAATTACAGCACTCATAGATGTATCTATATATCAGCAGCTACTGCTATTATAGCACTCATAGATGTATCTATATATCAGCAGCTTCTGCTATTATAGCACTCATAGATGTATCTATATATCAGCAGCTACTGCTATTATAGCACTCATAGATGTATCTATCTATCAGCAGCTACTGCTATTATAGCACTCATAGATGTATCTATCTATCAGCAGCTACTGCTATTATAGCACTCATAGATGTGTCTATCTATCAGCAGCTACTGCTATTATAGCACTCATAGATGTATCTATCTATCAGCAGCTACTGCTATTATAGCACTCATAGATGTATCTATCTATCAGCAGCTACTGCTATTATAGCACTCATAGATGTATCTATCTATCAGCAGCTACTGCTATTATAGCACTCATAGATGTATCTATCTATCAGCAGCTACTGCTATTATAGCACTCATAGATGTGTCTATCTATCAGCAGCTACTGCTATTACAGCACTCATAGATGTATCTATCTATCAGCAGCTACTGCTATTATAGCACTCATAGATGTGTCTATCTATCAGCAGGTACTGCTATTATAGCACTCATAGATGTATCTATCTATCAGCGTCTACTGCTATTATAGCACTCATAGATGTGTCTATCTATCAGCAGGTACTGCTATTATAGCACTCATAGATGTATCTATCTATCAGCGTCTACTGCTATTACAGCACTCATAGATGTATCTATCTATCAGCAGCTACTGTTATTATAGCACTCATAGATGTGTCTATCTATCAGCAGGTACTGCTATTATAGCACTCATAGATGTATCTATCTCTCAGCGTCTACTGCTATTATAGCACTCATAAATGTATCTATCTATCAGCAGCTACTGCTATTATAGCACTCATAGATGTATCTATCTATCAGCATCTACTGCTATTATAGCACTCATAGATGTATCTATCTATCAGCAGCTACTGCTATTGTAGCACTCATAGATGTATCTATCTATCAGCGTCTACTGCTATTATAGCACTCATAGATGTATCTATCTATCAGCAGCTACTGCTATTATAGCACTCATAGATGTATCTATCTATCAGCGTCTACTGCTATTATAGCACTCATAGATGTGTCTATCCATCAGCAGCTACTGCTATTATAGCACTCATAGATGTATCTATCTATCAGCAGCTACTGCTATTATAGCACTCATAGATGTGTCTATCTATCAGCAGCTACTGCTATTATAGCACTCATAGATGTATCTATCTATCAGCAGCTACTGCTATTATAGCACTCATAGATGTATCTATCTATCAGCAGCTACTGCTATTATAGCACTCATAGATGTATCTATCTATCAGCAGGTACTGCTATTATAGCACTCATAGATGTATCTATCTATCAGCGTCTACTGCTATTATAGCACTCATAGATGTATCTATCTATCAGCAGCTACTGCTATTATAGCACTCATAGATGTATCTATCTATCAGCGTCTACTGCTATTATAGCACTCACAGATGTATCTATCTATCAGCAGCTACTGCTATTATAGCACTCATAGATGTATCTATATATCAGCATCTACTGCTATTATAGCACTCATAGATGTATCTATCTATCAGTGTCTACTGCTATTATAGCACTCATAGATGTATCTATCTATCAGCAGCTACTGCTATTATAGCACTCATCGATGTATCTATCTATCAGCAGCTACTGCTATTATAGCACTCATCGATGTATCTATCTATCAGCAGCTACTGCTATTATAGCACTCATAGATGTATCTATATATCAGCAGCTACTGCTCTTATAGCACTCATAGATGTATCTATCTATCAGCAGCTACTGCTATTATAGCACTCATAGATGTATCTATCTATCAGCAGCTACTGCTATTATAGCACTCATCGATGTATCTATCTATCAGCAGCTACTGCTATTATAGCACTCATAGATGTATCTATATATCAGCAGCTACTGCTATTATATCACTCATAGATGTATCTATATATCAGCAGCTACTGCTATTATAGCACTCATAGATGTATCTATCTATCAGCAGCTACTGCTATTATAGCACTCATAGATGTGTCTATCTATCAGCAGCTACTGCTATTATAGCACTCACAGATGTATCTATATATCAGCATCTACTGCTATTATAGCACTCATAGATGTATCTATCTATCAGCGTCTACTGCTATTATAGCACTCATAGATGTATCTATCTATCAGCATCTACTGCTATTATAGCACTCATAGATGTATCTATCTATCAG
This sequence comes from Myxine glutinosa, assembly GCF_964187855.1. Classification (NCBI taxonomy): domain Eukaryota; kingdom Metazoa; phylum Chordata; class Myxini; order Myxiniformes; family Myxinidae; genus Myxine; species Myxine glutinosa. The sequence continues at coordinate 123,179,627 of NC_136265.1, forward strand.
CAGCTACTGCTATTATAGCACTCATAGATGTATCTATCTGTCCGCATCTACTGCTATTATAGCACTCATAGATGTATCTATCTATCAGCGTCTACTGCTATTATAGCACTCATAGATGTGTCTATCTATCAGCAGCTACTGCTATTATAGCACTCATAGATGTATCTATATATCAGCATCTACTGCTATTATAGCACTCATAGATGTGTCTATCTATCAGCAGCTACTGCTATTATAGCACTCAGATGTATCTATCTATCAGCAGCTACTGCTATTATAGCACTCATAGATGTATCTATCTATCAGCAGCTACTGCTATTACAGCACTCATAGATGTATCTATCTATCAGCAGCTACTGCTATTATAGCACTCATAGATGTATCTATCTATCAGCAGGTACTGCTATTATAGCACTCATAGATGTATCTATATATCAGCAGCTACTGCTATTATAGCACTCATAGATGTATCTATCTATCAGCAGCTACTGCTATTACAGCACTCATAGATGTATCTATCTGTCAGCAGCTACTGCTATTACAGCACTCATAGATGTATCTCTCTATCAGCAGCTACTGCTATTACAGCACTCATAGATGTATCTATATATCAGCAGCTACTGCTATTACAGCACTCATAGATGTATCTATCTATCAGCAGCTACTGCTATTATAGCACTCATAGATGTATCTCTCTATCAGCAGCTACTGCTATTACAGCACTCATAGATGTATCTATATATCAGCAGCTACTGCTATTATAGCACTCATAGATGTATCTATCTGTCAGCAGCTACTGCTATTACAGCACTCATAGATGTATCTCTCTATCAGCAGCTACTGCTATTACAGCACTCATAGATGTATCTCTCTATCAGCAGCTACTGCTATTACAGCACTCATAGATGTATCTATATATCAGCAGCTACTGCTATTACAGCACTCATAGATGTATCTATATATCAGCAGCTACTGCTATTATAGCACTCATAGATGTATCTATATATCAGCAGCTACTGCTATTATAGCACTCATAGATGTATCTCTCTATCAGCAGCTACTGCTATTACAGCACTCATAGATGTATCTATATATCAGCAGCTACTGCTATTACAGCACTCATAGATGTATCTCTCTATCAGCAGCTACTGCTATTACAGCACTCATAGATGTATCTCTCTATCAGCAGCTACTGCTATTACAGCACTCATAGATGTATCTATATATCAGCAGCTACTGCTATTACAGCACTCATAGATGTATCTATCTATCAGCAGCTACTGCTATTACAGCACTCACAGATGTATCTATATATCAGCAGCTACTGCTATTATAGCACTCATAGATGTATCTATCTATCAGCCGCTACTGCTATTATAGCACTCATAGATGTATCTATATATCAGCAGCTACTGCTATTATAGCACTCATAGATGTATCTATATATCAGCAGCTACTGCTATTATAGTACTCATAGATGTATCTATATATCAGCAGCTACTGCTATTATAGCACTCATAGATGTATCTATATATCAGCAGCTACTGCTATTATAGCACTCATAGATGTATCTATATATCAGCAGCTACTGCTATTACAGCACTCATAGATGTATCTATATATCAGCAGCTACTCCTATTACAGCACTCATAGATGTATCTATATATCAGCAGCTACTGCTATTACAGCACTCATAGATGTATCTATATATCAGCAGCTACTGCTATTACAGCACTCATAGATGTATCTCTCTATCAGCAGCTACTGCTATTATAGCACTCATAGATGTATCTATATATCAGCAGCTACTGCTATTACAGCACTCATAGATGTATCTATCTATCAGCAGCTACTGCTATTACAGCACTCACAGATGTATCTATATATCAGCAGCTACTGCTATTATAGCACTCATAGATGTATCTATCTATCAGCAGCTACTGCTATTATAGCACTCATAGATGTATCTATATATCAGCAGCTACTGCTATTATAGCACTCATAGATGTATCTATATATCAGCAGCTACTGCTATTATAGCACTCATAGATGTATCTATATATCAGCAGCTACTGCTATTATAGCACTCATAGATGTATCTATATATCAGCAGCTACTGCTATTATAGCACTCATAGATGTATCTATATATCAGCAGCTACTGCTATTACAGCACTCATAGATGTATCTATATATCAGCAGCTACTGCTATTACAGCACTCATAGATGTATCTATATATCAGCAGCTACTGCTATTACAGCACTCATAGATGTATCTATATATCAGCAGCTACTGCTATTACAGCACTGTGGAAGTGTAACTCAGTGTAACATATTGATTGGCCCTGGTAACTTATTAATTAACCTGGTAACAAAGCAGATACATTTTACATGCAAACTCTGTTAAAGACGAGTTTGTAAATGAGTGTCAGAATGTGTATGAACAATGTAATCTCTTGAAACACCTGGTCAAGGCCCCAGGCTAGAGCACCCCCCCTGCTGTGTAAATGGAAATCACAGCAGGAGGGGAGCGAGCTGATGCCAGGACTCGGTGCGATGCATGACCTCGGGACATTAGCGGAGAGGAGATTAAGTCCAGTTTGGGCGATATAAACGAGAGCAAACGTTGAGTAAAGTAGACTTGTCCTCAGAAGCCCTGCCCGACGGAACGATGGAATGAACGAGTACGGCGCTGCGGAAGAATATCAGCCGAACGAAAAGGACCATGGAAAAGAGTTAATCTCAGCCATTGAATAATGCGGTATTATTTGGTAAATGGAATGAAGTGAATAATAAACCAGACCTTTTGTAAACCTGAGTCCGGTCATTGGAGTCCTGTGAGTCCCCCACTACAAATTCCCTGACAATCTTGGAGGCACCGCTGGGATCAATTGTACAAGCAAGTCTTCTTTAAAAGGTGAGTGTGTCTTGTCTTGTCCAATATGATTTACGAACTTGGAAGTTATGTGTACATACATGGGGGAGCAGGTGGTCTGGGGCTTCTTTGCGCACCGATGCCGCGATATAGGTGGCGTGAGCCATCACGAATGGGATTTCGATAAACGACTGTAGCAATTTATTCGTTTTTTTTCTAAATGATTTCTGTAAATACGTATTTTTGCGCTGGTTATTAAAGGGCCTTACTGTGACCTGGAAGCAAACGGAGCAAGTGTGCACCTTGCGACCGCTTGCTTCCAGGACGTGTAAGGCCGGTACACTCGTTTACCCACCCGCACACGTATAAAGTACTACTTTTTTTTTGCACTTGTTCGAAGCACTTGACTTGCTCGGCGCTCGGCGAGCGACAGGGAACCGGGAAACGGAATTATATTTATATATATATATATTTCCAATATGGTACACCGGCCACAACGATTTTAGCGATTATCCGAGTTTTTTTTAACGATTTCTGTAAATACGTATTTTTCCTGCGCTGTGTAATTCTTCTGACACGCGCCACGAAGAAACGCACCACTGATGTGCATGAAGCGACTTGTTTGCCGGTTCGGTAAGGTCCGTACACGTGTACAATCGTGTACACCCGTTTTAAATAGAGAATTTTTTTTCAGTTTTCCCGCCATAACTAAAACTCGTTCGATCAACAAATAAATTCATGACAGACAATCCCACCTCATGCCGGTCCAGAATTACTGTGAAAGATGGCGATTGGGAAAAAAAATTGCATACCAACACTCCCTCACTGTCCCTCATTGTCCCTCATGTCCATTCCGGCACCCTGTCTCTTCCTCCCGCTCTTTTTCCCTCCCTTTACTTCCCGTTGGCGGACGTTTTGCGAGAAGCAAAGCGTTTTGCAGGACGCTGACACGGAACCAGTGCTGTTGTTTTTTTTGACGAAATTTGCTAGATAAATAGCATGGGTGACACGGATTAAATGATTTTATATTTAAATATAAAAAATTGATCTGCTTGGTGTTAGTTTAAGGGCTGTTCCAAATTTATCTTGATTATGAGACAAAAACAGCAGAATGGGAATCAACAGACAATGGAACAGCTCGCGACGAGTGTTTGTGGGTGACAACCACCCTCTGGTCGAGGCTCATAGAAGGGGTGATGCTTACTGATTCGGCACGCTTACAATAGGTGTTAATGGTGGGATGTCAGAGGTTTTGGTGTGGGTTAATGTTCACACTGTTTTGGAAAATAATGCTCGATGCAACATGATCCTAAAAAAAGAACCCAGCCCTACATCGAAAGATCAGGAAGGGAAGGAATGGAAAATTTGTCAAGGTTTGAAATTAATCGGACAAGGGGGTCCCAAGGTATGGTCACCGTACTCGCAAGCCGTTCGCTTTGGCTCTGCGGATGGACCGAACCATTGCATGTAAATAGAAGGGGGGTTCTGTGGTCGTTCGCTTTGGCTTTGCGAATGGACCAAACCATTGCATGTAAATAGAAGGGGGGGTTCTGTGGTCGTTACTGCCACGTGGTTTCAAAGTTTTGTTGTTGTTGTTTGCACGCATGTTTTTTGCAAGCACGTACGGGCGAGCACGTACGTGCGGGCACGCCCTAGTATATATAAATTGAGGTAATATTAAGTTATGGAATTAATTGCTTTCAACAATGCAAAGGGTGATAAAATATGGGATTTTAATGGGATTTTTTAATGGGATATTGGTTTAGGAATGTTTAGAGGTCATTGCAATGTGATAATGACTTGTGACCATTTGTTGTTGAAACGTTTGGGACCATTCAAAGGTTGGGTTGTGCTAACGTTTCCACAACGTCGCCACAACGTTTCACTTTCGTTGTGGCAACGTTTTGCTCCAACGTTTTGTGAACATTTAAATGTTGGGTTGTGCTAACGTTTCCACAACGTCGCTACAACGTTTCACTTTCGTTGTTGCAACGTTTTGCTCCAACGTTTTGGGAACATTCAAATGTTGTGTTTTGCTGACGTTTCCACAACGTCGCTACAACGTTTCACTTTCGTTGTGGCAACGTTTTGCTCCAACGTTTTGTGAACATTTAAATGTTGGGTTGTGCTAACGTTTCCACAACGTCGCTACAACGTTTCACTTTCGTTGTGGCAACGTTTTGCTCCAACGTTTTGTGAACATTTAAATGTTGGGTTGTGCTAACGTTTCCACAACGTCGCTACAACGTTTCACTTTCGTTGTTGCAACGTTTTGCTACAACGTTTTGGGAACATTCAAATGTTGTGTTTTGCCGACGTTTCCACAACGTCGCTACAACGTTTCACTTTCGTTGTTGCAACGTTTTGCTCCAACGTTTTGGGAACATTCAAATGTTGTGTTTTGCCGACGTTTCCACAACGTCGCTACAACGTTTCACTTTCGTTGTTGCAACGTTTTGCTCCAACGTTTTGGGGACATTCGAATGTCAAGTGAATCGAATGAGAAATCAGGAATTATTTCATTATTAACGATTAATGAAGTACTTATTTAATTAATTACATTTCTTATTACATTACAGTAATTACATTACAGTAATTACCTGAGGTAATTACAGTAATTACAGTTCCGGTAATTACAGTAATTACAGTAATCATTACAGTAATTGCAGTAATCTTATTACAGTAATTACATTACATTAACTCAGGCACCTTTTGAGTAAGGAAGCTGATATTTGGACATGACACTGACCAAGTGATGTGGCTGTCAAGGAAAATATTGATTTATTGATTAATCATTTAATAAATTAACTCGTTGATTTATAAATGACTTATTTAATTAAAAGTCCTCAGAGACACATCTTCGGATGAAATACTTGCAGATTGGTTATGCTATGAGCCAATTGATTAAGGAAAATATTTTGTGATGGCCATATTGGCAATTTCATGGCCATATTCGTGGCAACTCAGTTAGTGCCACTGCACCTTTAAAATGCATCCCTGCGTTCATTTTTCGATCGATTGAGTTGAAATTTTGAACAATCGGATCTGGACTGTCGTTGTTAACGACTCTAGCACGCACTCGTCCAATCAGGATGGAGCGGTATGGTCCCCGGATCATCACTGCCCGCAGTTTTAATTAATTTTACTTTTTCTCTTGGGCATATAATTTTGAAGACATGCATGTCATGATAGAGGAAATGTTTGTTCTGTTAAACGGAATAAATGTTGTTTATTTGTGTGGGTGTGTATTTTTGTGTATTTGGATATATTTTTCACGACTAATTCCAGTTAACATCCTGCACAATTTGCTCGTTTGCTGGCCGAGTCGAAATTGCGTTGAGTTTCTATGGCATGCGCCATTAAAAGCGCTGTGTAATGGTTGAGCTCCCTTTATTTCGTTTTGGTCATGCGGATGAGCAAACAAAGTGACAAATGCTGCGACTGGAGCAGTAAAGGCGATGTTTTTTAAATGGAAACGATTTAATGAGGAATTAAAAGTGGGAGGGGGCAACACCACGCATACCTCTTTTAAGGTGTGTATAAACCCTGGAATAAACGTGGGAGGGGGCAACACCACGCATACCTCTTTTGAGGTGTGTATAAACCCTGGAATATTTCAGCAATCAATACGATGCTGAAATGATGTAATTTATTGTGTAATATGGTCGACCTTGGGTTTGTTTGGGTTTGTTGTTTATTTTTGTGGGTGTCTATTTTTGAGTATTTTGGATATATTTTCACGACTAATTCCAGTTATCGTCCTGCAAAAGGTCTGCTCGTTCTTTTCCTTTGAGTCGTAAATTCCTGTTGAACTCTCATTAAAAAGCGGAATTAAGTACGCTGTGTGATGATGGAGATCCTTGATGACGAATCAGGAATAGTGAATGAGCAGACAAATATCACGGATGGTACACCAGATAGGGAAAATGTAGATGAAACCCCTTTTGCTCAGGTGCTGTGTAGCGCTGCACAAAGATCCATATGAGCGGGGCCTGGGTGCTGTGTAATTAGTACACAAAGAACCAATTACTAGGGTGCTGAATAAACACAAAGATCCATTTTTGGAGCTGGTTCTCCCGGTGCTGTGATTTATTCAAAGAACCAAAATCTTGTAAGAATTAAGATATGATTTGTCGACATCATAAATACTTTAATATATGTAACGATTTTTGTAACGATCATCCTGCAAAAGGTCTGCTCGTTCTTTTCCTTTGAGTCGTAAAATCCTGTTGAATTCTCATTAGAATGCGGAATTAAGTACGCTGTGTGATGATGGAGATCCTTGATGACGAATCAGGAATAGTGAATGAGCAAACAAATATCACGGATGCTGCGGCTGGAGCAGGGGAAGCGATTTTTGAATTGTTCAGTGATTATTCGATATTGTTATGACTTATTGTCAATAGGTATACTAAGTGGCCATGAGGTAGCCTGTTGCTATGTACAGTTTTATTCTATTGTTGATTATACCACATAGCTGTGGTGATAAAGGAAATGTTCGTTTTAAATAGATGATTATGATAGGACCATGACTATAAAATCATGATGATTATTATGAATGATATCATAGGGTTCAAATGCAGAATGCTGCATGAACTTGGGAAAGAACTTTCAAGCCCTATGGGATAAATTGGGTATTACAAGCGATGGAGTTTCAAAATTTAGCATGATTGAAGAAATTTTACAGTCTTATTTCAGGAGTTTTACGAAATTTATATTGCCAAGAGATTTTGGATACTATTAAAAGAAAAATGATGAGATATTTTTCCCAATGAACTTTAATATCTGCCATCCATTTTGGCTGTCTCACGAATGAAGGATGAGTTGCCTTTAGTGGTTGCAAAGAAAATTTGTGGAGACCAGGCAAAATGGGGAAATATGTCAGATATGACCCGAGGACAGGACGGTGATTCATCAATTGACATGAGGTACGAACCAGAGGTGACGACCGATGAGTCGATCTCAGTCAATGGATGGACCTGTCCTGACATCATTGGGGAAAGGGCTTATGCAAGGAGTCATTCAAAATGATTAATTTGATTTATTGATGAATATTGATGAATTAATTGAAATTGAATAATTGATTGAATTGTTAATTGATTGAATCTAATTGATTGAATTTAATTGCATAAATTGAACTGAATAAATTGAATTGAATATATTGATTGTTTGATTGATGAAAATGCGGTCTCAAGAAAGAAGCTTTGATATCTTTGCGAGATATTATCAATGTGGAGACAACCTGGGAAAATTGAGCAAGGTGGTGAGTTTATATACAGATATATATGTGCGGTTACCATTGTGTGATTTCCCCGTCAAACAGAGCGGACACCTGAGGATTCACCCATTTCATACTGACCCTCCGGCTCATCTGCAAATACTGATCTGTGAGATTGGATTGTGCAAAAGCCACAGCTGAGGGAGATTCTCTGGAAATCACCGTGTGAACAGGTGGAGAGACCCTTCCTGGAGGTACGAGTGAAGCTTTAGAGGAACAAACTACAACACATCCAACGCTACTTTGATAAAAGGCAGAATGGGAAATGGAGCCTACAAGAATACACAAGGACAACCAGAGATTCCACAAAAAGGTACTTGTACACATCATATGTACGACCGTTATGGTGCCGAAGCTATAAGGCAGGTCGAGAATTGGTATTTGTGGACAAAGGGACATGATGAGGAGTTTCCAAGAGATGGTACAGTTGAGCGAAGTCGATTGGAAAGATTAGAACAAAGATTGAAAGCCAGAAAGAGACAGAATCTAACGGTAGACTGGCTTGCATTCCATCTTTGGGATGGTGAATCCAGACAACGGGAACAGCAAGAACAGATAACGGATGTAGAATTTAAAATAAAAAGGATACAGGATACAGTGGAGGAGACAAATGCACAACTGCCCTCGAAATTAGGAATGAAAGTGACAGTTGTCCCATCTGATTTCCAGTTGTCTCCCCAAAAAGGACGGTACAGAGAATTTTTTCGTGTTTCAGGAGATAACAAGAGATTGCAGTGGCAACTCAGGGATGTAGAGATGCAGCCCAGCAATACAAGTGCACAGGTGCACAGCCCAGGTAACGACAGAAGCCGGTGCTTCAACTGTGGAGAGATGGGACACTGGATAAGGAGATGCCCATATCTGAGCAGAAGACAATTTCGACAGGGAAACCAAGGACAAAGAAACCAAGGACAAAGAAACCAAGATCAAGGGTACCAGTGCTGACCGATACCTCAGACAATGATTAGGCCTTCATTGCGACAAATCCCAAATGACGATTGGCCTCAACAAATTAGATTACTGGACAAACATGAATAACTGTCGATGATTCTTGTGTCTGAAAAGCTTTCAGAGCAAGAATGATTCATTTTTCTTTTTGCTTGTTAACAAATTAATAATTAATTGATCAAATGCCAAAATTGGATCTTCTATTTTGGACACAGCAATTTTAAATTTACAAAGTTTGGAACAATTGCGTTGCAATTGTTGGCAAACCAAGTAACAAGAGTCACATGATGATCAGGTGGGAATTTCGGACTATTGTTCCGCACAATTGATAGGTCAATGGTCGACTGACATGCAAATGGGTGTGTAGTCAAAATTTGGATAGATTATTGTGAAGGCAGAAAGGGTAATTTCAATTTGACATCATAAAGGTTTTCTAAGAATGGACTTTTGGTTCATTTGTCTATAAGCATTTTGAATTTGATTGACAAATTTTATGAAATTGAAATAAAATTGACACCCATCTGATCTGTAAATAATGGTTCCAACGCAAACAAATATGCATAATGCATGTGTGTGTGTGTTTTTGTGTATCAATCTTACAAGATTGTTGACACCGACAGTGTGCCTGTCTGGAAATGGATAGTTATATGTGGATGGGATTGGGATATGTGGATGGGATTGAATATCCAGAGAATCCGTAAAATAAAATAGAAATATAATTTGATTTTGAACATTATCTCTTTTGTCAAGGGAAATGGAATATAAAAATTTGATGTGCTGGGTTATGAGCAGCCATTAATTAATAGTAAAATTGTGAGTAATTTTGGTATTCCATTTTTGATAGAATGTATATGAGAATAACATCTATTTATGGATATGAGCTTCATAAAAGGAAATGAGGAAGTACAAAATCATCCAAATTTGGGAGAGGTCTTACACTGACTTCCCAGAATACTCTGCTCATGGATTTTATATATATAAACTTGAATTTTATCAGCATATAAATTGTGCTGTATGTATGGATGTGTTTTAGGCATAGATGATATGGGAAAATAGTAAAGAAAATTTTGCTGGTTTGAACTATTGTGGGTTTTCAGTTCTGGAGTTTAAACAAAGTCACTGGTTAACAGATGAGAAAGGATAGTAAATAAATTATTCTCTGCTGGGCAAATTAAGTACGATATTACTAAGACTTATGAGAGCTATTGTTCCGCCTTACAGCAGTGGAAAATTATTGGAAAAAAAATTAGATCCAACATAATGAATCTATAAAAGAATGTGATAGGGATAATATCCTCAATTTGTACTAATTATTTGATTGTGGGTAAAGGAATTAAGTCATCGTAGTGGATTGTTAACAGCAGCCTGAAAATGTCCTGAAAGTGTGCATCCATGTAATCAGAAATCCCAGATTTGTTTTTACAAACAACATTTTGGTAGAGGTCTTGTGTGGAACACTTCCTTGGTAGATAAAAAACGGTACTGCATGCTGGCAGCCACTTTTGCGGCCAGTTAGGCCAAACAAATTGAGAGGAAATTGTAGTTAAATACGTAAGTTACACATGGCTATTTGTAAAAAAGGAAATTTGTTGAGATGGGAAACATTTTTTCGAAGGTTTATTAAGGTGTTATAATATGACATGTGGCAAGGCAAACTATTGGATGGGAAAATTAGATCTGGTTATAGAATAAATTTATTGACCCCTTGAAGTTAATCCTTCAAATCATTGTTTCACTGGCATTTTTTGTTCAAATTGGAAATAGTTTGGTAGAGCTTTGGTTAAAACCTTTGGTTGCGGTATCTTGGAACGAATTGATAAACCATAGGAGATTGATAAGAATAGAAACAAATATGGACCCAAAATAGAAAGTTGGATTCATGCCTCTCATTGCAAGCAAGCACATGGGGCTAAGGTGGACGATCCCACAGAAAATGAGGCTGCACCTAGCAGCCCAGCAGAACATTCAGTGGTAGAAAAATGATAGTCGTGATTTACAGTCATTTGAATTACATTTTAACACCCCTTGCATTGATAAACATTACATTTTCAACATGTGATATTCCTACTTGGAATAGTGACATTTATTTGCCTACATGACATACAATTATCTACTGATATTAATACAACATGAGTGAAAAATGTATCACAACTACACTCATGATCAGGGGATTGAGTTCAACCCCGGGAGATAGGGGGATCAGGGTAAGACAAATAATCTGATTATGTTACATATTAAGGGATTTTCTTTATTTACCTTTTAGGAAGCTTGTTAGTTTGGTATATAATGTTAAATGTCATCGACATATAACTATGTCATAGGTATGAACATATACAAGGAGTAGCAGACTTGTTTGTTGGTTTAGTAGTTATATTGGCAATTGTTTTAGTGGTGGCTTGCTTGAAAGCCTTAGTGACGGTGTGTTTGAATAAGGTAACCAACAACACGATGATAACGCATGAAGTGACAAATGAGGAATGAAATGTGGAACCAGAAAAGGAAGACTTTTATGGCAACATAAACAGTAGAATTAAGATAATGGCATAACGACAATGTTATGAGTTGTGTCAATTACAATATCAATGAACTCATATCACCACGAGTGACACACTGTTAAAAAAAAAAAAGAGGGAAAAGAAAAAGTGGAGAGGAATTATGGTAATAATACATTATGCTTAATTTGTTGGTTTGGGAAAATTGTTGTTGGGAATTAGGTATTCCCGTTTGTGATTGTAATCATATACAATGCTATTCTTAGTTTAGTAATAAAATACATACCTGATTGAATATTATTTGTGTGACGCATATAAATGAATATAACTTTTTGAGTTAAGGAAAAACAACAAATTGTTGAATGTGAAACTGTCGGAAGATATACATGATTATGCTGATTTCATGGTAAGATGTACCCTATCTGATTCAGTGTGTGCGGAAAGCAGATTCAGATATGACTGAGCATAAAGATAAGACGAGATCACATTTTGGAGGGATTGCTAACGGAATTGGGAAGAAGTTCGAGAAAGAAAATTTGTGGCTAAAAAATGAAGTTAATCGTGGCATACACCCTCTTTCTCAAAGAATGATGAAGACATTCTCCCGTGTAACTTGGAAATGAATGCTTACCTTCACCAAGGAAATTTATGTGACCATTTGCCTGGATCACACTGCAACATATGAAAGAAAGGCGATCACTTACTCTTGTTCGAAGACTTCGAACATTCACCACATCAGAAGTTGCAGGACAACGACATTTTACCTGCAACCTCTGTGAAATGCGGGGACATATGTTATTACTTCACCAACGTCCGGGGAACCAGCATGGAGCTGCAAAAACGGCTGTGCCCTTGTCACAACAGCTGTGCACGATTCTGCTGGTTGCTCCTGGTAAGGACCATGAATGACCTGAACACCATGGTCCCAACATCAGTGTGGATGCATCCGGCATCCCTGTTCCACATCTTGCTGGCCAATCAACGTCACACCAATACTTGCTGCCCACTCACAATGAGGGAGGAGGCAAGTCGACTACAACTGGGTGAAGGCCTTGTTCAAGGAATCATTATGGTTCACAGCAAAAAGTGGCAAGAATGCTACATGGAGAGAAGGGTCAGTCTATGACTCCGCAGTGTTACCACAACAGCGAAATCCTACACGAAGTAGTGCAGGAGCTATGAAGACATTAGGAGAAAATGTTTCATACCTGGATTCAAACACAAGTGATCAGCCCTTCCTTTCAAACAAAGTCAACATTTGTGTGGAGGCAAACGTTTTTTTCCAGATGGTGCAGATGCTTTACAAAACTTGAAAATGAAGTGAAATTGTTGTATCTTGGTGATGGTGAAGTGTTGTTTTGAAAATATATTTGTGATGCAAATGCAATAGATTGAACGATATGGAAGAAGTCAATGACCAACGAAATGTTTTGTGATTCTTGCAGGATGACGGTGTATGCCTAAGGGAATTTGATTACCAAAGTGATTGATTATTTACTTATACTTGTAATGATGTTTACTAGTAGTGATTGATTGTTTACTTATATTGATGTTTAGATTAATGGTTAATATAAACAAAAACAAAAAGATGAGGGAATTGTGGAAGTGTAACTCAGTGTAACATATTGATTGGCCCTGGTAACTTATTAATTAACCTGGTAACAAAGCAGATACATTTTACATGCAAACTCTGTTAAAGACGAGTTTGTAAATGAGTGTCAGAATGTGTATGAACAATGTAATCTCTTGAAACACCTGGTCAAGGCCCCAGGCTAGAGCACCCCCCCTGCTGTGTAAATGGAAATCACAGCAGGAGGGGAGCGAGCTGATGCCAGGACTCGGTGCGATGCATGACCTCGGGACATTAGCGGAGAGGAGATTAAGTCCAGTTTGGGCGATATAAACGAGAGCAAACGTTGAGTAAAGTAGACTTGTCCTCAGAAGCCCTGCCCGACGGAACGATGGAATGAACGAGTACGGCGCTGCGGAAGAATATCAGCCGAACGAAAAGGACCATGGAAAAGAGTTAATCTCAGCCATTGAATAATGCGGTATTATTTGGTAAATGGAATGAAGTGAATAATAAACCAGACCTTTTGTAAACCTGAGTCCGGTCATTGGAGTCCTGTGAGTCATACACAAAATTCTCCCACAGCACTCATAGATGTATCTATATATCAGCAGCTACTGCTATTACAGCACTCATAGATGTATCTATATATCAGCAGCTACTGCTATTATAGCACTCATAGATGTATCTATCTATCAGCAGCTACTGCTATTATAGCACTCATAGATGTTTGACTAGAGTTCCACACCCAGGAATATCACTTTACAGTATGTATGGGTAGGGAATCACGTTTGTGAAGTTTCATACTGATCAGATAAGGTTCGTTTTTCTATCAAAGAAGGCTTTCAAACCACGTGACCTATGACGTCATAATTATCAAGCTGTATGCAGAAATGGTGTTCGATGACATTTGTAAAGTTTCGCATCTCTAGGGTAAGCGGTTTCTGAGATATAATCTACCATATAAAACACAATGTCTTTGTGTATTTGCTACTTGCGAAAATCGAAGATTTTTCAAGTTCACGTCTATTGGTTCGTCTTGTGCGTTATTCTGTCTTTGTCTGTCAGTCGCCTACAGGTCACAATTTTCAACCGATCTTCACGAAACTTCACCAAATGGTAGAGTTGGTCATAAGAAAGAAGCCTATTGTTTTTGGGGTCAAAAGGTCAATCGGTCAACATAGGCCAAAGGTTTGTCAAGCCTCTAAAATCCTCAATTTTCATCCGATTGACTTGAAATTTGAAGAGGACTTGCACATATGGTCACTGAATTCAACCACCAAGTATTTTTGAGGTCAACGTAGGCCAAAAGGTCAACATAGGTCAACATAGGCTGAATTTCTAAAATCCTCAGTTTTCATCCGATTAACTTGAAATTTGAATAATACTTGCATACCTGGCCGCTGAATTCACCCACCAAGTATTTTTGAGGTCAACATAGGCCAAAATGTTCGACATAGGCCAAGTTTCTAAAATCCTCAATTTTCATCTGAATGACTTGAAATTTTAAGAGGATTTGAATATCTGGACACTGAATTCAACAACCAAGTATTTTTTTAGGTCAACATAGGCCAAAAGGTCAACATAGGCCAAATATCTAAATCCTCAATTTTCATCCGATTAACTTGAAATTTGAAGAAGATTTGCATATCTGGTCACTGAATACAACCCCAAACTATTTTTGAGGTCAACATAGGCCAAAAGGTCAATATAGGCCAGATTTCTAAAATCGTCAATTTTCATCAGATTGACTTGAAATTTAAGAGGATTTGCAAATCTGAATGCTGAATTTAACCTCCAAGTATTTTTGAGGTCAAGATAGGCCAAAAGGTCAACATAGGCCAGTTTTTAAAATCCTCAATTTTCATCTGATTGACTTGAAATTTTAAGAGGATTTGCATACCAGGTCACTGAATGCAACCACCAATTATTTTTGAGGTCATCATCGGCCAACAATTTGTTTTATGGATTTCACAAGTATCGTGCTATGCACAACATATTTCTCGTTTGTGTGATACCTATCCCCCTTCGTAAGGGTAGGTTTTATGAGTGGGGTTTTAATGATCAATCTTTGAACACGACTATGTGCCCACAGGTTAAAAAACCTAAAAGACTCCGAGGACCCAAAAGACCCCAATAATGCAGAAGACCCCAAAGACCCAATGGATGCCAAAGACCCAAAAAAGAAACGACCCTGAAGACTGTTAAAGGCCCAAAAGACCATGAAGACGCAAAATACCGTGAAGACCCCAATGACCCAGAAGACCCAAAATACCCCGAAGACCGAAGGTCTTGCCCTCGCGGTGCCCCTGTGCTGTCTTTCCCTCGCGGTCCCCCTGTGCTGTCTTTCCCTTGTGGTCCCCCTGCGCTGTCTTTCCCTCGTGGTCCCCCTGTGCTGTCTTTCCCTCGTGGTCCCCCTGTACTGTCTTTCCCTTGTGGTCCCCCTGTGCTGTCTTTCCCTCGCGGTCCCCCTGTGCTGTCTTTCCCCCGTGGTCCCCCTGTGCTGTCTTTCCCTCGCGGTCCCCCTGTTCTGTCTTTCCCTCGCGGTCCCCCTGTTCTGTCTTTCCCTCGTGGTCCCCCTGTGCTGTCTTTCCCTCGTGGTCCCCCTGTGCTGTCTTTCCCTCGTGGTCCCCCTGTGCTGTCTTTCCCTCGTGGTCCGGTCCCCCTGTACTGTCTTTCCCTCGTGGTCCCCCTGTGCTGTCTTTCCCTCGCGGTCCCCCTGTGCTGTCTTTCCCTTGCGGTCCCCCTGTGCTGTCTTTCCCTCGTGGTCCCCCTGTGCTGTCTTTCCCTCGCGGTGCCCCTGTGCTGTCTTTCCCTCGCGGTCCCCCTGTGCTGTCTTTCCCTCGCGGTGCCCCTGTGCTGTCTTTCCCTCGCGGTCCCCCTGTGCTGTCTTTCCCTCGTGGTCCCCCTGTGCTGTCTTTCCCTCGCGGTGCCCCTGTGCTGTCTTTCCCTCATGGTCCCCCTGTGCTGTCTTTCCCTCGCGGTCCCCCTGTACTGTCTTTCCCTCGCGGTCCCCCTGTACTGTCTTTCCCTCGCGGTCCCCCTGTGCTGTCTTTCCCTCGCGGTTGTCAGCTCTTTCACGAGCCTCGATTCAGTATTCAGTAAGACCCAAAATACCCCCCAAAGACCCTTAAATACCCCAAAGACCTTAACAATACCATATCGGCTTGTTCTTGTTGCCTTATCAACTCATCCACCAAGTTTTGTCATGATCTATCCACAACTTTTTAAATATCGTTTTTGGCCCTTTTACTCAATGGTGAAGAATCACTTAAACAATCCTCATGTTCAGTTGCCAAATTTATTGCTCAATGATTGTGGAGAAAAGTATGGTTGTCCAAATGTGCCATAATGCACATATTGAGAGTATGTAAACATTGGCTCCAGTGTGTCCCATGTGTTACATGGGTGAAGCCTGCAAGTGTAAAGCTTGTATTTAAATATATTTTAAGTGCCATACTCGATATATTTATTGAAAACATTGTCTGTCTCTGGTATATCATGCGTTACATGTGTCAAGCATATGAATCTTGTATTTAAATATATTTTAAGTGACATACACGATATATTTATTGAAAACATTGTCTGTCTCTGGTATATCATGCGTTACATGTGTCAAGCATATGAATCTTGTATTTAAATATATTTTAAGTGACATACTCGATATATTTATTGAAAACATTGTCTGTCTCTGGTATATCATGCGTTACATGTGTCAAGCATATGAATCTTGTATTTAAATATATTTTAAGTGACATACACGATATATTTATTGAAAACATTGTCTGTCTCTGGTGTATCATGTGTTACATGTGTTAAGCAAGTAAATTTTGTATTTAAATATATTTTAAGTGACATACTCGATATATTTACTGAAAACATTGTCTGTCTCTGGTGTATCATGTGTTACATGTGTTAAGTATGTGAAGCTTTTATTTAAATATATTTTAAGTTACATACTCGATATATTTATTGTAAACATTGAAGCAACATTGTTCGAGGTAATAGTTACGATGTAGCTTGAATGTGCTGGAATTGTTGTTAAAGTAGCATTACATCAATTGCTTTGAGGTATTTTATTTGCTACCTGCGATGTTTCTCTGCTGAATATTATTTTTGTGTCTTTTAGGGTTCTTTATTACCTGAATATTTATAATACAGCAAGTATCAATCGCCATCTTGTTTCTCACTTTATTATTCCTGTGTCAAATTAAGTTTGCGAATTGTTGGAGGTCCGGAATGTTTTTTTTTTCCATTTCATTTTGGGATTGTCCCACAAAGTAAGAAGTTAAATACCACGGGATTTTACCAACCTGTCCTGCAGATGTTTCGGCGAGGACAATTCACACTGAGATAATATCATATTCACAGCCTTGGATTCAATCGGTTTATGATATTTTTATGATATTTCCATATCAATTGCTCCAAAGTCCATTCGATCACCCACGTGAGGAGACCTATATAAAGACGGCACATTGAGACCAGCAGTGGAGACTTCATCTGCTGATATCTCAACTCGTGTAAGTTACCAGCACTCTCTGCATTGCTTTGTCTTGTTGTCTCTTGATTTTTGTCCTGTGTTGTGTCGTGTTGTGATGGACATGATGCGTCGTGTCAAGGTCTGACGGACATGCTGTGTTGTGTATCATGTTGTGAAGGACATGTTGCGTTGTACCCTGCAGATCACCATGGCCAACATTTATGTTCTTCTTGCGCTCGTTGTTGCGGCGAATGCCCTCGACTGGGAGAGCTGGAAGCAAGAGCATGGTGAGTCTCTGGTCATACTGTTCATTTCCATGTGGAACATATTGTCGCATCAGGCAGCCTCCTTTAACATGGGCAGTCTGCATTGGGATCTTTGATTCCATGAACAGCCTCAAGGTTTGCAACTAAACAGTGAATGAATGAATGAATGAGTGATCGTTTTAAGGCCATTTTCCCCACCAGAGCAGGGGTTAGACTTGCAGGCCCCATGACACTCATGGTTCCTTGTTTGAGGCAATGTTTTTATGGCCGGATGCCCTTCCTGGCGCCAACCCTTAGTCACCTCTTACGATGCGCAGGGATACAGTACAGTACACAGATACACAGGGATACAGTACCTATTCTAAACCGGGGTACACACCGGGATCATTCATCCCAGCAAGCTGGTACTCAATTTGCCGACCTCGGAAGGATGACAGGCTGAGTCAACCCCCCTGATGCTAATTCAGCGATCGACCGGGATTCGAACCCAGGATCCTAGGATCCCAAGCCGGCACCCTAACCGCTAAGCCAACACCAGGCTTGCAACTAAACTGTGTTCAATTGAATTCGTCTACACTGTGTTCATAACTTACGGTTCCGTAAGGTTATTCCCAATGAAAATGAAGTTGGCGGCAGCACGCACGGGAGGCAGAAGAATGGGAAAACTTTCTTACCTTGATGAGGATTATTTTTAAGGAATGCGGGATGTGGAACGGACAAACGAAGTGAGTCACCAGACACGCGTGGGGATAAGGGAACACTGCAGCTTATTTCTCGTGAAATTTAATGTGACGTTGCTAGCGTGAGGTCGGTAATTAAAATCGTCTTTTTAGCATAATTTTCAGCATTTAGACAAACCATTTGCAATTTCAAAATGGTTCACCATAATTGTCTTGTAATTGAATGCAAATTGGACCAAAGAGAATATAGCATCCATGGATGAGAGGAGTCGCGTTCGTAGCATTACCTGTTAATATAATTAGCTAGCATAACACAAGTGCACACAGACACACACACACAGACACACACACACACACACACACACACACACACACACACACACACACACACACACACACACACACACACACACACACACATTTCTCCTTTCACCAATAGATGCAAAAATATAGTAAAATTTCTCTTGTGGCCCTAGAAAAAAGCAAAAATAATAATATTTTAAACAACACACAGCCTACACAACTCTCACATCACTCCCTCCCTAAACCCCCTCCAAATATCATCATTTAAAAATTACATGTGCACCGACAAGCCCCAGATATGACCTTCCCATCGATGTTAAGCGCGAACGTTTGGTGAAAATGCGCCTGTCTACGAACCTTCGGGCTTCGAGCCTTTGGGCCAGTTGTTAGGGTTAGGGTCTTCCACGGCTCACATCATCGGGAGTTTTTGCACTACGGACTACAAAATATCAACTTTCTGGACAAATTAATCAGAAGGTTCTCCAAATCTGTTGTTTTTTTCAGAGGCATACCGCTTTCTTGCAGGTATTCCTCCAAGTATTTTGGGATTCTATAAAAGCTTGCTGAGTCACATGATACAGCAATCCTTATCTGGCACGTATGATCCACGTCCAGGCCGCCACAATGGCCTTCGTTACTCAGGGTTTCTGCACATGAACGCCGAGCAATCTGGGGCGGCTTATGTCATTTTTGAAAGTCGCGCATTAGTTTGTATCATTTTGCTGAATCTGTCTGCATGCCATGATGACATGATTATTAGTGAAAGAGCAAGGCAGAGAAGGTCAAATGAATGGTCAGTGAGGAGGAATATAGTGCAGAAAAATAATAAACTTTGGGATGTTTCAATAGGCTGAGCCAGGAAGTGCTCTGACCACCTTGGCGACCACAAACATACCAGGAATTGATCATTTGGTCACAACTCCACACCAAAGGCTCTTTTCAAAACATATGATTTTTTTTCATGTCCATATGCAGCTGCTTGCGGATGGAACAACCTGATCAATGTCCCTCAGGACAGTGTGCTCTACATTGAAGCTTTTCCTGTAAATACTGCACCAAAGAAAGGAGCAGTTGTTTGGTTTGGAATGAAATCCCTTAGTGAGCATTGTTTGTTCAAAAAGGAAGGTCTTTGACTGTTTTTTTCGCTGCAGGAAAGACCTACCTGGGTCGTGGAGAGGAGGTTCTCAGGAAGAAAGTATGGGAATCTAACATACAGATTGTCCAGCAGCACAATGCTTTGGCTGATCAAGGAAAGGCCACCTACCACATGGGAATGAATGCCTATGCCGATCTGGTAAAATCATCGTCTCCTTTATCAATACTTGTATATGTCTATCTCTCTACCTTTGTGTGTTCATCTTTACCTATTTTAGTTTAAAATTTCAATCCAACGGCTCATCAACACTTGGATTGTCACAAGAGCTTTATGTGTGTGTCTATGTTCTCCAGTGTAATTGAATGACGTTTTTCGATCTTCCTCTTCCTGTCCTTGTGCATCCAGTACAATGAGGAGTTCATGGCCCTCAAGAACGGCGGATGCTTCCTCCAGCCTGCAGAGAAGAAAAGCAGGACGTCCACCTTCCAACCTCTCACCGGTGTCAGCCTCCCAGCCACCGTGGACTGGCGTAATCAGGGCTACGTGACCCCCGTCAAGGATCAGGGCCAATGTGGTTCCTGCTGGTCTTTCAGTAGTGTACGTGACCGCAGTACAAACAGCGGACAGTGACCAACATCCATGTAACAGTGAAAATGGCATTCAGATGAACCACATGTTCTCGATTGTGGTTCATCCAAGAGTGTAAAACCTAGCTGTTATCTGTTGTGTGTCCAATGTTTGGTATACTGTGTTTGTACAAGGTTGCAAAGAGTATGTATTTTCTTTTCCAGACTGGTTCTCTTGAAGGACAAGTTTTTGCTCAAACAGGACAACTGCTGTCCCTCAGTGAGCAACAGCTCGTTGACTGCTCTGGGAGTTATGGGAACTATGGCTGCAATGGCGGTTACATGGACAGCGCTTTCGAGTACATCCAAAATGCCGGTGGTATTGAGTTGGAGAGCTCGTACCCTTACACAGCTAGAGTAGGTTACTTTTTCCAGATTTCAATGTTTTCTATCTCCTTGTTTCAAATGGTAATGTGATTGAGATTTCCAAGGTGGTAGGATTGGTACAGACAAAGTGCAAATGAAACGGAAGACCAAATGCTGCAGTGTAGTCATCAGAAGGAACACAAATAAGCAAAGAGCAAACACGGAGTCATCAGGAAGAATCAAGATAGGATTCGAGTTTCAGCTGCTATTCCTCAACCCTAAAACCATCTAGCACAGCCAGGTGACCAGAAAAAAAATTTGTAAGCATTCATTTCTCCCGAGACAGATAGATAAAGAAATAAAGAAATTGAGAGTAGAAGAGAAATATGAGGAAAATGAACAAAAAGAAAAAGCGACAATAAGAATGAAAAGAGAAATGTTAAAAAGTAGGAAGAAGCGTGAAAGGAACGAAGATCAAAGATGTTAGGAAGAGCCCGGGTAGATCGATTTCAGCAGTTACTCCCAAAACTGAAACAGAGCAACAGGTACGAGCTACCAGAGGTGCGTCGGTGGGGAAGCACAGTCCACACAGCATCAGGATATGGTTCACATATATACGGTAATCAAATGTAAGACAAAAAAGTACTGCAATGGAGACATCAGGAGGAACCTGGATAGGATTTGAGTTTCAGCTGCTCCACTTCTATCCTCAAACCCATCTGGGTACAGCCAAGTGAACCTGAACCTTACCAAAAAAAACCCCAGTTTTTGTTAGAATTCACTTCTGCATAGACAAGATGAGAATGACGAGCGGAGTCAGGCTAACAAAAGTGTCCGATTCCGACAGGATGGCCGGTGTGCTTATGACCGTTATCGAGTAGTCGCCCGCTGCACTGGCTACACCGACATCCCTTACGCTAGTGAGAGCGCCCTCCAGCAGGCCGTTGCCACCGTCGGACCAGTTGCTGTGGCTATTGATGCCACCGGTTATGGTTTCCAAATGTATACATCAGGTAAGAGATGTGATTGGTTTTGTCCTTAATTTTTTCACAATTTCTAGTTTGAACACAAAGTATTTTACCTTGTGTTGCAACTGTTTCTCATGGGCAAATAATCCAATGTGAGTGCGTAATAATTAGATGGCCCCATAGAAAAATAACCATTTTAGTAAAGAATGTACTTTCAAGGCAAGCGCATGGTCTGGGAAGGTGATGACGCGAGGTTAAGATTTGATATTTTTGCTGACACGGTAAGGTGGAAAAAAGGGAGTAACAAATAAATATTTTATGTTTTTCCATGTCTGCAGGAGTGTACTACAATCCCTCCTGCAGCACTGATTATCTGGACCACGCCGTGTTAGCCGTAGGGTATGGAACATTGAATGGAGCTGACTACTGGCTGATCAAGAACAGGTGAAATATACCGTTGTGTCTCTGGTACCCTGTTCACCTGATTCCGTTTCACGGTCAGCATGTCCATGTCTGATTTGCAGGGTACAACACATAATGTTCATCACAACAGCCACCCTCATCCAAGTCATCCACGCTCATCCAAATTATCCACCACCATCCAAATCAGCCACCCTCATCCAAGTCAGCCACCCTCATCCATGTCATCCACCCTTATCCATCCACCCTCATCCATGTCATCCACCCTCATCCATGTCATCCACCCTCATCCATGTCATCCACCCTCATCCAAATCAGCCACCCTCATCCATGTCATCCACCCTCATCCATGTCATCCACCCTCATCCATGTCATCCACCCTCATCCATGTCATCCACCCTCATCCAAATCAGCCACCCTCATCCATGTCATCCACCCTCATCCATGTCATCCACCCTCATCCAAATCAGCCACCCTCATCCATGTCATCCACCCTCATCCATGTCATCCATCCTCATCCATGTCATCCACCCTCATCCAAATCAGCCACCCTCATCCATGTCATCCACCCTCATCCAAGTCAGCCACCCTTATCCATGTCATCCACCCTCATCCATGTCATCCACCCTCATCCATGTCATCCACCCTCATCCAAATCAGCCACCCTCATCCATGTCATCCACCCTTATCCATGTCATCCACCCTCATCCATGTCATCCACCCTCATCCATGTCATCCACCCTCATCCAAATCAGCCACCCTCATCCATGTCATCCACCCTCATCCATGTCATCCACCCTCATCCATGTCATCCACCCTCATCCAAATCAGCCACCCTCATCCATGTCATCCACCTCATCCAAGTCAGCCACCCTCATCCATGTCATCCACCCTTATCCATGTCATCCACCCTCATCCATGTCATCCACCCTCATCCATGTCATCCACCCTCATCCAAATCAGCCACCCTCATCCATGTCATCCACCCTTATCCATGTCATCCACCCTCATCCATGTCATCCACCCTCATCCATGTCATTCACCCTCATCCAAATCAGCCACCCTCATCCATGTCATCCATCCTTATCCATGTCATCCACCCTCATCCATGTCATCCACCCTCATCCATGTCATCCACCCTCATCCAAATCAGCCACCCTCATCCATGTCATCCACCCTTATCCATGTCATCCACCCTCATCCATGTCATCCACCCTCATCCAAATCAGCCACCCTTATCCATGTCATCCACCCTCATCCATGTCATCCACCCTCATCCAAATCATCCATGTCATCCACCCTTATGCATATCAGCCACCTCATCTCAAATAACCCACCCTCATCCACCCTCATCCAACTCAGCCACCCTCATCCAAATCAGCCACCCTCATCCACGTCATCCATCCTCATCCAAATCAGCCTCCCTTATCCATATCAGCCACCTCATCTCAAATAACCCACCCTCATCACTTTTCTTACCGTTCTTACTTGAAATAAAACTTTGACCTGTTCTAATCATCATTAATCACATCAAATGAGCTGATGTCCTTCTGACATTTCCATTCACACAGTTGGGGAATGAGCTGGGGAGACCAGGGTTACATCAGGATGGCAAGGAACAGGAATAACCACTGCGGCATCGTGTCCATGGCCAGCTACCCCCACGTCTGAGGACAAGTCATCCCCGTATGTATATTTCAAAATCCGCGGATAAGTTTTGCTACTTCTGTGTCGACACAAACTATCTGTCCTGGATGACATCATAATGTCCTTCTGTTTAACTTTGGAGAATGTTTTACATTGTGAGCACAGAATAGTAATGTATTTGTACGGATCTGCGTGTGTTGCAGAATCATAACAAGAAAGTGATGATTCCATGTAAACTCCTGGAATGATGGGAATAAATATGAATCTTCCAAACATCTGTTGTGGACATCATTTGTACGAAGCCCAAACACCGTCGATATGAGTTTATTTTCATTGTATATCACACAACGGTCAGTGTAGAATAATCATGAAGCAGCCGCTTTTGTCCTTCGGATTAAAAAGGTAGAATCAAAGTATTCGGCATATTTGGGTTACACCAGTTTAAACAGACAGACAAACATATTGAGTACCTCCAGGAAAACGTGCGGCACAGTTAGAGAGGGAAGAGTGGAATTTAGCAAATGATTCCCAATGATTTGGCCTGAAATTGAAATGGTAATCAATTGAACAGGCAAGACTCGTACAAGGGGATCATGTACTTGATGTTGATGAAGGCATCTTTTCCTCCAAACCTCTCAAACAGTTCCAAGGTCTCCTTGATAAGGTCCCCGATATTCTCACGTCTCTGTCTGCCGTACTCGATGTCGTCCCCGATGTTACCTGGAGGAGAAGGTGCAGGGTTTCACAGACACCATCACAGCCATTACCCCTACCATGGACTATGGGGTACACCAACATCCTCTTATATAGCGATCGCTGCCAGTGGAGCGAGTAAACGGGTGTTGAACTGTCGTATGTGACAAAATCGGATCACAATGTTGGTCTATGAGTCACGTGGAGTGATTTATAGCAGACCTCAAAAGTGTCTTGTACTCGAGAGGTCTTCTGTGAACAGATTTAATGAACCATAGGGATGAAACTTGCAACCAGAACACGGTGAATATAAAAGTAGATGACCAGTCATGTTTCCACAGCGAGTACCAGGTTATAAAAAAGTCCAATCAGTGTTTACCTGTGTGAGTTTGGAGGTGTTTTCATTAAGACTAGCCGAAACCCGTGGAACATCCACGGAAGGGAGGATGTGGTGTATGGATAGAGTGTACCATTATGGATGGCATAGGGGAGCGCTCATGGGATCTTCTTCTTCCGTTAAGCTCCAATTTTTTCTCTTTAAGTTAAGTCCAATCAGTCCTCTCTGCTCGAAGTGCTCAGGCCATGCCTTCCCGCTCTCATACTTTTATTGCCGTTCTGTGTAGAAAGAGATTGACATATCGTTCGTCTGTTTTCAGCTCGTTATCTTTAAGCTTCCTTACGTCTCGCCACCTGCTACACCTCTCTGAGTTACGAGGATTTATGCAACGCACCCCGAGTATCGCAACGTCACTCCATTTAACTTTATTAAAATGACGATAAAGACGTTTCCTTATATATCCTAATTTAAAATGTTCAAGGGAATAAAAAGACCATTTGGTTCACACCACCCATGTTCACACCACTCGACTGTCCAATCAGCGGACGGCTCGCTTCGCCTTCGCCCAGCAGACGCCAATACGATGGCGTCGTAAGATGGCGTCATATCGGCAGTTAATCGGATGCTTTTGGGCCCCAACGTCGGCTAATTCAGATTTTTCGAGTATGGCTGTACGTGATAAACAAAGAGCGCGGTTCGTAGATCGTAAATCCATGAGTGCCGTGGGCATCGGGTCACTGGGTGCGGCGTAAAAGGGATAACAAAGTCGAGTCCTTACGGTATTATTATATAGATAAGCCACAGCAAGTTGCATTATCATGGAGTTGCAAAAACCGCACTTTAATCCCCATTATATGAGGTCACATGGTCAACTGAGCAGGTTACGTGAAATAGCAGGTGATTTTGAAAACAAAAATTCTTCAATATAAACATGGCTGACAAATGGTCTGGAGATAGTTGTCACACTCAGTTGTGTGTTATTCTGATAACACTCAATGCTGTTCGGATCCGCAAAAAGCAAGTTAGTTTTGTGTCTTATTTTGGGAAAGTAAAAGCTGGACATTGAAAGATGAACAACACCTGAAGCCAAGGTTGGGTGAAAATCAAAACAAAAGTGAGCACATTGTGGTATTTACGGTTCTGGTTCTTGAAGATGTTGAAAACAGGTAGGATCTGCCGATAGTACGGCACGAGAGCCTGTCCGACTCCATCGGCCGACACCACGAGGTGCTGCAGGACCCTCAGTGTGGTGCAGATGATTTTCCGGTTCCTCGTATTTAGCGCTGCTGTGAGAGTCAGGTAAACCAGAAGGTTAAATTCTCCCATGAAGGGTACTCGCAGAGGTAGTTCAAGTGTTTTGGGTTGTTTTTTTTTAAGGACAATACGCGATACGAGAAATCTCATGTAGGGTTTTCATGAAACATCACCCTCAAAACACCTCGAATGGGCGTGATGAGCTGTGGAATGCAAGGTAAGATCTTCGTCCCGCCTCGATCAAGCAGGTCGTGGGTTCCCTGACGGGCGAAGAGCTCGTACGGGTGTTTGGTCTCGCACAGCCCATCAAAAAACAACGGGAGGTAATGGAAGTAATCAAGCTTCTCCAGCTTCACCTGGCAAACAGTAAATCGAGAGATGCCCGTTGCATTTACCAGTCCCTGTTTTCCCCGTATTCAAACTGTGGAACAAGCATTGAGCATATCCGACGATAGTTTACTATTTTTTAACTTCAAAACTAAAACCGAAAACGCATTTAAGTGAATTTTTAAAGTGCAGACACGGCACACACACGACACACACGGCACACATAAGGCACACGTACGCACCCGATTGGTTAACCCCGCTTTTCGCTTCGCGAGCGCAGGGTTAAATAACAGACCGGTTTCAGGGTAGGCTATTGACAGATGTAAAATGTGACGTCACAGGGTGTGCAATTAATTACCTTCCAGTTGATGGGTCGACTCATAGAGTTGTGGTTCAGGGAAATTGGAAGATCCCCTCGTTCATAATACTTACGGAAGACAGTCGGCTTAACAGCACGCTCTTGAAATGCTCCTGCCTTTGGAGGACCTAGCACCTGGATGAGAAGGTAGGGTTCGTCAAAGTTTGTTGTAATCTTCGTGAAATTTTGCCACAAACTACTACAAAGCCTAAAGCACAAACTTTACTCGATCCAAAGTGTGAAGTTGAACAAGTAGGTCCCTCTTGTGTTCAGATCCTCATTGATCAATGCACCTTATTCTCTGTGCAGAATGAACTTTTCACAAGATGATGACACAGGTGCACAAGGAGCATGTACTTCTGCACCAAAGAAACATTAACAAGCCATACTTGTACGGATGGGGGGTTATGGTTCGAATCTGTGTGTATCGGTACGTACAGGGGTGGAGGGAGTTAGAAATAGAGTACCCCTAGCTTTGCGTACGTAATAAATAGACGGCCCCGAGTTGGATCTTGAACATCAATAAACAGGATGCCTCGTGCGACAACACGAGCAGATCACTGTATTTTCGTAACTAATTCCCACCAATTCTGTGCAATTCACGTACGTATTACGTCATCCGTGAGGTTACGCGTGACGTCACCGAACCTCCTTTGCGGACACGTACAGGTGCGATGACACTGACGCCGACGACTGTCTTAATGGCGAAAGTGACGGTGTCCGCGAAAGCATTTTCTCAGGACATCTTGTCCGGAATACAGAAATAAACAATGTTGTCCGGTCCACGTGATCTAATTCTTACCAGGGCCTTCACTTTCCCCGATGTTGCGGTGAACGCAAGGCCAAGGGTGGCCGTGGTCTCTCGCCTTCCTTTCCCATGACGACTCCGCAGCATTCTCTCCCCTTTCTTTCGTGTCCTTTCGCTTTGCAACTCCGCTCCGCGTCGCTCTCTTCGCTCTCCTCGCTCTCCCTCTTCCCGTCGGGCCGAACGCGCGGCTTCCTAGCAACGGTTACCATGGCGACCCGTGGCGTCACGCGCGGCTTCCTTCACTTCGCGTTTATTTCCCTCGAAAAAAGGTTATAATTGGTTTAATTAAGAAAATTCACGCAATCCTGTTTCGTCGGGCCGCAAGAGTCGTTTTTATGATTAAGAAAATAAAACAATAAAAACAAACAAACTTAGGCCTGCTGTCCTGGGTTTCATTGGGGGTGGAAGCCGGAAGGGGCCCGCCCACCAGAGCTTGTTGTTGCATCGACTACACCTTGCATGGAGGCTCCCAGGGTCCTGGGTAGGATTAATCATCTAGGCCGTCATTTCATGAACCTATCGTCGGTGCTGAAACCGCTCAACGATCGACTTCGAGACGATGCTTCGTGGATTTGGGATCAAAGCCAAATTCAAGCTTTCAAGATGGTGAAAGAACTGTTATCGTCTTAAAGGTCCGAGTGAAGAAGGAGCCCGTGCTCCAGCATGAGACGGACAAAATGATGGGCAAGGCACAAACTCGTCCGAGAAGATATTTATTGTAAAAACCAACTCGGGAACTCTGAAAAGCCCGTTTATCGGGCTGCATATACCGTATATCAAAACCAGAAAGCATAACCGAAACCGAAAGCCACGCCTCTCAGGCGAAGCGTGTTTCGGTGGTCACGTGACCGACAGGTGCAAAGGATTATAACCGCACGCGCGGCACGCTTTGGTGGTCACGTGACCAGCCACCCCGGCACCGAGGTTGTCCGCCGGTGACGTCACCGGCTGGAGCAAGGAGATTCTGCTGCTGGTCTCGCTTGGGGGACCCATGGGTCGCTACACGAGCATTCTTTGATACAAACAATGAGACAACCGTGAGTGCAGATGCTCGCAGCTATGGCATCGGAGCTGTCTGTGTACAAAAGCAGTCTAATGTGCAGTTGAGACCTGCCTGTGTACAAAAGCAGTCTCATGTGGAGTTGAGACCTGTCTGTGTACAAAAGCAGTCTAATGTGGAGTTGAGATCTGTGTGTACAAAAGCAGTCCAATGTGGAGTTGAGACCTGTCTATTTACAAAAGCAGTCCAATGTGGAGTTGAGACCTGCCTGTGTACAAAAGCAGTCTAATGTGGAGTTGAGACGTCTGTGTACAAAAGCAGTCCAATGGGGGAGTTGAGACCTGTCTGTGTACAAAAGCAGTCTAATCGGGAGTTGAGACCTGTCTGTGTACAAAAGCAGTCTTATGTGGAGTTGAGACCTGTCTATTTACAAAAGCAGTCCAATGTGGAGTTGAGACCTGCCTGTGTACAAAAGCAGTCTAATGTGGAGTTGAGACATGTCTATTTACAAAAGCAGTGTAATGGGGAGTTGAGACCTGTCTATGTACAAAAGCAGGCTAATGTGGAGTTGAGATCTGCCTGTGTACAAAAGCAGTCTAATGGGGAGTTGAGACCTGCCTGTGTACATAAGCAGTCTAATGGGGAGTTGAGACCTGTCTGTGTACAAAAGCAGTCTAATGGGGATGTGAGACCTGCCTGTGTACAAAAGCAGTCTAATGGGGAGTTGAGACCTGCCTGTGTACAAAAGCAGTCTAATGGGGAGTTGAGACCTGCCTGTGTACAAAAGCAGTCTAATGTGGAGTTGAGACCTGCCTGTGTACAAAAGCAGTCTAATGTGGAGTTGAGACGTCTGTGTACAAAAGCAGTCCAATGGGGGAGTTGAGACCTGTCTGTGTACAAAAGCAGTCTAATCGGGAGTTGAGACCTGTCTGTGAACAAAAGCAGTCTTATGGGGAGATGAGACCTGTCTGTGTACAAAAGCAGTCTAATGGGGAGTTGAGACCTGTCTGTGTACAAAAGCAGTCTAATGGGGAGTTGAGACCTGTCTGTGTACAAAAGCAGTCTAATGGGGAGTTGAGACCTGCCTGTGTACAAAAGCAGTCTAATGGGAGAGGTGAGACCTGTCTTACTGTATGAAGTCGAATGGGGGAGTTGAGAGCTGTCTGCGTACAAAAGCAGTCTAATGGGGAGTTGAGACGTGCCTGTGTACAAAAGCAGTCTAATGTGGAGTTGAGACCTGCCTGTGTACAAAAGCAGTCCAATGGGGGAGTTGAGACCTGTCTGTGTACAAAAGCAGTCCAATGGGGAGTTGAGACCTGCCAGTGTACAAAAGCAGTCTAATGGGGGAGGTGAGACCTGCCTTACTACAAATGAAGTCGAATGGGGGAGTTGAGAGCTGTCTGTGTACAAAAGCAGTCTAATGGGGGAGTTGAGACCTGCCTGTGTACAAAAGCAGTCTAATGGGGGAGTTGAGACCTGCCTGTGTACAAAAGCAGTCTAATGTGGAGTTGAGACCTGTCTATTTACAAAAGCAGTGTAATGGGGAGTTGAGACCTGTCTATGTACAAAAGCAGGCTAATGTGGAGTTGAGATCTGCCTGTGTACAAAAGCAGTCTAATGGGGAGTTGAGACCTGCCTGTGTACAAAAGCAGTCTAATGTGCAGTTGAGACCTGCCTGTGTACAAAAGCAGTCTAATGTGGAGTTGAGACCTGTCTGTGTACAAAAGCAGTCTAATGTGGAGTTGAGACCTGCCTGTGTACAAAAGCAGTCCAATGTGGAGTTGAGACCTGCCTGTGTACAAAAGCAGTCTAATGTGGAGTTGTGACCTGTCTATTTACCAAAGCAGTCTAATGTGGTGTTGAGACCTGTCTGTGTACAAAAGCAGTCTAATGGGGAGTTGAGACCTGCCTGTGTACAAAAGCAGTCTTATGTGGAGTTGAGACCTGCCTGTGTACAAAAGCAGTCCAATGTGGAGTTGAGACCTGCCTGTGTACAAAAGCAGTCTAATGTGGAGTTGTGACCTGTCTATTTACAAAAGCAGTCTAATGTGGAGTTGAGACCTGTCTGTGTACAAAAGCAGTCTAATGGGGAGTTGAGACCTGTCTGTGTACAAAAGCAGTCTAATGGGGAGTTGAGACCTGTCTGTGTACAAAAGCAGTCTAATGGGGAGGTGAGACCTGTCTGTGTACAAAAGCAGTCTAATGGGGAGTTGAGACCTGTCTATTTACAAAAGCAGTCCAATGTGGAGTTGAGACCTGCCTGTGTACAAAAGCAGTCTAATGTGGAGTTGAGACCTGTCTGTGTACAAAAGCAGTCTCATGTGGAGTTGAGACCTGTCTATTTACAAAAGCAGTCCAATGTGGAGTTGAGACCTGCCTGTGTACAAAAGCAGTCTAATGTGGAGTTGAGACCTGTCTATTTACAAAAGCAGTCTAATAGGGAGATGAGACCTGTCTGTGTACAAAAGCAGTCTAATGGGGAGTTGAGACCTGTCTGTGTACAAAAGCAGTCTAATGGGGAGGTGAGACCTGTCTATTTACAAAAGCAGTCTAATAGGGAGATGAGATCTGTCTGTGTACAAAAGCAGTCTAATGGGGAGTTGAGACCTGTCTGTGTACAAAAGCAGTCTAATGGGGAGGTGAGACCTGTCTGTGTACAAAAGCAGTCTAATGGGGGAGTTGAGACCTGTCTGTGTACAAAAGCAGTCTAATGGGGAGTTGAGACCTGTCTGTGTACAAAAGCAGTCTAATGGGGAGGTGAGACCTGCCTGTGTACAAAAGCAGTCTAATGGGGAGTTGAGACCTGTCTGTGTACAAAAGCAGTCTAATGGGGAGATGAGACCTGCCTGTGTACAAAAGCAGTCTAATGTGGAGTTGAGACGTCTGTGTACAAAAGCAGTCCAATGGGGAGTTGAGACCTGTCTGTGTACAAAAGCAGTCTAATGGGGAGTTGAGACCTGTCTGTGTACAAAAGCAGTCTAATGGGGAGATGAGACCTGTCTGTGTACAAAAGCAGTCTAATGGGGAGTTGAGACCTGTCTGTGTACAAAAGCAGTCTAATGGGGAGTTGAGACCTGTCTGTGTACAAAAGCAGTCTAATGGGGAGGTGAGACCTGCCTGTGTACAAAAGCAGTCTAATGGGGAGTTGAGACCTGTCTGTGTACAAAAGCAGTCTAATGGGGAGATGAGACCTGCCTGTGTACAAAAGCAGTCTAATGGGGAGTTGAGACCTGTCTGTGTACAAAAGCAGTCTAATGGGGAGTTGAGACCTGTCTGTGTACAAAAGCAGTCTAATGGGGAGGTGAGACCTGTCTGTGTACAAAAGCAGTCTAATGGGGAGTTGAGACCTGTCTGTGTACAAAAGCAGTCTAATGGGGAGTTGAGACCTGCCTGTGTACAAAAGCAGTCCAATGGGGAGTTGAGACCTGCCTGTGTACAAAAGCAGTCTAATGGGGGAGTTGAGACCTGTCTTACTACAAATGAAGTCGAATGGGGGAGTTGAGACCTGTCTGTGTACAAAAGCAGTCCAATGGGGAGTTGAGACCTGCCTGTGTACAAAAGCAGTCTAATGGGGGAGTTGAGACCTGTCTTACTACAAATGAAGTCGAATGGGGGAGTTGAGAGCTGTCTGTGTACAAAAGCAGTCTAATGGGGAGGTGAGCCCTGTCTGTGTACAAAAGCAGTCTAATGGGGAGTTGAGACCTGCCTGTGTACAAAAGCAGTCTAATGGGGAGTTGAGATCTGTCTGTGTACAATAGCAGTCTAATGGGGAGTTGAGATCTGTCTGTGTACAAAAGCAGTCTAATGGGGAGTTGAGATCTGTCTGTGTACAATGGCAGTCTAATGGGGAGTTGAGACCTGCCTGTGTACAAAAGCAGTCTAATGGGGAGTTGAGACCTGTCTGTGTACAAAAGCAGTCTAATGGGGGAGTTGAGACCTGTCTGTACAAAAGCAGTCTAATGGGGAGTTGAGACCTGCCTGTGTACAAAAGCAGTTTAATGGGGAGTTGAGATCTGCCTGTGTACAAAAGCAGTCTAATGGGGAGTTGAGATCTGTCTGTGTACAATGGCAGTCTAATGGGGAGTTGAGACCTGCCTGTGTACAAAAGCAGTCTAATGGGGAGTTGAGACCTGTCTGTGTACAAAAGCAGTCTAATGGGGGAGTTGAGACCTGTCTGTACAAAAGCAGTCTAATGGGGAGTTGAGACCTGCCTGTGTACAAAAGCAGTTTAATGGGGAGTTGAGACCTGTCTGTGTACAAAAGCAGTCTAATGGGGAGTTGAGACCTGCCTGTGTACAAAAGCAGTCTAATGGGGAGTTGAGACCTGCCTGTGTACAAAAGCAGTCTCAGCGGCGGATCCAGGGGTGGGGGAGGGTGCAGGGGGTGCACAACCTCCCCCTCTGCAACGCAACGGCATGGATGTGCTGGAGGCATACTCCATGATTGACGACAAGAAGGACGCGCTCACTCAACTACGGTCAAATGCAGAAACTGAATTCTCTCTGTGGTTCGATCACGCCGAGGCCATGATAGAATCTGTAGGAGGTGACGTCACAATGCCCAGAGTTGTAAAACGACAAATCCATCGTCCAAACACCGCCGCCGATACTCCCTTGCTCTTCCACCTCAGAAACATGTGCATTCCATTTCTCGACCTCCTCAGCCAGGAAATGGACACCCGATTCTGTGCTGAAAATCGGGAAGGTGGCGATCTGTTTCTGCTGATGCCATCTGCAATAATCGCTGAAACCTGCGACATTCCAGCCCGACATCAGAAGCTGTTGCGTTGGAAAAACGACATGGAACATCCCGCAGGACTGATGAATGAGCTTAGAGACTGCAGATGTTTTGGAGAAGGAGGCCCAACAACACGCTTCCACGCACATTCATGGATTGTTTCTAGCTGTTATTCTAGTAATTCCAAGCTGTCCTTGATGGCTAACAGTTCTTTCCGTGTTACGCAATAGTTCCTCTCTGGTGTGCTAAGGCTCTGACGAAAGTATGCGACCACCAGTTATTTGTCATCTTTCTCTTGAGAAAGAACTCCCCCAATCCTATGGTTGCTTGCATCACAGTCAAGAATGTAAAGCTCCTGGGATCAGGAAATGGCAAAACAGGGGCACTGGCCAGTGCATCCTTGGGCCTATCAAAAGCCTCCAGAAACCCTTCAGACCATGTCAATTCCTGGCCCTTCTTTGTCAGGTAGTGAAAAGGTGCAGCAATTGTGGAAAAGTCTCAGGCAAACTGCCTGTAGTAAGTGCAAAGCCCCAATAAGTTTCAAATTTCACTAACACAGGCAGGTTGGCCAGTGCTTCACAGCTAAGACCTTTCCTGGATCTGTGCACACTCCACTCTCACCTACAACGTGGCCCAGGTATTGCACTTCCTTCTGGAACAGGTGGCACTTCTTTGGACCCAGCTTCAGCCACGCTACTTGGAACTGAGCAATGACTTCAGCCAGTCTCTCCAGTTCCTGCTCGAATGACCGCCCAAACACAATTATATCATCCAAGTATACCAGCGCTGTCCTCCAGTGTAATCCCTCCAGGACACACTCCATAAGGCATTCAAATGTGGCTGGTGCCGTTGCATAGCCCAAAGGGCATCACCCGGAACTGCCACAGACCTCGCCCAAAGGAAAAAGCTGTTTTCTCCTTGTCGTTGTCGGCCATCCTGACTTGGAAGTATCCTGACTTATGTCGAGAGTCGAAAACCACACAGCACCAGTCAAATCGTCCAGCATATCGTCCACCCGTGGCAAAGGATAGGAGTCCTTGACAGTTACTTCATTCAACACCCTGTAATCTACACAGCACATCATCGACCCATCTTTCTTCCTCGCCAAGACGACCGCTGATGATCATGGCCTGCAGGATCTCTCCACAGCTCCCTGCTGAATGAAGTCTGCCATCACCTTTTCCATCTCCTTGTGTCGGGCTGGAGCCAATCTATGTGGTGGCTGCTTGATTGGGTGGTGATTCCGGGTGTCGATGCAATGTTCCACCAGGTCTGTGCACCCCAAGTCATGATCTCGGGTCAAGTCATGATATCAGAAGTTCATTTAGCTGTGCCCTCTGCCCTTTTGTTAGACAAGTTGAACTTCTCTCGAGCAGGTCTCGTAAATGTTCTAGAAAGCTCTTATGCCCAACTACCTTACCCTGTTTGCAAATGATTGGTGGAATCTGGTCCACCGCTTGGCACTGCCCCATAAGAGTCCCTCCTGGAATCTTCTTCGGGACACTGGCAACATTTGCTACAACCACTCGAATACACCCTTCAACTGGGTTAACCAAGGTTATTCCTTGCATCAGTCCTTTTGGAATCTCAGACTGCAAGTCAAATCGTCCAGTATGTCGTCCACCCATGGCAAAGGATAGGAGTGCTTGACAGTTACTTCATTCAGCACCCTGTAGTCTACACAGCACATCAACGACCCATCTACGCAGCACATCATCGCACATCATCGTCCACTAGGCCATGCTGTGTGTCCAGTGGCCGCTTGGTCTTGCACAGAATAATCATCCTCATCTTTGGTGCACAGTTACAATCTGAAGAGAAGTAACCTCAGAGCTCCTTGTCCTCAGACTCCATTCACACCATCGATGCTTGACCCTAAGTTGCATGTCACCAAGATCAAGCTTGCTTTTCCTTGGAAGTAAGAAGTCTCGACCCAAGATGCACGAATCCTTGATGTCTGCAATGTTCACCAGATGATTCCTTTCCTCACCCCCAAGCTTGATCTTCACATCAACAGGCCCACACAACACAACACAATGTCCAGTTATTCCACATAACTCTCTGGTTGAGTCTGGTACATAATTATGACATACAGTCACGTGAAAAAGTAAGTACACCCCATGTAAAGTTTTGACTTTTTCAACATATTTCAACATACAGCTATTTGATCTTCCTTTCAACAATATTGATAGATAAAGGTGATATAATGTAACAAATATCATGAAACATTTACATTTTGTAGTCCATTGTATAATTTAAATAAACATAAATGCAAATTTCGCATGTGGAAAAAGGAAGTACACCCTTGGCTCTAATAGGTGGTATTGCCCCCTTTGGCAGAAACAACCTCAAGAAGGCGTTTCTTATAACTGTCTACCACTCTACCAGTCTCTGACATCGACTGGGAGAAATTTTTGCCCACTCCTCCATGCAGAATTATTTCAGCTGTGCGATGTTTGAGGGGTTTCTTGCATGCACAGCTCGTTTCAAATCCCCCCACAACATCTCGATGGGATTTAGATCCGGGCTTTGACTTGGCCATTCCAGAACCCTCCATTTCTTTATTTTCAGCCATTCCTGGGTGGATTTATTGGTATGCTTAGGGTCATTGTCATGTTGCAAGGTCCACCTTCGGTTGAGCTTCAACACTCCGACAGATGGCCTCACATTATCCTCAAGCACCCTCTGGTACAATGAAGAGCACCCTCTGGTACATGCTTTACAGTTGGTATCAGGTTCTTGTGGTCAAATGCTGTCTTTGGTTTTCGCCAAACATGTCTTCTGGTACTGTGGCCAAATAGCTCCACCTTTGACTCATCTGTCCAGAGCACATTGTTCCAGAAGTGCTGGTCTTTGCCTAGGTGTTCATTGGCAAACTTTAGTCTTTGGACAGCAAAGGTTTCCTCCTGGCACACCTCCCATGTAGATCGATTTTGTGCAGCCTCTTTCTAATGGTAGACTCGTGCACTTTGACATCAACAGTGGCAAGAGCTACCTGTAGGTCCCGTGATGACATTCTGGGGTTCTTGAGACTTCTTTCAGCATCTTGCGGTCTGCTCTCGGGCTGAACTTGCTGGGGCGGCCTGGCCTGAACAAGTTAGCAGTTGTTTGGAATCTTCTCCACTTGCAAAAGATGGAATAAAATATTTTTGACATGATTCCACAGTTTCTTTGGTATTTGACAGTCTACGTGTAAACAAAAGGGTAATTGAGTGATTACATAACGTTTCCCCATTACACAGGTGATATGATAACATTGAAAAAAATGTGTATTACGTAATAAATTTTTTTGTTAGGGACTATAAAAGCCCATGCATGTGATATTCTGTCCCTTTCCCTGATTCAACAATGTGTTAAACGAGGCTGGTTTTTTTTCGAGTTCCTTGTACCGTTTGCAAGAAAAATCGGTAGAGACGTTCCCTGGGCTATGCCTGGTCCAACGGAACCAGCAATACGCGAGAGAGTGGTAGCACTGCGGCAGGAGGGCTACAAACAGAGTGATATCGCAGATGTCGTCGGGATATCACAGAGTACAGTCTGTAAGATCCTGAAACGTCAACGTGAGGCGGGGAATGTGCGGCCGCGGAAACCTCCAGGACGTCCAAGATTAACCACGAGACGAGATGATCGCCAACTGTTGAATCTCTGCCGCAGAAACCGGAAAATGCCGACGAGTCGTCTTCGTCGCTTGTGGAGGAGACATCATGGGATCAACGTTTCCCGGTCAACCGTTAATCGGAGATTGCTCCAACATGGTTACCGAGCACGACGGTTGACTAAATGTCCATGCCTGGCTGTTCGCCACAGAGTTGCTCGTCTTCGCTGGGCTAGGGAGCACAGAAGGCTTCATCCTGGACACTGGTGACATGTTGTCTTCACGGACGAGAGCCGCTACATCCTTGACCGTACAGATGGGAGACAACGAGTTCGTCGATTACCCGGGGAGAACCTTCATGATGACTGCATCCACGAGACGACTCAAGGTGGTGGCGGCTCATGATGATATGGGCCGGCATCCATTATGGAGGGAAAACGCCACTGGTGGTTTTGGACGGAAACGTCAACGCCGTTGTGTACCGGGATATCTTGGAGTACCACTGCCTTCCACATGCAAGACGAGTGTATGGACACAATTTCCGACTGCAGGACGACAACGCTAGACCGCACAGGGCCGCTGCAGTAAGGGAATTCCTTGAGGCAGAGGGCGTGGAGCAGTTGCCATGGCCAGCTTGCTCGCCGGATATGAACCCCATAGAGCATGCATGGGATGCCCTAGGCCGAGCCATCAACGACAGAGATGTTATTCCTCAAACTTTGCAGGAGTTGGCCGACGCTCTGAGGGAAGAATGGGATGCTATGCCTGTTGACGTCGTCAACAAGCTAGTGGACAGCACGCCACGACGTCTGCACGCCCTGATTCGTGCCAGGGGTGGACATACCCGCTATTAGTGACTGAGTAACAACAAGGACTCCACTGTGATGCAAATTGATCCATGAAATCACCCCAAAAAATGTTATCTGGAAAACTGACAGAGATTAAAAAGAAATGTGTCATGATCCTTAATTTACTGTCTATTGTCGTCATTGTCGTTTTACGCTCAAGACACCAACCGATTAAAACTGATAATTAATAAAAATCACTGTCAAATGTGCGTAAGAGACAGAATAATAAAGAAAAGTGGTTATATGCACCATAAATGCCAATGGTAATTTAGATTGAAATAATGATGCTATGAAAATTTGTTGAAAAAAAAAATTCCATCTTTATGGCCAACAGTGGAGATGATCTTCCGGACAGTCGAATGATTGATTTCAAATTGTTTGGAGATCTTTTTAAATCCCTTCCCAGACTCGTAGGCATCTATAACCTTCTTTCTGAAGGCCTCCGAGAGCTCTTTTGATCTAGGCATGGTGACGCCGCACACTTCAACAACAAAGAGCAAACCAAACTAAATGTCTGAGGTTTAAATAAGACAGGTTCCTCCAAGATCCTCTCGAACGATGTTCTAATCATTTGCACCTGAGCTGGTGCACCTGATTCTAATTTTAGGTATTTGAAGTAGTGATAAATGTCGGGGTGTACTTACTTTTTCCACGTGCGAAATTTGCATTTATGTTTATTTAAATTATACAATGGACTACAAAATGTAAATGTTTCATGATATTTGTTGTACTAGGGCATGCCCGTACTATATCTATATCTAAAATTATATCGCCCCCTCTATTTACATGAAATGGTTTGGTTCATGAAATGTTTTGGTCCATTCGCAACGCCAAAGCGAACGGCGAACGCTTTACATGAAATGGTTTGGTGCATGAAATGTTTTGGTCCATTCGCAACGCCAAAGCGAACGGCGAACGGCTTGCGAGTACAGTGACAATCCCCCCGGGGTTTTTATTAGTTTTAAAACATAGTTTAACGCCAACATAGCGCCAACATAGTTTGCAAACGTGAAATAAATGAATACGCTCTCAAATGTGCCATCCGAGGCAGAGTGTGTCAGCCACGTTCGGCACACGCGATAGCTCGCTGCTCTCTGATTGGTTGAATCGTTTTTTGGACATAGCTCGGTAAGTAATTGTCCGATTAATATGAAACCTTGAAAAGGCACATCCTCGGGTCCCCAGCAATATACCTGGCAAGTTTCAAGTATATCGGACCCGTGGTTGTCGAGAAACAGCGGTCACAGACAAACAAACGTACAAACGTACAAACAAACACACAGAGATTAGTGGAATTATAGATAGACTAGGGCATTGCCCGTACTATATCTATATCTAAAATTATATCCCCCCCCTCTATTTACATGCAATGGTTTGGTCCAAAGCGAACGGCTTCCGGAGTTTGGTAAAGAAATCGCCATCGCGTGCACAAACGCGCAGGAAAGCGAATGAATCGCAAATTCGGTTTTATTAGTTTTAAAACATAGTTTAACGCCAACATAGTTTGCAAACGTGAAATAAATGAATACGCTCTCAAATGTGCCATCCGAGGCAGAGTGTGTCCTCCACGTTCGGCACACGCGATCGTTCGCTGCTCTCTGATTGGTTGAATCGTTTTTTGGACATAGCTCGGTAAGTAATTGTCCGATTAATATGAAACCTTGAAAAGGCACATCCTCGGGTCCCCAGCAATATACCTGGCAAGTTTCAAGTATATCGGACCGGTAGTTGTCGAGAAACAGCGGTCACAGACAAACAAACAAACGTACAGACAGACAGACAGAGATTACTGGAATTATAGATAGATTATATCACCTTTATCTATCAATATTGTTGAAATGAAGATCAAATAGCTGTATGGTGAAATATGTTGAAAAAGTCAAAACTTTACATGGGGTGTACTTACTTTTTCACGTGACTGCATAATATGAGGTCGAATGAAAGTCTGCCCTGAGGCCATGTCGATAACCATTGAAATTAAGTCATAATATAAAAGTAAACCAAAATATAAAAGTAAATTGAAATTAAGTCGTTCCTCGATCATGGACTGACGTCAGCAGCCCGACAGAGTGATCCAATTGGGCAACTCCGCTTTGCGCTTCACGCGCGGGGTAATAAACAAAATGTCGGGCCGCACCGCGCCGGGTCTTCATGTAGCCCGGATTTATGAAGTGGAAAGGGGTGCTGAAGTGATGCCAGAATCACGAGGGACACGTTGTGACCGACAGATGGTGCTGCAGCATCAGTCCTGGAAGGTGTCACAATGAAGAATTAATAGAGTTCACTCCGGCTCGCTCAAAAGTGACAATTCCTGCTCAAATCCCCTCTATTGGGGTATCCTGGGACGGAGTCGTGATCAGTCTTGGACAATGTCTGTGATTGAATGATGGTCAGTCTGTGATGGAGTGGTAATTAGTCTGCGATTGAATGATGGTCAGTCTGCGATGGAGTGGTGATTAGTCTGCGATTGAATGATGGTCAGTCTGCGATGGAGTGGTGATTAGTCTGCGATTGAATGATGGTCAGTCTGCGATGGAGTGGTAACTAGTCTGCGATGGAGTGGTAATTAGTCTGCGATTGAGTGGTGATTAGTCTGCGATGGAGTGGCGATTAGTCTGCGATGGAGTGGTAATTAGTCTGCGATTGAATGATGGTCAGTCTGCGATGGAGTGGTGATCAGTCTGCGAAGGAGTGGTAATTAGTCTGCGATTGAGTGGTGATTAGTCTGCGATGGAGTGGCAATTAGTCTGCGATGGAGTGGTGATTAGTCTGCGATGGAGTGGCGATTAGTCTGCGAAGGAGTGGTGATTAGTCTGCGAAGGAGTGGTAATTAGTCTGCGATTCAGTGGTGATTAGTCTGCGAAGGAGTGGTGATCAGTCTGCGAAGGAGTGGTAATTAGTCTGCGATTGAGTGGTGATTAGTCTGCGATGGAGTGGCGATTAGTCTGCGAAGGAGTGGTGATTAGTCTGCGATGGAGTGGCGATTAGTCTGCGATTGAGTGGTGATTAGTCTGCGATGGAGTGGTGATTAGTCTGCGATGGAGTGGCGATTAGTCTGCGATTGAGTGGTGATTAGTCTGCGATGGAGTGGCGATTAGTCTGCGATGGAGTGGTAATTAGTCTGCGATTGAATGATGGTCAGTCTGCGATGGAGAGGTGATTAGTCTGCGATGGAGTGGTGATTAGTCTGAGATTGAATGATGGTCAGTCTGCGATGGAGTGGTAATTAGTCTGCGATTGAATGATGGTCAGTCTGCGATGGAGTGGTGATTAGTCTGCGATGGAGTGGCGATTAGTCTGCGATGGAGTGGTAATTAGTCTGCGATTGAGTGGTGATTAGTCTGCGATGGAGTGGTGATTAGTCTGCGATGGAGTGGTGATTACTCTGCGATGGAGTGGTGATTAGTCTGCGATGGAGTGGTAATTAGTCTGCGATTGAGTGGTGATTAGTCTGCGATGGAGTGGTGATTAGTCTGCGAAGGAGTGGTAATTAGTCTGCGATTGAGTGGTGATTAGTCTGTGATGGAGTGGTGATTAGTCTGCGATGGAGTGGTGATTAGTCTGCGATGGAGTGGTGATTAGTCTGCGATGGAGTGGTGATTAGTCTGCGATTGAGTGGTGATTAGTCTGCGATTGAGTGGTGGTCAGTCTGGGACGGAGTGGCGATCAGCTTGGGACGGAGTGGCGATCAGATTGGGACGGAGTGGCGATCAGCTTGGGACGGAGTGGCGATCAGCTTGGGACGGAGTGGCGATCAGCTTGGGACGGAGTGGCGAATCTCAATCGGAGAACTTTTTGAACGCCTACAGTGTAACTCATTCCTGTATTGTTTCTTCGGTAAATGAAAAGCCGAATGAAACGACAGGAGGAGGCGAAGGGTTGAGAACGAAACGGTGAAGGTTTGAGGGAGAGCTGCAGAAAGGTTGACATTACGGGACCAGTCTTGACCTGTCGAG
The DNA here is from genome assembly GCF_964187855.1 of Myxine glutinosa. Classification (NCBI taxonomy): domain Eukaryota; kingdom Metazoa; phylum Chordata; class Myxini; order Myxiniformes; family Myxinidae; genus Myxine; species Myxine glutinosa. The sequence goes on from NC_136265.1 coordinate 123,221,494, forward strand.
GGAGGTTCTGTTTCCAGGTTGGCAAGGTAGTGGGGTCGATAGGACAACGGGGTGTTTGACACGGAGACACGGCCATGACAGGGGCACGTGGAACACGCTCCACCGCACAAACTCCATCAAGAAGGAATTCGTTTGATTTCAAAGCTTGGAAATCGCCAGGTAACCACCAAGAGCAAAGGTGTTCACATTATGTGGTGATTACATGATCCTTAAATCGGCAGATAATTATCAATACATAATCGTTATTAACCACCTACCAATCTTAATCATGACGTTTCTGACTTATGACGTCACCATAAAGTTTACTTTGCGTCCATCCATGGCGGTTTATAAAACACTCGATTCAAATTCAAAACAAAGATTGCACCTGGCGACCTGGGGGAGGAGTTGGGACTCACCTCTGAGCGCAAATACCTGTCCACCTGAGTACTGAGGATAAACCGGTAACTCTTGGGAAATGGATTCATTTTGTTGCGATTTTAAAGATTAAATTAAAAGTTATAACGATTGGAAACCTCAAAAGGTGGGACACCTTGATGAAGTCCCCCAGCTTGTCCTAGCTCGATCCCAGCAGGCCTCGCTATCCGGTTCGTGAAAGACTTGTGCCGCAAACATTCCACGAGCCACCCAGCAACAAGGTGGGACCAAATGGGGACATTAAACAAATAGATCTTCAAAGACCTCAAGCAGACCGTCAACACACGGGACAGGTTGAACAAACGCCATCAAACTATTTGTTTTACAGTACAAGCCAGGTATGATACCGAGGTAGAGGTATAAAACAAATACCGAGACAGGTGAGTGAAATGAACGAGGTTTACAGAGGTACAGGTTCCATATCCCCTGGCGGAACCACCTGTTCATTTTGCATGTTATGTGGAGCAACAAGGGCAACGGAATATCGATTTCTCCTTCTTTTTCGTCTTCTTCTTCTTCGTCTTCTTTTTTTACCCATTCTTATTCTTTAACGATGACAATTTCACCCATGTTCTCGTGGGGTTGCCCGGTGGAAGATTGTTCCAAGTCTTTCATGAACCGGCTGGCCAGGCCTAACGTTCGAAATGGAAGCGGATTTATGAGGATTAAAAATACATTTGACATAAAAACCTCATTTATAGTTTCATAAACTGTGAATCTCAGTGGTTTGTTGTGGAGATCTTAAATTCAACGTGAGATCCACTTAAATACTTGGAAAGCTTACCTAAACCCGCCTCCTACAACCACCACCACTACGTACTACTACTATTACTACTTCTACTATATACTACCACTATTACTACTACTAATACTACCACCACTACATACTTCCAAAACGTACTACCACTACTACTATTACTACCACTACTACTACGTACTTTCTACTATTACTATGTACGACTACTAATACTACTACGACTACCATCGCTAATACGTACTACCACAATTACTACAACTACCACTAACACTACTATTACAACCACCACTACATACTACAACTACTACTATCACTATTCCTCCCACTACTACTAACGTTTTCTTTGACATAAATCTTTTTAAACCGGCTCGCCAACCGGCCATGTTCGACTGAAAGCGAGAGGATTTGTGACATGTCTCAGGATGTCGAAGATAACTTGCCTACCTTTTCACAAAAGACACAGTGGGATCTTAAACGTCCTCCACGAGTAATGCTACCAGTTAGGTCCTCCAAGTTAACGTCCATCCGATGAACGACATACACCTTGATGCTTAGCTTAGCTTAGCACCCCCCCCCCCCCCCCCCGCATGCGAAGCACGAGGATGGTAGTTTAAAGCGGCGTTGGGATTCGAACCCCGGCTAGACAGCTCGAAGGTGAATGTGTAACCGACGCTCTGTGAAGAGTTTGGTACATTGACGAAGGAAACAAATCTGCTCAACCATCAACCCTCCAATTCCCACAAATATATGTATATATATATATATATATATATATATATATATATATATATATATATATATACATACAATTTCAGCTTTCTGCAACATCCCGAAGGATATATATATATATATATATATATATATATATATATATATATATATATATATATATATATATATATATATATATATAAATAAAATAAAATACATTCGGACCCCGCTATTCACAGTTCCGCGTATTCGCGGTTGAAAAATGTGACCTGTTTTTCCATTCGCGGAAAGGTGTCCCGCGAATTCGAAGTTTTTTTCCCCATTCGCGGCTATGTTCCGCAAATTCGCAGTTAATTTTTTCCTATTCACGGCTATGTTCCGCGAATTCGCAGTTTTTTCTCCTATTCGCGGCTATGTTCCGCAAATTCGCGGTTTTTTAGGGGGCGCAAAAAAATATATTTCACGAGCCGCTAGCTTGACACATTTATTAAACCCATCTTTCACCAGCCATGCATAAAGCAGGTGAACATATACGAGCCGTGAGCATGACCTGCTTCCACATTCACTGCTGTGTGCTTTGTGTTTTCATGGCTTTCATGGCCGCGAATTTTAGCCTCATTATAATCGAGAGCTTCGCGGGATGTTCCACCAGCTTCATAACACGTCATTCCCGCAAGTTGCTGTGCAGAATGAAAACACTCCACAGTATCTATTAGTGCAATTAGCTGTCTCCCTTTTCCCCGTTGAAACAGGCACGGCATGCATTCGCAGATTTTCACCGACATTCGTGGGATTTGCTTCGCCATTTGTGGGATTATCAGACAGTCTTGGGATTTGCCTCGCCATTCGCGGATGTTGCCCCGCCATTCGCAGTTTGTTCCTCTCTATTCGCGGATTTTCGCGACTCGGGAACCTATCCCCCTTTTTCCATTAAAACAATGCCCCGCTATTCGTGGTTTCGCAATTGGCGGCATTTTCCAGGAATGTATTCCCCGCGAATAGCGGGGTCCCATGGTATATATGTTATTATTATATCTCTTAACAACCATGTCTAACTCACCGTTTCGCTTGTCGAAGTGTTTTTCATTGATTTACCTCTTTGTCCTCGTCTCCATGGGAATGTTGAGAATGCTATTGAATTTGAAGGTATTCGTTAGTGTTCCTAACTCAGGAAGATTCCCTTGCTGTGATTTAAAACAATCCCACCCTTGTATATTTGGTGTAAAATGTCACTTATCATGGTTGTGTATATTTGGTAAAAATCAACATGTGCCACGGTTGTGTATATTTGGATGTAAATCATCACGTGCTACGGTTGTGTATATTTGGTGTAAATCCTTACATGCCACGGTTGTGTATATTTGGTGTAAAGTTACATGCCACGGTTGTGTATATTTGGTGTAAATCGTTACATGCCACGGTTGTGTATATTTGGTGTAAATTGTCACATGCCACGGTTGTGTATATTTGGTGTGAATCGTCACATGCCATTGTTGTGTATATTTGGTGTAAATTGTCACGTGCCACGGTTGTGTATATTTGGTGAACATTGCCACGTGCCACAGTTGTGTATATGAATGAATGAATGATCGTTTTAAGGCCATTTCCCCCGCTAGAGCGGGGGTTGGCCTTGCGGGCCCCATGACAATCATGGTTCCCTGTTTGAGGCAATGTTTTTTATGGCCAGATGCCCTTCCTGACGCCAACCCTTGGTCGCCTCTTACGATGCGCAGGGATACTGTGTACCTATTCTAAATCGGGGTACACACCGTGATCATTCATCCCAGCAAGCTGGTACTCAATTTGCCGACCTCAGAAGGATGACAGGCTGAGTCAACCCCCCTGGCGTTAATTCAGCGATCGACCGGGATTCGAACCCGGGATCCTAGGATCCCAAGCCGGCACCCTAAGCCCTAAGCCAACACCAATTCAGCGATCGACCGGGATTCGAACCCGGGATCCTAGGATCCCAAGCCGGCACCCTAAGCCCTAAGCCAACACCAGGCTAAAGTGATGTGTATATTTGATGTAAATCGTTACATGCCACGGTTGTGTATATTTGGTGTAAATAGTTGCATGCCACGGTTGTGTATATTTGCTGTAAATCAACACGTGCCACCGTTGTGTATATTTGCTGAAAATCGTCACGTGCCACCGTTGTGTATATTTGGTGTACATTGCCACGTGCCACGGTTGTGTATATTTGGTGTACATTGCCACGTGCCACGGTTGTGTATATTTGGTGTACATTGCCACGTGCCACGGTTGTGTATATTTGGTGTACATTGCCACGTGCCACGGTTGTGTATATTTGGTATAAATCGCCACGTGCCACGGTTGTGTAGTCATCGGATTGTTTAACACGGAGTGGGCGAAGATTGAGGGAGGAAGGAAGGAAGGAAGGAGGGGCAAGTTCGAACAGGTTGAGCCTGCCTTTTGACCATCAACGTCTCAAACCACATCATAGTGCGTTGAGCCATTAGCAAAGCATTCATTCACGCATCGTTACCCCATGGTGTACCACCACTCCCTCGTGCTGGATGGAGGATTTACGTCTTCATTGATGGGCCGAATGTTTCATTCATCTTCAGCTTCGAGGAAGAAGCTCGACCTGTTGGTGGTGGAACGTCACCAGCGCTCAAGCGTTTGTATAAAACATGGCGGGTAAATCTCTGGCTCCACAGAAATGTTGCCGAGCTTGGTGGACAGATTATATAGATGGACAAAGTCACAAAGCAAGTCCCCACATGTGCTTAGATGGGATTTTTCTCCGAAATAACCTCAGAGTTTGTCCCGGTGTCCGTCCGTCCATCCGTTAACATTTGTCGAAAACACCTTCACAACTACCTGACCGATATGGACCAAATTTGGGACAATGCATCAGGACAGCAAGGTCTCGTCGGGTTTTTCCTCCCCATCCAGGTCCCACAATTTAAAGGGGGGTTTTCCCCAAAAGGGGTTTCACCTCAAATTCAGGTAATTTATTTTAAAATATTTACAGAAACCGTGAGGAAATAACCATCAGTCACCTACGGGACTTTTTTCCTTTTTATATAAGGTATGCAAATCATATATACAGGTGCACTTGGGTTGGCCTGTTAATGTTACCACCTGAACCCCTGTCTCATGATGTTGGGACACCAGGTGAAAGTCTGCATACTTGAGGTGCGTTCCATTACCAAGCAGCTTGCAGAGTGCTAGCCAAGTGGCTTAAGCATTCCATCTAAACGGTTGATACGGAACAGCTGGCTTGGCAAAGGATAAGTTCATTGGTAATGGCACACACCTCCGGGGTGTGTTCCGTCAGCAAGCAGCATCCTATTGCTTTCCAAGCCAGCTGTTCCGTATAAACCGCTTTACAAGCCGCTCGCCAAGTGGAGTAAGCGACTTAAGTGAGGTGCTTCGTGATGTTAACAAAAATCGGACTGCGGGTCCTGAAGCTCACCTGGATCAGGAGCCACAGCCACTCAAACCCCCCACAGACCGAGTCAGACCCTGATGTTTTTAATGCCGTGAACAAACTTTGGTACATCATGGGCAATGATGTACCAATGACAAAGCCGAATGCCTCAACTCTGAGTTTGCCTCAAAATCTTATGTCCCAAACCCATCTCTGTCTGTTCCCACCTTTCCCAGTCGAACCCAACTGCTCCTGGACTCTGTGTCCTTCTCTCCTGACAAGGTGGAGGAGTTTTTGTCAAACCTCGACTCTGCTTCTGCAACTGGACCAGACGGCATCAGCCCACTGGTCCTAAAATCCTGCTCTTCCGCTCTATCTCACCCTCTCCCTGTTCTCTTCACCCTCTCATTTGCTCAAAGTCATCTGCCAGCATCTTGGAAATCAGCAAACATTACCACTTTACACAAAAAAGGTGCAAAAACAGATCCTTGCAACTACAGACCAATCAGCCTGCTCCCAATTTTCAGCAACGTCATGGAATCCATCATTGCTTAGGATATCAAATCTTTCCTCTTCTCCAATGGCTTGATGTCTGATCATCAATTTGGATTCAGAACAGGTCATTCTACTCTGGACATGCTGCTTGTGCTGTCTCAACAATGGATGGAGGTCCTCAATGCCAAACAGGAAATCAGAGCTGTCTCCCTTGACATATCACGTGCCTTCGATACGGTCTGGCACGCTGCTCTGCTCACCAAACTCTCCTCCTTTGGTATCCATGGAAATCTCCACTCATGGCTTGTGGACCTCCTCTCTAGTTGTAGTCAATGTTTGGCCCTGAATGCGTTTCTCTCACCTCCCCTTCCTGTTCAGGCTGGAGTTACCCAAGGTAGTGTTCTGGGCCCTGTGCTTTTTCTAGTCTTCCTTAAATGATCTCTCTGACTCTCTTGAAAATCCTCTCTATCTCTTTGCTGATGACTCCTCTCTGCCGCTCCATACCTCATCCCTCAGATCAACAGTCTGCAGCCTCCTCACTCTCCGCAGACCTGGACAAAATCACAGACTGGCCAAACAAGTGGAACATGTCTTTCAATCCTGACAAATCTCACACTCTTACGATGTCTCTCCGAAAAGACCGACTGGACAACCCTCCCATCTTTCCCATCATACTCTTTTGAAATTCCAACTTCTTTCCTGGAAGTCCTTGCAGTGTTCATATGTTTTATACCTCTCCCACCTCCCCCCAAGCCCTCTCCCTCCCACAGATCTCCCGATGTCCTTGCTCTCAAATGTTGTGTTTGTGTCCTTCCCCCTCTCTCCCCATCTTCTTCCGCTCCCCTTATTTTGTGTTTTATGTGTCGGTTTGACTTTTTGTGTGATTAATGCTCGCTCTTTCACGAGCCTCGATCTTGTATACCAAAAAAAAAAGAAGTGTTTACAGACTCACTCACTCACTCACTCACCTATGGACATTGCTCGATTGCATAAGCTCACCGGACTAAAGTCCAGGTGAGCTAAAAATAGGGGAAATGCACCTTGACTCACTTCGTGGAACCAGGGAATCACTGGTCGGTGTGAATGACCCACAAAATATGCAAAGGAGAAGAAGGTAAATACCTATTTTTGACGGCAAACCCCTGACTTTTATCTCACCTGAAACAGTTATGGAGAGCTTACATGATCGCAGATCGTCCGTCCATCAGTCCGTCAGTCCGTCCGTAAACACTTGCAAATTCTTCTCTGAAACCGCTGATGTGATTGTGACCAAACTCGGCACAAATTATATTTGTTATGTTGTGACTAAAGTTTGTTCACGGCATTAAAAAAAAATCTGGGTGTAAGGGGGTCTACCGGGGCTCAAAGTGGATCCAGGTTTGACCTCCCAAAATAGGAATTTGCTTTTTCCTCTGAAAGTAGACACAGTTTTGATGAAACTTCACCACAATCTTCATCACCTGTGATGTCCCAATATTTGTTCATGACATTAAGGAAATCGAGGTTTGAGGGAGTTTATGGGGGGAGAGGGATGGGGGTGTTTGTTTGTTTAAATTGTTTGTTTGTTTGAAGTCTGATGATTACGTTAGTATGATTATCCATGCTGCCCTGTCTCCTAGCAACCATTGAGAATTGCTTTAAAATACCTTTGTCCGTGCATTATACTGCTTTATTCTATCAGGTGAGCACCCAGGGGTATTGACCTATTTTTTTAATGCCATAAACAAACTTTGGTACATCACGGGTGTTGAAGGTTGTGGTGAGGTTACATCAAAATTGCGTGTGTATTTTCTGAGAAGAAAGCAAATACCTATTTGGGGGTACATCTCCCCAGTAGACCCCCATAGGGCCCGATTTTTTTTAATGCCATGAACAAACTTTGGTGCATCACAAGAGATGAAGTTTGTGGTGAGGTGAAGTTCTGAGTGCTTACATACAGATGGACGCCACACGATGCTAATACCTCACCTGAACAATGTTTGTACACCACTATGTTCCTGTGCCATCACCAGGCGCTGCATGACGTCATCGCCGGGCACCGAAGGGGGCCCAGCGATGATGTGCGCTGAAAGGGAGTACTCAGTTTTCACTCTGGTTTCATTCTTTATTGTTTTCTTGTTTTCTTTCTTGTTTGTTTGTTTGTCCGGGTGATATCTCAGCCATCCTTTGAGCTAGGAAGCTGAAATTTCGTCACAATAGTGAGCAAGTCCTTTATCAAAAAAGGTATTTTTTGTTTTTTGATTAATCAATTAATTGATAAATTCCTTATTTATTTTCTTTCTCATCTGGGCAATATCTCAGGCACCTTTTGAGCTAGGAAGCTGATATTTGGACATGCCAGTGACCAAGTGATTTGGCTATAAAGGGTATTTTTGATTTATTGATTAATCAATTAATTTTTTATTGATTCATCAATTAATCAATTAATTATTTAATTTTTCCGATTAATGACATTTCATTAATTTTCAAAAAGTTACTGCTTCGGAGGAAACATTGGTGGTTGAAGTATTATTAGACAATTGATTGCAATTAATCAATAAATGCAATTAATCAATTATTCTTCAATTAATCAATTATGCAATTAATCAATAAATTATTGGACACCTCTCCCTCCCAATACCGTCTCTATGTGCTGCACTGCGGTATTGCCGGGCGCCGAAGGCCGAAGGCACCCTGGCAATGCCGTGCACTGGATGTTATTTATTTATTTGGCATTGGGGCGGTGTACTTTAAATGTATCTGTACTTGTCTTTCTTTCCCTTTTCCTCGTACTATGTAGTCGTGGAGGTACAGATGGACAAAACAAGTGGTGGATTGAAATAACAGGCCAGGATGAGAGACAGGAGAGAGGAGGCAAGGAAATAGTAACTTGCAAGTAGAAAGGATGGGTTTGGATTATGAGGGGTTAATGGCGGGTAGAGATTATGAGTGGGGATAGGGGTGGCATGAGGTTTTGGAGGCCTCCATGAGGCTTTGGAGGCTATCTTTCCTTTTTTGTTTTGTTTTGCTGTCTGTCGCTGGGATGGAGTATCACATCGCAATGCGGAGTTGTCTGCAAAAAGCAACAGAGGGATTGCCATAGCATCATGACATACAGGAAGTGAGAAATCCTGGTAGGAAGAGGGTCTTATATTCCCCCAGGTAGAGAGTTTTGGAAGCAAATCAGGATTCCAGACTGTGTTGAATGTCCGAGATATGTCCAGGAAGACGGTCCGTACCTGTTTTATATCAGGTTTAGTCTGAAGGAGTTGTGCTAAGGTATTTTTGAGCCATGTCTTGTTGCAAGTGGTTTTAAAAGAAACGCTTGGCAGGCTAAAAGCCTAATTTCACAATAAATTATGAACTTTGACCCTTGTATAACCCCCCCCCTCCCCCCCTCCCCACGACCTCCCCAAAACATCTTCTAATCCGAAATGTTTCTCCGGATCCATACAGGAGCTGTTTGAAAGCGTCTTTCGTGCCAAATCCCATCTTCATCGACCCAAGCACAAGGGAATGGCAGAATGTGTGATCTCCAGTGCTTCACCTTTGACCTCTTGAAATTGAAACGGGTTCGAAATCGAAAATAAATAAATAAATAAATAAAAGATTTATATTGGACTGAGGTTCCTCAATTTCAGATATGATAAAGATTCGCTCAGAAATGGAATAATTGTTGCAAAGAAAGAAAGAGAAAACCCAACAACAGAGAAACAATGGGAAGGGTGAGGGGGAGGGGGGGGGGTCATTGTCATAATGGGGGTACCATGTACCGTAATGGGGGTGTACCAGCTCACAAAGACCGATACCTTTTTGAAAGATCCTTATGATCTTTAACAGACATGCTCAATATCACAGATCGGCTAATCACGAAAGCCGTAGCGGTGGTATCTATATTATAATAGCCGTAGAAGATTCTGTCTGTCTGTTGGACATCTGTCCGGGGTGTGGCTTACTTGGTTTGCAGAGTAGCTCCACCCATTCTGGGAGAGGCTTCATATAAACAAATATCCACCATTTTATTAACTCGCATAGCTTTGAGGCCTGTTTTGTAGGCCCGTGGTGTCTTGCTCTCTCTCCCAGTTTTATTTCAAATCAAATTCGATATATCATTTCATTTTTCACAGTCGCTAACATAGTTTTAGACTCGGTTGAAAAAAAACGGGAAGAAAATCCGATGAAAGTTGCCGTTTATAGAACGAAATGAATTCTCAAAGGCCTGTAACTTCAAGGCCATTGAGTCTCTCTCACGCCTTTATCTCCAATCTAAATCTAACTCACCATCTGATTTCATTTTTATCGATGGTTTTAGACTCGGTGTCAGCAATAATTGAGAACATTCCACACACGCGGGAAAATGCAGAGATATATTTTTAAAAATCGCGTCATGATGTATCATACACCGCCCAACATGACACCAACGGCAACGTGTCGACATATATTAAAAATTCGCTTTTGCTTTTCCGTTAAGATATATTACTTTTTCGTTTGATGACAGTCGTCACAAAAACGTCAACAATGATGCCGACATATATTTCTTCGTTTTTATTTCATTCAACATTATTATCCGGAAGTAAAATATGTTTCAGGAAATTACCGAGAGATATTTCTTCGTTTTTTTAAATTAGTTATGTGCGCATACACTTTAAATAGGTTTATTTGAAATCTTTAATTTTCCACAATATAATTTACTTGCCATTTATCATTTGATGATTACGAGACACTTCCTCTTGAGGATCGTGACAATTCATGCGCTGCGTGGAAACTTCTATTTCCAAAATGAATGAGACGATCGATGAAGAACGCAGACTTGAACAGGATGTAGCAAGAAAGCGAATGAGACGGGCGAACGAGTCCATCGACGAACGTCAATGCAAACTTGAACATGATGGAGCAAGAAAAAGAACGAGACGGGAGAAAAACGAGAGAAACGAGACGGGGAAAAGCCGATTGGGGAGGCGAGTGAGGAGCGATTGGAGAGGGGAGTGAGGAGCGATTGGAGAGGCAAGTGAGGAGCGATTGGAGAGGGGATTGAGGAGCGATTGGAGAGGAGTGTGAGGCGCGATTGGAGAGGGGATTGAGGAGCGATTGGAGAGGAGTGTGAGGCGCGATTGGAGAGGAGTGTGAGGAGCGATTGGAGAGGGGATTGAGGAGCGATTGGAGAGGAGTGTGAGGCGCGATTGGAGAGGGCATTGAGGAGAGATTGGAGAGGCGAGTGAGGAGCGATTGGAGGGGAGTGTGAGGTGCGATTGGAGAGGGGATTGAGGAGCGATTGGAGAGAGAGGATTGAGGAGCGATTGGAGAGGAGAGTGAGGAGCGATTGGAGGGGAGTGTGAGGGGCGATTGGAGAGGAGAGTGAGGAGGTATTGGAGGGGAGTGTGAGGCGCGATTGGAGAGGAGTGTGAGGAGCGATTGGAGAGGAGAGTGAGGAGGTATTGGAGGGGAGTGTGAGGCGCGATTGGAGAGGGGATTGAGGAGCGATTGGAGAGGAGAGTGAGGAGGTATTGGAGGGGAGTGTGAGGAGCGATTGGAGAGGAGAGTGAGGAGCGATTGGAGAGGAGAGTGAGGAGGTATTGGAGGGGAGTGTGAGGAGCGATTGGAGAGTGGATTGAGGAGCGATTGGAGAGGAGAGTGAGGAGCGATTGGAGAGGGGATTGAGGAGCGATTGGAGAGGAGAGTGAGGAGCGATTGGAGAGGTGAGTGAGGAGCGATTGGAGAGGAGAGTGAGGAGGTATTGGAGGGGAGTGTGAGGCGCGATTGGAGAGGTGAGTGAGGAGCGATTGGAGAGGCGAGTGAGGAGCGATTGGAGGGGAGTGTGAGGCGCGATTGGAGAGGAGGGTGAGGGGCGATTGGAGAGGAAAGTGAGGCGCGATTGGAGAGGCGAGTGAGGAGCGATTGGAGAGGAGTGTGAGGGATTGGAGAGGAGTGTGAGGCGCGATTGGAGAGGAGTGTGAGGCGCGATTGGAGAGGAGTGTGAGGCGCGATTGGAGAGGAGTGTGAGGCGCGATTGGAGAGGAGTGTGAGGGATTGGAGAGGAGTGTGAGGGATTGGAGAGGAGTGTGAGGGATTGGAGAGGAGTGTGAGGGATTGGAGAGGTGAGGGATTGGAGAGGAGAGGAATGTGAGGGATTGGAGAGGAGTGTGAGGCACGATTGGAGAGGAGTGTGAGGGATTGGAGAGGAGTGTGAGGGATTGGAGAGGAGTGTGAGGGATTGGAGAGGTGAGGGATTGGAGAGGAGAGGAATGTGAGGGATTGGAGAGGAGAGTGAGGAGCGATTGGAGAGGCGAGTGAGGAGCGATTGGAGGGGAGTGTGAGGCACGATTGGAGAGGAGTGTGAGGCGTGATTGGAGAGGAGTGTGAGGCACGATTGGAGGGGAGTGTGAGCCGCGATTGGAGAGTGTGAGCGATTGGAGGGGAGTGTGAGGCGCGATTGGAGAAGAGTGTGAGCCGCGATTGGAGAGGAGTGTGACGCGCGATTGGAGAGGAGTGTGAGGCGCGATTGGAGAGGAGTGTGAGGGATTGGAGAGGAGTGTGAGGCACGATTGGAGGGGAGTGTGAGGCGCGATTGGAGAGGAGTGTGAGGGATTGGAGAGGAGTGTGAGGGATTGGAGAGGAGAGTGAGGAGCGATTGGAGAGGAGTGTGAGGGATTGGAGAGGAGAGGAATGTGAGGGATTGGAGAGGAGTGTGAGGAATGATTGGAGAGGAGTGTGAGGGATTGGAGAGGAGTGTGAGGCACGATTGGAGAGGAGTGTGAGGGATTGGAGAGGAGTGTGAGGCACGATTGGAGAGGAGTGTGAGGGATTGGAGAGGAGAGGAATGTGAGGGATTGGAGAGGAGAGGAATGTGAGGGATTGGAGAGTGTGAGGCATGATTGGTGAGGAGTGTGAGGCGCGATTGGAGAGGAGTGTGAGGGATTGGAGAGGAGAGGAATGTGAGGGATTGGAGAGGAGAGGAATGTGAGGGATTGGAGAGTGTGAGGCATGATTGGTGAGGAGTGTGAGGCACGATTGGAGAGGAGTGTGAGGCACGATTGGAGAGGAGTGTGAGGCGCGATTGGAGAGGAGTGTGAGGCGCGATTGGAGAGGAGTGTGAGGCGCGATTGGAGAGGAGTGTGAGGCGCAATTGGAGAGGAGTGTGAGGGATTTGGAGAGGAGTGTGAGGCACGATTGGAGGGGAGTGTGAGGCACGATTGGAGAGGAGTGTGAGGGATTGGAGAGGAGTGTGAGGGATTGGAGAGGAGAGTGAGGAGCGATTGGAGAGCAGTGTGAGGGATTGGAGAGGCGAGGAATGTGAGGGATTGGAGAGGAGTGTGAGGAATGATTGGAGAGGAGTGTGAGGGATTGGAGAGGAGTGTGAGGGATTGGAGAGGAGAGGAATGTGAGGGATTGGAGAGGAGTGTGAGGAACGATTGGAGAGGAGTGCGAGGGATTGGAGAGGAGTGTGAGGGATTGGAGAGGAGAGGAATGTGAGGGATTGGAGAGGAGTGTGAGGCACGATTGGAGAGGAGTGTGAGGCGCGATTGGAGAGGAGTGTGAGGCGTGATTGGAGAGGAGTGTGAGGGATTGGAGAGGAGTGTGATGGATTGGAGAGGAGTGTGATGGATTGGAGAGGTGAGGGATTGGAGAGGAGAGGAGTGTGAGGGATTGGAGAGGTGAGGGATTGGAGAGGAGAGGAATGTGAGGGATTGGAGAGGAGAGGAGTGCTAGGTGGAGAGAGGAGAGTGTCAGGTGGAGAGAGGAGAGTGTTAGGTGGAGAGAGGAGAGTGTTAGGTGGAGAGAGGAGATTTTTCAGGTGGAGAGAGGAGAGTGTCAGGTGGAGAGGAGTGAGGGGTCACATATTATGTGAAATAAATAAATTGTGTTCATTACACCATTTCTGGATCTGATGACTTGCCAGTAACCATTTTGTAAAAATGAATGTGCAGCATCTAACTCAATATGTCTAAATGTCACACACGTCCATGCCCGTGGGATTCCCACGGGTGACCCCACTAGTCTATATTATAATAGGCTACGGTGATTCTGTCTGTCTGATGGACGTCTGTCCGGGGGTGTGGCTTACTCGGTTTGCAGAGTAGCTCCACCCACTCCTCCTTCTCGAATAGCTTTGAGGCCTGTTTAGTTAGGCCCGTGCTGTCTTTCTCTCTCACACAGATTTATTTCAATTCTAATTCGATATATCATTTCATTTTACGCAGTCGCTAACATCGTTTTAGACTCGGTTGAAAAAAAAACGGGAAGAAAATCCGATCCGATCCTTCGGATCTTGAGTCTCTCTCACGCCTTTATCTCCAATCTAACTCACCATCTGATTTCATTTTTATTGATGGTTTTAGACTCGGTGTCAGCAACGCGGGAAAACGCAGAGATATATTTTAAAAAATACACCATATCACCGCCCAACACCACCAACAAGTATCATACACCACCCAACATGACACAGACGGCAACATGTCGACATTATCGCCTTTTCTTTAAACCGAGTGAACCGAGCCGAACCGAATAAACCGAGTGAATTCACCGAGCGAATTTCATCCAATTCCACCGAGTTTCATGAAATTACCGAGATATATTTCTTCGTTTTTATTTTATTCGTTACCAGCAGAAGTACCCAGCGTTGCTGGGTGGGGGAGGGGGGAAGGGCACGTACACTTTAAACATGTATATACATGTGGGATGTGGGATATATACATGTGGGACATGTGTACGTGTGTGTGTGTGTGTGTGTGTGTGTGTGTGTGTGTGTGTGTGTGTGTGTGTGTGTGTGTGTGTGTGTGTGTATATATATATATATATATATGTGTGTGTATGTGTATGTAGGCTAACCCCCGCTCTAGCAGGGAAAATGGCCTTAAAATGCATGTTGTTGTTGTTGTTGTATGTGTATGTTTATATATATATGTCTGTGTGTGTGTATGTTTATATATATATGTCTGTGTGTGTGTATGTTTATATATATATATGTCTGTGTGTGTGTATGTGTATATATATATGTGTGTGTTTATATGTGTCTGTACGTGTGTGTGTGTGTTTTTGTGTGTGTGTGTGTGATTGTGTGTGTATGTATATATAGATGTATATATCTTCTATCTATAATTCCATTAATCTCTGTGTGTATGTGTTTATGTGTGTTTGTATGTGTGTTTGTATGTGTGTGTGTATGTGTGTATGTTTGTCTGTGACCGCTGTTTCTCGACAACTACCGGTCCGATATACTTGAAACTTGCCAGGTATATTGCTGGGGACCCGAGGATGTGCCTTTTCAAGGTTTGAAATTAATCGGACAAGTAGTTACCGAGCTATGGCGATTTCTTTACCAAACACTGCAAGCCGTTCGCTTTGGACCAAACCATTGCATGTAAATAGAGGGGGGGGTTCTGTGGTCGTTGCGAATGGACCAAACCATTCATGTAAATAGAGGGGGGGGGGGGTTCTGTGGTCGTTACTGCCACGTGGTTTCAAAGTTTTTTTTTGTTGTTGTTGTTTGCACGCATGTTTTTTTGCACCCACGTACGGGCACGCCCTAGGATGTTTACACACACACACCCCTACACAAATTTTTTTTTTTTTTTTTTTTTTGGCAAGGAACGGGCACCCACGTACGGGCACGTCCTAGCTTATATATAGTACGGGCATGCCCTAGTGTGTATAATGTGCATATATGTGTATATGTGGATACATATGTGTATCGTGTATACATATTTGCATATGTGTATATGTGTGTGTGTGTGTGTATGTGTATATGTGTGTATATGTGTGTGGGTGTATATATGTGTGTGTGTGTGTGTATATGTAAACATGGGACGGTGTGTGTGTAAAGTGTGAGGAGGTATTGGAGAGGAAAATGCAGATATATATTTTAAAATCGCGCCATGATGATAAACGAAAATACACCGCCTAAAATAACAGTCGACATATATTTAAAATTCGTCACACACATCCATGCCCGTGGGATTCCCATGGGTGACCCCGCTAGTCTATATTATAATAGGCGAAGGTGATTCTGTCCGTCTGTCCGGGGGTGTGGCTTAGTTCGTTTGCAGAGTAGCTCCACCCATAGCTCCACCCATTCTTGGAGAGGCTTCATGCAAACAAATATCCACCATTTTATTACCTCGAATGGCTTTGAAGCCTGTTTAGTTAGGCCCATGCTGTCTTTCTCTCTCGCACAGGTTTATTTCAATTCTAATTCGATATATCATTTCATTTTTAACAGTCGCTAACATAGTTTTAGACTCGGTTGAAAAAAAACGGGAAGAGAATCCCAAGAAAGGTTCCGTTTATAGAACGAAATGATTTCTCAAAGGCCTGTAAACTAAAGCCCATTCATTGAGAGTCACCCTCACGATTTTATCTCGAATTCACCATCTGATTGAATTTTTATCGATGGTTTTAGACTCGGTGTCAGAAATAATTGAGACCATTCACGCACACATGGGAAATTGCCGAGATATATTTATAAAAATCGCGCCACGATGATACACGAAAATACACCGCCTAAAATAACATTCGGGGAAAATGTCGACATATATTAAAAATTCGCTTTTTCTTTTCCGTTAAGATATATTACTTTTACGTTTTATGAGAGTCGGCACAAAAACGACATATATATCTTCGTTCTTTCTTATTTCATTCAACATTATTATCCGGAAGTAAAATATGTTTCAGGAAATTACCGAGAGATATTTCTTCGTTTTTAAAATTTATTAGTTATGTGTGCATACACTTTAAATAGGTTTATTTGAAATCTTTAATTTTCACAATGTAATTTACTTGCCATTTTTCATTTGATAATTACGAGACACTTCCTCTTGAGGATCACGAAAATTCATGCGTTGCATGGAAACTTCCATTTCCAAAATGAATGCGACGGTCGATGAAGAACGCAGACTTGAACAGGATGCAGCAAGAAAACTAATGAGACGTGCGAACGAGTCCGTCAACGAACGTCAATGCAGACTTGAACAGGATGTAGCAAGAACCGCACAGAGACTGCACGAGACGGGAGAACCGCACAGAATGCTGCTGCAACAACGATGAGGAGGGCGAGGGTTGGAGAGGAGCGAGGGGTTGGAGAGCGAGGTGCTAGGGGTTGGAGAGTGAGGAGCGAGGGGTTGGAGAGTGAGGAGCGAGGGGTTGGAGAGCGAGGTGCTAGGGGTTGGAGAGTGAGGAGCGAGGGGTTGGAGAGTGAGGAGCGAGGGGTTGAGGAGCGAGGGGTTGGAGAGCGAGGTGCTAGGGGTTGGAGAGTGAGGAGCGAGGGGTTGGAGAGTGAGGAGCGAGGGGTTGAGGAGCGAGGGGTTGGAGAGCGAGGTGCTAGGGGTTGGAGAGTGAGGAGCGAGGGGTTGGAGAGTGAGGAGCGAGGGGTTGAGGAGCGAGGGGTTGGAGAGCGAGGAGATAGGGGTTGGAGAGCGAGGCGATAGGGGTTGGAGAGCGAGGAGCTAGGGGTTGGAGAGTGAGGAGCGAGGAGATAGGGGTTGGAGAGCGAGGAGCTAGGGGTTGGAGAGTGAGGAGCAAGGAGTTGGAGAGTGAGGGCTGATTGGAGCGGAGAGTGATGGCCGATTGGAGCGGAGAGTGATGGCCGATTGGAGCGGAGAGTGAGGGGCGATTGGAGCGGAGAGTGAGGGCCGATTGGAGCAGAGAGGAGTGTGAGGAGGTATTGGAGAGGGGTGTGAGGAGGTATTGGAGAGGAGTGTGAGGAGATATTGGAGAGGAATGTGAGGAGGTATTGGAGAGGAGTGTGAGGAGGTATTGGATAGGAGTGTGAGGAGATATTGGAGAGGGGTGTGAGGAGGTATTGGAGAGGAGTATGAGGGCTTGGAGAGGAGTGTGCGGACTTGGAGAGGAGTGTGAGGACTTGGAGAGGAGTGTGAGGGGTTGGAGAGGAGTGTGAGGGGTTGGAGAGGAGTGTGAGGGGTTGGAGAGGAGTGTGAGAAGTTGGTGAGTGTGAGGAGGTATTGGAGAGGAGGTATTGGAGAGGAGTGCGAGGAGGTATTGGAGAGGAGTGCGAGGAGGTATTGGAGAGGAGTGCGAGGAGGTATTGGAGAGGAGTGCGAGGAGGTATTGGAGAGGAGTGCGAGGAGGTATTGGAGAGGAGTGCGAGGAGGTATTGGAGAGGAGTGCGAGGAGGTATTGGAGAGGAGTGCGAGGAGGTATTGGAGAGCAGTGCGAGGAGGTATTGGAGAGGAGTGCGAGGAGGTATTGGAGAGGAGTGCGAGGAGGTATTGGAGAGGAGTGCGAGGAGGTATTGGATTGGAGTGCGAGGAGGTATTGGAGAGGAGTGCGAGGAGGTATTGGAGAGGAGTGCGAGGAGGTATTGGAGAGGAGTGCGAGGAGGTATTGGAGAGGAGTGTGAGGGGTTGGAGAGGAGTGTGAGGGGTTGGAGAGGAGTGTGAGGGGTTGGAGAGGAGTGTGAGAAGTTGGTGAGTGTGAGGAGGTATTGGAGAGGAGTACGAGGAGGTATTGGAGAGGAGTGCGAGGAGGTATTGGAGAGGAGTGCGAGGAGGTATTGGAGAGGAGTGCGAGGAGGTATTGGAGAGGAGTGCGAGGAGGTATTGGAGAGGAGTGCGAGGAGGTATTGGAGAGGAGTGCGAGGAGGTATTGGAGAGGAGTGCGAGGAGGTATTGGAGAGGAGTGCGAGGAGGTATTGGAGAGGAGTGCGAGGAGGTATTGGAGAGGAGTGCGAGGAGGTATTGGAGAGGAGTGCGAGGAGGTATTGGAGAGGAGTGCGAGGAGGTATTGGAGAGGAGTGCGAGGAGGTATTGGATTGGAGTGCGAGGAGGTATTGGAGAGGAGTGCGAGGAGGTATTGGAGAGGAGTGCGAGGAGGTATTGGAGAGGAGTGCGAGGAGGTATTGGAGAGGAGTGCGAGGAGGTATTGGAGAGGAGTGCGAGGAGGTATTGGAGAGGAGTGCGAGGAGGTATTGGAGAGGAGTGCGAGGAGGTATTGGAGAGGAGTGCGAGGAGGTATTGGAGAGGAGTGCGAGGAGGTATTGGAGAGGAGTGCGAGGAGGTATTGGAGAGGAGTGCGAGGAGGTATTGGAGAGGAGTGTGAGGAGGTATTGGAGAGGAGTGTGAGTAGGTATTGGAGAGGAGTGTGAGTAGGTATTGGAGAGGAGTGTGAGGAGGAGTGGCATTGGAGAGGCGCGAGGGTGGAGAGGAGTGAGGGGTCACATATTATGTGAAATAAATAAATTGTGTTCATTACACCATTTTAACCATTTTGTAAAATTTTATGTGCAGCATCTAAATCAAGATGTCCAAATGTCACACATGTCCAAACCCGTGGGATTCCCACGGGTGACCCCACTAGTCTTACTATAATTCACCAAATGTCTGTCCGTCCGTTCCCATGTACCGCAAAAACGGCTCAACCGATCGCAACGAAATTTTGGGTGGGTAATCCTGGGACCCCGTGGAGTACAATAAGCTATATTGTTTTGCCAATTCTCCAATTTTTCCAATATGTCCAATTTCCAATTTTTCCAAACACTATGGAATAATATTTACGGATATGAACAGTGATGTCGCTTTTGTTGAAATTCCACAAATACTGTTTAGATTTTGATGATGTGCGTGTGATATGATTCAACGGATGTTTATATAAATCGTTTAAAATAAAAAAAAACTTAAATTTCTGATGTTTTGCCTTTTCATTTGGGCCTCCCAATTGAAGCCCCGCCCATAGGGCAGGTACCGTTGCTCGTCCTCTAAATATGGCAAACATATTGTGACGTCAAAGGTAGGCCGACACCGTTTTGCTGATGTGGTCACGACCCGTTCAGGTGGCCATCGTAGAGCGGCTTAAGTTCGACACTCAGACGGAGCCTTTAACCTGTACCTGCAATTTTTCAACACAACCGCAAGAATCAAAAGCAATAAAAAAATTGTTTTTGGCTACATTCCATAACTGATCAATTATTTGAAGCATTAATCACTTCAATATTGCAATGCGTTTTCATGGATTGGTCCGGCAGGATGGTGCCAAGGTGAGACGCACACGTACCTGTGAACTACACACTGTCCGATTAAGGTTTCATATGCACACAAAGTGTGGATGTTAAGCCGGGCGTCCCGTCTCCTTCCATGAGTGGACGTTGAAGACCCCACGATCTCTCTGTCGAAGAGTACGCGAGCTATCGCCGGCACCCTGATGAAATTACCTGCACTTGTGCTGTGGGTAGCAAGTGGTTCCGGCCGAATGGTGCAGGTTCCTTGATGCCAAGAAACACCGCATCACTATCTCAATGTGTGGTTGCTGTGCAACCCACCACATTAAAAACGAAGTCATGCTCCCACGACGCGCTCGCATGTGACGTGTGAATGGTGGTTTGGTCGGGCAACCACACGTGTAAATGGTGGTTTAGTCGGGCAACCACGCGTGTAAATGGTGGTGTGGTCGGGCAGCCACGCGTGTAAATGGTGGTTTGGTCGGGCAACCACGTGTGTGAATGGTGGTGTGGTCGGGCAACCACGCGTGTAAATGGTGGTGTGGTCGGGCAACCATTATTTATATATGGAATAAACGTGGTGCCCCGAGGTTAGTAAACGTATATCGATCAGGTGCCAAACATACGGGTTGATCAGGTAAAAGGGAAATCGATTCGAGCGCCAAATTGGAATATAATCCGAAAGGGCCCAAATGGTTGTGACCCAAATATTGCTGAAGTTCTCTGCACGCGGATCGACCTCGCGAGTGGAAAACCAGGCAGGAAGCCGGCAGGCCAGGACATCACCTGGGATGTTCTTCACACTCGCGGAATGTTCTGCACACCTGGACTTGACCAAACTTGATTTCCGTGCGCCGAGAACAATTACTATACCTGCCAAAGCGTCGTTTGGAATAACAAGAAAATCATAAAATGAAATAAAAAGATCCGCAAAGAGTGAAAACGACCTTCCAACCAGAGTGCAGGTTTATTTGACAATCCAGGGCCGAGCATGGAGGTTGCAGGTACACACGGCCAGGTGCTATACCTGCAACCTCTCGACTGGGTACCGCACCTTTACGGCCGGGTGCCTCAGCCCACGTGTTCCAGTCACTCAAGGTGCAAGAAACAGACTTTCTGAATTAAGAAGCTATCGCTCGGTCTCGAAGATCCTCCAGTGGAAAAGGTAATCCGAGCGGATGCCAACCACAATACCTGGCAGCTTACTCGATTCGATGAAGCACCTGCAGGTCAAAGGGGCAACGATCACCCCGGCCTGATGGTGAAACATCAAACGGTTCGACTCAGACCTGAGCAGATCCCCACGTGACGAGAACGATAAAAAAAATACAGTACCTGGTTACAGGTTACAACCTTCAGGTGTATAGAAAAATAAACAATACAACGATGCTGGCATTTTAAACATTTCAACGGTGAAAAGTAAAACGTAAAAAATAAAAGTTTAAAAATAAATTTGCACGTTAAATTATTTTTCCATCGATATAAAAACAAAAACAAAAATTACACCTTTGGCATTTCAAATGCGTCGAGTTTTAGGCACCGGAGGGAAAATACTTATTGATCGAAACCGATCGGTCATCAGACTTCTCCAGAAGTCACATCCAGTGCTTTATACTAACATCCAGAGCTTTATACTAACATCCAGAGCTTTATACTAATATTCAGTGCTTTATACTTACAAATGATCAATAAAATAAATATTTCAGAATAAAAAAACAAAAAACAACAACTACCTACATCCTTTAAGGAGCCCGGTACCTGTCTGAGGCCTCGCCTAAAGGCACCTGCGTTTTGACTCTTCGATCCAGGAGAGCAAACGGTTATTGATTATAGGTTATCGATCAGGTGGGGACTATAGTCATCACGGTGGACGTTTCCTGAGGATTAGGATCCAGGTTATCCAGGGAATATCCAGGTTATTGAGGATCCAGGAGAGCAAACGGTTATTGATTATAGGTTATCGATAAGGTGGGGACTACAGTCATCACGGTGGACGTTTCCTGAGGATTAGGATCCAGGTTATCCAGGTTATCCAGGGAATATCCAGGTTATTGAGGATCCAGGAGAGCAAACGGTTATTGATTGTAGGTTATCGATAAGGTGGGGACTACAGTCATCACGGTGGAGGTTTCCTGAGGATTTTTTCACAAAACTCTGCTCATCAAGTTGGGATTTAAAAGACTTCAGGAAGTTTGGATGGAATGTCGTTCCTTGTTGCTGTGGATAGCTTTACCTATCGTGGGCCTGAGTTTGGGGGTCCGATTGCCGATGAAACGTTTATTCGGTAGACAGAGTCGTGCAGGTGAGGCTGATGCACTTTGCAGTTCCCAATCACGTGCTGAATAATAACTTTTACTTTTTCTGGACGATCCAGGTTAACCGGATTGTCTCCTCTATTGTGCCTGGAAGGGTGAAGCCGCCGCAAGTTCATTTGAACGAGTCGAAAAGTAGCAAAATTTTTTTAAAATGTTCATTTGAAATTCGTCCGTCGGTGCTGCCCAGGTAACTTGCGCAGGTGAAAAGAATCGGAAAAAGAAGGAGCTCTCGTTAAAAAACCGTCACCGCAACTCGACTGGGAAACCACAAAATAATGCCCTTACCATGTCATGTACCTGTTAATGCTGTCTTTGGTTTTGATGGATGTCCTCTTGAGGTGAGCGGTCCATCTATTGATGTCGGCTGTTCATGGTGTCTGTCGAGGTTTGTGATCGTGCTCCTTTTTTGGAGGTGTGGCGGTGATAATACTCGTTTACCTGTATGAGATGTCGTTTACCTGTGTGAGATGTCGTTTACCAGCTCTATGCTCTCTATAGCTACGTGAGATGGCATTTACCTGTGTGCAAGTGCATGTGTTCACCTGTGTGCTTTCGCCAGTGCATATTGAGAAGTGCGTGCGACACTGGTCCTTTGGCGCTGCGCACAATCGGGTGCATTTCTAGGTGAGCAGATGGGAGTTTGCATCGAGTGGTGAGCACTTTGCTTTCACAAAACACGTTAAAAATGGATTGTTTCTCTTTGGCCTATCAGCGAATAGAAATGCGATGGCATGCAGAACGTCTCTTAATTCAAAGAGGTAGATATAAAAGGCTTGTGTGTCTTGGCTGGAGGCAAAAGTAACGCATCATGAGGACACCTTTGAGTTCAGATTACCTGTACTGGCAGGTTTCAGGCATTTACTTGACAAAGCCTGTTTCGCTGGTACATGAACAAGGGTCTTACTGATTGAATGACGGGACAGTGCATGAAAAAAAAAAAAAAAGGGATAGTGCATTAAAGAAAAAAAAAAGGGATAGTGCATGAAAAAAAGAGATAGTACATGGAAAAAAAAGAAAGGGATAGTGCATGAACAAAAGGGATAGTGCATGAAAAAAGAAAAAAAAGGGACAGTGCATGGAAAGAAACCCAAAAAGGATAGTGCATGAAAAAAATAAAAAAGGGATAGTGCATGAAAAAAAAATGGATAGCGCATGAAAAAAAGGTATGGTGCATGAAAAAAATAAAAATAAGGGATAGTGCATGAAAAAAAAATAATAAAAAGGGATAGTGCATGAAAAAAGGGACAGTGCATGAAAAAAAGGGACAGTGCATGAAAAAAAGGGACAGTGCATGAAAAAGAAAAAGAAAAAAAGGGATAGTGCATGAAAAAAAGGGATAGTGCATGAAAAAAAGGGGATAGTACATGAAAATAAAAAAATTTAAAAAGGGACAGTGCATGAAAAAGAAAAAGAAAAAAAGGGATAGTGCATGAAAAAAAAGGGATAGTGCATGAAAAAAAATGGATAGTGCATGAAAAAAAATGGATAGCGCATGAAAAAAATGGACAGTGCATGGAAAAAAATGGATAGTGCATGGGAAAAAAAAAAAATTAAAAAGGGACAGTGCATGAAAAAAGGGACAGTGCATGAAGAAAGGGATAGTGCATGAAAAAAAAAAAGGATAGTGCATGAAAAAAAGGGACAGTGCATGAAAAAAGGGACAGTGCATGAAAAAAAGGGGATAGTGCATGAAAAAAAAAAAAGAGGAAGAATAACAATAGAAAGGGTACGATACTTCACGTATAACGCTCTCGATATTTGCAGGAAGGAGGCCGAGGTTGAAACTGTAAAAGGACACGAAAAGGGAACTTGTAAAGTAGTTATTTTGGGGAGAATGGAGAAGAGGAAGTGACGACTGCGTATATAATGCGGAGTTAACTAATTTCATGCATTTTTAACGTCACGGTATTTGTTATTTGTATGTCCCAGGTATTGCATAGATAGACGTGTGTACGTTTCATTACCTAGAGGTTTAATAAATAAATAAATCCTTCTTGCTCATTCTAGAAGCTCGAAAGGAAAAGGACAAACGTACGCAGAAATAAATGCAACTTTTGTCTGCACGACAATTGGTCAAACTCCATTGGCCAACGAGTGTATACGCGTTGTACGCATTCTATAAACAAGGAAACGCAAGGTGTATTCCTTGAATTGCCTCATGCCATCGCGAGTGCCTTTCACCAGGTAAATAAGATGCCAAGTTATTAGTGCCGCGGATCGAACAAACCTCTGGACAGTAAATGGTTTCCTGATCGTCCGATGGAGCATTTACGTCTACGTAGTTCGGG
Source organism: Myxine glutinosa (assembly GCF_964187855.1). Taxonomy (NCBI): domain Eukaryota; kingdom Metazoa; phylum Chordata; class Myxini; order Myxiniformes; family Myxinidae; genus Myxine; species Myxine glutinosa. The sequence continues at coordinate 123,245,801 of NC_136265.1, forward strand.
CATATCGGGATTATTTGTTTTCTGAGGTGTAATATTCATTAAGAAAAACACTTGGCCGGTGTCTTATCCAGACGCGATGGATTGCCATGTCACTGGCGCTTTGAAAGGACAACAAGAATAGATGGCCGAACTCGTTTCGTCGTCTGCGTTAAATTGCTAGCCGAGTCAAAATGAAACGTTCATGTGCGGCGCTTCCTGCTCAACGCGAGTGCAGTGTGGTGTGGTATTACTTATTGGCCGAACTTCCCATCGGCTGTGCAATTAACACTGAACCACATAAGCCCTCATTTTAATTCCGATACGCTCCGTTACATTGTACATTGTACTCGCACAGCGTGTAGATTTGGTCGTGGTGGGTCGCGGCCATTTTGTTTTTTTCCTATTCATCACGAATTGCAGATTATTTTATACTGGGTGTATGATCACAATTTTTCTTCCCTTTTTTTTATATCCTGCTGCTTCTATCCATCACATAATTATCCTCAGATCACGTCGGGACAAGACAAATTATATCTGCTCACTGATGGTAAACCCTGACACAGGACTTTTCTTAAAGGTAGGCTCGTGTGCAGGCCCTGGAATCAAGGATGCCTTCGAGCGCAGTTTGTACGCCCAGGTAGTCGGACGGTGTGCTTATCGAGAACACGTCTGGTGCTGGAGAGATAGGCATTGGCACCACGGTACCACAACTCCATTGAAGGTGAGTCACCCGTTAGCAAGGCCTCCACAAGGCTTCATCCATTCTTCCTGGTGGGGCCAGCACGGAAGGCGATTCCCGCTCATTGACATCAGGCTCCATGACCTCGGCGCTGGCATCCTGTCCGTGGTGGCTAGAAGGGGCTAGTGAGATGGAGGGAGAAGCAATCGATATGGAAGTGTGTGGTTGTCCAGATCTCTCTCCACCAGCCACAACTGAGAACTGATACGCCGCTCCATTTGAGGTTCCATAATAGAGCTGGTACGGTGCTGAAGTTCCTTGAAAAACGGTGGCCGTTCCGGGCTGGGCCGGGGGAGATCCAGGATATGGTGGAGGGAGGTAAGTAGGCGCATAATGTGCAGTGGAAGGATTTGAGACTCCGAGGCCAATGGATCCAGTCGAAGATGGTGCAGGGGAGTACGGAAAGGTCCCTGGGTAGTGGATACGAGGGTCAAGGAGAGACGGCAGGCTGGGAAATTGCCCCTCGAGACTAATGCGAGATGCAGTGAATGGTGATAGATCGGGGGCTCCTAGAAGTGGGAAAGAGCAGCAGATGGGAAGATGAGGTTAGTTTTAAATGATAAGAAAAGAAAATTGTCAAAATGGATTATTATTTTTCTTCGACTTAAATAAAGCTCATGGAAAGAGCTTGTACATATATTACATGCCATACAAATATTTGCATACAACAATGTACATACATAAACTGGAGGGTTGCGATCAGAGATCGCTGATGGTTCATCGTATAGCCAACTCGTAATATTAGCCAATCGGTAGCACTTTAAATTCTGCTTCATAATTAAAACAAACGTATTTTTTTTCCATAAAGCGGGAATCATAATAATAATAAAATGAAATATGTGAAAATGGAAAAATAATAAAAAAATTGGAAACAATATTTGAAGAAATTAAAAAAATTTAAAGAAATAATATATGAAAATTGGAGAATTAAATAATTGAACATTGCTAAATAAATAATTAAAATCGAAAATAAATAATAATAATAATAATAATAATAATAATAATGGCAAAATAATTTAAAATTGGAAAAAATATTGGAAGAAATAAAAAAAATATATACATATGAAAATTGGAAAATTTAATAAATGAACATTGCAAAATAAATAAATAATTAAAATCGAAATGTTAATAATAATAATAATAATAATAATGGAAAAATTATTCTCCAAAAAGTGGGACACCATCACGACAACACTTAATGTCTCCGTACTGGAACCAAGATTCCAAAGATGGAGTAGACAATAGACGCATCAATACAGTATATGGGAATTGAACGAGCATGAGTTTGTGCTCAGATGGGAGCTCAAAATGGCCAACCCAATATTTTTTATCTTGTAGTATTAGAGTAAGGTGGGGCAATATCCCCAGGTAGGAAAGGTGGGGAAAGAATTCCTCATCCCGTATAACCTCCATGGTATCACGAGCGTCCGCACCAGAAGGCTCTCTGGGTGACGGAAAGAGGAAACTTTCAAGAACAGGAAAGATCAGATTTTGAAGGGTAGTACAGAGTAGACTTTGACGAAAAGACAGATCGGACTTCAAAAGAGCAGCAGAAAAGAAGAATTGAAGACAAAAGGACATTATTGAGAGAATAAGTTGGGCACAGCTTATTAAATGACCAAAACGGTCAGGATTCTCACCTGGCAGCCGTCCAGCCATTTCTGGAGTGATGGCAGGCAAACCCCCAGGACGCACCGGTGACACAGGAGCCGATGTCACATGACCCGTGCTTCCAGCTACCTGAGCCAGGTATTGTGGATAGTGCTGGTCATAACCCCATGTAGGCGACGCTTGGGAATGCCGGCTCATGTCTGGAAAGTAAATAAAACTACTTTTGGGGTTTGAACCTCCCGAATGGATCCTCTGCAATGTACATTGACCTATACTTAGAACAAGACCAGAGTAGGAAGTGAATTCAGAATTCCTTTCGGAAGGAAGATTTGCCGAGCTACGCTATCATGGATTAACACGTCAGATATCGGCCAACACTTCCGGTTATTGATGAAACGACATTTCAAAAAACAAACATTACTCAAGCTAAAGAAGGAAAAAATGCCAGAATTGGTCCAACATTTAGGCCTAAGTCTATGTCAAAAAGAATGGCCTCTGACATCATGACCTAGGCCTAGTTTTACTATTCAGCCTAACTGGACTCTAGAGCAAGGAAGAAAAAAAGACAAAAGTTTCACTTTCATTGCGTTTAACATGGCACCAACTCCACAAGTCCCACCATGGGTTGAGCTGCTGAAACAGTGGTTGACCGCCATTGTGGGTCGGATACCCGGAGGACCAAGCTGTGAGCTGAGATGGAGCAGACGGTCTGCTGCAAACAGTCCCACAGAGTTTGGTTTGAGTCCTTCTTCTCCCATCCGCTGCCGGTGCCCTGGATATGTTACGGGGGTAAAGAAGAAGAAGCGGTGGTTGAGGTTTGGGAAGCATTGATGTACCGAGATCTCGAGAGACAAATCAAAACCAACTTCTAATGAGAATCAACCTGCCTACATCAGCCATTGTCCCTGTGCCAAGCTCTTCCCAGTGGTGATCATGGTTGGAGTTGGGCCAGGATATATAGGGAAACAATGGCCTCCTAAACTTGGAAGGTATCATGGGATATTTAACATGCGACAGCGAATACGAGCAAATGGCACACCTGGATAACCTCCCTCCAAAGGCCAGCGGACATTGATGGAACACCCTACCTGCGAAACACCTGGGTGACAGTAAGGAATGAAACTCTGATCAGACAGCTCAAAAGAGAGAACACAACCACCGTGCTAACCTAGTAACAGTGGACACACAAACATTTAAATATAAAATGAATGATTTAGAGCAAGGTGGGGACAAGGTATCCTTGGGAGGAAATGTTGGGCGATGTGCCCCCTCCCCTCTTCCCATGAATTACATCAAGGGTCCAGTGCCAACTGCCATAGCGATGAAGGGGGAGTGCGATGGGAAATGGTGAAACGCAACTTCTTTGTTCCGTGCCGACCAGCACCCGGAATGTTTGTGCAGGTGTGCAAGGGAAGTGTAAGAGCTGGAGGGAGGAGGTGTATGCGAATCCCTTGGCCCGCCCTTGGCACAACACACTACCTAGCTCCTGGGGACTTGGCAATGAACCAGCATTTCTTTCTCCCTTCCGAGACGTCGGCCATCTACCATACCGGGCCTGACCATCAATCACCTTGTGCAAATGTTTTTCTCATCCACCCTCTGCTGCAAATCATTATCGTTACAATGCTGGACGCAATCTACGTGTGCAGGTACTCACGTCGTGGCTCTCGAGGACCATCCACAGTGACCTTGATAGCCCGGTGGTACGTCGCCACTTGTACGGGGCTTGTAAAGGTCGTGATAGTAACGTTGAGACTCTTACCTGTAACGAGAGAATGTGGAACAGTTACTATGCGACACCTGCATGGGTACCACAAATCGGTCCGCAGACCGAAGACCAAACGGTTCATCCAAAGGTAGTAGGGTCTAGTGACGCTTGCAAACCGATGCGTAATAAATAATACTTTGAAATTGAATCCACTGCAGACAAAATAGAGAAAATAAATTGGAATATAAATTTTAATGCAAACTAGAAAGCATCTGAGAATGCAAAGCCAGGCCGCGTCCGTTTATAGTCGGACATCTTCTTCTTCCATATTCTCAAAAAAACGAAAACAGTAAAAAAAATTTAAAAAATGAAAATTGATGATTTTATGGAACCTTGACCTTTGAGCTTTATATGTAAAAAAATAATCAGTTTGTACCATTTGATTAGTGAACTAATTCTTGTACCTAATATGCAAATTATTAAAATTTCAGGTCAATTAGACAAAAATTGTCAATTTTATGCAACCTTGACCTTTGACCTTTTGATCTAAAAAAACAACAACAACAATCGACTCCTACCTTTTCATTAGGGACCAATTCAGTGACCTGATATGCAAATTCCTGAAATTTCAGGTCAATCGGGTGAAAATTGGTGAATTTACGCAACCTTGACCATTGACCTTTTGATCTAAAAAAAAAACAATCGGCTTGTAGATTTTGATTGGTGAACCAATTCCTTTTGACAAAGTTATTAATTTGCCTTCTCCATATTATCATAATAAAGCTTTGTTGAAAATGTGACGACAAATCTCAAATGGTAAATTGAAATTTCAGGTCAATTGGATGAAAATTGATGATTTTATGTGACGCTGACCTTTGACCTTTTGACAAAATCATTAATTTGGCTTCTGATATTATAATAATAAAGGTTTGGTAAAAATTTTATGGCAATAGCTGGTAAAAACGGTAAAATGGTAAAAACGTTATGGACCAGACAGACACACACACACAACGCATGATTACAAAACCCCATCTCCTGCTGCGCAGGGAATGGGATAATAATAAATAACGGGATAAGAAATCCGTAAAGCACAAAAGGATTTTCTATAAATAAAAAAATTCATCCAACTTTGCCACATCATTGATACATTAGACTTGGTGAACGATCCCAAGATGGGAAAGACTGACTCAGTAGGGAAAACCCACAACCAGAATGAGTCATCAATCCATGGAAAGATCTTTTGGGTCCGATAGTGTGGACCACCACTCCAAATTGCCAGGTTTTGGCTTGATCATAAATATAAGAATGGCTGACGACATTGGAATGATACGGAGCCTTAAGCATGAGCTTGGTAGAATGGATCTGATGACATTAGTGCGACAGTTCCACAAAAACATTTGATCCACCTGATGGATGTCAAGACCATTTCATAAGGAACAAGAATGAGCCGTTAACAATGCAGGGCCTCGTCGGGTTATTTGTCTAGAAGGAAGACACCTTTCATGCACCTTAATGCTGTATTAAAGGAGGCCACTGGGGGACTTTATTAAAATTATTCTGTGTGTGGATACACATACACACACACACACACGCACAAATATACACAAATGTACACACACATGTACACACACACACACACACACACACACACACACACACACACACACACACACACACACACACACACACACACACACACAAATATACACAAATGTACACAAACACACATATGCACACACACACATGTGCACGCACACACGAACAAATACACACAAATGCACACACACACACGTACACACATGCACAAATGTACACAAACACGTGCACACACACGTACAAATATACACACACACATGCACAAATATACACAAATGTACACAAACACACACACACACACACACACACACACACACACACGCACAAACATGTGCACACACGCACAAATACACACACAAACACACATGCATAAATGTACACACACACACATGCACAAATGTACGTACGTACACACACACACAAACACACACACACACACACACACACACACACACACACACACACACACACACACACACACACACACACACACACACACACACACACGATAAAGTAGGCCACATGGGGTGCTATATTAAAGTAAATCTCCCTGTGACACAGACCCATTGCAATAGTCACTCCCAGTGCCTTATATTAACAGAGCCTGGCCAGCCTTTGATCTGCTCAACTACCGCCGTGATTGGTCGAGCCCGCATCACGTGGTTTGCAGGCGCCATTTTGCATACCACCTCAGCCGAGCAGCTTTCCCGCTGCACCCATTCCGTGCCATTGCTTCGTATCGTTGCATATTTCATTTGAGTAATATTTCAATAAAATCAACCAATATGGTGTGTTGTGCCGCTTGGAGATGTTCTGTTAGACCAGGACAAGGTCGTATAATGCACAGATTTCCTCGAGACAAGGAACGAAGTGCTATTTGGGTGGTTAAAATACGCCGAGTTGGATGGAATCCATCATCTTACTCATATTTATGTTCGGTAAGTGAAATCGCTTAATATATATTGGTTTCAAATCAAAAGTGACATGACACGTGTGTATTAGGTCTCTGGTGAGCTTAACATTTATTTAGTCAACCATATATATTGTTGCGGTTTTTAGAACCCCTCACTTAGTAAATAATACTTGTAAATATTCCCTTTGTAAAGGTAATCGGAGCACCCATAGTTAAGCCACAACAACACGTAGGACACCATAGGACTTGTAGTTATTTCCTTAGTTTGTGTATCAGATAAGGCTGTGTTCCCAATAGTTGAATCTGCGTTGCATTAATCAAATAACATAGGTCCTTTTCAATTCCATTCATTTTGCGGCTTGACTCTCTCCAAATTGTGGTACGCACCTCTGCTCGCCCAGCAGCGCCATTCGCTGCCTGGCTCAAAACGCCATTACGCACGCGGTCAAGCTGGAGAAGAAGGGCGGAGCGCTGGGAGGAGGCGTGGCCCCCTGTCAACTCGTCATCAAAGGTGGAGCCAGCGAGCCCTCGCCAACCAACCAGGGCTGAGGTGAGCTCGCTGGTGGGCGTAGCCCTATGAAGCGCGGCTTAATCGACGCCCGCGTTATATAACGGTGAGCGGAAAGCCCTTTCACAGACTGCGGATGGGGACTGAAGCTGCGCCACGCTCTCGTACGAACTGCGTGCTGGGACTCGCATGGACTTCTTGGGATTCGGATTCGCACGGCCTTGGTGAAAGAGCGCACTGAGTAATATTTGCGCGAGGGTACCCTCTGAGATACGAACAGTACGAAAAAGAGAGAGAGAGTTGAGAGTACTAGTATTACGTAAGCATCCCAGTTTCCCCCGCTATATTCTTAAAGTCCGGTCGTGCGCAAACGACACGAAGGCGCCTACCATTCTTCGCCGTGGACCTGGAGCTTGGACCGAGGCCGGATCTCGTTGCCTGGAACCATCTACTTGGACCTTCCTCTCCTACCACTACCCTCCCGTGTAAATCTGTTTGTTCGTCCTGGGGTTAAGTAACACTGTATAGGTAAGGTTGCTCTGTGTCCTGCTTCTTCTTCTTCTTGTATATTCTTTCCCTTTTGTTTCCTCTTTGATTGTTGTAATAAATCCTGTGTTCTTCCTTACCCTTTTGGTTTCTTCTCCATTCGATCGCTTTAGTCTTTTCTCTCCATTGGGTACCTGCGGCACGATTTGGCCAACCGCTCAGGATCGGGTTTAGTTCCTTTGTTAATGGCTCGGGCTTCGGATTGCTAAACCGCTCGGCAATTTCCATCTTGTCCGCGGTCCGAGCGGAAATTATCTCCCTACTTTGCGGTCGGATTGGCACTCAGGTATTTGGGACTCCATTGACCAATCACCCTGGCCAATCTCGACCGGAAAGGAGCGTTATAATTTCCAGGATCGGGGGATGGCCAGCTTAAAAGACAAGGGGATTAACCCCCCCTTGGTTAGGGGAGCGCTGACCCCGAATCCACAACAATATATATTCTACATATTTCCTGTAACATTTTTCGTGTACATATGCAGTGTATGGGGTATATATATATATAAGGGATTATGTATAATAACTGAAAATCAGGTATTATACATAATCCCTTATTGTACATATACCCTGTAACATGCACTGTTTATATATGCTTATATATCAGGAAATACTTGTTTATGACGCAATATTTGTCACTGTTTGTGTCAGTTTCCTGAGTAAAGTGTTCTTTGAAAACGTAAAACGAAAGTATAACAACTTTGAAAACGAAAGTATAACAACATTTGTGAACCCAAGCTAATGAATAAAATAATAGACATTGTACTTTCGTAGCATTATGGGAATATTGTATGTTACGTTTCCAGATAATAGATGAAAACTAGTATACAAGCTCCATTTTATCAAATTACAATTTCATGCCAAGAGAAATAAAATTGATCAGTATGCTGTATGCAGCTGACAATAAGTCGTGTGCCGCGACAGGCAAACAATTTGTGTGAATAAATGACGCCGCTTGCAGATTTTATTATTCCAATAACAAACAACACGTCACTTTAACTTGAATTAGTTGTTCCTCATTAAATCTGCGACCAAACAGTAATAACATCGATTCCCTCGTCACAGAACTACAGGATTGCCACAGCTGACATACATCCACAGTGCCAGCGCGCGAAGTTAGGTATGCAACATGGCGCCGGTATTTCAGTTGGCCAGACTCTCAATATACACGGCACTGGTCACTCCCGTCCCTTCGGGAATGGATGTTCCTGATGATCATCAATCTCCAAACGTGCAACATATCTCACCTCTTCCACTCCGACCAACAAAGCGCAGATCGTTAAAGCGTGCGATGCGGTTCTTAACAACCGCCGTGGCATTCCGCAATTCCGCAGAGAAGTTCTCATCATTCCCTGCCAAAACGGTGACCAAAGTCCCATCTGATACATCGCCCAAAATCACCACCTGCCACATCACACAGCAGCCGGTTATACTCTTCACTACAATGCCACGATTCACCTCCTGATACATTTACACGATATTCCATTAACTTTGATGAACTGACAATCAAATAATTACATTCATTAATCTACCTCGTTGAAACATTCTTGATTACTATATTGTCATAATAATTATCAAACAGTTAAAGGTATTAGAAGACCCAAAAGTCTCTGCCGACCCAAAATACCCAGATGACCCAAAAGACCAAAAAGTCTCTGCTGACCCAAAAGACCCAGAGGACCAAAAAGACCAAAAAGTCTCTGCTGACCCAAAAGACCCAGAGGACCCAAAGACCAAAAAGTCTCTGCTGACCCAAAAGACCCAGAGGACCCAAAATACCAAAAAGGCCCTGAGTACCCCCAAAAGACTCTGAAGACCCAGAAGACCAAAAAGTCTCCGCTGACCCAAAATACCCAGAGGACCCAAAATGCCAAAAAGTCTCTGCTGACCCAAAAGACCAAAAAGGCCCTGAGTACCCCCAAAAGACTCCGAAGACCCAGAAGACCAAAAAGTCTCCGCTGACCCAAAATACCCAGAGGACCCAAAATACCAAAAAGTCTCTGCTGACCCAAAACACCAAAAAGGCCCTGAGTACCCCCAAAAGACTCCGAAGACCCAGAAGACCAAAAAGTCTCCACTGACCCAAAATACCCAGAGGACCCTAAAACCCAAAAAGTCTCTGCTGACCCAAAAGACCCAGAGGACCCAAAAGACAAAAAGGCCCTGAGTACCCCTAAAATACTCCGAAGGCCCAGAAGACCAAAAAGACTCCGCTGACCCAAAATACCAAAAAGGCCCCGAGTACTCCCAAAAGGCCCCGAGTACCCCCTAAAGACCCACCAAGTCCGGTAGGCGGGTATGCTACAAGACGGTGAAGAACAATGAAAATTTGGTACAACTGGCCCAATAGTATCCATAAACACCCAGACGAGGATCCCACACGTCTTAAGGACCAAAACGGCATCATATGCTTGTCGTTATTACAGGTGTCATATTGTTGGCAAGAACATCAATGGCGATTTTACACAATGCTGTTCCAAAAATAGGACGTTCTTTAAATTTCTGACGTGACCAGATCCAGCTATCATCATCACAACCACTTTGGTACAATGGACGTGACCAGAAGTACCACGGTGTTCATCACCTCGAGATACCTTGAATGCCACTGGCAGTGTCTTGTTGCAGCGCCAGTGCGGGGGAAGCCTGGAGCACAGGAAGTTTGGGCTGTCCGTGCGTACCATCTCCCCCTGGTGTTCGGGTAGGTTCAGCTCTCCGAGCGCCTCCATTGCAGGCACCTGCTGCGGGATGTGCGCGACCGACGCTTCCACCTGCACCCGTGGCTTCACGTCCACCAAGAGTGTGGGACTCGAGTCCAGCATCTTCGGTGTGGTGGTCATGACGGGCATGCGTCGGGTGTCGACTACAGGAGACGGAAGGAAAACGATTATGGCATGCAGACACACGAGAGGAGATGTCCATATTTGCGAGTGAAGCAAGTGAGGGTAACATAGTCTTACATTCTTAAAATCGACTCCAACCTGATGAGATTGCATAAGAAGGAATTTTTATGATGCAGCTCAAGTACAATCAGGACAATTATGGCCAAAGAGGATATCATTTATTAAATGTGTGTCTACGGCCGGACCAGGTCATATGGAGGTCCTCCATTGTTGCCTCCAACTACATATATGTAACCAAAAATATTGGTTCACTCTGTCAGCCTCTCAGTCTGTTTCTATGATCGAGGAACAACTTGATTTGAATTGAATGTTATATTTTGGACAAAAACCTGAAGTTTAATAGGGCTTCGGCTCTAAATTTGGTAAATTGTGCAGAATGTGCCGCTCGCGCATGCGCAGAGAGGAGTGACGTAATTGTTTTGTCAGGCTGGCAGTAAAATAAAATTGAAAAACATACCACTGTCTAAAAATAAACCAAAACAAAAATAAAACCAAAATAAACTTCTACCGACTCCTCTCCAGCCTTGCCCCCCCCCCCCAGCTTTCTCTGGGCTCTGTCCCCCAAATATTCCTACAGGTCGCACAAGATCTGCCAGCAATCCTCTTCTGGTTAAACTGCCAAAATCAAGACTCTCTGCTCACCTTCACTCCTTCATTCCTCTTTTCTCCCACCTCTGGAACAAACTCCCTCACTCTCTTCAATCCCACTCCTCCCTCCAGGTCATTAATACAGCTGTTTACCACCATCTCTTATCTTCCCCCATCCAAAACCTTGATCTTTTCTACCCCCGCTAATTCACCCCAGATCCACTTTTTGAGATACCAACTTCTTTCCTGGAAGTCCTAGCAGTGTCCGTGTGATTTATACCTTCTCCCACCACCCCCCCCCTTCCCATGCCTCCTCCCCCCAAGCCCTCTACCTCCCACAGATCTCCTGATGTCCCTGTTCTCCACTGTTGCCCTTGTGTGCTTCCCCATCTCTCCCCATCTTGTCTCCCGCTCCCTTTATTTTGTCTGATGTGTCCGTTTTTTTTTTTTTGTCATTAATGTTATCTCTTCCACAAGCCTCGATTTGGGGTACAAAAAAAAACAAAACAAAAAAACAGGAATGTTTTAAGAATGTCACAAAGGACACAAACACCAGGCATGAAGAACTAACGTAACATGTTCAATAAGGCAGTGTAAAAGATGCTGCATCAAGGGCGGTAAACTTCTGACTCAATGGCCGTTTTCTTTCTACAACCTTGAAAACTTTTATTTCATTTCAATCAAATTATATATTTGAACACTGTAGAACACAAATCACCTTCTATCTGTTCCATGAGCTTTAACGATGTATACAAAGAAAAACTGGCTTGACAAATCAAATTTGCCACTATAGTCAGGTTCACTATGTTTTTTCGTTCATAATCATGGTAGATTAGCAAACCTATACATTTTTGGAAACGTTATTACATGGAAAATCTGAAAATCAATGTTTACATTTGCCAATTCCGACCAATTCCATTCGACCATTCGACCATTCGACCAATCGCTTCGATCGACCATTCGACCATTCGACCAATTCATTCGATTCGATTCGATTCGATTCATCGAATTCGATTCGATCGACCATTCGACCAATTCGATTTGCCAATCAATTTGACCGACCTTTGCTTGTGTGGAACGGACTGTGAAAACGATGCGGACTATATTGTCGGATACGACACACAGGACAGTGATGACGAACTCTAAATGGCATATTCTGTAATCGTGTATGTTTGATGCCATTGACTGCCTGTGTATATTTTGTCATTGACTGCCTGTGTAGATGTGAAGTTATACTGACTGCATGTGTATATATGATTTTGCTGACTGCCTGTGTATGTTTGGTGATATGAATTATTGTGACACATTTTGATGTTATTAACTGCCTGTACAAAATGATAACATGTATTTGATTATGCAACTTATCGCGAATATAAAGACAGTATTTTGCAATTCAAAACCTTTGATTCGTGTCTTACCATTCCCCATAGCACTAATTTGATACTTTCATTGGATTCCTTGTCCCTGAAAATAGAGGTTTAGTATATTTTAAAAAGTTTTTAGGGTAATTAGAGGCAGAAATAGAACAAAATATGTATTTTACAGTGGCCATTTTGAAAATCCAAAATGGCCGCCATACAGGTATCTCTCCAAATGTAAACATTGATTTTTAGTTTCCTTATGCTATAACCTTTCCAAAAATGTATAGGTTTGCTAATCTACCATGATTTTGAACGAAATATAATTTATTGACATAGTGAACCTGACTACTAGCGCTCTCAGGGTGGGAAAATTTTGAGATCCTTCTTCTTCTTACAATAATTGCTTCCACGAAAGTCACACGTCCAAGTTCCAATGAAGAACCACGTCCTTTTTCTCAAGACTGCATGGGGTAAGATGTTCTATAAAATCAATAGTTGTGAAAATATTTTCATTCACGGGAACCAAGCATCTGTTATTTAATTATGGAACACAGCGAGATAATTATGGATGATTTGAACTTGGGTTCCACCAAGATAATGAGTTACATGGTCAGATGGGAATGCTAAGCATGTGATCCTCAACAGGGTTCTGTTTCTGGTTATAAAACAACCCATCAAAACAATCCATCTTTAATTCTACAATCATTTAATGAGTATAAAATTGGTCTTGACATATTGAACATTGAGCTCCTTGGACTTTTGGGGGTCCTCACCCTGGGCTCCCTGGAGAAAAATCACTGAAAAGTTTAAATTTGTTTAAATTTGGGTTTTTTGCCATGTAAAAATGTTTTTCTCACCCTGAAATTACATATAAATGATATTTTGAATCATGAACTGTCTTACTCTCTTCTTTTTTGAGTTCATCGCCAATATTCTACTTGTGGTTTGCCCGGCTTTCTGATACACAATAATTCTCCACAAGAACCTCCCTCAGACTTCCTGAGCAATTAGCGGCGACGCAGACCGAAGATTAGGAGTAATATAATGGAACCGCTAATTGCTCAAGGAAATTTCTGGTGATATGTTTGTAACCAAAATAAAGTTAGTCTTAGACCATGTATAAAACAATCTCTATTACGAGCCTTAGATCATGAATAAATAAATTAATAAAAACAAGAAAGCCATCGTGCAGAGCAAGATGCTCACAAAATCCATCCCGTCCCCCTTCAAAAAGGTTGCCATGAACACATCAAATTGTCCATTTCATCAATAGTAAAATTGCCAATCTGAAAATTGATGATTTTAGAAGTTAATAATCCATTAATGTGAGAATTTAGTAATGTGATAATCTATTAATGTGATAATCTATTAATGTGATAATCTATTAATGTGATAATCTATTAATGTGATAATCTATTAATGTGATAATCTATTGGTGTGATAATCTATTGGTGTGATAATCTATAAATGTGATAATCTATTAATGTGATAATCTATTAATGTGATAATCTATTAATGTGATAATCTATTGATGTGATAATCTATTAATGTGATAATCTATTAATGTGATAATCTATTAATGTGATAATCAATTAATGTGATAATCTATTAATGTGATAATCTATTAATGTGATAATCTATTAATGTGATAATCTATTAATGTGATAATCTACTAATGTGATAATCTATTAACGTGATAATCTATTAATGTGATAATCTACTAATGTGATAATCTATTAATGTGATAATGTATTAATGTGATAATCTATTAATGTGATGATCTATTGGTGTGATTAATCTATTAATGTGATAATCTATTAATGTGATAATCTATTAATGTGATGATCTATTGGTGTGATAATCTATTAATGTGATAATCTATTAATGTGATAATCTATTAATGTGATAATCTATTAATGTGATAATCTATTAATGTGATAATCTATTAACGTGATAATCTATTAATGTGATAATCTACTAATGTGATAATCTATTAATGTGATAATGTATTAATGTGATAATCTATTAATGTGATAATTTATTAATGTGATAATCTATTAATGTGATGATCTATTGGTGTGATAATCTATTAATGTGATAATCTATAATGTGATAATCTATTAATGTGATGATCTATTGGTGTGATAATCTATTAATGTGATAATCTATTAATGTGATGATCTATTGGTGTGATAATCTATTGGTGTGATAATCTATAAATGTGATAATCTATTAATGTGATAATCTATTAATGTGATAATCTATTAATGTGATAATCTATTAATGTGATAATCTATTGATGTGATAATCTATTAATGTGATAATCTACTAATGTGATAATCTATTAATGTGATAATCTATTAATGTGATAATCTATTAATGTGATAATCTATTAATGTGATAATCTATTAATGTGATAATCTACTAATGTGATAATCTATTAATGTGATAATCTATAAATGTGATAATCTATTAATGTGATAATCTATTAATGTGATAATCTATTAATGTGATAATCTATTAATGTGATAATCTATTAATGTGATAATCTATTAATGTGATAATCTATTAATGTGATAATCTATTTATGTGATAAATCTATTAATGTGATAATCTATTAATGTGATAATCTATTAATGTGATAATATTTTAATGTGATAATCTATTAATATGATAATCTATAAATGTGATAATCTACTAATGTGATAATCTATTAATATGATAATCTATTGATGTGATAATCTATTAATATGATAATCTATAAATGTGATAATCTTTTAATGTGATAATCTATTAATATGATAATCTATTGATGTGATAATCTATTAATATGATAATCTATTAATGTGATAATCTGTTAATGTGATAATATTTTAATGTGATAATCTATTAATATGATAATCTATAAATGTGAAAATCTATAAATGTGATAATCTTTTAATGTGATAATCTATTAATATGATAATCTATAAATGTGATAATCTATTAATGTGATAATCTATTAATGTGATAATCTTTTAATGTGATAATCAATTAATGTGATAATCTATTAATGTGATAATCAATTAATGTGATAATCAATTAATGTGATAATCTATTCATGTGATAATCAATTAATGTGATAATCAATTAATGTGATAATCTTTTAATGTGATAATCTATTAATGTGATAATCTATTAATGTGATAATCAATTAATGTGATAATCAATTAATGTGATAATCTATTCATGTGATAATCAATTAATGTGATAATCAATTAATGTGATAATCTTTTAATGTGATAATCTATTAATGTGATAATCTATTAATGTGATAATCAATTAATGTGATAATCAATTAATGTGATAATCTTTTAATGTGATAATCTATTAATGTGATAATCTATTAATGTGATAATCAATTCATGTGATAATCTATTCATGTGATAATCAATTAATGTGATAATCAATTAATGTGATAATCTTTTAATGTGATAATCTATTAATGTGATAATCTATTAATGTGATAATCTATTAATGTGATAATCTATTAATGTGATAATCTATTAATGTGATAATCTATTAATGTGATAATCTATTAATGTGATAATCTACTAATGTGATAATCTATTAATGTGATAATCTATTAATGTGATAATCTATTAATGTGATAATCTATTGATGTGATAATCTATTGATGTGATAATCTATAAATGTGATAATCTATTAATGTGATAATCTATTAATGTGATAATCTACTAATGTGATAATCTATTAACGTGATAATCTATTAATGTGATAATCTTCTAATGTGATAATCTATTAATGTGATAATGTATTAATGTGATAATCTATTAATGTGATAATCTATTAATGTGATAATCTATTAATGTGATGATCTATTGGTGTGATAATCTATTAATGTGATAATCTATTAATGTGATGATCTATTGGTGTGATAATCTATTGGTGTGATAATCTATAAATGTGATAATCTATTAATGTGATAATCTATTAATGTGATAATCTATTAATGTGATAATCTATTGATGTGATAATCTATTAATGTGATAATCTATTAATGTGACAATCTACGAATGTGATAATCTATTAATGTGATAATCTATTAATGTGATAATCTATTAATGTGATAATCTATTAATGTGATGATCTATTGGTGTGATAATCTATTGGTGTGATAATCTATAAATGTGATAATCTATTAATGTGATAATCTATTAATGTGATAATCTATTAATGTGATAATCTACTAATGTGATAATCTACTAATGTGATAATCTATTCATGTGATAATCTATTAATGTGATATGTGATAATCTGTTGATGTGATAATCTATTAATGTGATAATCAATTAATGTGATAATCTATTAATGTGATAATCTATTAATGTGATAATCTATTAATGTGATAATCTATTAATGTGATAATCTATTAATGTGATAATCAATTAATGTGATAATCTATTAATGTGATAATCTATTAATGTGATAATCTATTGATGTGATAATCTATTAATGTGATAATCTATTAATGTGATAATCTATTCATGTGATAATCTATTAATGTGATAATCTATTAATGTGATAATCTACTAATGTGATAATCTATTAATGTGATAATCTATTAATGTGATAATCAATTAATGTGATAATCTATTAATGTGATAATCTATTAATGTGATAATCTATTAATGTTATAATCTATTGATGTGATAATCAATTGATGTGATGATCTATTAATGTGATAATCTACTAATGTGATAATCTATTAATGTTATAATCTATTAATGTGATAATCTATTAATGTGATAATCTATTAATGTGATGATCTATTAATGTGATAATATATTAATGTGATAATCTATTAATGTGATAATCTATAAATGTGATAATCTATTAATGTGATAATCTATTAATGTGATAATCTACTAATGTGATAATCTATTAATGTGATAATCTATTAATGTGATAATCTACTAATGTGATAATCTATTAATGTGATAATGTATTAATGTGATAATCTATAAATGTGATAATCTATTAATGTGATAATCTATTAATGTGATAATCTATTAATGTGATAATCTATTAATGTGATAATCTATTAATGTGATAATCTATTAATGTGATAATCTATTAATGTGATAATCTATTAATGTGATAATCTACTAATGTGATAATCTATTAATGTGATAATCTATTAATGTGATAATCTATTAATGTGATAATCTATTAATGTGATAATATATTAATGTGATAATCTATTGATGTGATAATCTATAAATGTGATAATCTATTAATGTGATAATCTATTAATGTGATAATCTACTAATGTGATAATCTATTAACGTGATAATCTATTAATGTGATAATCTACTAATGTGATAATCTATTAATGTGATAATGTATTAATGTGATAATCTATTAATGTGATAATCTATTAATGTGATAATCTATTAATGTGATGATCTATTGGTGTGATAATCTATTAATGTGATAATCTATTAATGCGATGATCTATTGGTGTGATAATCTATTGGTGTGATAATCTATAAATGTGATAATCTATTAATGTGATAATCTATTAATGTGATAATCTATTAATGTGATAATCTATTGATGTGATAATCTATTAATGTGATAATCTATTAATGTGACAATCTATTGATGTGATAATCTATTAATGTGATAATCTATTAATGTGACAATCTACGAATGTGATAATCTATTAATGTGATAATCTATTAATGTGATAATCTATTAATGTGATAATCTATTAATGTGATGATCTATTGGTGTGATAATCTATTGCTGTGATAATCTATAAATGTGATAATCTATTAATGTGATAATCTATTAATGTGATAATCTATTGATGTGATAATCTATTGATGTGATAATCTATTAATGTGATAATCTATTAATGTGATAATCTATTAATGTGATAATATATTAATGTGACAATCTACGAATGTGATAATCTATTGGTGTGATAATCTATTGGTGTGATAATCTATAAATGTGATAATCTATTAATGTGATAATCTATTAATGTGATAATCTATTGATGTGATAATCTATTAATGTGATAATCTATTAATGTGATAATCTATTAATGTGATAATCTATTAATGTGATAATCTATTAATGTGATAATCTATTAATGTGATGATCTATTGGTGTGATAATCTATTGGTGTGATAATCTATAAATGTGATAATCTATTAATGTGATAATCTATTAATGTGATAATCTATTCATGTGATAATCAATTAATGTGATAATCAATTAATGTGATAATCTTTTAATGTGATAATCTATTAATGTGATAATCTATTAATGTGATAATCTATTAATGTGATAATCTATTAATGTGATAATCTATTAATGTGATAATCTATTAATGTGATAATCTATTAATGTGATAATCTATTAATGTGATAATCTACTAATGTGATAATCTATTAATGTGATAATCTATTAATGTGATAATAATCTATTAATGTGATAATCTATTAATGTGATAATATATTGATGTGATAATCTGTTGATGTGATAATCTATAAATGTGATAATCTATTAATGTGATAATCTACTAATGTGATAATCTATTAACGTGATAATCTATTAATGTGATAATCTACTAATGTGATAATCTATTTATGTGATAATGTATTAATGTGATAATCTATTAATGTGATAATCTATTAATGTGATAATCTATTAATGTGATGATCTATTGGTGTGATAATCTATTAATGTGATAATCTATTAATGTGATGATCTATTGGTGTGATAATCTATTGGTGTGATAATCTATAAATGTGATAATCTATTAATGTGATAATCTATTAATGTGATAATCTATTAATGTGATAATCTATTAATGTGATAATCTATTGATGTGATAATCTATTAATGTGATAATCTATTAATGTGACAATCTACAAATGTGATAATCTATTAATGTGATAATCTATTAATGTGATAATCTATTAATGTGATAATCTATTAATGTGATGATCTATTGGTGTGATAATCTATTGGTGTGATAATCTATAAATGTGATAATCTATTAATGTGATAATCTATTGATGTTATAATCTATTAATGTGATAATCTATTAATGTGATAATCTATTGATGTTATAATCTATTAATGTGATAATCTATTAATGTGATAATCTATAAATGTGATAATCTATTAATGTGATAATCTACTAATGTGATAATCTACTAATGTGATAATCTATTAATGTGATAATCTATTAATGTGATATGTGATAATCTATTGATGTGATAATCTATTAATGTGATAATCAATTAATGTGATAATCTATTAATGTGATAATCTATTAATGTGATAATCTATTGATGTGATAATCTATTAATGTGATAATCTATTAATGTGATAATCTATTCATGTGATAATCTATTAATGTGATAATCTATTAATGTGATAATCTATTAATGTGATAATCTATTAATGTGATAATCTACTAATGTGATAATCTATTAATGTGATAATCTATTAATGTGATAATCAATTAATGTGATAATCTATTAATGTGATAATCTATTAATGTGATAATCTATTAATGTTATAATCTATTGATGTGATAATCAATTGCTGTGATGATCTATTAATGTGATAATCTATTAATGTGATAATCTACTAATGTGATAATCTATTAATGTTATAATCTATTGATGTGATAATCAATTGATGTGATAATCTATTAATGTGATAATCTTTTAATGTGATAATCTATTAATGTGATAATCTGTTAATGTGATAATCTATTAATGTGATAATGTATTAATGTGATAATCTATTAATGTGATAATCTATTAATGTGATAATCTATTAAGGTGATAATCTATTAATGTGATCATCTATTAATGTGATAATCTATTAATGTGGTAATCAATTAATGTGATAATCTATTCATGTGATAATCTATTAATGTGATAATCTATTAATGTGATAATCAATTAATGTGATAATCTATTAATGTGATAATCTATTAATGTGATAATCTATTAATGTGATAATCTATTAATGTGATAATCAATTAATGTGATAATCTATTAATGTGATAATCTATTAATGTGATAATCTATTAATGTGATAATCTATTAATGTGATAATCTATTAATGTGATAATCTATTAATGTGATAATCTACTAATGTGATAATCTACTAATGTGATAATCTATTAATGTGATAATCTATTAATGTGATATGTGATAATCTATTGATGTGATAATCTATTAATGTGATAATCAATTAATGTGATAATCTATTAATGTGATAATCTATTAATGTGATAATCAATTAATGTGATAATCAATTAATGTGATAATCTATTAATGTGATAATCTATTAATGTGATAATCTATTAATGTGATAATCTATTGATGTGATAATCTATTAATGTGATAATCTATTAATGTGATAATCTATTCATGTGATAATCTATTAATGTGATAATCTATTAATGTGATAATCTATGAATGTGATATGTGATAATCTATTAATGTGATAATCTACTAATGTGATAATCAATTAATGTGATAATCTATTAATGTGATAATCAATTAATGTGATAATCTATTAATGTGATAATCTATTAATGTGATAATCTATTAATGTTATAATCTATTGATGTGATAATCAATTGCTGTGATGATCTATTAATGTGATAATCTATTAATGTGATAATCTACTAATGTGATAATCTATTAATGTTATAATCTATTGATGTGATAATCAATTGATGTGATAATCTATTAATGTGATAATCTTTTAATGTGATAATCTATTAATGTGATAATCTGTTAATGTGATAATCTATTAATGTGATAATGTATTAATGTGATAATCTATTAATGTGATAATCTATTAATGTGATAATCTATTAAGGTGATAATCTATTAATGTGATCATCTATTAATGTGATAATCTATTAATGTGATAATCTTTTAATGTGATAATCAATAAATATGATAATCTATTAATGTGATAATCTATTAATGTGATAATCTATTAATGTGATAATCTATTAATGTGATAATCTATAAATATGATAATCTTTTAATGTGATAATCTATTAATGTGATAATCTATAAATGTGATAATCAAATAATGTGATAATCTATTAATGTGATAATCTATTAATGTGATAATCTATAAATGTGATAATCTATTAATGTGATAATCTATTAATGTGATAATCTATTAATGTGATAATCTATTAATGTGATAATCTATTAATGTGGTAATCAATTAATGTGATAATCTATTCATGTGATAATCTATTAATGTGATAATCTATTAATGTGATAATCAATTAATGTGATAATCTATTAATGTGATAATCTATTAATGTGATAATCTATTAATGTGATAATCTATTAATGTGATAATCTATTAATGTGATAATCTATTAATGTGATAATCAATTAATGTGATAATCTATTAATGTGATAATCTATTAATGTGATAATCTATTAATGTGATAATCTATTAATGTGATAATCTATTAATGTGATAATCTTTTAATGTGATAATCTATAAATATGATAATCTATTAATGTGATAATCTATTAATGTGATAATCTATTAATGTGATAATCTATTAATGTGATAATCTATAAATATGATAATCTTTTCATGTGATAATCTATAAATATGATAATCTATTCATGTGATAATCAATTAATGTGATAATCTATTAATGTGATCATCTATTAATGTGATAATCTATTAATGTGATCATCTATAAATATGATAATCTTTTAATGTGCTAATCTATTAATGTGATCATCTATAAATGTGATAATCTATTAATGTGATAATCTATAAATGTGATAATCTATTAATGTGATAATCAATTAATGTGATCATCTATAAATGTGATAATCTATTAATGTGATAATCTATTAATGTGATAATCTATAAATGTGATAATCTATTAATGTGATAATCTATTAATGTGATAATCTATTAATGTGATAATCTATTAATGTGATGATCTATTAATGTGATAATCTATTAATGTGATTATCAGTTAATGTGATAATCTATTTATGTGATAATCTATTTATGTGATAATCTATAAATGTGATAATCTATTAATGTGATAATCTATTAATGTGATAATATATTAATGTGGTAATCTATTCATGTGACAATCTACTAATGTGATAATCCATTAATGTGATAATCTATTAATGTGATAATCTATTAATGTGATAATCTATTAATGTGATAATCTATTAATGTGATAATCTATTCATGTGATAATCTATTAATGTGATAATCTATTAATGTTATAATCTATTAATGTTATAATCTATTAATGTGATAATCTATTAATGTGATCATCTATAAATGTGATAATCTATTAATGTGATAATCTACTAATGTGATAATCTACTAATGTGATAATCTATTAATGTGATAATCTATTTATGTGATATGTGATAATCTATTGATGTGATAATCTATTAATGTGATAATCAATTAATGTGATAATCCATTAATGTGATAATCTATTAATGTGATAATCTATTCATGTGATAATCTACTAATGTGATAATCTATTAATGTGATAATCTATTAAGGTGATAATCTATTAATGTTATAATCTATTGATGTGATAATCTATTAATGTGATAATCTATTAATGTGATCATCTCTTAATGTGATAATCTATTCATGTGATAATCTATTCATGTGATAATCTACTAATGTGATAATCTATTAATGTGATAATCTATTAATGTTATAATCTATTGATGTCATAATCTATTCATGTTATAATCTATTGATGTGATAATCTATTAATGTGATAATCTATTCATGTGATAATCTATTCATGTGATAATCTACTAATGTGATAATCTACTAATGTGATAATCTATTAATGTTATAATCTATTGATGTGATGATCTATTAATGTGATAATCTACTAATGTGATAATCTATTAATGTTATAATCTATTGATGTGATAATCAATTGATGTGATAATCTTTTAATGTGATAATCTATTTATGTGATAATCTATTAATGTGATAATCTATTAATGTGATAATATATTAATGTGATAATCTATTAATGTGATAATATATTAATGTGATAATCTATTAATGTGATAATCTATTAAGGTGATAATCTATCAATGTGATAATCTATTAATGTGATAATCAATTAATGTGATAATCAATTAACGTGATAATCTTTTAATGTGATAATCAATTAATGTGATTATCTATTAATGTGATAATCTATTAATGTGATAATCTATTAATGTGGTAATCTATTAATGTGATAATCTATAAATATGATAATCTTTTAATGTGATAATCTATTAATGTGATAATCTATAAATGTGATAATCAATTAATGTGATAATCTACTAATGTGATAATCTATTAATGTTATAATCTATTAATGTGATAATCAATTAATGTGATAATCAATTAACGTGATAATATTTTAATGTGATAATCTATTAATGTGATAATCTATTAATGTGATAATCTATTAATGTGATAATATATTAATGTGATAATCTATTGATGTGATAATCTATTAATGTGATAATCTATTAATGTGATAATCTATTAATGTGATAATCAATTAATGTGATAATCTATTAATGTGATAATCTATTAATTCGAGAATTATATATTAATGTAATAATCTTTTAATGTGATAATCTATCGGTGTGATGTGATGGTGTGAACATGCGATGGTGGATCGAAGACCCACGTATTGAATGTTCATAAACAGACATCGTGACATGTTCACCCAGACTCAGGTAAAGCAAAGGTAAAGTCAACCCCTGCTTTCTGTAATGACGCCACCATCTCCTCTCTCTCACGACCGCTGTAGCAATTTGAATTCCCGCCTTGATTACAGCTCAATGCCTGGGATAAAGAATCTGGCGTCAAAGAAGTGGGAAGAATAATTACATTGAAGCGATTGCAGTCTCAATGTGTACATAGAGTTTGTCTCACTTTGTTTCCCTGCACTATTTATTTCCTCAATTGTTTTGTAGTTTAGATGAAAAAAAAATCTTCAAAATGGTTCTGCACGTGCATGAACTTAAGATTTCAATGGTTTAAGACTGGGGTTCTTAACCTGAGGTATCCATACCCCTTGGGGGTGGGGACCAAAATCTGGGGGAATGGGCTCATCATAAATAATCACAATAAATTGTAATAAATTCAATGAAATATCAACTTTAAAGATGTAAAAAATAACCCGTCAGTTTAAAGTAAAAACATCCCTCAGAATGCACCACAGAGCACCTAGAAATCAAAAAAATTATAGGGGGACATGCCTCCAGTCCCCCCTAGCTATGCGCACCTTTGGTGCGCCTTGGTCAGTCAGCAGTCTAGCGAAGGGGGTATGGGGACATCGTGGGCATTCCGTTGGGGGTCTTGACAGGGAAAAAGGTTAAGAACCCCTGGCTTTAAGAGGTATGCCCCAGATAGTCAGGTTCACTATGTCAATAAATTATATTTCGTTCAAAATCATGGTAGATTAGCAAACCTATACATTTTTGGAAAGGTTATAGCATAAGGAAACTAAAAATCAATGTTTACATTTGGAGAGATACCTGTATGGCGGCCATTTTGGATTTTCAATATGGCCACTGTAAAATACATATTTTGTTCTATTTCTGCCTCTAATTACCCTAAAAACTTTAAAAAATATACTAAACCTATATTTTCAGGGACAAGGAATCCAATGAAAGTATCAAATTAGTGCTATGGGGAATGGTAAGACACGAATCAAAGGTTTTGAATTGCAAAATACTGTCTTTATATTCGCGATAAGTTGCATAATCAAATACATGTTATCATTTTGTACAGGCAGTTAATAACATCAAAATGTGTCACAATAATTCATATCACCAAACATACACAGGCAGTCAGCAAAATCATATATACACATACAGTCAGTATAACTTCACATCTACACAGGCAGTCAATGACAAAATATACACAGGCAGTCAATGGCATCAAACATACACGATTACAGAATATGCCATTTAGAGTTCGTCATCACTGTCCTGTGTGTCGTATCCGACAATATAGTCCGCATCGTTTTCACAGTCCGTTCCACACAAGCAAAGGTCGGTCAAATTGATTGGCAAATCGAATTGGTCGAATGGTCGATCGAATCGAATTCGATGAATCGAATCGAATCGAATCGATCGAATTGGTCGAATGGTCGATCGAAGCGATTGGTCGAATGGTCGAATTGGTCGAATGGAATTGGTCGATTGGTCGAATTGGTCGAATCGAATTGGTCGGAATTGGCAAATGTAAACATTGATTTTCAGATTTTCCATGTAATAACGTTTCCAAAAATGTATAGGTTTGCTAATCTACCATGATTTTGAACGAAAAAACATAGTGAACCTGACTAAGACAGGAGATAAACACAACGAGGATGTCATAACCGATGACGTAACAGTCTTGAACATTGGCACAAGAGTCATCTTGTGTACATTCATGAAACCACACAGCCTCGGTTGAACCACACGTTGCCTGACTCACACACCACGAACACAAAGTCTAAACCACCCGCACCACACCGTGTCCACAAAACCCTCCATCCTCTTCTGCAGATCCTGTCATTAGGATTAGGATTAGAAGTCCTCTTAAGGAAACTACCTGGACCTCTTTAAGGTGGAGAGCCATGGTAATGCCTTCACTAAGTATCACAAGGTGATTAAAGCGCACGAAAAGGCCGTTGGGCCCACCATGCCTGTGTACTGTCCCTGCACCTTAACCCGAGATGGTCAGTATTAATTATATCCCTATACCCCCACACTCCCAATTCTCCAAAAAAGAAATGTACTCGTCATGAACCACACACGTTGGTCAACTCTCATCGAATGATGCCGGAAAACTTAAATGTTTTGGAGACAGAGGATGACCGGCTTTATTTCCCCATTCGAAGGAAGGCGTACATCAAGGTGCAGCACCCTAACTGGCACCTGCCAGAGTGGAGGTTTTCAGTGGAACGCAATCCCATTTATATTATTTTATTTTCTTCTTTTGGTTGTTGTTCAAGATTGTGCAAAGAGGACAACTTCTGGACCATCTATTTATTACGTACGCAACTATGGCAGAGATTTTGTGTGATGGCTTCATTTGAAGGCCTGCTACATCCCATACTCGCACCTGTATTACAATGCTCAGCTCACTTACATTCACGGGGTTTGATGATTCAAGAGGATTGAGGTTTAAAACTAACAAAAATTAATCAGAGTGCACCACGGCAACGATGGGCCAAATGGTCAAATGGCACCACGGCAATTGAGATCAGTTTCTTGATTTTCTGACGTGTGTACACACACACACACACACACACACACACACACACACACACACACACACACACACACACACACACACACACACACACACACACACACACACACACACACACACACACACACTTTACGTATTGCATGTGTCACACGTTTCATTCCAGAAACATGGACGAAATGACTTTATGACGTAATGACGTAATGACGATGAGACACAAATGCACTGATCGCACAGCCAAAGATTCATTCATGAACCATTGTTTTATATCACAGGTGAGATGGATGCATTTCCAAACACGTCAGATTAATATCCAGTACTGGTGAAATTAATTTCCAGCACAGGTGAGATTAATTGCTGAGCACAAGTGAGATTAATTTCCGAGCACAGACAGGTGAGATTAAATGCCAGCCCAGGTGAGATTAATTGCTGAGCACAGACAGGTGAGATTAATTGCCAGCCTAGGTGAGATTAATTGCTGAGCACAGACAGGTGACATTAATTGCTGATCACAGACAGGTGACATTAATTGCTGAGCACAGACAGGTGACATTAATCGCTGAGCACAGACAGGTGACATTAATTGCTGAGCACAGACAGGTGACATTAATTTCTGATCACAGACAGGTGACATTAATTGCTGATCACAGTCAGGTGACATTAATTGCTGAGCACAGACAGGTGACATTAATTGCTGAGCACAGACAGGTGACATTAATTGCTGAGCACAGACAGGTGACATTAATTGCTGAGCACAGACAGGTGACATTAATTGCCAGCCTAGGTGAGATTAATTGCTGAGCACAGACAGGTGACATTAATTGCTGAGCACAGACAGGTGACATTAATTGCTGAGCACAGACAGGTGACATTAATTGCTGAGCACAGACAGGTGACATTAATTGCCAGCCCAGGTGAGATTAATTGCTGAGCACAGATAGGTGAGATTAATTGCTGAGCACAGACAGGTGAGATTAATTGCTGAGCACAGACAGGTGACATTAATTGCTGAGCACAGACAGGTGACATTAATTGCTGAGCACAGACAGGTGACATTAATTGCCAGCCCAGGTGAGATTAATTGCTGAGCACAGATAGGTGAGATTAATTGCTGAGCACAGACAGGTGAGATTAATTGCTGAGCACAAGTGAGATTAATTGCTGAGCACAGACAGGTGACATTAATTGCCAGCCTAGGTGAGATTAATTGCTGAGCACAAGTGAGATTAATTGCCGAGCACAGTCAGGTGACATTAATTGCTGAGCACAGACAGGTGACATTAATTGCCAGCCGAGGTGAGATTAATTGCTGAGCACAAGTGAGATTAATTGCCAGCCCAGGTGAGATTAATTGCTGAGCACAAGTGAGATTAATTGCCAGCCTAGGTGAGATTAATTGCCGAGCACAAGTGAGATTCATTGCCAGCCTCGGTGAGATTAATTGCTGAGCACAAGTGAGATTAATTGCCAGCCTAGGTGAGATTAATGGCTGAGCACAGATAGGTGAGATTAATTGCCAGCCTAGGTGAGATTAATTGCTGAGCACAAGTGAGATTAATTGCCAGCCTAGGTGAGATTAATTGCTGAGCACAAGTGAGATTCATTGCCAGCCTAGGTGAGATTAATTGCTGAGCACAAGTGAGATTAATTGCCAGCCTAGGTGAGATTAATTGCTGAGCACAAGTGAGATTAATTGCCAGCCTAGGTGAGATTAATTGCTGAGCACAAGTGAGATTAATTGCCAGCCTAGGTGAGATTAATTGCTGAGCACAAGTGAGATTAATTGCCAGCCTAGGTGAGATTAATTGCTGAGCACAAGTGAGATTAATTGCCAGCCTAGGTGAGATTAATTGCTGAGCACAAGTGACATTAATTGCCGAGCACAGTCAGGTGACATTAACTGCCGAGCACAGACAGGTGAGATTAATTGCCAGCCCAGGTGAGATTAATTGCTGAGCACAGACAGGTAACATTAATTGCTGAGCACAGACAGGTGACATTAATTGCTGAGCACAGACAGGTGACATTAATTGCTGAGCACAGACAGGTGACATTAATTGCTGAGCACAGACAGGTGACATTAATTGCTGAGCACAGACAGGTGACATTAATTGCCAGCCCAGGTGATTAATTGCTGAGCACAGATAGGTGAGATTAATTGCTGAGCACAAGTGAGATTAATTGCCAAGCACAGTCAGGTGAGATTAATTGCCAGCCCAGGTGAGATTAATTGCTGAGCACAGACAGGTGAGATTAATTGCCAAGCACAGACAGGTGAAATTAATTGCTGAGCACAGACAGGTGAGATTAATTGCTGAGCACAGATAGGTGAGATTAATTGCCAGCACATGTGAGATTAATTGCCGAGCACAGGTGAGATTAATTGCTGAGCACAGACAGATGAGATGAATTGCCGAACACAGACAGGTGAGATTAATTGCCGAGCAAAGGTGAGATGAATTGCCGAGCAAAGGTGAGATTAATTTCCAACACAGGTGAGATCAATTGCCGAGCACAGCCAGGTGAGATGAATTGCCGAGCACAGCCAGGTGAGATGAATTGCCGAACACAGACAGGTGAGATTAATTGACGAGCAAAGGTGAGATTAATTGCCGAGCAAAGGTGAGATTAATTTCCAACACAGGTGAGATTAATTGCAACCACAGCTGAGGCTAATTTCCGAGCAATGCGGTGTGATTTATTTCGGTTTTTGTGGTGACGTATATGTAAAATATACGTAGTGACGTGGTGACGTATATGTATAATATACGTAGTGAGGTATATGTATAATATACGTAGTGACGTAGCCATGACCAGTTTCCTTTGCGGTTAAAATAACAACATGGAACCACGAGACGTTAATGAAGCTGTTCAAACAAAACAGAACCGGATGTTTGTTTGTGGGCCACATGAGCCTTGTGCTTCAGGCACGTGCACACCTGATGGATGTGTGTTCATGGGCCACGTGACTGACGTGAGCATCATGGTTCAGGCACGTGCACACCTGATGGATGGTGCGCGAGGCCGGCCGTGCCCAGAGCAATGGCACCGAACTTGCTTGGTGCATGCCAGCAGGTGTGCGGGATCAGTGTCGACTTGTTGCGGTAATTTGATCTTTTACACCGCCTCGTCCATAAAAAACACGTCTTGTGCGGAAAAAAAACATCCGAGCTATGTGAGGCGGGGACGTCACAAAAAACGTCACAGCAGATAGAACAGAGCACGAATCTCGGCTTGCGAACCTATATATGTATATATGTCGACACACGTGTGTGTGTGTGTATATATATATATATGTATATATATCCTTCGGGATGTTGCAGAAAGCTGAAATTTGGCGTGCCAACAGACATGGAAGCTGGTACACGGAAAATTTACAGAACCATAGGAAAGCGATATGAAAATTTACGTTAAAAAAACGTTAAAAAAATACACAAAAAACCTCAATCGATATCTCGCATTTGAAAAATGAAATTTCTATCGGTGTAAACTGCGAAATAAAAATCGTAATAAAAATTTACAACTTACATTAAAACAGTAAATACGTCCGGAAAAATAAATGAATAAATCTAAATTTATATCGAACAGCGCGTCGGTGATGTTTGCCTATAATCGTAAGCATCCATTTATTATGTACTACATACAAAGCATGGATCGTTATTGCTTACACAATGTGAGCAAATCATGGATCGTTATTGCTTACACAATGTGACCATGCCCCACTAGTGTGTGTGTGTATGTATGTATGTATGTATGTATGTATGTATATATGTATGTATGTATGAATGTATGTATGTATATATATGTATATCAAGTGGTTTCTTTGGTATGAAGATTTCTCTTGTATGATCTATCTTTGTTTATACAAATGGCCAATGCAGGTGACGTACCTGTTCTAACACAGACACACATACATTTTATAATCCCAGAAGTTTATATCTCTGTTTCATTTTTATGACTTTATTATTTTCACTTTTACTTTTTCACAGCAAAGTTGTGATTCCGCTGTATCGAGAGCTGAAGCCACATAGACGTATCATGACCGACTGTTGGACATCCACCTGTCCCTGATCGACACGGCTACGAGAGCGATGACCATTTACTCATCGACATTATCTGGGTGTCGTGAACAGGTATGGAGATGGAGGAGCTCTGCGATACACCTTCGATGCCGTGATTACCCAGCATGCCATTCGGGCAACTTCCCCTCTCCCTCCCGAACGAGGAACTCCTAAACCACTCGAATCGATGGACGAATTTGCCACGAAACAGTTTGTGGTTTATATTCAGACCTCATTCACTCATGTCCACATATTACATACACCTCATCAAAAAGGTAACACCTGTTACATTATTAGAACAAACGCAAAAACTATTGGACACCTCTCGAAAAAAGTCCACGGTGCCACGGATTGTGGTTCTATCACCTGTTTGTAACGTGCTTAGTTTGCTTTTTCTCCAAAAATGTGGTATTTTTGCTGATTTTTAGGGTTTTTTTTATTGGAGATAACAATCTGGAATAACAATAAAAAAAAATCCACCGTCACGTCAATGACGTCACGAAAATGCTTTCGAGCAGAATTTGGCACGAGGGTGGGAATGCAAAATGAAAGGTTTTCAGGTTTGTTGTCTCCACAATACCGTGGATTATAAAATTAGAATTTAGTTTCTAATTACCTCCACCACCCAAGGTGGATGGAGGTTCTGTTTTCACTCCTGTCTGTTTGTCTGTCCGTTTGTGAACAAAATATCTCAAAACGTTGTGCACGGATTCAGACGAAATTTGGCAGAGATGTAGTGTACGTGACAAAGACGAAATGATTAGATTTTGGTGAAGATCCGGATTCGGATCCGGCTACTAGAATTTTTAAAGTGATTCTTCACTATTGGGAGATGGGACCAAAAACGATACATAGCAGGATATCTCAAAAAGTTATGGATGGATTTGGACAAAACTTGGTGGACCTGTGTGCGTGACAAGGAAGAATCGATTCAATTTTGGTGAAGATCAGGATCCGGATCCAGCTCGTAGAATTTTTTAAAACGATTCTTCATCATTAGGAGATCGGACCAAAAACGATACATAGCCGGATGTCTCAAAAAGTTATGGATGGATTTGGACGAAACTTGGTGGAGAGGTTGGGTGTGTGACAAGGAAGAGTTGATTCGATTTTGGTGAAGATCTGAATATGGATTCGGATATGATAATTATAAAATTTAAGGGATTCTTCACCATTGGGAGATAGGGCCAAAAACGATACATAGCAGGATATCTCAAAAGGTTATGGACGGATTTGGACGAAACTTGGTGGAGAGGTTGAGTGTGTGACAAGGAAGAGTTGATTCCATTTTGGTGAAGATCTGAATGTGGATTCGGATATGATAATTATAAAATTTAAGGGATTCTTCACCATTGGGAGATAGGGCCAAAAACGATACATAGCAGGATATCTCAAAAGGTTATGGACGGATTTGGACGAAACTTGGTGGAGAGGTTGAGTGTGTGACAAGGAAGAATCGATTCCATTTTGGTGAAGATCAGGATCCGGATCCAGCTAGTAGAATTTTTTTAAACGATTCTTCATCATTAGGAGATCGGACCAAAAACGATACATCGCCGGATGTCTCAAAAATTTATGGACGGATGATTTTGATCGAATGTGATTCTTTATTGGATTTTCTGGTCTACCCTGAAATACAAATCGTAAACTGTTCACCTGGAGGAGGTATGCTCTAAACTGAGTGCCGTTCTAGTTAAACCTATTTTATTGGCCGATATGAGCGATTCTAATATTGTTCGAAAGGATGGGAGAAGCGATCTATTGTAATCGGTCTGCGTCAGTGTGTGTGAGTCCGCATGGACATCTACTCTAATATACATGGTTCATTCTCAAATCTACTGCAATCTATATAAACCGGCGAGGACGTCTCAAAAAGTTATGGACGGATTCGGGTGAAATTTGGTGGACAGGTTGGGTGTGTGGCAAGGACGAAATGATTACATTTTGCTAAAGTTCCAAAGTGGGATACTAAAATTTTATTAAGTGATTCTTCTCCATTGAGAAATAGGGCCAAAAACGACATATAGCACGAAAACTCAAAAGGTTATCGACGGATTCAGACAAAACTTTGTGGACGAGTTGGTTCGGCGACAAGAAGAAGCCGACTCGATTTTGGTTCAGGTCCGAATCCAGATCCGGCCTATCAGTGGATACAAAACGTAAACTTCTCAGCCTGGCGGAGGTGTGCGCTCTACCGAGGGCTGTTCTCGTTGAAATATTGTTTTTGGATCGAGTGAATTTTTAACATAAAGCTGCCAATCGGTGCAAACGATTCAGCTTTAACATCCCCTTGATTTCCCGTAAAAAATATTTTGCAATACCCTCACAGTTGGTTTCCGACAAAGTTTGCGATTTACAAAAAACGTCACCAAATGAGATGAAAGCAGAATATTTAGCCACAAGCTTTTATTTAACAATTGTATTTGCTTCGGAAATATTTAGCCACAATATTTTATTTAACAATTGTATTTGCTTCGGAAATTCAAGTTTATATTCGTGCCGTCGGTTGTATCATTTTGCAGCTCATGCAGTGCCACCTCTGTAGGTACAGGTAGGCATTGAGGATTTGATCAGGGCACTGGCACACAACGGCCTCATGGTATGGTAATTTAAAAAAAAGTTACAAAAAGGCACAGGAGGAGCTTTAACGTCTCCCAGTTAACGCGAGCAGATTGGACATCCGGCTTAACATCCCTTCTGACAGATCAGTGATGCAACAACAAGTCATGGATTCAACCAACACCCAAGTTGCAAAGCACCAGGTCAGTAGCTTACAGCCAGATCGAGATTCAAACCTTCATCTTACAGCCCGAAGGTGAGTCCGCTATATCTGAGTTATCCTGCCAGCCCGGTCCACTAACTAGATGGAAGAAGAAGAACAAACAAGTAGAGATACATTCAAAGTACACCGCCCCCATGCCAAATAATTAAATATCACACAGCGCGGCATTGCCGGGGCGCCTCCGGCGCCCGGCAATACCGCCGAGCAGCTCATTGAGGCTGCATTGGGAGGGAGAGGTGTACACTGATTGATTAATTGTATTATTAAAATCAATAAAAGATTATCACAAAATATTTTCTTAAACAATTGGCTAATAGCATAACTAAACCACGAGTGCCTCTTCTGAAGATGTAACGTTTAGAAATTTAATTAAATAAGACATTAATAAAAAAATTAAATAATTATTTTATTAATAAATAAATAATCTATTAATTGATTAATCTATGAATAAAAAATACCCTTTACAGACAAATCACTTGGTCATTGTCATGTCCAAATATTAGCTTCCTAGCTCAAAAGGTGCCTGAGATATTGCCCAGAGGAGAAAGGAAATAAATGATTAATAATGAAAATAAATAAATAAATATCATAATTTAAAAAAATAATTAATCAATTGGCTAATAGAACACATAAACCACCACCATTTCATCCGAATCTGTAACTTAAAAAAAAAAAAAATTAAGTCATTAATCGAATAATTCAATAATGAATCGATTAATTGATTAATCTATGAATAAAAAAAAATACCCTTTACAGACAAATCACTTTGGCATTGTCATGTCCAAATATCAGCTTCCGAACTCAAAAGGTGCCTGAGATAATGGCCAGATGAGAAAGGAAATGTATAAGTACTTAATTAATCGATAATAATTAAGGAACTCATCAATCAATTGATTAATCAAAAAACAACAAAAAACTTTTTTGACAAAGTACTTACTCCCCCTCTACTTGACTGCTTTCAGCTTCCGAGCTCAAAGGATGGCTGAGATATCGCCCGGACAAACAAACAAAAGAAAAACAACCAAGAAAACAAGAAAGAAAACAACCAGAGTGAAAACTGAGTACTCCCTTTCAGCGTGCGTCATTGCCGAGCCCCCTTCGGTGCCCGGCAATGACGTCATGCATCGCCTGGAGATGGCATAGGAAAGGAGCGGTGTACGATACTCAGTAAGAGTTCAAAACAAAGGATCAAAAAGTAAACAATTCTATATACAAAGAGTAGTAACATTTTAGACAAATCTGATGGAACGAACAACATGTCGATTATTTTGAATGAGCGCAGCTCGTTTCGTTCTTTTCATTTCCGCTCGAGACTCAATAAATTGTGATCGATTGAATAAACTTGGAAAATAATTGAGTGGTATCCCAAATGGAGGGTTGTTAGGATGGCCTGGAGTGTAAGCACACTCGTCTCCAAGCCATCTAGCTCGGGTTCGAATCCCACCCCAGCTATAAACCTCCATCCTGGTTTTTCCACAGACAGAGTGGTTCATCAATGTGTGTGCCATCCCTCGGATGGAAGTTAAGCCGGGTGTCTTGTCTGATATAATCAGTCGATGGATGTTAAAGATCCCACGGTGTGCTCAGGGAAGCGCAGCCGAGTTATCGCCGGCATCGTGAGCAAATGACAAATTCCTTCCTTGACCTCCTGAGTCGGAGTGGCAACCCAACCAGGATTGTGGCCTAGTAAACTACATTGGCAGAACCGAAGTTCTGCATAGGGCATAACACATGATGATGATTGATCCAAAATGGAGTGCTATCCAGGTTCTATCTACTTGACTGCAGGTTTCGCTCCATGTGGATTCATCGTTCATCCCGAGCACCACCTCTGGGTGGTACATATCCAAAACGTATCACAAAGATCTCACGTTCTCTTTGGTTTACATTTAATGGTCTTTCAGATGCCTGGAAACTTCTCATCTTGTAAACCCTAGAAAACCACTTTAATGAAACATCCATGCCATGCGGTATCTTCCCACAGTGGCTGATGTACGGGGATGTGGTTGCCGCCGATGTTTATTTGAAGAAACTAGTGGGCCCTTTGGTCCGTTGTACCAAATTTTCATTGGTATTCACCACCTTGCAGCATACCTGCCTGCCGGACTCGGGGGAATGGGGTCGGGATCTTTTGGTCCTCCATAGTATTTTGGGTGCTCGGTGACTTTTAGGTCTTTTGGGTGTTTGGGGGCTTTTGGGTCTTTTGGATCCCCGGACGTTTAGGTCTTTTGGGTGTTTGGGGGCTTTTGGGTCATCTTTATCTTTTGAGTCGTCGGACTTTTGGGTCATCTTTTTCGTTTGGGTGCTCGGTGACTTTTTTGGTCTTATGGATATTTTTGGTCTTCTGGGTCTTTTGGGTCTTCACGGAGTTTTGAGTCCTTGGAGTGTTCTGGGTCTTTTAGGTCTTAAGGGCATTTAGGAGTCTTTGGGGGTCTTCAAATGTCGAAGGCGTCTCAGCATTCTAAAGGGTTAAAAGGTACATTTCAATAGTACGTAATTGATTAATAAACGTACATAATTAATAGACACCAAAAGTAACACACACACACACACACACACACACACACACACACACACACACACACACACACACACACACACACACACACACACACACACACACACACACACACACACACACACACACACACACACACACACACGAAGAAAAATCAGAACTTGGTCCACATGTGCGGATCTGTCCTTAAATGCAGACACAGTATATATCTTTGGGCTGTCTTTCCAGACAGAGCCACCAGCATACCCGATGGTTACCTTTTCACAAGGCATCCAGGAGGTAACTAGGACACAGGTTAAAGGCCATTTGGCCCATCACGCCGGTATCGTAGCCACATCCCGTGAGCATTCCCCACCTTTTGTAACCTGGTTCAATTGCTGGATATTATTTCCTCTTATAAAAGTGTTACTAAAGAGTAAAATATATATATATATAATTCTTACCGAGATAGGTATCCACAGAATGCTTCTTATAGAGGAGTAGGAACCACACCTTGGTTTTATATTGTTCTTTCAAAACTGTCGATTTTGGAAATTTCCCAAATAACAATTGGGAACATGCTTTTGATTTGTCCAAGAAAAACGTGGAAAAAATTGAATATTTTATTTCGCTTCAGGGTGTCAGGACAGCTGAGAAGGATAAACGATCGTCTTTGTGTTGCTTCACCTGGGTTTGAATCCCAACCTGGTGATGAACTACAACCTGGTGGTTCACGTGCAGGGCCAGGGATCATCGCGTGTGCGTATGTAGGTATATATACACGTGTGTGTGTGTGTGTGTGTGTGTGTGTGTGTGTGTGTGTGTGTGTGTGTGTGTGTGTGTGTGTGTGTGTGTGTGTGTGTGTGTGTGCAGTCCCCTCTACCATCACTGATCATTGGTGGACAGTAATGATCCCATGTGTCTTTTATAAAGAGGAGGTGAGTTGTTGTTGGAAGTTCACATGAATTACAAATTCCTGCCCTGACTGTCTACTGATAAAGCAACGGCAAAACCATCCAGAATAACCAAACTATGCAATAACCATCATAACTAAACTACCCAGTATAACCAAACCACCCATCAAAACCAAACCACCCAGTACAGCTAAACCACCCATCAAAACCAAACCACCCAGCATAACTAAACCACCCATGATAACTAAACCACCCATCAAAACCAAACCACCCAGTACAGCTAAACCACCCATCAAAACCAAACCACCCAGCATAACTAAACCACCCATGATAACTAAACTACCCATTATAACTAAACTACCCATTATAACTAAACTACCCATTATAACTAAACCACACAGCATAACTAAACCACCCAGTATAACTAAACCACCCAGTATAACTAAACCACCCAGTAT
This sequence comes from Myxine glutinosa, assembly GCF_964187855.1. NCBI lineage: Eukaryota > Metazoa > Chordata > Myxini > Myxiniformes > Myxinidae > Myxine > Myxine glutinosa. Next base: position 123,283,314 of record NC_136265.1, read on the forward strand.
AACCAGACCACCCAGTATAACCAGACCACCCAGTATAACCAGACCACCCAGTATAACCAGACCACCCAGTATAACCAGACCACCCAGTATAACCAGACCACCCAGTATAACCAGACCACCCAGTATAACCAGACCACCCAGTATAACCAGACCACCCAGTATAACCAGACCACCCAGTATAACCAGACCACCCAGTATAACCTGACCACCCAGGATAACCAGACCACCCAGTATAACCAGACCACCCAGTATAACCAGACCACCCAGTATAACCAGACCACCCAGTATAACCAGACCACCCAGCATAACTAAACCACCCAGTATAACCAGACCACCCAGTATAACCAGACCACCCAGTATAACCAGACCACCCAGTATAACCAGACCACCCAGTATAACCAGACCACCCAGTATAACCAGACCACCCAGTATAACCAGACCACCCAGTATAACCAGACCACCCAGTATAACCAGACCACCCAGTACAACTAAACCACCCAGCATAACCAAACCACCAGTACAACTAAACCACCCATCAAAACAAAAAACCAGACCACCCAGTATAACCAGACCACCCAGTATAACCAGACCACCCAGTATAACCAGACCACCCAGTATAACCAGACCACCCAGTATAACCAGACCACCCAGTATAACCAGACCACCCAGTATAACCAGACCACCCAGTATAACCAGACCACCCAGTATAACCAGACCACCCAGCATAACCAGACCACCCAGCATAACCAGACCACCCAGCATAACTAAACCACCCAGCACAACTAAACCACCCAGTATAACCAGACCACCCAGTATAACCAGACCACCCAGTATAACCAGACCACCCAGTATAACCAGACCACCCAGTATAACCAGACCACCCAGTATAACCAGACCACCCAGTATAACCAGACCACCCAGTATAACCAGACCACCCAGTATAACTAAACCATGTTTAACCCCCTATTAGCGTGCCCCCCAACCCCCACTATGTTTAACCCCCTATTAGCATGCCCCCTCCCCATTCCTCCACTATGTTTAACCCCCTATTAGCATGCCCCCTCCCCATTCCTCCACTATGTTTAACCCCCTATTAGCATACCCCCTCCCCATTCCCCCACTATGTTTAACCCCCTATTAGCATGCCCCCTCCCCATTCCTCCAATATGTTTAACCCCCTATTAGCATGCCCCCTCCCCATTCCCCCACTATGTTTAACCCCCTATTAGCATACCCCCTCCCCATTCCCCCACTATGTTTAACCCCCTATTAGCATGCCCCCTCCCCATTCCTCCACTATGTTTAACCCCCTATTAGCATACCCCCTCCCCATTCCCCCACTATGTTTAACCCCCTATTAGCATGCCCCCTCCCCATTCCCCCACTATGTTTAACCCCCTATTAGCATACCCCCTCCCCATTCCCCCACTATGTTTAACCCCCTATTAGCATGCCCCCTCCCCATTCCTCCACTATGTTTAACCCCCTATTAGCATACCCCCTCCCCATTCCCCCACTATGTTTAACCCCCTATTAGCATGTCCTTCTCCCCATTCCCCCACTATGTTTAACCCCCTATTAGCATGCCTCCTCCCCATTCCCCCACTATGTTTAACCCCCTATTAGCATGTCCTTCTCCCCATTCCCCCACTATGTTTAACCCCCTATTAGCATGTCCTTCTCCCCATTCCCCCACTATGTTTAACCCCCTATTAGCATGTCCTTCTCCCCATTCCCCCACTATGTTTAACCCCCTATTTCCCAACCCACATTAAAATTGCGACACAATTCAAATTCCGTGCTTTGTGCCACTCTCAGGACCATGCACGAAGATCTTCTTCTTGAACGTGTTCATCGATTCCTCCGAAAATTAAACCGTTTTTTCTGACGAACCTCACACATCACTCGGTTTATATTCAACAGCCGCATATCAATCCCTGTGTGCATTCACTCATTTGTATTTTAATCAAGAGGTGAAGAAACATTCGACTCATGAAAATAAAGTCAAGATCATAGTTTTGTTGTTATTTAGCGGGAAGTTTGAATTTTTCAAACGGAACCTTTACCTTTAAAATGCAACACCTTTGCAACTCAAGCCCGTTTATCATGATCCCGGTAAGTTACGGGTCCTGGGTTTATGGTTTATGGGGGGGGGGGGACGTGTGTGTGTGTGTGTGTGGGGGGGGGGGGGGTAGGGGCGAGGGGGGGGGGGGGGTCAAGGACCTGAAGCAGCCAATCAACACGCTATATTATACTATTGTTAATATCACGATTATTGATGTAAAAGTATCACAAGCACTAATTGTAATGAACTGAAATCTGCGTACGTTTGACTTTGTGAAGGTAGAGATAAGATTTGCAAGATACACACAATCCAAAAAAATTTAAACTAATAATTGGTCTCTTATCGATCGCCTGCGGACAGTTTGTATTTCTACAAACTTGTGTTAACTCAGTTACAATTGCTGAAACGTTCTACACACGCGGATTGTAATAATTACAAAACTGACCGTTGAGAAATAAATTATGCAAGATTTTACAAACACCAGAAAATAATTACACAGTTGAACTTCCTGTTGATTGCATGAAAATTGGAGGCAACAAAAAGTAGTAATTGCACAATTTGGAAACAATCAGCCTGAGATTTGAACCAAATCGGGGGAAAAAATTCCCAACAATTGTGAGGAACGCAAAGATTTGGATGCACGACCCTTGGATCTTTGTGGCCCTGAGAATTCCCCTTCAAATCCTGGTCTTGAGACATGACGACGATCATAATCATCATTCATCACCAAACGTTTCGTAGTTTGTGTAATGCGCCATTGGTGGCCCTGTTATGTGTAATGCGCCAATGGTGGCCCTGTTATGTGTAATGCGCCATTGATGGCCCTGTTATGCATAATGCGCCATTGGTGGCCCTGTTTTGCATAATGCGCCATTGGTGGCCCTGGTATGTGTAATGCGCCATTGGTGGCCCTATTTTGTGTAATGCGCCATTGGTGGCCCTGTTATGTGTAATGCGCCATTGATGACCCTGTTATGTGGAATGCGCCATTGGTGGTCCTGTTATGTGTAATGTGCCACTGGTGGCCCTGTTATGCATAATGCGCCATTGGTGGCCCTGGTATGCATAATGCGCCATTGGTGGCCCTGGTATGTGTAATGCGCCATTGGTGGCCCTGGTATGTGTAATGCGCCATTGGTGTCCCGTTATGTGTAATGCACCATTGGTGTCCCCGTTATGTGTAATGCGCCATTGGTGGCCCCGTTTTGTGTAATGCACCATGGGTGGCCCTGTTTTGTGTTATGCACCATTGATGGCCCTGTTTTGTGTAATGTACCATTGGTGGCCCTGTTTTGTGTAATGCGCCATTGGTGGCCCTGTTATGTGTAATGTGCCATTGATGGCCCTGTTATGTGTAATGCGCCATTGATGGCCCTGTTATGTGTAATGCGCCATTGATGGCCCTGTTATGTGTAATGCGCCATTGATGGCCCTGTTATGCATAATGTGCCATTAGTGGCCCTGATCTGTGTAATGCGCCATTGGTGGCCCTGTTATGTGTAATGCGCATTTGGTGGCCCTGTTATGTGTAATGCCCAATTGGTGGCCCTGTTTTGTGTAATGCGCCATTGGTGGCCCTGTTATGTGTAATGCGCCATTGGTGGCCTTGTTTTGTGTAATGCGCATTGGTGGCCCTGTTTTGTGTAATGCACCATTGGTGGCCCTCTTTGGTGTAATGCACCATTGGTGGCCCTGTTTTGTGTAATGCACCATTGGTGGCCCTGTTTTGTGTAATGCACCATTGGTGGCCCTGTTTTGTGTAATGCACCATTGGTGGCCCTGTTATGTGTAATGCGCCATTGGTGGCCCTGTTTTATGTAATGCACCATTGGTGGCCCTGTTATGTGTAATGCACCATTGGTGGCCCTGTTATGTGTAATGCGCCATTGGTGGCCCTGGTATGTGTAATGCGCCATTGGTGGCCCTGGTATGTGTAATGCACCATTGGTGGCCTTGTTTTGTGTAATGCGCATTGGTGGCCCTGTTTTGTGTAATGCACCATTGGTGGCCCTCTTTGGTGAAATGCACCATTGGTGGCCCTGTTTTGTGTAATGCACCATTGGTGGCCCTGTTTTGTGTAATGCACCATTGGTGGCCCTGTTTTGTGTAATGCACCATTGGTGGCCCTGTTTTGTGTAATGCACCATTGGTGGCCCTGTTTTGTGTAATGCACCATTGATGGCCCTGTTATGTGTAATGCGCCATTGGTGGCCCTGTTATGTGTAATGTGCCATTGGTGGCCCTGTTTTGTGTAATGTACCATTGGTGGCCCTGTTATGTGTAATGCACCATTGGTGGCCCTGTTATGCGTAATGCGCCATTGGTGGCCCTGGTATGTGTTATGCGCCATTGGTGGCCCTGTTATGTGTAACGCGCCGTTGGTGTCCCTGTTATGTGTAATGCGCCATTGGTGGCTCTGTTTTGTGTAAAGCGCCATTGGTGGCCCTGTTTTGTGTAATGCACCATTAGTGGCCCTGTTTGGTGTAATGCACCATTGGTGGCCCTGTTTGGTGTAATGCACCATTGGTGGCCCTGTTTGGTGTAATGCACCATTGGTGGCCCTGTTTTGTGTAATGCACCATTGGTGGCCCTGTTTTGTGTAATGCACCATTGGTGGCCCTGGTATGTGTAATGCACCATTGTTGGCTCTCTTATACATAAGGTAACATTGGTGGCCCTGTTATATGTAACTAGAATATAAGACCCATCGCTTCGCTGACGGAAATACAATCTTTGCTGCAATTATATATATATTATATATATATATATATATATATATATATATATATATTAATAAATAAATAAAAAAGAATATATATATATATATATTAATAAATAAATAAAAAAGAATATATATATATATATATATATTAATAAATAAATAAAAAAGAATATATATATATATATATATATATATATATATATACATGATCACAAAGATTCCCGGGAGTTACCCGAATCCACCGTAGTTGGATTTATTGAAATCCGTTAGTCCGTTCTGAAGTTATAACACGACAAACAGACAAACACGGCTCCTTTTATAAAATAGATGCGCCATTGGTGGCCATGTTATGCATAAAATAAAGTTTTGTGGGGATTAGTTTGGTCGAGGTCGGGACCAATGATGTAATTGATGGGAATACAGGAGTGACGTCAGAAACATCTATCCTGTACAAAGCTAGGAACATCTTGTTATTCACCTGGAATCTTGCATGGCTGGACATCTATCCAGAGTAAATTTGCACAAACAACAAGACGTTAAGATATAAGATTTCAAATATGAAGATGCATTACATCAGCCAATCAGAATGCTGCTGCAATTACATGAGTTTGGATTTGCAGGTGTACCGTGTGTATTGAAGAAACAAAACGGGTCCATATTGAGTCAATCACAAATTGCACACCTGTCATGATGTCCTGCCAAGATGGCGGCGCAATGCATTGTGGGTGAGATTGAAAAGGCATTTACCCATGAGGCATAGCGACGGCGAGCGGGCGAGTCCAGATTGGATTAGTGAAAGGTGTTAAACATGAATCTTTTGAGGTCGCCCAGGCCTTTCCCTCCAACCACACCTTTAAAGTCGCCGATACAGAGCGCATTCGCTGCGCCATGATTGTGCGTCGCGTCCGCTCCACAACTTGGGAACTCATTCATTGCTCGCTATTTTAGTCTCAATTACTCTTCAAACAGCATGATCGCGCTCTTTCTCTCCTCTTCTCTCTCTTCTCAATCTCTCACCTCGTAACACATTAATGTTATGCATTATCACCTTCTCCTTGACTTGTATAAATAACCAACTGGCAACTGCATAGGAAATGTACTTTGAAACAGTTTTTTTTTACTGTTGTACAACAGGTTTAACCCTTTCACGACAAGGTAATCCTTCCTACAATAAGTTAAACCCTCACACAAGATAAACCCTGGTACAAGTCATACCCTCATACAACAAGTCAAACCCTCATACAACAACTCAAACCCGCATACAACAAGTCAAACCGTCATACAACAAGTCAAACCGTCATACAACAAGTCAAACCGTCATACAACAACTCAAACCCTCATACAACAAGTCAAACCCTCATACAATAAGTCAAATCCTCATACAATAAGTCAAACCCTCATACAACAACTCAAACCCGCATACAATAAGTCAAACCCGCATACAATAAGTCAAACCCTCATACAATAAGTCAAACCCTCATACAATAAGTCAAACCATCATACAACAAGTCAAACCGTCATACAACAAGTGAAACCCTCATACAACAAGTGAAACCCTCATACAACAAGTCAAACCGTCATACAACAAGTCAAACCCTCATAAAACAAGTGAAACCGTCATACAACAATTCAAACCGTCATACAACAAGTTCAACCGTCATACAACAAGTTCAACCGTCATACAACAAGTCAAACCGTCATACAACAAGTCAAACCGTCATACAACAAGTTAAACCGTCATACAACAAGTCAAACTGTCATACAACAAGTCAAACCGTCATTCAACAAGTCAAACCGTCATACAACAATTCAAACCGTCATACAACAAGTCAAACCGTCATACAACAAGTCAAACCGTCATACAACAAGTTAAACCGTCATACAACAAGTCAAACCGTCATACAACAAGTTAAACTGTCATACAACAAGATTAACCTTTGTACAATAGGGCTAACCTTCCTACACACGTTTAACCTTTGTACAATACGTTTGACTCTCGTACAACAAGTTAAAGCCTCGTACAACATAAACCAACATTACCGCTTTACACAAAAATGTGCAAAAACAGATCCTTGCAACTACAGACCAATCAGCCTGCTCCCAATTATCAGCAAAGTCATGGAATCCATCATTGCTTCGGATATCAAATCCTTCCTCTTCTCCAATGGCTTGATCTCCGATCATCAATTTGGATTCAGACCAGGTCATTCTACTCTGGACATGTTGCTTCTTCTGTCTCAACAATGGATGGAGGTCCTCAATGCCAAACAGGAAATCAGAGCCGTCTCCCTTGACATATCACGTGCCATCGATACGGTCTGGCACCCCGCTCTGCTCACCGAACTCTCCTCTTTTGGTATCCATGGAAATCTCCACTCATTGCTTGCGGACTTCCTCTCTGGTCGGAGGCAACGTGTGGCCCTGAATGGGTTTCTCTCATCTCCCCTTCCTGTTCAGGCTGGAGTTCCCCAAGGCAGTGCGCTCTGGGCCCTGTGCTATTTCTGGTCTTCATCAATGATCTCTCCGACTCTCTTGAAAATCCTCTCTATCTCTTTGCTGATGACTCCAATCTCTGTCGCTCCATTCCGCATCCCTCAGATCGGCAGTCTGCAGCCTCCTCACTCTCTGCAGACCTGGACAAAATCACAGACTGGGCAAACAAGTGGAACATGTCTTTCAATCCTGACAAATCTCACACTCTTACAATGTCTCTCTGAAAAGACCGATTGGAAAACCCTCCCATCTACTTTCTCAACAATCCTCTCCAAGAAGTTCTGTCACTCAAGCTTTTGGGTCTCACTATCTGCCATGATCTTTCCTGGGAAAACCACATTTCAAATCTGGCCTCCAAAGCCAGTCGCCGACTGGGCATCCTCCGTCGTGCGAAGTCCTTCCTTGGCACACCTGAGCTCCTCACCACATGCAAGGCTTTCATCCGCAGCTCAATGGAGTACTGTTCTCCCCTATGGGCCGGTGCCCCTGCCTCACACCCAGCTCAGCTTCACGCTGTTGAAACCAAAGCTTTCAGGATCATTGAAATCTCCCGCGATGAAGCTATCTCCGAGGGCCTTTCACTCACTCACCGCAGGCAAATAGGCTCTATCTGTCCCCAGCTCTATCTGTGCTCTACCCCCCAAATATTCCTACAGGTCGCACAAGATCTGCCAGCAACCCTCTTCTGGTAAAATTGCCAAAATCTCGGCTCTCTGCTCACCTTCCCTCCTTCATTCCTCTTTTCTCCCGTCTCTGGAACAAACTCCCTCACTCTCTTCAATCCCACTCCTCCTTCCAGGTCTTTAAAACAGCTGTTCACCACCATCTCTTATCTTCCCCCATCCAAAACCTTGATCTTTTCTACCCCCGCTAATTCACCCCAGATACACTTTTTTTGAAATATCGACTTCTTTCTTGGAAGTCCTAGCTGTGTCCATGTTTTTTTGGGGGTTTTTTTTTTTACTCCATGTGCTTCGATGTTTTTACCTCCCCCAATCCCTTCCCATGCCTCCTCCCAAGCCCTCTCTCTCCCACAGATCTTCCGATGTCCCTGATGTACTTGTGTGCTTCCCTCTCTCTCCCCATCCTGTCCCCCGCTCCCTTTATTGTTTGTTTTGTGTGTCCGGTTTTTTTTGAGTGTGTGATTGATGTTAGCTCCCACACGAGCCTCGATCTTGTATACAAAAAACAAAACAACAACAAAGAAAACAAGTTAAACCATCATTCAACAAGTTAAACAATCATCCAAGTTTAACCCTCGTACAAGTTTAACTTCCGTACGATAAATGTAACTCTCGTACATCAAGTTTAACCTTTGTAGAGCAAGTTTAACCCTCGTTCAACTAGTTGAATCCTCCTACTAGTATAATCCCATATTTTGCGAAGGGCAATGCCCGAAAGGTCAGCACTTTGTGATCTTTAGCGAGGAAAACTTTAACCATTTTCTTCTCTTGTGCCACCAACGCAGAACATTATAATTTTTATCCTGGAATTCGGAATTATTTTAACCCTCATACAACAAGTTTAACCTTTCCAGGACAAGTTGGAGTAAACCATTTATTTTTACTTTCCTATTTTATTTCTCCTTAGATGGGAATAGCACCTTGCGATGCTTGTTAACTCGTGAGTCATTCTACACACCTGTGCTGAGCAATATTATCGTCCCCACCAACCTCTCCTCCATCCCCCATTCCCGAGAAATACATTACAAGCTCCACAAGTTGACGCTTTCCCCCATTTACTCAAATCATGTCCTAGACAAACGGACCATGTTATTCCTCATGTCATTTCGCACGAGGATTTATGGTAACTTCAAACAGTAACCACATACACCGGCTCTGTCCCTGGTGCCCCGCCCCCAGCTCGCTGCGGGTTCGGCGCTCCGCCCCATGCGCTCCCCTAACTGGTGCCCCGCCCGCTGCGTTCCCCTCCATGGTGCCCCGCCCCCTGCGCTCCCCTACCTGGTGCCCCGCCCCCTGCGTTCCCTCCCATGGTGCCCCGCCCCCCGCGCGCTGTGGGTTCGGCGCCCCGCCCCCTGCGCTAACCCCCCCCGGTGCCCCGCGGGTCCGTCTGCAACTCTCAGATACGTGCCTTATCGGCGTACGCGTCACGCACGGTGCGGCCACGGCCTATCTGAGCAGCGCAGGGACCCAGAGCTATGGCGTCGAGCCCTTCGCCTCGTTCAACCTCGGTGCAGTCGCTTTTTACTCGTGCAGCGAATTCTCACCGCGCATTACAATGTCAAAAGGGGGCGAGTACACAACCAATGAACTTATAACTCGGATAACTCGTGAAAAATAACGTAGCAGAGATGACCCATCCACGATGAGGTTGATGATGATGGGATCCACGGATTATGGACGGAATTTGTTAACTTGAGCTTCACACGTGGCATAAATGTCCATCGGCTGCTCGCAATGGCATCGCAGGTCCACCACGGTCTTGCAACGTTGACCTGTTTCAGTTGTAATGGTTATTTAAATCGCCATTAATCCATTGTCGTTTAGTTTGCAGAGAGAAGAAAATTCCGTTTATAATTACAGCTGGTGTTGATGGAACATGGTCCGATTTCATTTCCTACTGGGATCTCACCATTCAAGGAGATTTATGCGGACTCCAGTGGTTATAGACCTGGGTGGGTGCAGAGACTCCAGTGGTTATAGACCTAGGTGGGCGCAGAGACTCCAGCGGTTATAGACCTGGGTGGGCGCAGACACTGCAGCTGTTATAGACCTGAGTGGGTGCAGAGACTCCAGCGGTTATAGACCTGGGTGGGTGCAGAGACTCCAGCGGATATAGACCTGGGTGGGTGCAGAGACTCCAGCGGATATAGACCTGGGTGGGTGCAGAGACTCCAGCGGATATAGACCTGGGTGGGCGCAGAGACTCCAGCGGTTATAGACCGCGGCGCAGAAACGGCAGCTGTTATAGACCTGGGTGGGCGCAGACACTACAGCTGCCATAGACCTGGGTGGGCGCAGACGTTCCAGTGGTTATAGACATGGGTGGGCGCAGACACTGCACCTGTTATAGACCTGGGTGGGCGCAGACACTGCAGCGGTTATACACCTGGGTGGGCGCAGACACTGCAGCTGTTATAGACCTGGGTGGGTGCAGACACTGCAGCGGTTATAGACCTGGGTGGACGCAGACGTTCCAGCGGTCATAGACCTGGGTGGACGCAGACGTTCCAGCGGTCATAGACCTGGGTGGGCGCAGACGTTCCAGCGGTCATAGACCTGGGTGGGCGCAGATACTGCAGCTGTTATAGACCTGGGTGGGCGCAGACACTGCAGCGGTTTTAGGCCTGGGTGGGCGCAGACGTCCCAGCGGTCATAGACCTGGGTGGGCGCAGACACTGCAGCTGTTATAGACCTGGGTGGGCGCAGACACTGCAGCGGTTATAGACCTGGGTGGGCACGGGCACTCCAGCGGTTATAGACCTGGGTGGGCGAGGACACTCAAGCGGTTATAGACCTGGGTGTGCGAGGACACTCAAGCGGTTATAGACCTGAGTGGGCGAGGACACTCGAGCGGTTATAGACCTGGGTGGGCGAGGACACTCGAGCGGTTATAGACCTGGGTGGGCGATGACACTCGAGCGGTTATAGACCTGGGTGGGCGAGGACACGACAGAGGTTATCGACCACGAGTGGGCCATAACTACACATGGTCGGCCCATCAATAGCAATATCACGGAATTTGAATAAATGTCCACATTGTGGATCTCCTCTCTGAAGGACCACATAGTCCGTGATGCAGTGTCCTCTTGACATGGTAGCGGAGAAACATTGTAAACACAGCTCGAGCCTCATTATAGAGACAAGGAGGGTGGTGTAACCAAACCACGTGTGATCTATAATCACATGGAGCCTCAAAACCACTTTAAGCTTGGAGACAGCGGTGAGGGTCAGCCTGGTGGTTAACCACGACACTGGCACACTCAAATTTCAGCATCTTCTTCCTCATACAAAATCCTCTTTCATTGACATATTATGCACGACGCACCAACGCTGACTTGTCAAATCGACGTCGTGGTCGTGCATTTCTCCCACGGAGATTGGACGCTCATGACCCTTGGCGTTAATTGGTCTGGACCCATCACGTGATGGTGTACGTACTTGGTACGTCCCGCCCTGGGTAGGTTCGGCAATATCTGAATATTGATGACAATCCGAGGCACAAATTACCTTTATGGCCTAACAGTCGCTTTGTTGGGCTTCTCACGTGCACACCTGGCCCATGCTGCAGGTGCACCAGGTTCAAATCCCGTATTATACCATACGTCTGTCTGCGGTTTACTAACGTCCTTGTAATTTATGTGCTTTACATACAATTTCCTCCATAAAGCTCAGATAAACGTTTAAATAAATTAAATAAAGGAATATGTCGTTGCATTAACGAATCCGAGCTTTGGGAGACCAGCTCTGATGTCACGTGGGAGTAGTAGATATTGAATAGCTCTGGGGTCACGTGGGACTAGTAGATGTCGAGTAGCTTTGGGGTCACGTGGGTCCAGTAGATATTGAATAGTTTTGATGTCATGTGGGACGAGTGGATATTGAGTAGCTATGGGGTCATGTGGGACTAGTAGATATTGAGTCGCTCTGGGGTCACGTGTGACTAGTAGATATTGAGAAGCTCTGGGGTCACGTGGTACTAGTAGATATTGAGTCGCTCTGGGGTCACGTATGACTAGCAGATATTGTGTAGCCCTGGTGTCACGTGGGACTAGGAGATATTGAGTAGCTCTGGGGTCACGTGGGACTAGTAGATATTGAGTAGCTCTGGGGTCACGTGGGACTCGTAGATATTTAGTAGCTCTGGGGTCACATGGGACTAGTAGATGTTGAGGAGCTCTGGGGTTATGTAGGAATAGTATATTGAGTAGTTCTGGGATCATGTGGGACTAGTAGATATTGAGCAGTTCTGGGATCATGTGGGACTAGTATATATTGAGTTGCTGTGATGTCAAGTGGGAGTAGTAGTTAGTATTGATTTGCTTTGGGGTCACATGGGAGTAGTAGATATTGAGTTGCTCTGGGGTCAGGTGGGACGATTAGATATTGAGTAGCTGTGAGGTCACGTGGGAGTAGTAGATATTGAGTTGCTCTGGGGTCACGTGAGACAAGTAGATATTGAGAAGCTGTGAGGTCATGTGGGAGTAGTTGTTAGTATTGATTTGCTGTGAGGTCACGTGGGAGTATTAGATATTGAGTTGCTCTGGGGTCACGTGGGACGAGTAGATATTGAGTAGCTGTGAGGTCACGTGGGAGTAGTAGATATTGAGTTGCTCTGGGGTCACGTGAGACAAGTAGATATTGAGAAGCTGTGAGGTCATGTGGGAGTAGTTGTTAGTATTGATTTGCTGTGAGGTCACGTGGGAGTATTAGATATTGAGTTGCTCTGGGGTCACGTGGGACGAGTATATATTGAGTAGCTGTGAGGTCACGTGGGAGTAGTAGATATTGAGTTGCTCTGGTGTCAGATACCGCAAGTACAGGACTTGAAATAAGAGAATACCATTTGGTAAAACCAAAGAAACTTGGATAATGACAGTACTTGTGAATAAATTAGTAAATGGTTCTGGTTAATGAAATATTAAGTGAAAATCAACCTGAGGCTGCCCATAAAGCAGGTACAGGTGAGTAAATGAGGTGCCTGCACTGTACTCGATATTGAACTCTACAATTTACTACAATCCTACATATTTCCAATAAACCCCAAAAAGCGGGGCTAATCGGGTTATACCTGGCTGGGGTGGGGGAGGCGAAGAAAACAACACTGGCATGAATCGTGTCGGGGCGTTTGTGGGGTTGGGGGTTGACTTTTGGGAAATTGGGAAAGGGAATAAACAGGTGGAGAATGAAGAAGTCGAAGCAAGGTGTCGAACACGAATACAAGGGGGGGGGGGGTAGGGAAGGTTGGGGGAGGGGAAGGTGGGGGGGAGAGGGGGGTGGGGGTAGAGGGGGCGAGGGGGAGGTGGGGGGAAAGGATTGGGAGAGAGGATGGGGGGGGGGAGAGGTGGGGGGAGAGGATGGGTTGGGTGGGCGTAGTTGTATGCGTTGGAGGGGGCGCATGGGGGTAGGTGGAGCTGTGTGTGTTGGGGAGGGGGGCAGAGCTGTGTGTGATGGAGGAGGAAATGGGGGGCGTGGAATAATCAATCCGTACTCAATTCGGATTTGAGCAACTGTTGACAATATGATACGTTCGGTTAACCGCAAGCTTTATCAGTTACACCCGACATGGCCACGGTTTTTCCTGTTTCCTGACACTATTTATTTAGATTTATGCATTCACGATAAACGCTGTTTTTTGTTGTTTTTTGTTTGTAAACTCTTGTAAATTCGGTTTTGCCATCTAGTAATCAAACGTGTTTAACCACGTACAGGTGTGCTCCGCAATGCTCACCCGTCCTCGTCCCAACAGACATTTTTCTGTTCCGCACCTGATTTTGTCTACAGACCAGAGTTGGAAGGTCAAGGGTGGGTGGTGAAGGTGGTTGTGGTGGAGGATGAAGATGAGGATGTGGGGATGAAGGATGAGGTGGAGGTGGAGGTGGACGATGAGTAGGTGGAAGTTAACCGAATTCCTTTTTTAAATCGTTCGTCACACGAGCGATTTCATTGAACATGGGAGGTAAGGAGTATTGGAACAGCCGGCTTAACGTCCGTCCACGAGCAGGGACACCTTGGACATCACCTCGTGTCCCGAGCACGATCGTCCGGCCGTTTTGAACCCAAGAACAACATGAGAATCTGTAAAAAACAACAAAAAAAACACCTAAATTCGGTTTGCAGGGCCCTGTGCAAACTGGGACGAGCTTATCAAGATTAGGATTAAAAGTTCAGGGTTTTCGGTTATAAAACCTTGTGCCAGCGGCTCTTTCGAAGTAATAAATCAAAGTTATGCCGATGTTTGGACAAAGCTGCCGGTAAGTGACGTTTGTGACTGTTAGCACTCCACAAGCTCCGAGGGCTGATCACAAAGTCCGTGGCCCGGTGGAAGAAACAAATTACCAACTTTTCGTTCAATCTCGACTGCAATGAATGTTGTGCTAGGCCACCGACTTAATGATCAACCTTTCTTCCTTCAACCAACCCGAAGCAGAGACACAGACTTTGCAGGGACTCGATAAATAACCGAGCGGTGGATTTAACTTCACCGCAATTTAGTGTCGCAACCACACAGGTATACCGACCAAGCTCACCTGTGAACTCCGCTTCACGTCACATGTTGTTGTTATCTTTTGATATCTGGAGGAACGACCACAAACACCATCCATCGATAAGATTTCTCAAACATCCACCGTCGGGGTCTTTGGAATATCGGAGCCGGCCATTGAGCTCAGGTGTTATAAGGATCCCATTTGGGATCTGGTAGGATCAGGATGGTGTACAGGTGTGCGCGCGCTCCTCTGAGCTGTCTGTAATATTCAGGTTCCACATGTTATTTGGTTCTGGTTTTGTGCAGATTTGTAACCGTTTACGTTTTTGAAAAGGTTGAGAGGTTCTGACTCCGAAAATCAATGTTTACATTTTATTTGAAATTTTTTGATTTAAAATCTGATTTGATTTGAATTTTTTTTTTTTCGGATTCAGAACCTCTCAAACTTAAAAACAAAACAAATGCAAATGGTTACAAATCGTCACAAAATCAGAACGAACCTTAAGATCTAGACATATGGAACCTGACTACAGCCTGGGTTGGAATCCCGAGCAGGTATGCCATCGCTCGGATATGGGAGTTCCGTCTGCTGTCGGTATGCCTTTTATCAGAGAGTAGGAGAGTTATCGCCTAACTCCCTATTTAACAAACTCCCCCACTCTCTTCAATCCCTCTCCTCCCTCCAGGTCTTTAAAGCAGCTGTTCACCACCATCTCTTATCTTCCCCCATCCCAAACCGTGATCTTTTCTACCCCCGTCAATTCACCCCAGATCAACTTTTTTGACTTCTTTCCTGGAAGTCCGAGCAGTGTCCATGTGGTTTTTTTCCCCCTCCTTCCTCCCCCCCTTCCCATGCCTCCTCCACCTAAGCCCCCTCCCTCCCACAGATCTCCCGATGTCCCTGCTCTCAAATGTTGTGTTTATGTGCTTCCCTCTCTCTCCGTCTCATCTCCCGCTCCCTTTATTTCGTCTTATGTGTCCGTTTGTTTGTTTTGTCATTAACGATAGCTCTTACACGAGCCTCGATCTTGTATACAAAATAAGTAAATAAATCCTAAACACGTGACAGAATTCCTTCTCAAATGCCCTCCAGTGGAACGTTGGGCCTAGCCAGCCGGCTTGTCAATCCCACGAGAAGGTGGAAACAATTGGGGGCTGAATCAAAGTAGTCTTTGGTGATCCCCTTCCTAACTTTGATGACTGGAATTAAATCAAATTTGATTAGATCTGACTTTGTAAAAATTGCTTTGTTTGGACGTGCCAAACTTTTGGCCAAATTTCCAATGGTCTCGCCAAATGTGGTTGAGTGCACTCTTTGACCACAACAAAGGTTCCCATTATTATTGAGCCATCAACTATTAACCAGAACAAAACAAACTCGTATAAATTAGACTTCAAACATGAGAAACAATATAATGAATATAAATATCAATAAATAAATAAATAATAATAACCGATAATAAGGACACCAGGGTTTATAAATTACCACGTTTTGTCCAAATTTTAACGTTTAAAGGTGTAAACGGCAATAACGTCGATTTGCATGGGTCGTGCCAGGCCCACGCACGTGGAACACCTGATTAGTCACATTTCCACAAACACAGAAGAAAACGTTGACCAAGAGGGAACCGATTCTGTGGTGTGTTCAGAAATTACAATATGCTGTATTTCAAAAATAGGCGGGAAAAAGAAAACACCTCAAAAGGTGAGACGAGAGAGTGAGCTTTGGATTGGTCTTAAACCTCGATCGCCACAGCACGAGGCTGGACACACACTGGACCCGAGGATGGGATCAAATCCCAAGGTGGATTACACACTGGATCAGTGGGTGGTATCAAATCCCAAGGTGGATTACACACTGGACCAGTGGGTGGTATCAAATCCCAAGGTGGATTACACACTGGACCAGTGGGTGGTATCAAATCCCAAGGTGGATTACACACTGGACCCGAGGATGGTATCAAATCCCAAGGTGGATTACACGCTGGACCAGTGATGGTATCAAATCCCAAGGTGGATTACACACTGGACCAGTGGGTGTTATCAAATCCCAAGGTGTATTACACACTGGACCAGTGGGTGTTATCAAATCCCAAGGTGGATTACACACTGGACCAGTGGGTGTTATCAAATCCCAAGGTGGATTACACACTGGACCAGTGGGTGTTATCAAATCCCAAGGTGGATTACACACTGGACCAGTGGGTGTTATCAAATCCCAAGGTGGATTACACACTGGACCAGTGATGGTATCAAATCCCAAGGTGGATTACACACTGGACCAGTGGGTGTTATCAAATCCCAAGGTGGATTACACATTTTGAGAACAAGTCGAAAAAAACGATAGCGTGCTAAAAACAGTTAGTGCGTAACTAAGAGTGACTTTGTGAATGACTAATGGAATGAATGGCTTTTGGAATGAGTGAATCTTGAAGTGGGTAAGTGAAAGATTGTGCCAATTTCAGTGGTTTTACAGGTGTACCAGTGTGTGGGTGTACCAGTGTGTGGGTGTACCAGTGTGTGAGTGTACCAGTGTGTGGGTGTACCAGTGTGTGGGTGTACCAGTGTGTGGGTGTTCCAGTGTGTGGGTGTACCAGTGTGTGGGTGTACCAGTGTGTGGGTGTTCCAGTGTGTGGGTGTACCAGTGTGTGGGTGTACCAGTCTGTGGACGTACCAGTGTGTGGCTGTTCCAGTGTGTGGGTGTTCCAGTGTGTGGGTGTTCCAGTGTGTGGGAGTTCCAGTGTGTGGGTGTTCCAGTGTGTGGGTGTACCAGTGTGTGGGTGTACCAGTGTGTGGGCGTACCAGTGTGTGGGCGTACCAGTGTGTGGGTGTACCAGTGTGTGGGTGTTCCAGTGTGTGGGTGTTCCAGTGTGTGGGTGTTCCAGTGTGTGGGTGTTCCAGTGTGTGGGTGTTTAAGTGTGTGGGTGTATCAGTGTGTGGGTGTTCCAGTGTGTGGGCGTTCCAGTGTGTGGGCGTACCAGTGTGTGGGCGTACCAGTGTGTGGGTGTACCAGTGTGTGGGTGTTCCAGTGTGTGGGTGTTCCAGTGTGTGGGTGTACCAGTGTGTGGGCGTACCAGTGTGTGGGCGTACCAGTGTGTGGTTGTACAATGGGCATACCAGTGTATGGGCGTACCAGTGTATGGGCGTACCAGTGTGTGGGCCTACCAGTGTGTGGGCGTACCAGTGTGTGGGCGTACCAGTGTGTGGGTGTACCACTGTACCAGTGTGTGGGTGTACCAGTGTGTGGGTGTTCCAGTGTGTGGGTGTTCCAGTGTGTGGGTGTTCCAGTGTGTGGGTGTACCAGTCTGTGGGTGTACCAGTGTGTGGGCGTACCAGTGTGTGGGCGTACCAGTGTGTGGGCGTTCCAGTGTGTGGCTGTTCCAGTGTGTGGCTGTTCCAGTGTGTGGCTGTTCCAGTGTGTGGGTGTACCAGTGTGTGGGTGTTCCAGTGTGTGGGTGTACCATTGTGTGGGTGTACCAGTGTGTGGATATATATGTGTGTCATTGGTTGTTATCTCCATATGCGTGTTTCATAAGGTGGAACGGAGCCGTCACAGGTCTCAAAGTATCCACATTCGTGTGTGTGTGTGTGTGTGTGTGTGTGTGTGTGTGTGTGTGTGTGCGTGTGTGTGTGCGTGTGTGCGTGCGTGCGTGCGTGTGCGTGTGTGTGGGGAGTGTATGTGTGTGAGTGTGAATCATTCGATCAGCGAGTGTATAAACGAGTGAGTAAATGAGTTCTGTCCTCGTGTGCAACGAGTCGATTTGTCGTCGATTGTCTGTATGTAGCGTGCACTAGTGTAGCAAAGTACAGGTATGATCAGTGATCTGAGTGGCTGAATGAAGCTATGCAGAGTGAGATAATAGGGTAGTGCAGGTATGCATAGTGAGATAATAGGGTAGTGCAGGTATGCAGAGTGAGATAATAGCTGAGTGCAGGTATGCATAGTGAGATAGTAGCTGAGTGCAGTTATGCAGAGTGACCCAGTGGCTGCGTGCAGGCAGGTATCCAGAGTAAAAAAGTGGCCGAGTGCAGGTATGCAAGGTGACCAAATATTTGGGTGCAAGTATGTAGATTCACCAAGTAGGTGTGTGCAGATATGCTGAATGACTGTATCTGAGTTCAGTTATGTAGAGGAATTCAGTGGCTGAGTGCAGGTATGCAGAATTACTGTAGCTGAGTTCAGGTGTGCAGAGTAAACAAGTGGCTGTGTGTAGCTATGCAGAATTACTTTAGCTGAGTTCAAGTATGCAGAATTACTGTAGCTGAGTGCAGGTGTGTAGAGTAAATAAATGGCTGAGTGCAGGTATGCAGAGTAAATAAGTGGCTGCATTGAGGTATGCAGAGTAAACAAGTGGCTGTGTGTAGCTATGCAGAATTACTTTAGCTGAGTGCAGGTGTGTAGAGTAAATAAGTGGCTGAGTGCAGGTATGCAGAGTAAACAAGTGGTTGTGTGTAGCTATGCAGAATGACTGTAGCTAAGTGCAGGTATGCAGAATGATTGTAGCTCAGTGCAGGTATGCAGAATGACTGTAGCTAAGTGCAGGTATGCAGAATTACTGTAGCTGTGTGCAGGTATGTAGAGTAAATGAATGGCTGAGTGCAGGTATGCAGGGTAAAGAAGTAGCTGTTTGTAGGTATTTATAATGACTGTAGCTGAGTGCAGGTATTTAGAATTACTGTAGCTGTGTGCAGGTATGTAGAGTAAATGAATGGCTAAGTGCAGGTATGCAGGGTAAACAAGTAGCTGTCTGTAGGTATTTATCATGACTGTAGCTGTGGGCAGGTATGTAGAGTAAATGAGGATGAGTGCAGGTCTCCAAAGTGACCAAATAGCCGAGTGCAGGTAAGCAAGGTAACACTAACTCCGTGAAGGTATGTAGAATCATCAAGTAAGCAGAATGACTTTGCAGCCAAGTGAAGATATGCACAGTGAGCTATACAGATGACTGCAGGTATGTAGGGTGATATGCAGTAGCTGAGTGCAGGTAAGCAGAGGGAGACGAGAGCTGAAGGTAGCTATGAGGAGGAAGCTGTCAGCAAAATGTGATGGCAACCTTAGCTGATACATCGGCAAGTGAAGGTATGTATACTAGGCCGGTAGCCGTATGTGGAGTAAGTTGTGAGCTGAATGCAGGTATGTAAAGTCACCCTGTAGCTGAGTTTGTGTATGCAAAGTGAGCCCCTAGCTGAGTGCAGGTATACAGAGTGACCAGCCTGTAGATGAGTACAGATATACAGTGATCAAGCTATAGCTGAGTGCAGGTGAGCAGAGTGAGTGTGTGTGTTTATAGCTGGGTGCAGGTGTGAAACGTGTGCCAGTATCTGAGTGTACGGTAGTCGGTAATTACTGTATCGGAGTGTGCAAGGTGCGCCAGTACCTGAGTGTAAGTAAGTACCTTGTTTAGTTATATTTGGTAAGGGTTTGCGATACGTGCCGGTACGAGTGAGTGATAAAACGCAAATAAAGAAGTGAAAGTGAGAGAAAGTAGAAATGTGGTGGCTAGACTGGCACGGTCGTCACATTGACTGGCACGGTCGTCACATTGACTGGCTTGGTCGTCACATTGACTGGCACGGTCGTCACATTGACTGGCTCGGTCGTCACATTGACTGGCACGGTAGTCACATTGACTGGCTCGGTAGTCACATTGACTGGCTCGGTAGTCACATTGACTGGCTCGGTAGTCACATTGACTGGCTCGGTAGTCACATTGACTGGCACGGTCGTCACATTAACTGGCTCGGTAGTCACATTGACTGGCTCGGTAGTCACATTGACTGGCTCGGTAGTCACATTGACTGGCACGGTCGTCACATTGACTGGCACGGTCGTCACATTGACTGGCACGGTCGGAACATTGACTGGCACGGTAGTCACATTGACTGGCACAGTCATCACATTGACTGGCTCGGTAGTCACATTGACTGGCACGGTCGTCACATTGACTGGCACGGTCGTCACATTGACTGGCACGGTCGTCACATTGACTGGCACGGTAGTCACATTGACTGGCACGGTAGTCACATTGACCGGTACGGTAGTCACATTGACCGGTACGGTAGTCACATTGACCGGTACGGTAGTCACATTGACCGGTACGGTAGTCACATTGACTGGCACGGTCGTCACATTGACTGGCACGGTCGTCACATTGACTGGCACGGTCGTCACATTGACTGGCACGGTCGTCACATTGACTGGCACGGTAGTCACATTGAATGGCACGGTAGTCACATTGACTGGCACGGTAGTCACATTGACTGGCACGGTCGCCACATTGACTGGCACGGTCGCCACATTGACTGGCACGGTCGCCACATTGACTGGGCCGACTCACCGCGCTGGAAGCGAGCCGGGAATCCGGGCAATGACTCGAAGATGCTGTTTGAAGCCATGGGTAGTCCGGAGGATCCGCGGCGGCGTGGAGCTCGACACGCCGCCTCCACCTGTGGATCCCGCAGCCCGAGCGACTCGCCGACGACAGGTAAATGCTTGCGGTCGCACAGGGGGGGGGGGGGGGTGTGGAGGATTGGGGGGACGTAGAGGTGGGGAGGTGGGGGGGGGGGGTGGAGGATTGGGGGGACGTAGAGGTGGGGAGGTGGGGAGGTGGGGAGGTGGGGAGGCTCGAGGTGTGGCGGGAGCCGCTCGAGCTCGTTTGGCGCTACTCGAGCACCGGCGGCGGCACAACGAAGGTCATGGGAGGCTGGAACGTCGGAGAAGTGTCCGAGCCGCGCTAGCTTCGCTCTGTCCGAGGTGTATCCACTGGAATTACCGGGAAAGTTAAACGCGCGTCCACCTCGCCTTCGCCCCACCCTCACGATGGCTCCGCCTCTCGAGCTCCAAGCCCCTCCCCTTATCTGTCCACGGTATGCAGTGAACCGTTTTAAGGTTTGCTCCATTGTACCACGTAACGTTGTACACTACGGTACACGGAACCTATCATATTTGTTATTGTACTGTGCTGTTATTGTACTGTGCACTATGTAGCGCGAGTTCCACGTTTGGTTAACAAGTTTTCACTCAACAGGAGCCGCAGACGTTTTGCTTGCAGAGTGATGACGTGCAAGAGAAAAAGAGGATGAACCGCTGAAACGAACTCAGATGGAGAGGGGAGTGGTTGGGGGTGTTCGATAGCTGAGGAGGAAGAGGGATGGTTTATTATTTATATTTCTCTGAGTTAAGTCTTTCCGAGAAGTTATAACCACCATCGTAGTCTTAGCTTAGATCTGAACCTTTACAAAAGTTCCTGAGGTTGTGACGTTACAATGTAGTAACCAGGTTGTTGTTTTGTTGTTGACACATACACACAAACACACACCACACCACACCACACCACACAACACCACACCACACACACCACACCCACACCCACACACAAACCCACACACAAACCCACACCCCACACTACACCCACACACACCACACACACATACACACACACACAAATACACACACACTACCCCCCTACCCCCCCCCCCCCCACACACACACACTCAAAACCCCACACACATAAACCCACACACAAACACACGCACACACAAATCCACATACACACACACACACACACACACACAAACCCACACACCACACTACACCCACACACACCACACATACATACATACACACACACACTCACACACACACTACCCCCCCCCCCCCCCCACACACACACACAAACACACACACACACTCAAAATCCCACACACAAACACACGCACACACAAGCTACCCATACCCCTCTATCTCGAACACCTCAGGGTACCTATATCTAATTCACATTAAATCTATCCACCCCTGTACTGTCCCACCTGCGCCCCGTATGCATCACCACCCCCAATCTACCAATGTTTAGTCCAATCTATTAAAGTAACTAGATTTTCCTGGATCTGACCACCCCCTCCCCTCCCTAATATCTATTCCTGACCTCCGAGCTTTGTGTCACCTGTAAATTTTAAAAGCTTATTCTTCACCCCACTATCCAAATCGTTGATGTAAATTATGAAAAACATCGGTCCATGCATGTCGATAAATGGTTGGGGACTCGTTTAAGTAACAAAATGGCCGCCAGTCCGCCATATTTGATCGGACCTCGAAAGAAGATGACGTGCCTATGTAACCCATCATTCTTTATCTGTGTGCAAGGTTTGAACAAGATCGGTAAATGCATGTCCGAGAAATGGTTGAAGACGAGTTCAATATTGGGATTTTTACAAAAAAATGGCCGCCAATCAGCCATCTTTGATCGCTTCGTGAAACAAAATGATGCGCGTATGTATACCGTCATGTGTTGTCTTTGGGTCATGTATGAACAAGTATGTGGTCTATACATCTCCGAGATATGGTTGGGGACGGACACACGCACACACGGACGGACAAGACCCAATCCATAAGCCGCCATTTCAGACTAAGTCCAATGGGAGCTAATAATGGTCCCATTACCATTAGTACCTTGAGGTACCTCACTACTCACATCCTCCCACTCCCACACACTCTTTGCTTCACATCACTAATCCCTTTTCGTTACCTGACCAGCCACTCCACACGCCCTCATCTCTGCCACCTCCTCCATTGTGATTTGTTCTGCCACCTCCTCCATTGTGATTTGTTCTGCCACCTCCTCTATTCTGATCTGCTTTACCACCTCCTCTATTCTGATATTCTCTGCCACCTCCTCCATTGTGATTTGTTCCGCCACCTCCTCCATTGTTATTTTTCTGCCACCTCCTCTATTCTGATCTACTTTACCACCTCCTCTATTCTGATCTGCTTTGCCACCTCCTCTATTCTGATCTGCTTTTCCACCTCCTCCATTGTGATATGCTCTGCCACCTCCTCCATTGTGATATGCTCTGCCACCTCCTCCATTGTGATATGCTCTGCCACCTCCTCCATTGTGATTTGTTCTGCCACCTCCTCCATTGTGATCTGCTCTGCCACCTCCTCCATTCTGATATTCTCTGCCACCTCCTCCATTGTGATTTGTTCTGACACCTCCATTGTGATTTGTTTTGCCACCTCCTCAATTCTGATCTGCTTTTCCACCTCCTCAATTGTGATGTGCTCTGCCACCTCCTCCATTCCGATCTGCTCTGCCACCTCCTCAATTCTGATCTGCTCAGCCACCTCCTCATTTCTGATCTGCTTTGCCACCTCCTCTATTCTGATCTGCTTTTCCACCTCCTCCATTGTGATGTGCTCTGCCACCTCCTCCATTGTGATCTGCTCTGACACCTCCTCCATTCCGATCTGCTCTGCCACCTCCTCAATTCTGATCTGCTCGGCCACCTCCTCATTTCTGACCTGCTCTGCCACCCCCTTCAATACTCAAGGATGCATATTATCCGGCCCTGGAGCTTGATCATCCCTAAATTAATCTCAATGCTCCTTAACCTCGTCTACTCCTTAACCTCGTCTACTCCTTAACCTCGTCTTAGTCTCTTCTAAAACCCTTTGCTCACCCCGAGTAGGATACTCTCCACGATTGGAGCTTCCCCTGACTGACTGTTCCTGTGTACATTTGGAAGCAAAAAAATGTATTCAATAATCCGACCATCTCACTCTCATCATCCACCAATTCTCCTGCGCAATTCCTGAATGGGCCTGCATTCCACTTAACCCTTTCCTTACCCCTTATAATATACTCAAAGAATGTCGTGTTGTTGTGTTTAATATTCTTGGTTATGTCCTGTTTCCCTTTTGGCCTGTCGAGTTATTTTGTTTAACTAGTCTCTTTTTCCTCGTCTATAGATGTGAGTCAGACTCTAATCCGACTTATTATTACCCCGTGCACACGAAGTGAAAAGAGCGTTTAAGCAATTGGTTCACTTCTGTCTGTCTGTCTTCCTGTCCTTCTGTCTGCAAACATCAGGTTACGATCAATGAACACACTAATTTCAATTGAATGTTACATTTTGAACATGAATCAGAAAACGAATCTGTAGTTCAGCAGGACTTCGACTCTGAATTTGTTACGATCTCACATGCGCAGAGAGGAGTGAGATTTTTTTATTATTACTCTGTCTTCCTCTCTGGCAGTCAAGCAAAATTGAAAATTATTCCAAACAATAGATTTACTTTTTTCTTAAGGATGTTATAAAGGACACAAACAACGGGCATGAAAAACTAGTGTGACGTCTTAGATAGGGCGGTGTAACAGATACTGCGTAAATAGCGGAAAACAGCGGTAAATTCCGGAATTAATTTATTTATACGACTTGAAATTTTTTTATTTTACTTTGCACTTCCAATAACCTCCATTTTTGCACTAGTTGGACATGTTAAATAGGGTGGTGGATAAGGTTCATGTATAAGACTGCTGCTTCACGAGCACGAAACCCCCAAATTAAAAAAACCCAATGTTTAACATCATTATTTTATTTAAATTGAAGAAAAAACACTTTGTGGTGTAACGTGTTCTATGAACTAACGAGTTTGTTACTATTACTATTATCTATATAATAATAGCGTAAGGACTCGACTTTGTTATCCCTTTTATGCTGCACCCAGTGACCCGATGCCCATGGCACTAATGGATTTACGATCTACGAACCGCGCTCTTTGTTTATCACGTACAGCCAGACTCGAAAAATCTGAATTAGTCGACTTTGGGGCCCAAAAGCATCCGATTAACGGCCGATACGACGCCATCTTTCGACGCCATCGTATTGGCGTCTGCTGGGCGAAGGCGATGCGAGCCGTCCGCTGATTGGACAGTCGAGTGGTGTCATTAAATAATGGGCCGTGCTTACTGCTTACTGATATTGATCTGAAACTTGCAAATGGGCATGTATTGCAAAGCAATTTTCCTTCTTTTATTGTCCAAGTCTAAAATACACACCCACACACACACATAAATCAGCTGATCGTCAAATCTGCATTCCCTACAACCAGTGATTACAGGTTTAAAAAAATGATTTTTTGACGTATTGAGTCAACGATGTAAATAGGAAAGCATTAATTTAATTATTTCCTTCTTATTCTGTAAAAGCGGCCTCGACGGTATAGTGTGCGATTGCCCAAAGCAGGTTCTTATTTTGACAATCGTTAGTCGTACAATAAATACTTACGGAATATTAAATGAAAAAAAATGTTTCTTTCTTGAATATTTTAAAGCATTTTGTTTTTCATTCCACATGGTGTGTTTCTTCCCTCCCTCTGTGGACAACCAAGTGCCGGCTTCCGGTGGTAGTATAATCCTCTGTAGCAGTGTAGGATTTTATGAGCCAATGATTATGGTGCGGCGCATGTCGAGTCACAGCAGGATTTTATGAAACGCCATTTGAAGTTGTGAAAAAGGTCAGAGTACCTGCTAACATGTCAAGCTACAGCAGGGCGGCGCAGGTCAGTTATAGTTAATCAACGGATCAATGAGAATGTCCTTTACTGTACGTACTGTACTTTACCACATCGGTTAGAAACGCTGCCGCAGGAGATCTCCGATGGTCTTTACTTTAGCTTCTGTTTTGAATTCGGTTCCCGCCTCCTGATACCTCGCAGGTGTGACCGCATCAGAGGACGTTAAGCCAGCTGTCTCATCTGATTGGACAGTCGAAGGCGACAGCAAGCCGTCCACTGAGTGGACAATCCAGAGCATGCATTTGTGCCGGTGTCGGCGATCGTTGTTCATATATGCACTCTTCATTCTCATCTTTCTTCCTAACTCTTACTCGGACAAGCAAATCCCCTATGCCATCCATAATGGTACACTCTATCCATACACCACATCCTCCCTTACGTGGATGTTCCACGGGTTTCGGCTAGTCTATATAATAATAGCATAAGGACTCGACTTTGTTATCCCTTTTACGCCGCACCCAGTGACCCGATGCCCACGGCACTAATGCATTTTCCATCTACGAACCGCGCTCTTTGTTTATCACGTACAGCCATACTCGAAAAATCTGAATTCGCCGACTTTGGGACCCAAAAGCATCCAATTATCGGCCGATACGACGCCATCTTACAACACCATCGTATTGGCGTCTGCTGGGCGAAGGCGATGCGAGCCGTCCGCTGATTCGACAGTCGAGTGGTGTGATGGGTGGTGTGAACCAAATGGTCTTTTTATTCCCTTGAACATTTTAAATTAGGATATATAAGGAAACGTCTTTATCGTCATTTTAATAAAGTTAAATGGAGTGATGTTGCGATACTCGGGGTGCGTTGCATAAATCCTCGTAACTCAGAGAGGTGTAGCAGGTGGCGAGACGTAAGGAAGCTTTTTTATTACCTTGAACATTTGAAATTAGGATATATAAGGAAACGTCTTTATCGTCATTTTAATAAAGTTAAATGGAGTGACGTTGCGATACTCGGGGTGCGTTGCATAAATCCTCGTAACTCAGAGAGGTGTAGCAGGTGGCGAGACGTAAGGAAGCTTAAAGATAACGAGCTGAAAACAGACGAACGATATCCCTTCCGTGGATGTTCCACGGGTTTCACGTCTTTATCGTCATTTTAATAAAGTTAAATGGAGTGACGTTGCGATCAGTGAGTTGTATACGAAGAGATAAAAGGATGGCATTGACTTTGAGACGGTACGTGATAGTTGGCTGCGGCTGGCTGATGCCACGTTTTTTTTTTCTAAGTGCCATGGATGCTGATGGACATAATAAAGGTATCGGCTGATCTCTCATCGTAATATTACCCGATGGAAATGAACTGTTTCTTTGTTTGTCATTTCCTGTGCAATAATGTCAAATTGATAAGTCAGACATCCTTTTCTATGGACAGCTGCTCTCCTTTTCGATGGCATCGTCTATTGATATGCATGTTCTTCTTTCATATAATTTTACACATTCACAATCAGTATTTCAACTCTTGCAGACATTGGAAAGGAAGTTGACTCACAGGCCAACTCTCTGGCTCAATCACAGGCCGACGCACAGGCGATGTAATTGTGAGTAGCATTTTTGCACAAGTGAAAATTGATCTTTCTTCCTAACTCTTACTCGGACAAGCAAATCCCCTATGCCATCCATAATGGTACACTCTATCCATACACCACATCCTCCCTTCCGTGGATGTTCCACGGGTTTCGGCTAGTTATTATTATTATTATTATTATTATTATTATTTGTCTGACTTGTTATTGTTACGTCTGCCACCAAAGGTGAATGGAGGTTATGTTTTCACCCCTGTCTGTCTGTCCGTTTGTTTGTCTGTTTGTGAACAAAATATCTCAAAAAGTTGTGGACGGATTCGGACGAAATTTGGCAGAGATGTAGCGTTTGTGACAAGGACGAAATGAGTAGCTTTTGGTGAAGCTTTGGATTCGGATCCGGCTAGTAAAAATGTTTTAAAGTGATTCTTCACCATTTTGAGATAGGGCCAAATACTATATATAGAACGATATCTCAAAACGTTATGCACGGATTTGGACGACACTTGGTGGAGATGTTGGGTGTGCGACAAGGACTAATCGATTCGATTTTGGTGATGATCTGAATATGGATTCGGATACGAGAATTATTTAATTATTAAGTGATTCTTCAGCATTGAAAGATCGGGTGAAAAGCGATATATAACATGATATTAAAAAAAGTTATGGACGAGTTATGAATAATCTTGGTGGACGAGTTGGTTTGGTAACGACAATAAGCCGATTAGATTTTGGTTCAGGTCCGAATCCAGATCCGGCCTATCAGTGGATACAAAACATAAACTGTTCAGCCTGGCGGAAGCTTCACATCACATCGCACGTTCACATCGCAGACACGTCGATGGTCTCTGGTCGTCTCTGTCTTCTATCCCCTCCTTTCTGGTGTTGCACCCTTCACTCTTTTCGTCCTTCCTCCTCCTCCGTCCCTTTCCCACTCAGAAGTTCTGCCACACCTCTCCGTCCAACATTCTGCCAAAAAATAATGAGGAGAGAAGAAAAGGTAATTTGAAGACAGGTAAATTCAGGAGATCATTTAAACAAGAATAATAACAATACAAACTAGGTTGACATTCGGTAGCACGCATACCTCCACCAGGGTGAACAGTTTACTTTTTGTATCCCACTGTAGTTGTCTTGGGGGTGATGTTTGGCACGGTAGCTCTGCTTGAGGTTAGCGTTGGCAAGGTGGCTGGTTATGGATTAGGGTTGGCACAGTGGCTGGTTATGGATTATTGCTATACACCACCTCATACACCACCCTTATACACCGCCCTTATTTAACATGTCCAAATACTGCTAAACGGAAGGGTTTTGGAAGTGAGAAACAGGTGATTTGTGTTCCACAGTGTTAAGGTAAATTGGTTCACGAGTTATCAAGTGACCACTATATTCGTCATGTGTGTGTGTCTGTCTGTCCGCAGCATAACTACCCGATGATATCATCCGATCTTGATGAAACTTGGGTGGGAGGTTGATATCATGATCTAGTTGTGTCCTGCCTAGAGTGGGCGTATTGCGCCCATTGTGGGCGGAGCCACGCCCGAAAAAGATGTATTTTTAGGGGGTAATCGAGTTCAAGCCACATCTTCTCCGAGGGAGTTGGTGGAATCTGACAGGGGTTTCGATATTTGGTTAGGCCAATGTCATGTGTCTAGCCCAACGGAGCTCGATTTTTCATTTTTTTTTTTTTGGTCATTTCATTTTTCACCGAATTTTCGGTATTGTGTAGCTAACTAACCTCATAACTGATTATACATTATTTTCTATCTCATTTCAAGGTCAGTAACCTTCGTTTTGACATTTCCGGGCCTGGCCTGTCCGGGCCTGTTTCGGTTATAGTCCGTCCTTTGTCATTGAATACCGCTCGCTCGTGAACCATCGTCGTCTCCTGACTTGTAATTCAATTAAATTTAATTAACTCCACGTTTTACCGCCGTTGACGCAGCGTCTTTTACACCTCACTATCCAACAGGTTGCATTAATTCTTCGTGCATGTTGTTTGTGTCATTTATGACGTTCTTAAAACCAGTAAATTTCCTGTTTGGAATGATTTTCAATTTTGCTTGACTTCCAGACAGGTAGAGTTAAATAATAATCTCGCTCCTCTCTATGCATGGGCAACCGGGATGAATTCCGAGCCGAGGTTCTGCTAAACTACAGGTTCGGAATTGAGTTGTTCCTCGATCATAAACTGATGTTTGCGGACAGACGGACGGATGGACGGACATGAACCAATTGCTTAACCCCGCATTTTGCATCGCGCGAGCGAGGTAATGAGAATAATGTACACACGTGTTAATTACAGATTACAATCTTATTATAATAGAGCAAACGTATATGGTTTTTTATGTTTATATGCGACAATAACGTCTTCTTCTTCTTCTTCAAATAAAATTAACACCCAAAACACAGTGGGTGACCTCTTAATTACGTTTAGACTGCTGAGACCCCTCGTACCTTTGACGACCCTTTAAATCCCCCAAGACCCTTAAGACCACGAATACCCCTGAAGACCCAAAATACCCTTAAAGACCCAAAATACCCTGAAGACCCAAAACACCCAAAAGACCCCAAAGACCCAAAAGCCCCTGAAGACCTAAAATACCCTGAAGACACCAAATACCCCAAATACACCGAAGACCCAAAACAGGCTAAAGACCAAAAATACCCTCGAAGACCCTGAGGATCCAAAAGACCCTTAAAGACCCAAAAGGCCCCGAAAACCCAAAACACCCCAAAGACCCAAAACACCCCGAAGACCCAAAACACCCCGAAGACCCAAAACACCCCGATTATTCAAAAGACCCCAAATATCCAAAAGACCCCGAATACCCCGAAGACTCATAACACCCAGAAGACCCAAAACACACTGAAGACCACAAAGACCCTGAAGACCCTGAAGACCCAAAAGAGATATTTTGTTCACAAATGGACAAACAAGCAGATATACAGACAGTCAGACAGGGGTGAAAACATAACCTCCATCCACCTTTGGTGGAGGAGGTAATAATAAAATATTACTGGATTATAAATGTCGGGCCATGTGAATATCCGTAGAGTACTAAATGATGCGTTTTGTGTTGTTACTTTCATACTACTACTACTACTACTACTACTACTACTACTACTACTACTACAGGAATTACTACTACCTACTACAATTACCTACGACTTTTAATTCCCCAGAATATTCCCACCTAATTGTGGGGTCATCTTGAAACCGTTTTGACCCGTCTTTCTGGTCAGGCTGGACGTTAGACCGAAAGTTTGTAATTAGTTCAGAATGCCGGAGATAACTCGACTACTCTGTGCGAAAAACACCGTGAGATCTTTCACCTCCACTAACTCGTGCTAGCATCCAGGACATCCGGCTTAACGCCCTTCCGAGGGACAGCACAAACGTTTTGATACCTCGTCCTGCATGTGAAACACCAGGGTGGCGGTTTATTGCTAATGGGCAGCAATTCTAACCCAGGCCAGACAGCTCAAGGAGGACTGGCACACACCTTTAATATACCTGCCAACTCCTCTTGTTACATAATTATAATGACAATAAAAGGTAGACAACAGGACCTCATTGATATTATTGTATAATGGCGCTCAAGGCAATTGTAACAGAAGACACGGAAGAATATGTTGCTATCCATTAGAATAAGGAATCCTCAGGATGGTCACCTGGGGATGCAGCTGCCAGGTGGGCTTCTTGTGTAATTATACTTCTCATTACCTCTCAAGGGCAAATGCCTGCGCACTTTATCAATGGAGACATAATTGCCTTGTTTGTTGTCTCGTTGAACTTTTTCGCTTCAGTTTGGCCTACATTTAGTGTGTGTGTGTGTGTGTGTGTGTGTGTGTGTCTGTGTGTGTGTTTGTTAGTGTGTGTGTGTGTGTTTGTGTGTGTATGTGTGTTTGCTTGTGTGTGTGTGTGTGTTTGTGTGCATGTGCTTGTGTGTGTTTGTGTGTGTGTGTATGTGTGTGTGTGTGTTAGTGTGTGTGTGTGTGTGTTTGTGTGTTTGTTTGTGTGTGTTTGTCTGTGTGTGTTTGTCTGTGTGTGTTTGTCTGTGTGTGTTTGTGTGTGTCTGCGTTAGTGTGTGTTTGTGTTTGTGTGTTCGTTTGTGTGTTCATGTGTTTGTGTGTGTGTGTGTGTGTGTGTGTGTGTGTGTGTGTGTGTGTGTTGTTACGGGGTCCTCCCCTATCCCCTGGTCTCGGTAAACCTCCGAACCCCGAGAGGGTCCCCGGCAGAAAGATATGTTATCCTTGGTTGAAATCAATCAATAATGAAACCCTCAATGAAACCATCAAATTAAACAATCAAATCAATAATGAAACCACACCAAGGGTTATGAACAAACAATAATATATTATAAATCACACCGGAATCACGACACAAATAATAATAGCAATTCACCCTACAATCACGATCTTAAGATGGTACCACCTTATCTCGTCCTTTAACCCAAACTCACGGCACTCCACCAATGTCTCTGTACCCCTCCAAGGCGAAGTCGATTCGCTCCAGCGATCGTTGGATCAATGTCCGATCAAAATCAATTGAGGCGTGGACGATCGAAGCAACCCAGAGGTCACGTGGTCCAACACCCAGCAAAATAGCGGTGGAATGGAAAACCTCCCAAAGACGCGCTCCGACGTACACGTTTGTGGTTCAATCAGCGAGTCTCCTTATAATCCTCAAAAATCCACTTTCTGGCACAGCCGTCCACGGCAACCCACCGGGGAATAATGCCCGGCCGACGCGACAAAAACCTCCTTCACTGAAGGGGGGAAATGGGGAAATGGCACATGGGGAAATGGCGGACGGCTTTCACTCGAGCCGGGGCTTCGAGGCCAGGATGCTCCGGAACCTCAATGCAGATACCCGACTACGCAGGCTCCACAGCACTCCGGCGATATCACCTATCGCACGAACTTCCTTTCAAGGACTCAAAGTTCACTCGCACTGTACGCTCGACCGCTCGGTACGGAGCTTCAACCAAGATCGTCTTTTTACTTCTCTCCACGCCTCTTCCTCTTCGCTCCCTCCTTCTTCCGGCTCACGATCCGATTTCCGGCCACATTTTTACCAGGAGCGCTTTTTAACCTTTTCACCACAATAACCATTTCCTTTAAACAATAATACCCGCCGTTTCCTTTCCAACCCCGATAAGAATAATACTACATCACCAGCAAGGTTATAAGTGGATGACAACCACACCCACGGAAGGGCCGAATCCGTAACACTTCCCCCCCCCCCCCCCCCTTCAAGAAAGAAAGTTTGAACACAGCGAAAACTTTCTTTGCCGGCAAACTCTTTAAACAAACAAAAATAAACTCACAACCCCAAATCACCAATTCCCGTGACCAACAATTATCAACATCTCAAAAATAAAGCAACAAAATTTTACAACCCACAGAGATTTCCAAGGTTAATTGACTCTGGACAAAGCGTCAGCCACGACATTGTACCTGCCCTTTACATGTTAAATTTCCCCGTTGGACTCCTGCAAAGCCAAACTCCATCTCATCACCCTCTCATTTTACTTTTCGTTTCTTTTGAATGAAGGTTAAGGGGTAGTACTCAAAAACCCAAAGTCAAACAAATCTACAGCACTTTTCCCGGGAGGCCGAGCTGAAAGCCAGGTTCCATGGTGGTTGGGTGGTGAGGCCTGGAGGTATTCACTACATGGACGCCTTTAGGAACGTGGAGTTCACTGTTAGTCCATGCAGGAAAGTTCACCACATGGACGCCTTTAGGAATGTGGCGTTCACGGTTAATCCGTGTAGGAATCTTGGCTCGGCTGCTCCGCAGCATTCAGTGCTTCAACTCTTTCTAACTTTCCTAACAATCACGGTTGGACCACTTGTCACTGTAGTCACATGAATGGCGGTCTCCTTCTCGGCCACTGCTCTGATAATCCTTCCTTCGGAAGCTGTCATAACTCTGGAAGCCTCCATAATAATATCGATTGCGGCCACCACCACTACTACTCCGTGGTCCTCCTCTGTAGCCCCCTCAGCCCCTAGGAAATGCCTTCCCTACTGTGATGGTCCGACCATCCAACTCCTTGCTATTCAGATCCTTTTCTGCAACTCTGGCATCCTTTGAGTTTTCAAACGTGACAAAGCCAAACCCTCTTGACTTTTGTGTCTCCCTGTCTTTTATCAGCAGCACTTCCAAAAGCGGTCCATATTTGCTGAAGGCAGACTCCAGAACATCTTCCTTTGTTTTGAAGTTCAGTCCCCCGACAAAGAGTTTGCCAATATTGCCTCCATCCCTGACGTGCGTGTGCTGACTCTTAGTTTCAGGGTATTTCCTCTTCTCTTCGGGGCACTTCCTACTAGGCTTTTCAACAAACATCGGGTTACCAGAAACTTGGCCACCAGCCAAATCATTCCCGATAACAAAAGATACTCCTTTTACAGGACGCGTGGCTTGTAAACCGACGGTGACCGGTCCTGACACCAAATCGGACTCCAAATGGATGACATGAAGTGGAGCACTAACACAGCCACCAATCCCCTGTAAACGAACACTATCACCAGTTGCCGTCTCCTCGGACAATGGCAAGATGCCTTCAAGCATTAAAGATTGATGTGCTCCTGTGTCCCTCAATACCCTAACAGGTCTCCGGTTAGTCGAGGCTCTATCCAGTGACACAAACCCCTCTGAAATAAATGGTTGGTAACCCTTTTGAGGGCGATTTCTCACAATGGCCATCGCATTTGGAGTCGTACTGGTCGAACTCCACTCCTGATTTTCCTTTCCCAGAGCATAACAGTTGGACAGCAAGTGTCCAGGTTTATGGCAAAAAGTGCAAGTAGGCCCGGAGGAGAACCTCGTGGTCTGCCAAGGCATGGGGGCGGCGGTCTGCCTCGAGCCCCCCCGGACGATAGGTCTGTCTTGGAACCGCAGTCTTCTGATTTCTAGAAGTCGTGGTGTCAGAGTGGTCCTCATTTTCATCTCAAGGCCGCCCCCATGGATTTTAATTCTCCGCCCCTGATGTACCATAGCTCCCCTGGCTAGGTCTGGGCGAGAAGTTCGGTTTGTGGAACCCCATCCTGTGTGTTAAGGCATAGTCATCTGCCATGGTTGCTGCCTCATACAACTTTGGTACTTTCCTTTCCTCCAGATGTACTTTAATGTCCTCATGGACACACTGTTGGAATTCCTCCACCAGGATCAATTGTCGCAATAGTTCGAAGTCTTTCCCAACTCCTTTTGAATCACACCACCTTTCAAACATGGTTTCTTTCAATCTGGCAAACTCCACATGGGTCTCACTCTCCCTCCTCCTGGAATTCCGTAATTTTTGCCGGTAAGCTTCCGGGACCAATTCATAGGCTTTGAGAATGTGTTTCTTCAATACCTCATAATCTGCACATTGGTCAATCGGAAAAGCCGAATAAATATCTTGAGGTTTACCCACCAGAACACTTTGCACTAGTATGGACCAGGACTCCTCAGGCCAGTTTAACAGTCGAACCACTTTCTCAAAGTGTGGAAAAAACTTGGCTACCTCCTTTTCATTGAAGGGTGGAACCAGCCTCACATGTCTGCCAACATCCCAGGTGTTCTGGCTAGGTGTCGAACCAGTCAGCAGGGATGGTACCTCTCCCCATTCTCTCCGTAACTCCAGCTCCTTGACTTTAATTTCCTGCTGACGCGCCAATTCACGGTCTTTTAACTCCCTGTCGGCTTTTCTCTCCTCTGCTTCGAGTTCCCTTGCAGCTCTCCTTTCCTCTGCTTGTTTCTCTTCTCTTCTCTCTTCTGCTTTCCTTTCCTCTGCTTTTAACCTTTCCTGGAGTTCTCGTTCCACTCTCCTTTCCTCTGCTTGTTTCTCTTCTCTTCTCTCTTCTGCTTTCCTTTCCTCTGCTTTTAACCTTTCCTGGAGTTCTCGTTCCACTCTCCTTTCGTCTGCTTGTTTCTCTTCTCTTCTCTCTTCTGCTTTCCTTTCCTCTGCTTTTAACCTTTCCTGGAGTTATCGTTCCTGTGCGGCTCTTCTTTCCTTGCTCTGCAATTGCAACTCCAGTTTCCGGAGCTCCACCTCTTTTGGTTCCTCGGGTAACCAATCCCGGGCTACCTCTTACCATGTTCCTAATCCCACCATAGATTGTATCACCACTGTCGGCATCTCTGCCTTCCTCATATTAGTTCGGACCTCCAAGCTAAAATGTTTGGCCAATTTCAGGGGGTCCGATTTTACTAATGCTCTGAACTGTGCTTCACTAGGGGTCACTGTAAACTTCTCTGCGTCAAACTCCATGGTGACTACTGTTAACACCTGTTAACCTTCACACAAGATTTTTTTTTTTTTGGAAAGATTTAGGAATGTTGGAAAAAGTTCCAAATTTTGGAATTCTGGGAATGTTAGGGAATTCTTTCCCGGACTAAATTTAGGAAATTTAATATCCCAGACGCAGACCCAATTTCGAGCCCACGAATATCAGTTGGACGAGCCCCCAATTTCTGTTATGGGGTCCTCCCCTATCCCTTGGTCTCGGTAAACCTCCGAACCCCGAGAGGGTCCCCGGCAGAAAGATATGTTATCCTTGGTTGAAATCAATCAATAATGAAACCCTCAATGAAACCATCAAATGAAACAATCAAATCAATAATGAAACCACACCAAAGGTTATGAACAAACAATAATATATTATAAATCACACCGGAATCACGACACAAATAATAATAGCAATTCACCCTACAATCACTGTCTTAAGATGGTACCACCTTATCTAGTCCTTTAACCCAAACTCACGGCACTCCCCCAATGTCTCTATACCCCTCCAAGGCGAAGTCAATTCGCTCCAGCGATCGTTGGATCAATATCCGATCAAAATCAATTGAGGCGTGGACGATCGAAGCAACCCAGAGGTCACGTGGTCCAACACCCAGCAAAATAGCGGTGGAATGGAAAACCTCCCAAAGACGCGCTCCGACGTACATGTTTGCGGTTCAATCAGTGAGTCTCCTTATAATCCTCCAAAAGCCACTTTCTGGCACAGCCGTCCCCGGCAACCCACCGGGGAATAATGCCCGGCCGACATGACAAAAACCTCCTTCACTGAAGGCAGCGTGTGTGGCGAAATGGCGGACGGCTTTCACTCGAGCCGGGGCTTCGAGGCCAGGATACTCCGGAACCTCAATGCAGATACCTGACTACGCAGGCTCCACAGCACTCCGGCGATATCACCTATCGCACGAACTTCCTTTCAAGGACTCAAAGTTCACTCGCACTGTACGCTCGACCGCTCGGTATGGAGCTTCAACCAAGATCGTCTTTTTACTTCTGTCCACGCCTCTTCCTCTTCGCTCCCTCCGTCTTCCGGCTCACGATCCGATTTCCGGCCACATTTTTACCAGGAGCGCTTTTTAACCTTTTCACCACAATAACCATTTCCTTTGAACAATAATACCCGCCGTTTCCTTTCCAACCCCGATAAGAATAATACTACACCACCAGCAAGGTTATAAGTGGATGACAACCACACCCACGGAACGGCCTACGTTGGTTACCTGACAGGAGTATTTCCCCTGGCAGTGGATTATGGGGTCTTACTCCTATTGAGAGGAGTGGTCCCAATTGTATGACCATGGCCCTTCGGGGTCAGGATGCATGTGTTTGAATGACCATGTACTTCAGCCTTGGGGTTGAGGTGCATGTGTAATGTTAATGGGACAGCCTTGATAGACGTTGTGCCTTGGCCATGGGGTCAAGGTGCACGTCCAAGGCTGTTCAAATGTTTGATTTTTTTACCTTTTTTCATCGTAAAAAAGACAGGCCTTAGCACTGGCCTCATAAGTGCCGAATCCGTAACAGTGTGTGTGTGTGTGTGTGTGTGTGTGTGTGTGTGTGTGTGTGTGTGTGTGTCTGTGTTTGTGTACACACGCACACACATCAGAATACAAGTTAAGTGCTGGACTGCGCTTTCCTCGGTTATTGCAATATCCGAGGAAAAATATTCAGAAATTGTAACATTTATCAAACACATCAGCAAACATTGGTGCAGTTTTCATGCTCGAGAAACGGCACGAGGCGAATTCTGAGGTTTTTGTCGAGTTATTTATTTATTTATACTGAAAATAAGAATGTCTACAGTGGCATCGTTTTGCACCCCAAAAACACGATGACTTTAAATTGCGGCTGCTGATAACACAAAGTGTGATGTCGGGCTCAGGATTGGTCGGATGATGTCACAATGGAGTGAATGTCTCAAAAAGGTCAATGTTGTGTGTAATCACCATGTTTCCAACTGTACCGGAGTCAGCACAGAAGGGTCCATTTTCCTAAATATACATACATCCAAGAATGTGACAACGTTGTTGTTTCGTTGTTTCGCACGAACAATGGTGTGGTCTACCTGATAATGGTGTGGTCTGGTATTGTCATCCATTGATAAAGTTCTTGGGAGAAGTGGGTGGTTTCCAAAATATGGAACAACAACATGACCAAAAGTGTCCTTAAGGTACTTTTTGCCTGTTGGGATACATTGTGGCCTGTAGAGTGACAAGGTCCGTTTTACAATTGTAACAGGTATTCCATATCATAACGGATCCACCACCAAATGGGATTGACTCTTCAATGTTCTTGGCTGTATAAGCTATTCAGGTTGCTGCCAAACCCAGGTTCACCAGTCACATTCAGGAGAAATTGACTCTCATCAGACTGACAGGATGCGAGATTCCAGTGTTGATGTGCCCGACACCATGTCAGCTAAACTGCATTGTGTTCTGGGGTGAGAATGAGGCATCTCATCGATCTCCTGGCTTTATAACCTGCAGCGTGAATTATTGTTATTTAGACAGTTATTTGGGATAACCTCCGAGGGAGATTCTATCCATATCGCTACATTCTGTTTGTACCAAAATCAATATGTCTGACAAGCCTGATCAAAGTGACATTTTCGCTGTTAGAGGTCACGCTGTGTCATCCATATTGAGGACCATCTTTAAGATTGTTGTTTTTAGATGTTTGCGCCCAAACCTGCTGATAACATTCAGGTGGAAGCCAAGTTTATGTCCACTTTCAATGTAGGACTCCGGTACAGTAGGAAACCAAAGTTTTCAAGATTAATGGAATCTCCTGCACTGAACCTGAGTCTATGGGTCTATCACTACGAAATTGCAAACAGATCGCTGTTCTCTCTGTCCTATACCACCTCCTTTCTCGTCTTGCATCCTCTCCTCTTTTTGTGCTTTGCCCCTCACCCCCCAGGTTTCTGCAGGGCTCACATGATCCACTATCAACCCCCATCTGGTGAAACTACCTAAATCCAGGCTCACTGCTCACCTCCACTCATTTGCTCCTCTTTTTCTCCTGCCTGTGGAACCAACTTTCACATTCTCTTCAATCCCAATCTTCCCTCCAGGTCTTAAGACAGCTGTTCACCACCATCTCAGATCTTGAATCCAAATCCATGATCTTTTCTATCCTTGTTAAAACTCGTTACCTCCAATTTCTCCTCCTTCCAAATTTACTGTTTTTCCTTCCTGAGAGTTTCCTTCTGTATCCATTTTGTCCACCCCATGCATCTTTTCCTGCCCCCATTCCATCCTACATCCATTGTTTGTCCAAATTCTCTCTATTTTGTCCTTCACCTCTGCTGTTGCTGGCAGATCTTGTACGACCTTTAGGAATATTTGGGGGACAGAGCACAGACAGAGCTGGGGGAGCTTGGCCAGAGAGGAGTCAGTACAAGACAGAAAGACCACCAACCTGCCTGCGGTGAGTGAGTGAAAGGCCCTCGGAGTTAGCTTCATCACAGGAGAGTCCAATGATTCTGAAAGCTTTGGTTTCTACAGCGTGAAGACGAGCTAGGTGTGAGGCAGGAGCACCGGCCCATAGGGGAGAACAGTATTCCATAGAGCTGCGGATGAAAGCCTTGTATGTGGTGAGGAGCTCAGGTGTGCCAAGGAAAGACTTCACACGACGGAGGATGCCCAGTCGGCGACTGGCTTTGGAGGCCAGCTTGGAAATGTGGTTTTCCAGGAAAGATCATGGCAGATAGTGAGACCGAAAAGCTTGAGTGATAGAACTTCTTGGAGAGGATTGTTGAGAAAGTAGATGGGAGGGTTGTCCAGTCGGTCTTTTCATAGAGACATAGTGAGAGTGTGAGATTTTTCAGGAGTGAAAGACATGTTCCACTTGTTTGCCCAGTCTGTGATTTTGTCCAGGTCCGCAGAGAGTGAAGAGGCTGCAGACTGCTGATCTGAGGGATGAGGAATGGAGCGGCAGAGCGTGGAGTCATCAGCAAAGAGATAGAGAGGATTTTCTTGAGAGTCGAATTTTCCAGAGAGAGAGTGGAAAGGATTTTTTGTCCTGTTGCATCCTGATCTGTTCAGTGTTCTAGCTCTTCCAGAAGACTTGACTCTGTATCCAAAAAAAAGAAAAACAAAAGGATGTAGCAATATTGTTCATCCCAATAATTTGCCATATTTGGGCTTCAGTAAGTCTTCTATGGGCTGTAGTAACACAATCTGCCATTGGAGGTGTAAATCAACAACATCACTACCTTCTCCAAACCCTGACCAGGTGAAAGTGCTTTTTCAAGTTGATATGAGGAGTGGTCAGTTTTATTTGTGGATGAACCTACTTGTAGATATGGTAGGATGATGAAAGTTATGGAGTATAACGATCTACCCTTGCTATTATGATGTATCTTGCTAATTCTATATTTCTGCTTGCAGATTTTCCAGAGTTTGGACTCAAAGTTGGAGATTCCTCTATAGTCAGTCAAAATGGACAAATCGGAGCTCCGATCTGTGATAAAGTGCCTGCACAAGAAGGGTTTGCCTTCCTAGCAAATACACAAGGGTACGGTAGCGACGTTAGGGGGTGATGCTTCTTATTATTGTCACACAGGGTGAGACATAGGTCCACCATTTTGATCCTGAGACCAAGCGGCAGAGCATGCAGTGGAAACACTCATGGTCCCAACTCTTTTGAATGTTCAAGAGGACATCATCAGCTGGGAAGGTCATGGCCACTGTGCTTTGGGATGGTGATGGTGTGATAATGGTGGACTTCTTAGAAAATGGAAATACTATTGACAAAGAGTATTATTCTGATGAACTGCACTTGTTCTTTTAATGCAATTAAGAAAAAGAGGTTAGAGGAGGTGACCTGAGGTGTGCTGCTTCTCCAGGAGGACACCTCTCCACACACAGTCCAACTTCCATTGGCTACTGCTGCTAACTGAGGGTATGACCTTCTGCCACGCCCAATCTGCAAGCGATATCTAGCCCTGTCCGGCTTCTGTTTGTTCCTCAACTGAAATCAGCTCTGCAGGGAATAAATATGAGAGTGACAATTCTGTGATGGCAGCTGTAGAGGACTTCCTAGAGGAGTGTAACAAGGAGTTCTACAGAATGGATATAGCCAACCTGGAGGAGCGAAAGATTAAGTGCATTTCCAGGAAATGAGATTATGTTGAGACATAAAGTGAAATAAAAGTGATTGTACAGTCTTTTCCTTGTTGGGCCACAAAAAAACTGATCATTCCCCAGTACCACTACCGTGTTGTGGCGAATGGAAAATGCATCCTGTGCATGGCTAATTCTTTCATTCACTGTATGTAGTAATGATTTGTGGAATAGGCTGGAAGAAAGATCGTGAGTCTATGTTTTCTCTGGGTTCAATTCCCGATTCGATGGTAAACGCAGTACAATAACAGTCAACGTGCACGCTTTTAAGAGACTAGTGGGGTCACCCATGGGAATCCCACGGGCATGGAGGTGTATCGTTGCGATCGGTGCAGCCGTTTGTGCGGTACCCGGGACAATAACGGTAGGCGGGAGTCCAAACCTGAAAATGCTGGAGACCAAAGCTGAAATTGGAAAAACAATATCGCCTATTTTACTCCAGGGGGTTCCGGGATTACCCACCCAAAATTTCGTTGCGATCGGTTCAGCCGTTTTTGCGGTACCTGGGAACGGACAGACGGACAGACATTTGGTGAATTATAGTAAGATGATGAAGTGGGTATGTCTCACTGAATACACAAAACGTTGCTACAAAGCATACAATTCAGTTTCTAAAATTCTAAATTCTGTCTCCGAGCCTCTTTCCTGGACTGTTCCGAGGGAGGCAGGACCAAGCAAGCTTCGTTGACACAGCTGAGTGTTTCCACTCCCTTTTCTCCTCGTCATCCCTGGGTGTTTCATTTCACACCAAAGTGACACAAGAACGTACGGGATAATAAAATTGTTTCTTTTGATCTTTTGAATCATTTATTTAGGCAATCTCAACTGTATTTAGAAAAATTTTGAACATACGATATTGAATATGCATTCATGCTGCCGGGACAAAGCGCATCTTTCTTTCTTTCTGGGTCAATATCCAGCAATATAGATCATGAATAAAGGGAAATTATACATTGATAGAAACATATTCTGAAGTTCTGAAGTCGTAGTCAACGTGTGGCCCTGAATGGGTTTCTCTCATCTCCTCTTCCTGTTCAGGCTGGAGTTCCCCAAGGCAGTGTTCTGGGCCCTGTGCTTTTTCTGGTCTTCATCAATGATCTCTCTGACTCTCTTGAAAATCCTCTCGATCTCTTTGCTGATGACTCTACTCTCTGTCGCTCCATTACTCATACCTCAGATCGGCAGTCTCCTCACTCTTTGCAGACCTGGACAAAATCACAGACTGGGCAAACAAGTGGAACATGTCTTTCAATCCTGACAAATATCACACTCTCACTTTATCTCTCCGAAAAGACCGACTGGACAACCCTCCCATCTACTTTCGGAATAATCCTCTCCAAGAAGGTCTGTCACTCAAGCTTTTGGGTCTCACTACCTGCCATGATCTTTCTTGGGAAAACCACATTTCAAATCTGGCCTCCAAAGCCAGTCGCCGACTGGGCATCCTCCGTCGTGTGAAGTCCTTCCTTGGCACACCTGAGCTCCTCACCACATACAAGGCTTTCATCCGCAGCACAATGGAGTACTGCTCTTCCCTCTGGGCCGGTGCTCCTGCCTCACACCTAGCTCGTCTTCACGCTGTTGAAACCAAAGCGTTCAGAATCATTGGAATCTCCCACGATGAAGCTATCTCTGAGGGCCTTTCACTCACTCACCGCAGGCAGGTTGGTGGTCTTTCCGTCTTCTACCGACTCCTCTCCGGCCTTGCCCCCCCCCCCCAGCTCTCTCTGTGCTCTGTCCCCCAAATATTCCTACAGGTCGCACAAGATCTGCCTGCAACCCTCTTATGGTTAAACTGCCAAAATCAAGACTCTCTGCTCACCTTCACTCCTTCATGCCTCTTTTCTCCCGCCTCTGGAACAAACTCCCTCACTCTCTTCAATCCCACTCCTCCCTCCAGGTCTTTAAAACAGCTCTTCACCACCATCTCTTATCTTCCCCCATCCAAAACCTTGATCTTTTCTACCCCCGCTAATTTCACCCCAAATCCACTTTTTTGAAATACCAACTTCTTTCCTGGAAGTCCTTGGTGTCCTTGTGTTTTATACTTCTCCCACCCCCCCCCCTTCCCACGCCTCCTCCCCCCAAGCCCTCTCCCTCCCACACATCTCCCAATGTTCCTGCTCTCAAATGTTGTGTTTGTGTGCTTCCCCTTCTCTCCCCATCTTTCTACCGCTCCCTCTTTTTATATATTTTGTTTGTCTGTTTGATTTGTTTGTGTGATAAATGTTAGCTCTTTCACGAGCCTCGATTCAGTATACAAAAAAAACCAAAAAAAAAACCAGGGTGCCTGATAGTGGACCGATCGTGAGCACATACCTTCGCCAAGCTGAACAGCTTCCATTTTGTATCCCCCTGATAGGTTGGATCTGCATCTAGGCCTGATCCAAAATCTAACTGGCTTGTTCTTGTCGCCTACCCAACGCATCCACCTAGTTTTGTCATAATCTGTCCACATTTTTTTTGAAATATCATGCTATATTAGATATACAGTATATCATTTTTGAGCGCAATCTCTCAATGGTGAAAAATTACTTTAAAAAAAAAAACGGACAGAGACAAACGGGTGAATCCAAAACCTCCGGTCATCTTTAATTTCTATTTATTATCTCTGCAAGCAGCCAAAGAATTCTTACAACTTAACACTTAACAGTTTACAACTATCGTCATTACCTCCGCCACCAAAGTTGGATGGAGG
Source organism: Myxine glutinosa (assembly GCF_964187855.1). Classification (NCBI taxonomy): domain Eukaryota; kingdom Metazoa; phylum Chordata; class Myxini; order Myxiniformes; family Myxinidae; genus Myxine; species Myxine glutinosa. The sequence goes on from NC_136265.1 coordinate 123,326,760, forward strand.
TTATGTTTTCACCCCTGTCTGTCAGTTTGTTTGTTTGTGAACAAAATATCTCAAAAAGTTGTGAACAGATTTGGACGAAACTAGGTGGACAGGTTGGGTGTCTGACAAGAACTAATCGATTCGATTTTGGTGAAGATCTGAATATTGATTCGGATATGAGAATTATTTAATTTTTAATTGATTCTTCACCATTGAGTGATAGATGGCCAACCAGGTGGAGGTGTGCTCTCCACTGAGGGCCGTGCTAGTTTTCAATGTAAATATAACAAAAGTTGTAAAATAAAACTATCGTTTACATTCTTATGGGTTGCCTGGCAATGCCAAGAGTCATAATTTGTGATTCTAAGTTGAATACAAGCGTTAAGGGGTGGATCTGGAACTTATAAACTAAAGTGGAACACAAAACGGTAATTGTCATATGAATCAGAGAGGTAAACAATGGGTAATTGTTCATTGAAAAGTTCAACATTATTGCAAAACACTTTTTTGGGAATGGGGAGTATTCGTTTCGTTCATTAAGTTTTCATCTCAAACCGAGGACTTGCTCATTGTCCTTCATCTTTGCCAACCCATAATATTTGCCAACACGAAATGATACATTGTTTGTATCATTTGTACAACTTCAATCCATCCTCGCTATCTAAACGCAGAAATCCAGCCGGTTTAAAGCTCGGAACGCCGCGTCGGCTTTATTAAAGATTTCACCAAGAACGTCTGACTCTCCCTGATTAAAGACCACGCCGCCCGTCTCGTCCCGCTTTGACCCACTTTCTGCTTCTCCGTCTCCATGAGAGTTTCTCCCGTCATGTCCTGTCTGTCGCGTTTTTGTTCACCGCCCCCTCCCCACTTACCAAGTGTGCCCACACTCCCTCAAACTTCCGGATACATCCGTGACGCCTGTCGTCCGACGACACCCCCCCTCCCCCCCCCCAATCCTCCACGCCATCCTGCTTGCCCAACTAACACTAAATATTTCAGTTTATGACTCTTGGGCTGATGCTGACGGATCATGACTTGGGGGATATTTATTAGACCTTTTATGATCACGTGATATGGCATGATGTACAGAGGTAGTGCAGGTAGAGCGGTGGCAGTTCCATAAAAAAATAGTCAAAAAATTCTGAGTATATATATGAAAAAACAAGACCCACCCACATCTGTCAATTGTGGGTGGGTCTTGTTTTTGCAGGTTGACCCACCCACTTTTTCCACATGCGAAATTTGCATTTATGTTTATTTAAATTATACAATGGACTACAAAATGTGAATGTTTCATGATATTTGTTATATTATATCACCTTTATCTATCAATATTGTTGAAAGGAAGATCAAATAGCTGTATATTGAAATATGTTGAAAAAGTCAAAACTTTACATGGGGTGTACTTACTTTTTCACGTGACTGTATATATATATATATATATACACACCTCTCCTCTACTCCCCCTTCCCTTTTCTCCTCCGCTCCCCCTACCCTCCTCCCTCTCCCTCCCTCAGACTCAGGATAAAGCACGGACAAACAGGGCTGGGAAGGCAATGGCAAACCACCCAATATAATACTTGCCAATAAACTGTTTGGCCGCACCAATGCTCTGTAAAGAGTCTCCATGAAAATAAAAATGAATTTATATGCATATGTGTGTGTGTATATATATATATATATATATATATATATATATATATATATATATATATATATATATATATGTATGTATGTATGTATATATATATATATATATATATATATATATATATATATATATATATATATGTATGTATGTATATATATATATATATATATATATATATATATATATATATATATATATATATATATACTGTATATATATGTATGTATGTATATATATATATATATATATATATATATATATATACAGTATATATATTATATATATATAAATATATATATATATATATATATATATATATATATATACAGTATATATATTATATATATATAAATATATATAAAATATATATATATATATATATATATATACAGTATATATATTATATATATATAAATATATATATATTGTTGCGGATTCGGGGGTCGGCGCTCCCCTTATCAAGGGGGGGTTAATCCCCTTGTCTTTTAAGCTGGCTGTCCCCCAATCCTGGAAATTATGATGCTCCGCCCGGTCGGAATCAGCTTAGGGTGATTGGTGAATGAAGTCCCAAATACCTACTTACTAACCCCGACCGCGAGCAGGGAATTAACTCCCGCTCGAACCACGGATAAGATGGAATATTGCCGAGCGGTTAACAATCAACGATCCGAGCCGTTAACAAATGACTAAACCCGATCCTGAGCGGTTTCCAAATCGTGCCACAGGTACTCAGTTGAGAGAAAGGATGGAGGCGATCGAATAAGAGGAAACCAGAGTAAGGGAAGAACAAAAAGTGGGTTTATTAATTATTTACAAGCAAAAGAAGAGGAAACGAAAGCATGTACAAGAAGAAGAAGAAACAAAAGGACACAGGGCAAGCTAATCTATACAGTCTTAACTTATTACTACCCCAGGACAAACAGACAGACTCACATGGAATGGTAGTGGTAGGGGAGGAAGGTCCAGGCAGATGGGTCCAGGCAGGTCGACCCCGTCCAGGCTCCGGGTCCGCGGGCGAAAAACGGCAGGCAGCTTCGCGTGTCGTTGGCACGCGACCGGACCTTACATATGCGAGGGGCTGGAATGCTGCGTACGTATAGCGTGCCAAACGCTCTCTCTCTCCCGATCAATCAATGTCCGTATCAAACAGGCAGTTCATATCAAATGGAGCGCTCCTGGATCAGTCCGTTAACAATGGAGTTCCCTCGCGCAGTCCGTTCCGAAACAATGTGCTTGCTCGCCCGACCTCCGCGCAGTCCCTTACGATCAGCATCCCCCGGCGCAGTTCGTGATAGGGCTTGGCGCGTGCGCTTATATAGTGCGCTTATAGATCAATCCGCACCACGCCCGCCAGTGAGCGGATGAGATATATGTATATATATGAGATGAGAATATATATATATATATATATATATATATATATATATATATATATATATATATATATACAGTATATATATATTGTTATGTCGGTGGGGTAGTGATGACTTTAGACCAGGTAGATTTGTTTCAGTAGCCTGCTCTGATTGTCGTGCAACAACCACCATGTAATAAGTACTTGTTAGCCCGGATGTCGGACCAAGTTGTATATTTGTCCCTATTACGTGGAATGGGGCATGTTATCTAGTTGTAGATATTATGTTAACTACTACCTTGTTCGTCAAACCTCTGTGATTTATCCTTTGTCTCTTATAGCACTGCATTAGACATGTAGCGCAGCAAGTGCCCATTAAATTACACTAAATAACAATAAAAACCAACTGGAAGCCAGTTCTGAGCACTGCCGATGGGACGCAACCAGCTACATAACCACGAAGGTCGAGCAAGCCGAAGACATGCCCCGAGGAGCCGTGATTGGCCAGGCCGGGGTATACTGTAGGCATATTTGTCATGGAAAAAAAATTCGTGTATTTTTTTTGTTAAAAGCAAAAACTCACTTGATTTTGTAAGAAGATATCATAAGCTTTAAAAAAATTTAGGGTGGCATTTTTTCTGAACATTCTAACGGCCTGAAATCCAAGATGGCCGCCACCGTAGCAAAACGCCCTAAATTTGACGCTAAAATTTACTTAATGTGGTTTAAATATTTTTGTTTTCAGCATGAACTGCTTGGAACTTGTATATAGAGGTGACTATAATAACAATAACTTCCACCTGACTACTAATCTTTTTATTTTGCACAATTTCAGACAGAGGCTGCCTTTTTTATTTCAACATGGCGGCCGGAAAATTGACGTTCAAATCCAGTCACCGGCAGCAGTTTGTTCGCTTTATAGTGTTAAGGTTCCACTTGTCCATTTTATGGTGTACTAACATATTCTTTTCTTCTTTTGCAGGTTGCAAGTACCCACAGCAACCATCACCCAGGATAACATAGCTTAGAGACCTTAGATTAACCAAAATGGCAGAGTCTTCATCTAACAAGAAGTCAAAAACGGTGGATTTTGAACTATGCTTTATTTGCCAGTTGAGCAGCAAGCAAACAGATTATACAAACTATGTGCTTCGTCCTTCTTTGCCTTCAGTAGAGAAAGTAATTACAACAACTGATGTTCGATGTTCATATGGGGAAACAGAATTCTCTACATTAAAGAATCGCATAAAAGGTTTGTCAGCCCATGAACTGTTACAGAATGGTTTTTCATACCGCAAGACATGTTATAAGGATCTCACACATAAAACATGCATTGAACGAGCCAAGACCCGATATGAGAAAGGACAAGCGACAGGCAGCGTCAGTTATATAAAACAGAAGACAAAAGGACGACCGAAAAAATCTGATGCTGCATCTACAAGTGCTTCCACATCACAGCGATCTACCAGAAGTCAGGCTTTCGACAAGGAGATGTGTGTCATTTGTCAGGAAGACAAAGCAGACAAATTGCACGACGTCTCAACTGAAAACATGGGAGCTCAGCTCAAAGCCATTGGTCAACAAACAGACAGAAAACTTTTGAAAGTTATACTGAGCAATGTTGTAGGCTCATCTGATCTTCTTACAGCAGTTGCTGAGGACATGAAGTATCACCTTCTGTGCTTAGGCCATGCAAAACGAGACATAGAAAAAGCTAACAGACCTCCAAAACAGCATGTTCATTTTGCACAGTTAGTGTCTGACCTGGAGATGCTCGACATGGTGGAAACTGAAATCAATGACCCATCTAACAGTTCAGCTTTGAATATGAACGACATTGAACAATCATATGTTGGTTTGCTAGAAACCAATGGGTTCCCTTTACCCGACAATCCGCGATACAAACCATACTTAAAGCAACTGATTTTGGACAACATCGCTGATGTGCACTTCACCAGGCCTCCAGACAAAACCAAACCTGAGCAAGTACTTTCTACAAAATCCAAGGAAACCCTGCTAGCTGGTGCGTTGGCCTCCGATACAAAAGACCTAAGAGAAGATGTGAAAGTCCTTCTGAAAGCTTCTAAAATACTGAGAAGAGACATTGCAAGCGCAACCCCGTGGAAATTCGAAGGAACATTTGATAATTATGAACCACCTGCTTTGCTTCAACTCCTCTGCAAGCTTGCTATCCAAGGTTTACATCATGTTAAAACAATCAGCAGGGCCGAATCTATGAACCAAAGTGCATCTGTGCTGGCACAACATTTCGTATGTGCATACAAGTCTGATCGGCAGGTCACCTATGAAACAAAACATGAAGATGTCACTTTCAAACACCGCACTGAGACTCCCCTTACCGTCGGCTTAGCTCTGGATGTGCACAAAAACACCAGGTCCAAGGCCCTTGTGGAGACATTAGGCAAACTAGACCTCACTGTCCCGTACAACAAGGTAATGGAAATAGAGACTGCCGTCGCAAATGCTGTTCTTGAAAGGATAAAATCCATGGGAGGAATTTATCGACCACCTTGGTTGGTTAACGACATGTTTGTTTGGTTTGCACTGGACAACATAGATTTTCTCGAATCCACGCCTTGTGGCATGAACACACTCCATGGCACTGCCACCGCTATATATCAGACTGCATCTGACAAATCCCCAGCAACACCACTTGATATCGATCGGTCATCAAGGTCTCAAACATTAGAGGAGGCTATTCCATGTGAAATACTATCATGTGACAAACCAATACCAACAAACAAAAAGTGTGACTCAAAAAGTGTGACTTTACCAGACTCGCTCCTCACTCACAGCCAAGAAGAGGCAGACACTTTGCTTGTACTGCATGCTCTAACTGTTCTCAATGAAGCAGAACTTGTTGTCAGTTCCCCAGACACAGACGTCTTTTTGTTGCTTGTCTACATGTATCCAAACTTACCAACGTCTACAACCTTCCTTACGGGAAAGGGCAGGCTGAAGAGGAACATTTCTGTGCGGAGCACTTAGGACCAAAGCGCGCTTCTGCACTTTTAGGTTTTCATGCTCTGACAGGTTCCGATATGTCTGGTAGATTTGCTGGTAGAACCAAAGACTCGTGCTTCAAGGCATTTATGTCTTGCGATGATGAGATCCTGGATGCACTAGCAATGCTCGGGAATGATGACATTGATCTGCCCGCTGATGTATGCTCTCAGTTGGAATGCTTTGTCTGTATTTTGTATCGATCCAAAATCTACACAAAATTGAATGAGCTCCGTTGGTTCCTCTACTCAAATCGTGCAGCCGAAGGAGAAAACCTACCACCAACTTCTGGTTCACTGGATTTACACATTCGTCGGGCACATTACATATCCATGATTTGGAGAAAAGCTTGTGAAACTCACCCGTGCCTCCCAGCACCAGCTGCATTTGGTTGGACATTTGATGCAGTTTCAAGTCACTTCTCTCCAGTTCGCTGTTCGAATCCACCAGCTCCTGAAGCAGTATTGCACCTCATAAAGTGCGGGTGCAAACGTGGATGCGAAGGAAGGTGCAGCTGTCGCAAGAACAATATCCCATGTACGGAAGTTTGTGGATGCTGGGTTTTCAGCTGCAACAACAAAACTGTCCAACCAGGGATAAATGAAGACTGTGAAGATTGAGGTGTTACTTTCTATGACATTCACAAAATTATAATTCACTTGATATCCATTGTTAAAAATACTAAATGAAAGCCAGGCATTTAATCAGTATGACTTTTTGCATCTTCCTGTTTAAACGATTTAAGAGATTGAACAGTAATTCAAGTATTTCATTTTATTTAGATCTGTTTGTTGGCTTGTTAATTATGTATTCTTTGTGAAAAATACATGTCTTTAAATAGATACTTTGTTTGTAATTACATGCGAAGGGAGAAGGTATAGTTTACATTGCGGTGTGCGCGGTGGCCATTTTGGAATTTGGCATGTAGATCATACATATAACATAAATTTGATGATTCCATTCGATTCCTGGTCTCAGAAAACATATATTTAGACACTTTATTTGTAATTGTATCACATGTACTCGCGAAGATATCGCATTATTAGTGTTTGGTGGCCATTTTGGACGCCATCTTGGATTTCATAGTCTTAGAATGTTCAGAAAAAATGCCACCCTAATTTTTTTAAAGCTTATGATACCTTCTTACAAAATCAATTGAGTTTTTGCTTTTAACAAAAAAAATACACGAAATTCCAAATATGCCTATACTAGTAAGAAGGGACTGCGCGCTGATTGGTGGAGAGCTGAGCCTGTGGTGTTGGCCTGCGCTGATTGGATGAGAAGCGCCGATGACGTCAGAGCAGGACGTTAAAAGAACTCTTGCTCTTCCTCTTGCTCTTGGCCTCTTGTCTTGCCTGCTTCTTGTTCTCCTGATTATTTTGTCCCTTCTCGTGCTGTATGTGGAGAGAGACGGTTGTGCGCTGACGATTCTCCCCCCCTTGTCTTCATTCTGAACCTGGGTGCAAGCAGTTGTGTGTTGGCATCGTCTCCTCGTTCCCCTGTTCATCTGGCATCTGCGATTGAGAGCTGCAGTTGACGGGAGGTGCGGCGCGTGGACGAGCGGACTGCGGCCTTCTTCCCGCGAGGAACACCGTCGGGTCCGGACTGCACACACGGGGCCTGGACGATTCCTGACAAGACCCCACAAGCTGATCAGAGCTAAGTACCATGATATTGATAAACCACACGTTTTTATTTCATCCAGATTATCTTTCCCTTCGTCTGTGTTTAAGTCTGGTGTGGGGGATGTCCCGTTTAGGAATTTAGTTTACCGTCGCGTTTTCTTGTTATCGGCATTTCATTCAATAAAACCTGTTTATTTTTGTACCTTTTAAATCCGGTTTGTTTGAGTTATTTTCTGCATGTTCGGGAACTGCCGGAGGACCACAGGTAAGTTTCCACTTCTCCCTTTCTTCCCCCACATATATCAAGTCCGCATTTGATCAGTCCCTCGGAGTTAAAGCTTGCTCGGCTGTTCATTCCTGGGAAAGATTTTAATCACCGGGAACACGACAATATTATCAATGTACCCATGCTATGCACTGGTGAGAGGACAGAAGGAAATGGACAATGCGGAAACGGCGAATGCTAGGCCATGAACCAATAAATTTCACATTCATGTGCCACCTTCAGTCGAACATCACGCATGGACAGCCGGTCCATTGTTTCGATACTTAATCAATGGCGATACTACAAATGCCGAATCCACCAATGTCACAGGTGGAAACCCTCATGTCATTTCCTCATTCTGCTTTAAACTCAATCTCTCGATATTTTAATTCCCAACAGCATCATTTCAATCACAAATTAATGCAATTGCATTCATATAACAAAATACAACGTTAAAAACACTCGTGAGGTAAACAAATATTGACCGACCTGACGTGATAACCAATGCAGATGAATCTGCCGGCGAGAAAGGGCAGATGTGAAACACGTCTTAAAAATCGAAAGTCAAAATTATAATTGTATTGAGGAATTTATGAAACCTCTCACCCACCTTAAGATACCCCCTGGCACCCCAAAATGTTCCACAGAATGTTTTAGTGGGGCTAACCCAAAAACTGAGGGGGTAGTATTGGGACAGACAGACAGACAAGATGGTCGGACGGATGGACAGTCCTGTTTTATAATATATATGTATATATGTACTTCTTGTGGTGTCTCTTGTGTGTACTATGTGTAAATGTCATTACAGCTGTGGAGGGACTATGGGAAGAGTTTGAAACAGCAACGGGCTTACCTTCTGTAGTTTTTCTGGGCCAATTTGGGCTGGGCCCATTAGTGCCAACTCCGACTCCAGGGGTAACAAAAGGGAGGGCTGGAATTTGGGCCATTTTATTCCTTTTTTGCACACAAGATGTGACGAGCCCAGACATCTCACAACCCCCGCGCCCCCCTCTCCCAACCTCCCATGGAAAACCGCTCGTGACCCCTTGGGGGTCTCGACCCAACGTTTGAGAAACACTGGTCCAGTATCTTCACAGTTTTTCTTTTCAGGTCAATCCACATCCTCAAACTCTGTTTAACCTGCACACATCGTTACCTTTACGTTTTGGGTTTCCTATTAACGTTACTCATGAATTCACAGCTCACGTTACCTTCTTTTTTTTTTTTTGTTTACCAAGTTGAGGCTCGTAAAAGTGCTAGAATTAGTACACTGAACGGATAAGGACAAAAGAGGACAAAAGGATACAGTTGAGAGAAGGGGGAAACACCAACAGAAAGGTTGAAGGCCAAGATAGAGGGAGACGGACAAACAATGAGTATGGGGAGGAATGGGGGGGTGGGGGGGGGGAGGCAGGAGAGGATGCATGGGTGGTGGGGGAGGATGCATGGGGGGCAGGAGAAGATGCATGGGTGGTGGGGGAGGATGCATGGGGGGTGGGGAAGGATGGCATGGGGGGGCAGGAGAGGATGCATGAGGGGTAGGGGAGGATGCATGGGGGGGGGGGGGCAGGAGAGGATGCATGAGGGGTAGGGGAGGCTGCATGGGGGGCGGGGAAGGATGTATAGGGGGGAAGGATGTATAGGGGGGCAGGAGAGGATGCATGAGGGGTAGGGGAGGATGCAAGGGGGCAGGGAAGGATGCATGGGTGGTGGGGAAGGATGGCATGGGGGGGGACAGGAGAGGATGCATGAGGGGTAGGGGAGGATGCATGGGGGGTGGGAAAGGATGTATGGGTGTAGGAGAGGATGCATGGGGGCGGGGAAAGATGTATGAGGGTAGGAGAGGATGCATGGGCGGCAGGAGAGGATGCAAGGGGGGGGGGGGGATGGATGTATGGGGGTAGGATAGGATGTATGGGGGGGCCGGGAAGGTTGCATGGGGAGGCAGGGGAGGTTGCATGGGAGGCAGGGGAGGATGAAAGGGGGGCAGGAGAGGATGCATGGGCGGGGAAGGATGTATGAGGGTAGGAGAGGATGCATGGGCGGCAAGAGAAGATGCATGGGTGGCGGGGAAGGATGCATGAGGGTAAGAGAGGATGCATGGACGGCGGGAGAAGATGCATGGGTGGCAGGGAAGGATGTATGGTGGCAGGAAAGGATGCATGGGTGGCAGGAGAGGATGTATGGGGGGGCCGGGAAGGATGTATGGGGGGGCAGGAGAGGTTGCATGGGGAGGCAGGGAGGATGAAAGGGGGGCAGGAGAGGATGCATGGGGGGCAGGAGAGGATGCATGGGGGATGGGGGGCAGGAGAGGATACATGGGTGGCAGGAGAGGATGTATGGGGGGGGGGGCGCGAAGGTTGCATGGGGAGGCAGGAGAGGTTGCATGGGGAAGCAGGGGAGAATGAAAGGGGGGCAGGAGAGGATGCATGGGGGGCAGGAGAGGATGCATGGGGGCCAGGAGAGGATGTATGGGGGGGGGCGGCAAGGATGTATGGGGGCGGGGAAGGATGTATGTGGGCAGGAGAGGATGCATGGGTGGCAGGAGAGGATGCATGAGCGGCAGGGAATGATGTATGGCGGCAGGAGAGGATGCATGGGTGGCAAGAGAGGATGTATGGGGGGACCGGGAAGGATGTATGGGGGGCAGGAGAGGTTGCATGGGGAGGCAGGGGAGGATGAAAGGGGGGCAGGAGAGGATTCATGGGGGGCAGGAGAGGATGCGTGGGCGGCAGGAGAGGATGTATCGGCGGGCCGGGATGGTTGCATGGGGAGGCAGGAGAGGTTGCATTGGGAGGCGGGTGGAAGACCGAAGGTGGGGCAGGAGAGGATGCATGGGGGGCAGGAGAGGATGCATGGGGGCCAGGAAAGGATGCATGGGGGGCAGGAGAGGATGCATGGGGGCAGGAGAGGATGCATGTGGGGCAGGAGAGGATGCATGGGGGGCGGGAGAGGTTGCATGGGGGACAGGAGAGGATGCATGGGGGGCCGGGGAGGATGCATGGGGGGCAGGAGAGGATGCATGGGGGCAGGAGAGGATGCATGGGGGGCAGGAGAGGATGCATGGGGGGCAGGAGAGGATGCATGGGGGCCAGGAAAGGATGCATGGGGGGCAGGAGAGGATGCATGGGGGCAGGAGAGGATGCATGTGGGGCAGGAGAGGATGCATGGGGTGGGGCGGGAGAGGTTGCATGGGGGACAGGAGAGGATGCATGGGGGGCAGGGGAGGATGCATGGGGGGCAGGAGAGGATGCATGGGGTGGAGAAGATGGATACAGAAGGAAACTCTCAGGAAGGAAAACTGGAAATGTGTAGGGAAGAAGGATAGCGTTGGTGTGGAAGAGGGGGGGGGGGGGATAGTGGTTAAGGGATGAGAGAGAGGAGGGGGGTCTAAAAGATCATAGTTTTGGATTGCGGATGATCTGAGATGGCAGTGAACAGCTGTGTTGAAGACTTGGAGGGAAGAATGAGATTGACGAGGATGTGGTAGTTTATTCCACAGGCAGAAGAAAAGAGAGGAACGAATGAGTGGAGGTGAGCAGTGATCCTGGATTTAGGTAGTAACCTGGGGGGTGGGAGACACAAAGCACGGAAAGAGCAAAGGGTGCAAGACCAGGGAAACATCGTGGTCGAAGACAAAAAGACCAAACTCTTGGGATATCTCTCAAGATAGGGAGACCACGAACCTGTCGGTGATGGCGAACTGATAGCGGGAGATTTCAATAGTTTGCAGGTGGTCAACCTGAGCTCGGTGTGAGGCAGGTGAACCAGATCAGAGGGGAGAGCAGTACTCCATCAAACTGCAGCTGAGGACCTTAAAGGTGGATAGGAGTTCAGGTACAACGGACCATTCAGAATTTGGATGAATTTTTAAATCGAGTGCTTATTTCATAAAATAAATTTACATTGTCGTGTGTACAGAAGGTCAATACCACAAGTATGGGAAACTACGTGAAGCCTCGAGGAATGAATGGATCGATAACTATATTCAGACACATATCGATGACACGTGACTTTAAATTAACAGGTGAGTGCATTCCTGTAAACAAACCGATGTGGGTGTACATTGTTATAGTTGTATACACACCAACACAGTCACACACACATGACCTTACACTTCACTGTAAATGTACAAACACTGCGAACCCGGGAGTGAGTCCTTTACAAAATCACAACAGTTATAGCGGAATGGTAAAAAAAAAAAAAAAAAAAAAAAAAAAACTTTTTAGTGCTCGTGACCACAAGTTGTGATATCAGATCGAGGCAGATGGTGTGGTTTCACCACATGCTTCGGAGAGGAAAAGAGGGGAGGGGTGTGGGGATGGAGAGGAAGGGGTAGGGGATAAGCACACTAAATGCAGTTCCACCTTCTTATCATAAGGAACATGTAATATATATATATATATATATATATATATATATATATATATATATATATTATATATATATTATATATATATATATATATATATATATATACTGAAACGCAAAAGAAACTTACCACCTTTGAAACCTTTAAATATCAACAATAACACTGTGTGTAGTAAATGTGTGAACTTATTTGTGGACAATAGTGTCCTCACTGTCAGACAAAACGGTCACGGATGGTCACTTGAACCTTCAATGGTCACTTCATAGCACAGCAGTTGAACAGCCGTTTTGACTGTCAGTGATTAGCCAAGGGGTACGGGATGATTTTAATGAGCTGCACGTGATGTCTTGATATTGGCTTTAAAAAGGCCAGTGCAAAATGGGCATTTCAATCAACATGCCACGATTGTCAAGGGATCAAC